>NC_071415.1:5186059-5786059 GCF_017976375.1 Cuculus canorus | reverse complement strand
CACTGATGAATCCTTGTCAGAAATAATTCAGTTTGCCTGAACAAGGAGTTTCAGGGGCGACATTACTTTTAAGTCAGCAGATGAATAATAATGCAACTGATTGCTTTGGGAGGAATACAATAAAAGAAAATCCAGTGACATTTTCACCAGATTTACTGTTTCTGGGAGTACTAAAACAAAATTTAGACATGCTATAATAAAAAAAAAAAAAATTAGACATGTTATCCATAAAAGTGACTCTGGCTTCTCTTTCAAGGAAATTCGTAGCACAGTATTAACAAAAAAAAAAAAATAGAAAAATCATCAAGCCAAACGGAAATGCTAGCAATGCAGCAGTGCTTAAATTTTATGAGAGTTAGATTATGACTAGGTACATAAAAATGAGCGGGAAATCTGCAGTCGACAAGAGCTTGGTGCATAATTACTTTTGCTCTCTCACCAAATGGCTCCAGGTCGGAAGACTTCATTTAAACAGAAAGACAGTGATGAAAATGCTGACTTGTGGTAAACGTGCGCAACCCCAGGCAGATTTAACACCACTAAAGAAGATAAAAGAAATGTTAGATTGTAAGGGAGCTTTTAATAAAAAAAAAGTTTCTCCAAATCAGAAGGGGCCCCTGAAGGTCTCCAGTGCGACCCCCTCTCAAAGCAGGTGCTGCGAGAGCAGCTTGTCCAGGGCTGCCCTCAGTCCAGTTTGGGATCTCTGCAAGGGTGGAGAGGCCACGGCCTCCCTGGACCTCTCACCGATCACCCGCACAGGGGAAAAACTCTGATGTACATCTGGATAGCATTTCCCACATCTATGCTCTGCTTATTGACTCTTGACTTCCCAGGGTTCACCTCTGAGAGGAGCTGATCCCATCTTTTCCCTATCCTTCGATTATGCAGCTGCAGATCGCAGTAGAACCCTCCCTGACCCTCCTCTTCTCTGGGCTGAACAAGGCTCCGTCTCTCACACAGCGCTGCAGCCCGTGCCCACCTCAGCCACCCTCCTCTGGGCTGGTGCCATTTTGACAATGTCTTTTTTTTGTACCCACAGCAACACACGTGGCTCCAGATGTACCTCACTGGTGCCGAGCCCAGACGGAGGATCACTTCCCTCGACTTACTGGCACGTTCCTGCTAACACAGCCCAGGATGCTGTTGGCTGCCTCTGCCGCAAGAGAACACCGCTGCCATGTGTCCTGCTTGTCCCTTTGGTCCTTTGACAATATTGTAGCTTAATTAAAAATAACTGCTGTTGTCAAAAGGCAAAGCAAGCTCATGAGCATTCCGGCTCAAGTGATTGGCTCGCTCTTCCCTGCATCCGAGACCTCTACAAGTGGCACTTTCTTGATGGGTTTATAAGGTCCATTTTGATATTCTGTAAAATGGGCTTGTTTGAGGAACAAACTAGATTCCCTCACCTCCCCAATACTTCTTTTTTCAGACAGAAAACAAAGAAATATTGTAGTTTCCATTAGTCTGAACAGATATATTTTAAGTTCCAAATAAACATCTCTCTTCAGTGCACATCTCAGCGTAAGCAAATGCTTAAGATCGGTCTGATTCAGCAAAGCTTTTAAGCATGTATCTAAGTGTCATTGCCTTCGGAATGAAAGTTAAGTGTGTGCTGCTATGCTTTGCTGAATTTTGGCCTCACAGTATAAAAAAAGGATAATTTGGCTCATTATGTTTTGTGAACGACACAATGCCCCTGAACATTAAAGTTTATATCTATTTGCATATATATGTGCAGCATTGGGTTTAGCTCTCATAACTGTAGAGATCAAAGTACACATAGATCCTCAGAGACATTCAGACAGCAATTACACTGCAAAATAAATTATAGGCAGTCTCCCTCTACATCTCAGTACGTCCAGCTACACATTTGCTCGGGTTCCTCTACTGCCCTTGAACATGACTCAGTTTCATTTGTTGAATAAAATGCTGTTAGATGAGGGCTTATGAAGCAACCACTTCACTCCCAGCAGTGAAATAAAGCTCACATTTAACAAGAATATTTTCTGGAAGTTGAAAAAGCAAAAAAAGGATAAAATCATTTTGTCCTGGGTTATGCCCAAGTGTTTGCAAAAGTCTTATTAAAGTTTTTAAATAACTTTCTTCAGAGGACAGACAAAAGCTGGCGGTGCTCTATGAATACAGCTTCACTAATCCTCCCATTTCTGGGCAGATCTGATGCCTTTCTGCAGTTCTTGATTTCCATGAGTGTTAATTTATTTTGAAACTGTCTGTGTCACTGCTTGGAGCGTTCCCGTCACCTATATGGCAAGCACTGGGTGTACTTTTCCACTCTCCCTCACAGAAAGTGCTTCTGACTGGAAGCTCAAGAAAGTCAAGTCAGAGTGCCTGCCACTGCAATGCCTAATCGAGGAATGCCTCCGCCTGAGCTCTTCACGTAAAGACTCTTGCCTGGCACACTGATGGGCTCTGACACTCTTTTGCTCGATCTATGTTAAATGGTTATTTGTGACTTTAATGATAAATTACAAGTATTGGCATCGTGATTAGATGTGACTGTGCTTGGGATGGAAATTTAAGAAGAGACTGAAGAACCAAGATATTCAGCTCCCTTCACCTGTCCTTACAAGGCAAACCCCGGCATCTGCAAATTCTGGGCTCAACTGTTAGCAATGCTTAGCTGATTTTTTTAAAGTGAATTAATAGTTAGTCTGTGATTTTGATCCCAGAATACTGAAGTTATTTTTTTATACACTGAAAAACACTGATCAGGACTCCCTTCCCCAGTCCCATATCTGCACAACAGATCCAGAATAACAGACAATAGCAGCTGAGAACAACAAAGTTTTTGATCCACATTGAAAGACAGTCAACAAAATACTGGTTTTCTTAGTATTTTAAACACTTTCTTCCACCCACCAAGCTCACACCACACAGTCACTAAAGATGCCAGACCTGCACTGTGACTCCTGACCACAGGAGCTTCCAGCTGGCAGCTCAGTGCTTGTTGTAGGCAGAGCAGGAGATCGTAGAGGACAGCAGAATGATGAGGTGGCAAAACAGTCACGGTTAATTTGCTTATTTCGCCTAGAGAAGAGCCCTGCAAAGTCTGAGCCCCCAGCAAAGAAGTCCAGTGTACGGTACGTGCTGTGACAGGGATTAGGACCGCTGGCTCACAGCAGAGCAGTCACTGACCCTGTCACCCACGACCTGCAACGGCAGCAGGAGAAGCAAAACCCACCCTTTATCCCTTCTCCACTGTTAGTTCGTTCTTGGCATAAGACAAACGAACTAAGAGTCAGCCCTACATACTGCTTAGGTAGGTTTAGGAAACTCTAAAAGCTAACCTCTTGTTAACTACATAATCCTCTACAACTGAGTACAGATATCAGAAACCAGGCCACCTCTAGACTAACGTTATTCCATCTAACAAAGTCTGGAAAGGTGTCATTGGTGATGCTAATAGCTGTTTCTAATATCTAATCTGTTATTTCTTAGTACGCCAGCTCCTACCCAAGAAAGTTTATCACAAGTTCTGCTGCCTTCCAAACATCTGCAAAGTTACTTCTTGAAAATATCTCTTAGAACTAAAACCAAACAACCAAAGAAGCCAAATCTCACCGTAGTGTGCTGGTGCCCTGATATCACTGTGTGTCTCTTACTTCTTAGACTTTTTTTTTCCTTGCTCTTCTTTATTTCTGCCTTAAATTGCAAATCTGAAGGTCTTTGAAAAAAGGAAAAAATTCCTCCCCATCCACTGTACATTGTCCTGCCAAATGACCTGCTGGTGCTAGATTAGGGCTTTTAGCTATAGTAACAATAGAAATAAATGGGACTAAAAGTATACTGTTCAGTATTTTACAGTCATGATAGTTTTGTGATTCTGCAACAAAAGTTTACCCCAATATATCTCTAGAGACTCCCTGAGCCCATGGTAACAGAGGTACCTGAAAGCTCTTGTGATGTGCAATTCTTTATTGCAGCTTTCTGATACTTTCAAACTCACACAGTGTGAATTCTTTCCAGGGACAAAAATAAAAAGATGAACAGGAACAGGACGATTTGTGATGAATAAATCTCAAAAAGTTCAGAACCTACACTCTAATGGGATATGCACCACAGATTTTGAAAAGCTATCTGAAACTGAAGCAAAATTCTTATTTTGTAAAGCAGAGTTTAGGGGACCGTGGTCTTTCTTCCCCAAGATAAATTTGGTTGCTCCATTCCATAGAAAACAGGTTGTAATTTAGATTAATGCTCACGACTGAGACAGAAACATTAGGTGATAGCACGAAAACGAGGGAAGAGAATCTTGGAATCCAAAATAAGATTTCAATTTTCAATAAAAGCTACAGATAATAGAAGGAAAATTCATGTATTTTATTGCTTTATTCACAGTTTCCTATCTATCCCTAAAAAAGGATTTTTCTTAATTTAAGAGAAAGAACAAAAGAGCTTTAGATTGAACTGCATAATCAGTGAACCAGACAATCCCAAACTGCTCAAGCGTATCTGACATCTGCTTGAAGAACTCGATTGCAAATAGCAGGAGAGAGTTTCCATTACAGTACACACAGAGCTGGGTTGGGAGAAGCAGCATTAGAAAGTGTTATTCCCATTTAGAAATTATGCCTTGATTGTTGTTTATATGTTTGCTCTACTGTAACTAGCTTGCCTTAGGGTGGCACTACTGCTGGAGAAAACACAAAAGTAATTTAGTTTTAAAGGGGAAATGAAAGTTTTAAAGTAGTTTAACATTTCTGTAAAACTGTAATGATTGGAGATGACTGGATGGAGTTGATAAAGAGTACTAATTTCAATAGTAACTCATGCCTTAATTCTCCTCATAGCAAACAAGCTCCCTCCCTCCTTTCTGGCACATGATATAAATACTCTACACCACAATCAATGGAATCTGAGAGAAGAAAAAAAAAAGTTTATTCCTCCGAGGGTTCATAAAGATCTTATTTTTCCAAAGCTCTTATTTACTCCTACGTAAATGGCATTGGTTCTGTAGGAGTTGTAACCACCAATACATCGTTCGTGTTCTCTTCCTTTCTTTTAGATTTACCACCTGGTTTCTTCACCTCTGTCTGTGAACTCAGACGAGGTTGGATGCGGTAAGTCCGCTGTAGGCAATGCATTGATACCAGCGGTCACATTAAAAGAGTCAATATTACCAAGACACGACTCTGCAGAGGACAGTCAGGGTCACCGACTGATTGATCATGCAGACAATGCTATGACATTGATTATTCTTTACATCCCTAGACAAATGCAGTGGCTGAGTGGAAACTTCCCGAAGGTCTCCCCCAAGCTGCAAGGTGTTTTCACCTCTACATCTAAATAACATCTGAGCACATCAGCGCTGGTGGACATTGCCGTGGCCACGCCTGCTGGGTAGCAGCCACTCCTTACCCTCTTTTGGTCTAACAAACAGGCATTTGCTCACTTCCACAATGTGTTACAGTGGTCAGCGTTGGGCCCCAGAGAATATTGTGCGATTAATGCATCAAAAGACTTGGCTTAAAATCCTCCTCCCCTCTCTTACCAGCCTTTTATTCTCTCAGTTACATTTTGCCTTTGTTCCTTTCTGCAAACTCTAGTGTAAATGTTTTTTGAGTAATTAATGTGTCAAATACCAGACCTGAATTTTCATGGGCAATTAGCGGGCTGAGTAAAGCCAGCAAAATGCATTTCAGTTTTAATAGTGAATTGTGGTTCATTTGCTGTTTTGCAGAAATATATCCTGAAATACAGAGAGCCTCATAAGCCTGTACACTTTTTATTTCTGTTTCATATACCAAAGCTCCCTCTCCTTTTCTGCTTTTCACCACCTAGAAGATGCTGCTTGTAGTCTTTTACAATTTGCATATTGTCCTTCTGCCTCATAGATAATTGATCAGGTTAACATCTGCTTTCTGCCGGTGCCAGGAGAAATATGTTTGCTTCTGCAGGACTGTGTAATTCCTCAGGCCTCCCTGGAACTGCATTTCCCAAAAGAGAGTTGCCTTGTGCCCCCCATAGCTGCACAAGACACGGCAGAAAACATGCCACACGCTCGTGTGCACTGTGCTCAGCACGGATGCCTTCCTCAGAGGCACAGGAGAGGCTTCAGGAGGGTATAATGGTTTGCTGGCTCGCTTACACAACCACACAGCGTGGCAGAGCAACAAAAAGTGATAAGGGTGTTGCAGGCAATGCAGGAGCATTATAAGTAGCCAAGGTATTAAGTAGGAACGCCACACTCCTCAAGCCCTGCTGAAAGCGTGAGACATTCAGTGTAAGAAGAGAGGATGAAGGCTTGAAAGACTGCCTGGAGAGAAGAGCTAGGGGGCAGTTTTACCAATGGGACATATATTTCCAACAAAATTTAGAAGTATGGAAACTAGATCACACTGATATTTGGAGACTATTAGAAAGACTTTTATGTTCTCCAATGTTTCTGGGGATTTAGCTGTCTGAATGAAAAAATACCTGAGTCTGAATCAGTTCAGTTTAAAGACATGCAGTCCAAATGATTAGCAAGGCAAGGAGATAGTTCAGTCTCAAGGACGCAGCCTACTAGTCTGACTGGCCAAATTCATCAAGGCTTGGATGCATCATAATTTTACCCCACAAATTTGTAAATAATCTCTTTCTCAGTCTCTATGTTGACAAGGAGTATATACAAAAGAGCACCTTGTTTGGTTACCTTCTGTCTCAACAGACCATCCTGACGCTTAAGTCTACCAAGTGCATCTTTAGGAGATGCCTAAGGAGCATCAGAGAAAGATGAGAGATCAAAAACAGTAAGGCAGAGGCATGCCATGATCTGAGGAACAGCCTGACCTTCCCACCCATAAAAACTGCCTTTCTTGGGTACAGATAAAAGGGTTAAGCTCAGGTTAGAAAGTATATAAGTAGGATTTCAGTTTGTTGTCCTTTTTTCTTAAATACCTTGTGCCTTTGAAGGAATACATTTTCTATCTTTAAAATATCACCACCGTCAGAGTAATCTACCATTTTAAGCACTGCTAGATAAATTCTTAATAGCACCAAAATACAAATTATCACTGCAACACATAAACGAATGCAATATCCCATCCCTGCCATTGGACTCAAAGTTCTTCCTCTCAGAGGTAGGTAGGGTAAGGTAGGACTGTCACACAAAGTTGAGTACATGGAAGGGATAACTGTGCAGATCATGTTCTGACCATCCATAATAAAGAATGAAGATTAAAAGCACAGCTACTGACTGAGGAAAGTACAACGATAGCTGTAATTTTAAAAAGAGAGATAATTTGTCAACACTCAGTACAAAATGGCACATGGGATGACACAATTTTTAAATGCAATTAGTAGCTTCAGGCGAACAGTTTGAGAAAAAATGCAATCACTATATTGCTTTGGAAAATACCAAGCACTCACTTTAGAGAGTAAAGCCCTCTGGAGGTACCTCCACTTTGACTTGCCTGACTTGGGAGTCCTGCTGTGCAGGACAGCATCACTGGACTCTTCTCCCCTGGGTGAGTCTGTTGCTCTCAGGTACCTGCTCTTGGGGTATTATAAACCCCTTATGTTTTATACACAGGTTACTTTGCCACATTTCACCTGCTCCAGGCATGGCATTGTAGGAGTTTTTACAGATATTCACAATAAAACCCTTCAAATTCATTCTAGAAAGTAGAAAGTCTTTCTCCTCGCTTCAGGTATTTGATTCCTAACCCACTCCTTCCTCCCCACACCAATACCGTAAGGCAATAGCGCCACTAAGAACGTTAAGGGAAAAGAAAATCCATCAAAGAGGATCAAGCAGAGTTGCAGCAGTCAAACTCCACAGCAGACATGCAGGCAGGTCCCTGCTACAAAGCCAAGAAACAGACAAAGAAAAATGAGTTGTCAAGGCGATGATTCTACTGAAGAGACTCCTCCTGGAGCTGGACATCTGGGTGCTTCACATGCCAACTTTAAATCATCAGTCAGCTATGGGGAGGGGGCAAAACACGAGTAAATTTTCCCTTGCCAGCACCGGGCCGGGTGGGCACCTGCGGTATCAGCCCCGCGCCACAGCTGCTGGCTCTGCTCAGCTCTGAGCGACGGGGCCACAGCAACACCCTTGCAGTTAACTTGCTCTAAAAGGCTTTCCAGCTCCTTTTTGCAGACCTAAGTTTTATTTTAAAGCCGTAACTCCTGAGTGTTTTGCCTTCACGAGAGCAGGTCTCTTTTTTCTTTCTTTCTTTTTTTTTTTTGTTTTATTGCACAAACCTGATCTGAAGCTCATTTGTATGGGTAACACGAAAACACTGAGAAAACTGATCGTTGCTTCAGCCAAATACAAAACCATATCCTGAGACAGGCTCCTGGCTACTCACACAACCCAATGTCCTCCCATTTTCCAAACTGTTCTGGGTTTGGTATATTTTTAATGCAATGCTTTTTAAGGCCAGGATATTTTTGGACAGTTAAGACAGTGCAAACTTTCTGCAGAAAAGATTGCAGTGAAATTGTCTTATAGGCCCATCTTTTTAATTTACAATAATTTTTTTCAGCATTTGGATATATGTAATACTGTCTGCAAGAAGCTTCACACTGGTATTAGCAATATATGTATATCTCTCGTGCAATAGTGGCTCCCAGCTTTAAACTCTCAAACGTAGCCCATGGAGGAACCAGAAAACCAAGAAAAAGTATCAGCTTAGAACTGTAGGCAAATTAAAAGTGCACAATGCCTTCTGTTTACAAGGATCTGCAAATTTATGCAAGAGTTTAAATATTGTGGTAACTGCAGCCGAGGGAAAAAAAAAATCTACAGCAGGGGAAAAATATCATGGTTAGTATTTCTGCTTTAAGAGAGGTTTAAAGTTCTCTCCACAGTGGCAGGGGTAACGATGTCGTTCATCTTCACTTTCAGCAATAAGCCTGAACTCGCTCTCTCTTCAAGCCTCGCTCATCATATGTACCATGCTCAGAGCACGTGTTTTTCCTTAGCTCACGGATGGCGTTGCTATATCCGTATTGATATGAGAAACACTTTATTTCCCCGGTATTAAAATTTTCTGCTTTGAAAGGGGAGAGGTTGTGAAGTGAGGCACAATTTACAGTTTCAGAATACTGGGATAACTTTGATTATAAATCTGCAGCATTCATGAGTCGTGTACCTCAAGTCAGGGAGACTTAAAACCAACACAACAGCAATGGTCCAGTTAAACTGTTCGCTTACATAAGGTAAGACTGACAAGGGTACAACAGGGAGAGCACTGCTGCACATGAAATATGTGTCGAAAATGAACCAATGAGTGGATTAGACTAACTACATCCACCTCAATTTCATGCTCCACTCAAAACCAGCAATACAAGTTTCCCGATATGTCTGTTTGCCGATCAAGGTTCAGTTGAAGATCCAAACTACTGAATATTTCTGTTTGAAAGGAAGGGTGTCTACACAACATAACGTTTGAGTCAAATATACACTGGCTATCTTGATGTCCTTCTAATTAACACAAGAACAAATCTGAAGCTTTTAAGGTGGCCCTTCAAGACATGAAATAATTATTAGGTTCATTAAAACTTAGTATTACAACATTTTGCATGTAATCCTTAAACTACATTTCCAATGAAATCATCGGGATGTTTCCCTTGTTCCAACCAGACCAGTGGATCTCCTCTGTCCTTGTTGCTGATCCACATTACAAAGATTTTGAAACCTATGACCTTTGTCTGCTGAAAAGGAGTCAGTTACTACTGGCAGGGCAGAACCTCGAAACCACCAGTTTCACCTCACAAGACTATTAGCTGTCTTTTCCATGAACTTTGTTTCTTATGTTTTCATAACCTTTAAGTTTCATTTTTGCTTGAACTCAGAGCTATCATGCTTCTGGTCAGCCCTGGAACCCTCGTAGTTATCAGCACTTCATCCTACTGACAAAAATCCCCTTGAAGTTACAATAACATAACAGAAAAAAAATATCAGATTGCAGCCCACTGAAAAATATTTCCTGTGCCTGTACAGGAACAGAAAACCACCAAGATTTGGATAAAAATGTTCAAAGACATAAATCAGACGTAACCCTCATGTGCACCTTCTATTAAGGCTTAAACCTAAACCTGTGTACTATTATCCTGGGTTTTGGTTTAAAAATGAATTAGCAGTGGCACTAGTAACCAAGCAACAGTAATTGCTTCTCTGAGATTAAACCATAACATGACATTAAGGCTCTGCTACTGAATTTCCCTACAAAGGTGCAAAATTTTTGCAGGCAGAAGTTAATTATGTAGAAGGGCAATTTCAATTTAAGTTGCAAGCATCTCCGAGCTCTATGGAGGCAGGAAACAGTGAGGTCAACAGTTCAGCCTACCTGAGTTTTCAAATCTAGAGGAGGATTTTTATAGCTTCTAATTTGTAATTGATACATCCAGCCTCTCAAAATAATTTCAACTAAATCAAAACAAATGTCTTCTAAATAACTGCTACCCAATAATATTACTGGACTCTACAGATTTTACTGTAGCTGTACTGGTAGGAATTTCACTTTTGAAGTGTTGATACTTCCATGAATAAGAACTAGAGGGCATTGTGTATCTTGTAACCAAACTAGAAAGTTCAAGCTACTCTTTATGAACATCTAAACTTATTTTACGACAACTGGTATGGCCGTTTCTGTTTACCGATATGAAATTACTCCTTTGGGGCTAATCATCTCAACTTGAGAGTACCATCACTTTTCAACAGATATCCATCTTTTTCTTCTACACATTTACATTATTTCAATTGTTTATATAAATAAATTAAGAATTATGGGTACAAGCAGCTTTCTTATTTGACAGAGTTATGTAGGACACGTGATTTTCAGGTATGAAAAAATTCAAACCCATATCTAGATTCTTGGACAGTTTTCTGAGGTTAGTTTGTAAAAGGAAAATGACATTTTGCAATTCACTGTACCATTTGGTTTGATATAGTTGGAGGGACCAGAGCAAACATCATCTGGGGCATCAGCTGAGTGTAAAGACAGTGAGAAGGAGATAAAGGTGAAAAGAAGCATTTCACTTCTGACAGTGACTGAAGGCAAACTAGAATCCTAGAGTACCTAAAAGCTTGTGAAACTTGGACCTACTATGCCATGGTTTGCCTCCCTGAGCCCTACCAGGAATGTTAGATATTTCTATGCTTTTGTTTTCCATCTGAAAAATGAGAATACCATGGCTTGTTTCTCTCCCTTAGAGGACAGGGTGAAGATAAACCCACAGAAATCACAGGAAACGCTGTGTTATCAGAAGTGCTATGAAATCTAAAGTTCCTGAGACAAACAGGTTAGACAGAAAGACAAGAGAAAGCTCTAAAGAGCTTGAGGAAAAGCCATGTCTCAGAAATAAAGTAGTGGTTGATGGTTTCAACACTGGAATGCTAACTGACACCACTTTGGCACTTGCAAATCAATGACACACTAAATGCCACACTCAGCACAGTGAAAACAGGTAGATGTGAGGTTATTATGCTTACTGCTTTGTTTTGCATGAATCACAGTGAGAGCTATGAACTCAGCAACAGGCTAAGGTGAGATCCTTCACTGCCGTGGAAACCACGAGTTTCACCCCAGGTGGCAGATGCTTTTGCTCCCCAGCCACCCTCATTGCTGCCAAGTGCAAGAGGGGCTCCTATTGACACACTAAGCCATGGCAAGAGTCTGTTGCTTAAACAGTTTCCTCACACCAGAAGGCACAGAAGCATTTTTGTCACTTGCACAGCAGTTGCCATTAAGAAGTCAATGTTTGCCAACATATCAACCCGGTAGGCTGCAATTGTTCCATATGTTTAGAATATGGCATTTCTGTGGTAACCGTCAAATATCCAAATGCTAATAGTGACTGTTCTCCAAACATTGTTATTTTAACTCCTTTCTCAGAGCCAGGAAGAAAATAGAATTTGTGACCAGCTCCTCCTCAGCCTCCCACAGCTTTTCAACAAAACTCTTTTTTTTTACCTTTACAGGGTCAATGATGCAACAATTCTTATAATCTTTCACCATTGTAGCAGTTCCCTTTCACATCCACTTTTAACAAGAGAATAAACACTGCTTCTGAAGTATGAGGGAAATCAGCGTGTACTCTGCCTGATGTTCATGTGATAGTATAAGACAAACAGAGAAGACCTCAAAAACTTGCTTTGACACGAAAGACAGTACATTATGTCAAAAGTAAAGCAAGTGTCCAATATCTCCCAGCTGAATGTAGAAGATTATAGCATTTAGCCTTGTAGAGAAGGAACATCTGGAATATATAGCCAATTCATAGCTCCAGATCATATAGACTAGTTTAACCTAGTAATATTAGTACTCCAGTACCACAGCTAATTTGAAGATCACTGTTCTGAGAGTTCGAGTGAGCAAGAAATGTGATCAGCAATAAAAATCTGTATCTGACGGCGCTATGGCATTGTGGTCTTGCAGGGAAGACGGAAGGAAGCCGGAGTCTAAAAGGTGTGTGCACGTTCATATGCAAGAATTGGGGACGGCACTGAATTCCAAATGAGTACGAGCCCTCTGCTAATTTCCCCGCCGTCACACTACACAGATGGGGATCAGTCCCTTACGGGCAGACCATGGGAAGCTACGATCAGAAGCTGAACTTTAAACTTTTGCTTTCCTACAAAATTACCAGAACCTTCTTATTGATATTATAAACTATCAAATGTTAATACTGTTACCTCGCATGTTGCCTTTATTATCTGTCACAGGTTTGTTGAGCTTTGTATCTTCCCCCTTTCTTCCCAGAGGTCGGCTACTGAACCTAAATTCCAAGCACAGATTGCAAAAACACCCCCACCTGCCTTATGGCCAAGTAATGCTCTTAATTAGAGACAAGCAAACTGGTTCAAACTAAATAAGAATTAGCCCGGGCTTCAAACTAAACCTTAAAGGGAATTTCTTCACCAAAGGAAATTAATTTCCACGTAACTTCTCTTTTTCTCTCACTTTCATCGACACCTCTGAACTCTCATTTACTTTTTTCAAGCTTTTTTGGTCTGACACACTGGGGACAGAACACCCATCTACTTTGTTCAGTAATGTGTTAAAAAATAACATTTATGATACACGGTTAGAGGCTTCCTGGTTCACTGGTGAGCAGCCACTGTCTACAGCATCACGAATATTTAGATTTCTTTAAAATTATGTTTACTCCATAAGGTCTTGATATTAAGCTAAATGTCCAATTCTATGTGACTCGTGCTCTTGGCACTGGTGATGCTCCGTTGTGAAGGATTCCTCTAAGTGAGAATAACGTGGAAAACAATTCCCTTGTATTAGCAGCATCTCTTGGCTATTTTAGTGTCACATCATCTGCTGAGAAGCTTTTGTACTTTGACCCTCACACTTCCCTGGAGCTTGAGGTCTGCTACAGAAGATGAGGGATTTAAATCAAGGGACTAATGTGTACCCTGCGAAATGCACCAGGCTTTTTAAGGATGGGATGGGTGAGTGAAGCTATGTTAATAAACACCTGGAGACTAAAGAAAGAAAAGATATTTTAAATGGGTTTTCCTGGCTCAGGATAGGTGAAATAATATTTAATGGCTTGGGAGAAGGGACAAAGAAAGTTGGAAATATGTGCCAGCGAGCTGCATGGTGGATGCTGAAAGCCGGCACACAGGTTCCATCCTCTGCTCACATTTGACCTTGAGTGTCTCTCTGCCTCCTTACCCCTGGCAGAAAGGGTTTCACTGTATTTTCTAAGGCACTTTACGATCTCCATAGGAAAGTTGCTATTATGTAATTTCCATTCATTGAAATATAAGCAAAATCAAAATAACCATCAATGTCAGATTATAGTTTTATAGCATGACAACACAAATAATGTTTGCTCTCTCTCTCTAACACAAACCCATAAATCCTCGGTGGATTAACCTTTCAGAAACCCTTGCCAACTGTTCCTGCCACTACAGCACAATTCAAAATCTCAAGCTGCCAAAGAGCTCTGTTGCTGTTTTCGGAGCACAGCAATCAATCATGTTAAGGAAGGGAAGATGAGAGAGCAGATTAAGCAGAGACAGAAATGTTAACTTTAGACGCAAGCATCTAACTTTAATTTTTATTAGAAAGAACTAAATATAACTCAGAAAACTGTGAGAAGCCCCCCCACTCACTCTCCCCTCTTGGTACGGAGGATCATTTCAGCCTCATCAGATTCTGCAGTTCATGACACAAATGCACCTCTGTCAGACAACACAACTTGTACTTTGAAAAGATGTGCAACCAGTGCAAAAAAGAGATGCAAGAGATGACAGCACCTCCCGTACAAGCTCCAGTTCCTGGAAAGACCAGGAGTATGAACTCTCTTGGAAGAGCTTACATTCATCAGTGATCTGATCCATGCTTCTTCACGCTAAATCTGAACTACCCACCTGTGATTGTTTCAATTATTTTAATAACAGTAGCTGTGCTCCAGTGTCAATGTGAGCAGCAGCTCCTGCCCAAGAGCTGGCTCAGTCCTCTAGGCTAGGCTTCTCATTCATGCCAGTGGGAATATCCTGGAGTAAGTGCTGCCAGACCCATCTCATTATATTTTATTTTATAAATCTGTTAACTTTTCTTAGTATTACATGATTCAATTGATACAGAAGGATTGTGTGTGTGTGTGTGTAAATAAACACTACATATTATCTGTGTATGCATATAAATATGCACACATAGGCCTGTTACACACACAGCACTTGTAGAACATCAATGTAATTTAATTCCTCTTAGGCAATGATATTCCTTTAACTGAAGGTATATTCTTTCTGAGATATAAATATAGTTTTATAGTTTTTCTTGTTTAAAGCATATATGGGCTCTCCTTAGTTCCATCAAATTTTTATCTTCCTTTTTTCCCCCAGGGGAAGAATGCATGAATGCTACTGTCATAAAAATTAATGGAAAGGAAAAAGAAAACAAACCAAACCTAAATCCAGCCTGGTCAGACTAATGATCTGGATGATGTTAAATGAAACCAGAGGAGTAAACATGCAAAGGTGACCAGCATTAAGATGATATCACAGCTCCCAAACCCATGGTATAAGGCTCTCACTACAGATTTGCTGCAGATCCACTTCCAAAGCAGGGTGAGGCACGATAGCAAAGCTGATGCCTTCAACAATAATACAGCCTGAGAGCCAGTGATACCTGCACCTCTTATACCTTCCAATAACTAACTCCTCTTCTATGTGCAAAGGGGAAATTGTATATATATACTCGTCGGAAGGATCACACAGTTAAGTTCATCAAAGCTCACCAAGGATTTCAAAATTAGGAGCAAACGTTGTGTAAAAATAACCACTAGGGTTCATAGCATAGTCACTGGAGTATGATGAAAGAAAGAGAAAGCAGAAGACCGAAAGCACCTTCTGAATTTCTAGATGTGCATTTGTTCTAACAGGGAATGAACACCCTATTACGCCCTTCATGGGAAAAAAAAAAAAAAACAACACCAAGACAATTATAATTCTGGATTAGGAATGAGGAAACTACATCGTACATAATAAACTTTTGTCCTAGAGTTGCCCAAAGATGGTAGCTTCTTACTTGCTCCATTTTAATATCACGGCACTTTGATGAACTTCAAGGGACTCACTGGTTCTGTAGGTCTCACTTCAGCAAACCATTTACACACATTGCTAATTGCAGTGAACCCACATCCTTGCTGGGTTCCCCCTCCCACTGAACCGTGCTGCTGGCAGCAAAGGTAATGCATAAACCTGGAGGGCTCAGCAGATCTGCTCCAGTGTTCACACAGAAGCGTGTGTCTATCTGTTCCCTGGAGATCACGGCACATGGGAGGACTGTCTCTATGAACAGATAAAATACTCATTCACACTTAATAGCAAGATTGAATCTTGCATCTGAATACCTAGAAGTAACCACACGTCTTATACTACGGGTGGAGGTTGTAGTGACTCTCAGAGATGTACAGATTATTACGATTAACTACTTCACTCAAAGCTGATTTCAACCACAGAAAACTTTTGTATACACACTACAATTTCTAAAAGAGTACTTTCTTTCTCTAGAAACCTAGATAGCGTTCTTAGCAAATTCACCTCCTCTATCAGATCTAACGGGTGTTATTCATTGCTGTTATCCTGTGTCACTTCAGAATACACCAGAAATAAAACCAGATTGCTGTAACCAATAAACAGTGAGATAACTCTCAAAGTTATATACTACAAGTGTATCTGCTTTAAAATTCTCCTCTAAGACCAAAGCATAGCAGAGATACTATCTAGTGATCTTCGTGTGTTTCCCATTTTCAGCGCCCTGGCGGCAACCCTTGCATATGTGGCTGCAAGATTTCACACAAATTTTAGATTCCCTGTACTGGAAATACATGCTTTAGCATCTACCTGTGTTCCCTTCTGCTCTGGGAGGATCTGAATGCTGCAGATGGATTTTGGGAACCTCTCTGCCTCGTCACAGGGGATGCAAACAGCAGGTTAGAATTCATTTAACTGATGCCCATAGCTCACAGAGAATAGCTGGGGCAGGGATAGCTTGATGCGTTAGTAGTCAAGATGAGTAACACTTCCATTCCAGCACATAGCACTTACAGTTGCTGCCAGGCACCTCCGAACTAATGCACAGCCGTTTGGCTTTGATGTGAGTGAGGGAGTTCTGGTTCTTTCTGAGTCGGACCAAGAGTGTAAGTGTGGGCTTACAAACACATTGATCCAACACACACACAAAAGGCATGAGAGAGAGAGAGAGAGAGAGAGAGACAAAGTTCCAATTCAAGTTACAGCTCTTGCTAGGAAATAGTTTTTAAGGCTTAGAAGATAACAAACAAATGCTGTTATTGTATCAAAGACTGTAGGAAAAAACAGCAACGTGCGTGGTAACACCCATACAAACGCACCAAGCTGGAGCTGTGATGCGAACAGTTGCATTTGATTTTAAACATGGAAACTTTGAACTTCTAGAAGAAAATAAAAGGTAGGTTTTATTCTCTGATGTTTAGGCAGCACAAGAAGTTTTGCCAGCTCAGAAAATGAAAAAGAAAATGGTATTTCTTAGATGGAAAAGACAAAAGGGGAGCTAAAGCTGCTCACTGTCAAATGGCTGCTCTAGGACTGCAGTGCTTTGGACTGAAAAGTCTAGGGACCACCTGCAGAAGCGCATGTCAAGATTCTGGGGAGGGAGGAAATTAATTTAGGGAAAAACATTGCATTTGGAGAAGCTAAATCAGCTGAAGTTGATGCGAAAGACCAAAGCTCCCTGCAGGCTGATGGAATAGGAGTGGGGATTTCAGTGGGGAGTACAGAGCTGCCACTGGAAATGGTGCATTCGGGTGATACTTATTGGTCATGGCAATCATAAATTTCAAATACTGTTTCAGAACCTTCAAGTGTAATTTCACCATTTCCATGGTTTAAGAGGCAGGTAAGAGAGCCTCAGGGACAGACTCTGTATCATCCTATTTCTCATTTAGTTCCCTCTAAATGCCGATAAGCTAATTTCCACCTCTAAATTTTAATTGGACATATTAAATTACTGTAAAAACAGCCTTCTATGAAGACAGAACATTGCTATATTTTCTAAAAAGATAATTTTTTTCTTAGCAAATCTGAAGATATCAATCCTCAACTCTGCAGCTGTAGAATTATGAAATGTGAGATCTTCCATGCAGAGAAATTACTGCTCTGACTTCCACTGTCCTACTGCCCAGATCCTGAGATCCTTTACTCACCTTATCTTACAATATCACTTATTCCTATGCATTCGTAAAACCTAGTAAGCACGAAAATTATTGAGATCCACACTGTTTCGTACCGATGCACTTTCTGTAAAGTAGGACAAGACTGAGCTCTTCAAAAAAGTCATTGGTCCAGATGTGCAGTTACACAACCATGGATGCTGTTGTTAGACACAGCAGAAAGGAACCTCTGCCTCTACTGTGTCACCGCGTAACCGGCGTAGATGGACTTTCACGGATCCGCTCCTGGGTCTGTAATTATTCTACTGCTTTGTCATTATTTAAAAGGAAAATAGTCCATCCTACTTACATCTTGCAAGTTATTGTTTATATCACTCCTTTCCCACCCGTATAGAGGAGAAGTGCAGAGGGAGTAGGACGCCTTATACATGTGACTTATGCATCTGCAAAGGCAATACAAATAGTTCATGCCAAAGCCTTGCCCTGCCATTAGTCAGATTTTCAGTCTGCTCCTCACTCGAAGCCCCTCTGATTACACGTACATTCTAAGACATTCTGAGACAGATGCCAAATTTGATAAGTAAAATTAAAGCAAAAAGTAATTTATTTTTTTTAAAAAAAAGAATGGGAAATAGTTATCTGCTTGGACAAATAGACACAAATATTATAATACACAACAGAATCGCTGGATACATGAATACATGTGACATTTTGTGGAAAATTCAACAAAGCTTTTGCCATGACTCTCAAAGCTACTGCTACTCAAAGCTCCTTGCTAAGAGTTCTTTGAAGAAAACAACAAGCATGAGGGTAAGGGAGTTTGAGCTGATATCCTCTATTTGTATTTCCAAAAGATATCTGACAAGGTCCCTCATCAAAGACTTTTAAAGAAACTGTGCTGTCATGGGACACAGGGGAATGTTCTCGCACAGATAAAGAGGAGGTTGAAAGACAGCGGACAAAAGCGGGGCAGCTTTCACAGCGGCAGGATGTCACTGGGGGATTCCCTCAGGTACCCAAACTAAGCGTGTCCAAAACTGATCTAGAGAAGGGCAGGAACAGTGAGCTGACAAAGTTTTCTCAGGATACCAAGTTTTTCAAGGTAAAACTTCTTTGCAATGAACTTGAAAGCCAGCTGTGAAAAGATGCAGGAGACCCAGTAGTGCCAAAAGGAAGATGGATTTCAATACTGATAAACATAAAGCAATGCATAGAGGAAGACTTCTAAGTTTTGCACACACAGAAATAGATACTGAGCTGCTTATCACCAAGAAAACAATCCTTAAGTTATGAAAAACTGTTTTTATGAAAGTGTTAGCCCAGTTCTCAGTTGCACCCCGAAAAGAATACAGTAAAACCAGAAAATGAACAGAATGTGCCAAACGTTTTCGAAAGTACAACTTCCACACAAAGAACCGTTACACAGACTAAGACCCAGATAAGCCTGCAAAAGAGGTGAATGAAGGGATGTGAATTAAGTCTATAAAATCATAACTAGCACAGAGAAAGTGCATATGAAGGAAGCTAACAGCTACTCATCCTCTTTTGCACTGCAAGAGGGAATGGGCAACAATAATGAAAAACTAAGGCAAGTTTAGGAGAAGCAAAATATTCTGGAATGGTGATTCTTTATATGGGTTCAAAAAAACAGAGAAATTCATGGAAGAAAATGCCACAACAAATTCTAAACACAAACAAAAACGTTGAGGCAGAAGCAATTGGGAGAACATTCCAGCGTTATTTCTGAATCTCCCTCTGGGATTGAGCTTTGGTTGCTACAATCTGCTCGACTTCCAGCCTGCCCTCCTATGGCCAATTCTATAAAGATTCAATGGTGTGTGTTTTACCAAGAACTTACAGACCAGAGAAGAATATAAAGATTTTCAGTTGTAGCAGGAACAAGTCTGACTCTGAGAGTGACAATGGCAAGATCTGACTCTTGCTTCACCTCTACCTGTGCATCTGTTCAGTGTCTTGGTTATAGCATTCAGGGCTGGAACGGAATAACAAGTTCTCTCCTTGCCCACACCACTGAATACAAGGCTAAATTGAGTGGTCATTGCTCCACTGAAAAATATTATTTAGATAATTTACTGGTTTTAGTAGCAGTGTGATGTACAAAAACTACACAGCTCGGCTCCTTAACTTTTGGAATTGTGCTGCTCTGTAACGTTGAGATCAGAACATAAAATGAACACTTAGCAGTTTAATTCACCATAAAGAAAGAACTTCATTGTCATGAAATGTTCTTATCGGAAATGTTGTTTCTTCTTCATTTAGCAAAAATAACAATACCCCAAGGGGAATGTAGTGTTGGGAGAATATAAGCTTCAGACTTAAATAAATAATCTACACCAAAAATAGTTCTTTAGACTGATAGCTCAGCTCCACAATGGAAAGATGTTATTGTTAATACTAATTTTAAGACAAAATCTGGATGATAATTCAGTGGCTCTTAAGAGATCACATAAAACCAGATAATTGATATCCGGAGGGTAACTGACAGGTCTTTACCCAGTTCCTTCATTTTTCTTTCTGTGCAGTAATGCCTGTTGTCACTATTTGAAGGAAGTCTGATCAAGACAAAACAAGAATACAGAATCTAGAAGATTGGTTTCGTATCTGTTTTAACTGTGATTTCTTGTCAGAAGTTTCCCAACACATTAACCGGGCAAGTAACAGTAGCAGCATTCTCCTAAGGTTCATCTTAGAGTTAAGCGTATGAAGACACGGACACTAACAGAATGAATACAAATTGTGCACGTACTCGGAATCGGAGTTTGATCTCAACATCAGCACACTCAGGTCTGGATCTCTGTTAATTCATAAAAAAAATGTAATTGGTGTTATTTAAAGCTGTATATTTCTTCCTTTTTTTTCCATTTGAAATATCAGATGCCAGAAAATTCAGTGCTGTGCCAGTGTCTTTTTATATCAGAGCACTGCTGTTTTGCTATTGACCAACAAGTTATTCTCCATATTAAAGTATTTGTTTTCAAAATACAAAGGAAGATCTTGTCTGCTTCTATTATGAGCAAATTAAGAGTAATGGCAAATGCTTAGCTTCATATGTTTATAGAACTTCATTGTTCTCCTCTTATAACTAAGCCTTTTATTTTATAATAAACAAGGACAGTTATTGGTATTCCAGCACTGCACAGTTGCCTACCTTCTTAACTTCCACAGCATTCTTCTTAATTTATGTGAAGCCTTCTGATAATCCTTGAAGGCCAAAATTAATTGCTGTCTGTTGTTCCAAACTCTTTTAGGGTCCAGATTCATAGCACTGTGATAAAGACTCCTTGCCCTTCTTCTTGACTGAAATATATCTATATTAGTCTGCAGGTTGACACTTAAGTAAATCATTTATATGCAAGGCTGAATATGCTAATTGTAGAATAATTTTGAGACTCTCTCTCTGCAAGATAATTATTTCACTGTGTTTAAAAATATTTTAAAACAGATGTTCATGTAGAATTCCTAGCTACCCTCAAAATTTTCTTTTAGAATAGCATATTTTGACAGCTTTTGTACGGAGAAGGATGTGGGGGGTTTAGCACAGGGTAAACACAGTTTAACACATTCCATCCCAAATAAATGCAATTCTACATCTAATAAACTACTGTAGGGCAGGATTTTGTCTTTCAGGTCTCCTTGGTCTTTCTGGAAGCCAAATACATTTCTCTGAATTCAAGAAGGTGAAAATATCATGCCAAAGTCACGTAAATCACCTTACGGTTGGATTTCTCCAGTTAAAAGGAATCCTTAAACTATAAAGCAGCTTAACAATAGTGGGTTCATTTTTAAGATATTTCTTTGCCGTTTCCAGTCCCTATACTAGAAATAATGCCACAGGAGTCACATTCAGTGAAGGAGTCTATAGATGGTCTAACACGCGGAGGAGGATCTATCAAGCAAAGATGAGTTCCAAGACTAAGAGACTTCATAAACAACATAAAGTGGGCCTTGTTTCTGCATTTTTTGCTATAGTTAGTCAGAGCATACAGAATGCAGGGGTTTCTGTCATGGGAGCAGGACTAGACCTTTAGCTGTGTATTTAGACCAGGGAAGGCAAAAAAATGCTGACTATCAGCAGTTAAGCTAAGAAATACTTTGATCCCCAAAACTACAACACTATAATAAGCATTCTAAATGCAACTACATTTGAGGTCATGAGGAATTGTAATTTATAGATGATTAAAAGAAAATAAAAAATAATCTGACTTCTGGCTGTAGCCAGATGCCCTTAGTTGACAGTGGCGCAGAGCTTCCCATTACATGGACATAGGTTCAGATTTCATCCATGTTACCAGCCACGCACTATGCAGACCTTAAAAAAATCGCAGGCTATCTTCACTACATTCCAAAAAAAACAGAGAAAGAAGTCCCATTCCCATTAAGCTTCCCAAAGCTCTCATTTGCTATGGGATTGAGATTGAGATTTCATTGTTCTGTTTTGCAGGAGCTTACATTTCTCTGCTTTTCAGCAAGTGTAATGCTTAGTCATCTGTCATGATTACATCTCATTTTTATGGGTTTTTCCATGAGCTTTTCTTCTAAATGACCACGCTGGTCCAATTTGTTGTCCTTCACTGGATTAAAATTATTTTGTTATCAGAAGAAAATATGCTCCCAAGGAAATTTTAGGATGCAGAGTTAATGGAGTGTCCCAAAAGCCTCCAAGTGTCCTGTACAGTATCCATCAAGCAAACCCCAAAGGTTTTGTGCAGTTTTGCTTCCAAGATGATAAACAACTCCCTTGCCGCACATATTCTCCTTTACAGTTCTGAAACTCGTGCTTGATCATGGGTGCATTTTTCATCAGTTTCACATTGTCTTTCCAAAGTTCTTCAGTTGTTATCTTTTCATTCTGTGCTAAGCAAGATGAATATTCATCTTGCTACTCACAGAAAGGCTTGATATCTTTGAAGAAGCAGTCCTTTCCAACTGACAGTGACAGCTATTAGAACATTAAACTGAAAACATGATCGGTTTGATCTTTGCCAGCTTTGTTCTTTTCTTTGTAAGAGTCAGGGTGGACATGAGTCTCTCCACTGTACTCAACTCCGTCTGTTTTTACTGCTTCTACAGTACACACGCTTTGTCCTGTCAGTAAGGTCACAATAAATTGATTATGTTTCTTGTCATTCATTAATTAACCAGAGGTCTTAGTTTTGTCTGGAAATTTTCTCTATGCATTATTTTCCTTTATATCAAGTCCTATTACAAAGAGCAGCCACTTTCTGCAGAGTTTTCCTTCTTTCTTCTTCCTTTTTTTCCTGCATTTGCACTGCAGTAGCAGAGGAAAACTGATCTGTGGTTTGCTTCCGAGATCCCATTGTATTACAGACAGTGACAACAGCTGTATGGACAGCTGAGAACTGCTCCCTTTACATAGTGGTTTCATATTTGAAAGGCACACTGTATCACTTTGGCCTGATTTATTTAAATATTTTCTAACACTTTATAAGATTGGAATTTTCAGAAGCAATCATTTTGGCTTAACTGCATTCCCATCAAACACCCCCATCAAATTCAACAGTGGTTATATCAGATGTAAGACTGGAATTAACCGCTGAAAATATTATTCACTGAAGTTATAGAGGAGAGAATTTCCCCAGTATTCAAAATGATTACAATTTCATTCTTCTCAAGATGAAACTATGATGTTCTATCCATGTTGTATGGAAAAAAAAACCCAAAACAGCCTTACCACCATATATCTTAATCCTGTTTCTTATTCAGATGCCCCAATTCTTTGAGTAACACTCTAGAAATGGATGCCCTACTTTTTCATTCTTATTAAATCTTGTATTTTTTCTTTCTAGGAATGCATATAATACACATTACATGGCTTAATTTAGGCAACAATAAAAAAGAAATTATATATCCTAGAAAACTCTGCTAAAATGTATGTCAAAACACTACACAGTGTATTGGTCATACACTATCACCTAGAAAAGATACTGAATGTCTTGCCAGTTAGTTTATTAAATTCTGGGACATTAAACAGTGCATTGTTTAAAAAAAAAGTTATAATCCAATTCTTTATGATTGATTTCAGTAAGATACATATATAAAATGGATCTATATGCATTAAGCATGATTCTTCCTTCCTTAAACTCTTAAGATATTAAACACAAAAAAGTAGAGTCTGTCATCACAAGTTGAAGACTTGATTAACTTATGATTTACTGATTCATGAAAGACTTATTTAAAATAGACTATTTATTGCTTTATAACTTAAGTATAAGCTAAAGATTTTTATCAAGCCAAGGAGTGAAAATGCAGATTTGTTGAACTCAGCGGGTATTTCATCATTAAATTTAGCCTTGCAAAGACTTTATCCACTGACTGTCTCAGCTGCTTCCCAGTGCTAGTCCATTTTCAATACCACAGTCAACAATTTTCAGGAGGACAGTGCTCTTTTTAATAGCAAAGTTCTGATTTTGCCTCATGTACACATGAAAAGTTCCCGGGTGCCTTTCCTGCTGCAGTGCTTTCTGTGAATGGGCCCTGGTCCATTTGAGTGACGCGGCACGAAAGAAAGGGCGAGAAAGGGAGAGGAGTTGAGAGGAGAGTAGAAGAGGGGGGGAAGGAGGAAAAGATTAAGAGAGAGAGAGAAAGAGGGGAACTGGAAATACCAAATTGGCACATTCTTTTTTAACTTGTTCTGGATTCAGGAAAAAAATTTCAAACTAGTTATGAAATTTCCTTAGGAAGTCCATAAACCCCATCAGGTATGTCAAATTTACCTCCACTGCAGAAGAAATTAACTTCAGTGATTATTGCAGCAAGTTCCTTCTGCCTTACAGTTAGCCAAGTAATGGTTGGAGCTAGTGTTGCCTCACACAAACTGACTTTGGTTTTCACTAATCTTGAAAAGTAATGCAAATTACCAGACCCTGAAGAATTTATTAAGGATTCTTTAGCTACAATCATAAGAATTTTCTACTTGGCTTTAAAGAAAAAAAAAAATAAAGACATCAGTACCTAAATTACTTGATTTTTCAAGGGCTTTAATAAAATTATTAAAGCCAATGCAGTAAAAGGAAGATCAAATGGAAAAACTATTAATTTTTGCAGACATTCAGTGTGTATCTAAAAAAATGGAGATAAACCCAAAAAGTACCTTTATAGTAGGATGATCTCTTAGCCTAGCTGTGTTTAACACGGGGAGAAAACTCAGCAACAGGAGGGGCCGGAAGAAAAGAGATCTTACAGTTTGACACATCTTAAAGGTTTTCAAGGCCTGAACTGTAACACTGCTTTTGGGATTCAAGGTGAAGTGTCCAGGCTTGGTCTCCCATGTCAACTGCCCATTATCCTGTAAAGTCTAAATACAGATCCCATGGGACAAATGAATTTGACTGTAAAGAGATTCAAGAGAAAATAGACATTAATCATTAAGTTTTAAATGTGGTGCTTAAACAAGTTCAGGTGCAATGAATGCAGGCGAGACTGTGAGGCAGTCCTGAATCAATGTATACATTTTTCTGCAGAAGTAGAGTTGCATACGTTTTCCTCTGATATTTCATGTCATTCTACTTATTGATCGCATACCTAGTCTCATGAGCAAGCACAAAATTTTAATCAACATACTGGACTCAATCCCGTCACCACAGACTTCAATGGAAATTGGATCAATCCCATTATCTACCATATGACTCCACAGGGCTTCCATAGGGAGAGCCTCATTTCTAGCTCCAGCCCGCAGGGCCCCCGAGGCTACATTTGAAGCAGTGAGCAATGTGAATATCTACAAGCCTAAAATAGCATTAAATATGTTTAAATAGGCCAAGATAATTTGGACAGCTACAAAAGCATAATCTCCACTGAAAGCCCACCAATATTTCCCACACATTTGTTACAGGAAATAAGCTATAAAGCCCAGATGCATTAAAATATATTACATATTCTGAGAGTGAAATGCCAACCAGGACATCAATGGCAGAAAAAAAATCCTACTGACTTTCAGACAGTCAGTCAATTTCATGAAATTCAGACCCCATTTGTCCCAATGGTATAGACAGCACAAACTACAGAACGTCTTGTTCGGCAAGAAGAGATTCTACCTGTTTTGTTTCATCATGATGCCATGACTGGCATTGCTAATCAGAGCAATAAATGTACTGCTGTACATATAGAATTAGGTTAGATCCTTAGCTGGTGTAAACTAGCATAACGTTCCCTCTGGATCAACTTTCCAGGGGATTTTGGAACATGACAAGGCCATAGCGTTAAGATGGGCTCAATGCAGCAAAAAAGTGATCGTTTTCCATCCAAAAGATGCTGCTCCAATGCTGGCCAAGTGAAATCTTCCTGAAACCAGGGGCTGACAATGGACCCCGTTGTAGATGAGGAAGTCAGTCAAGCTCTGTTTTGCAGTAAGATAACACAAACTATGTTATTTATGCCAAAACCCTGGGGAAAGCCCATGGGCAGCTAAGATAGGGTGGAGGGGGCACTTTCTGGGGAGCAATGTTGGGTTCTGTCTGACAGCCTCACGAGTTCCTGGCAATAAGATCAGCTTCCAGCAGCGTGGTGTCCCAAACCCCCAAATGTTTGGGGAGCAATGTGGTCCTTGGAAAAATGCTTGGAATTGGAAGCAGAGGAAATATGTTTAATCCCCAGTCTGTTCAGTACCTACAGGAAGATACAAAAGCAACACTTTCCTCTCAATAATTCCAGGAAAAAATGGACAGTTAGCTGATCGGTAAGCATCAGGCTGAAAGAGAAAGTCTCTTGATTATCATCAGATGAAAATAGAAAAAATGTTATAAAGAAACCCAAAATCTAGTGTTCCAAATGGCTTCCTAAGCAGTTAAGGACAGAGCCACAAGCATGATTTAGAAGCCTAAGATTCCAGCCTGGATTTGACCCTTTTGAAAATAAAGTGTTTTTAATAATTTTATTTCTTGTTCTAGTTGTCCGCAGGGCTAAATCGGCAAAAGAAACAGAAATGTTAAATTCTGGGACTGTGTGAAACACACCTAGAAGTGAAATCCGGTCCAATACCCTTGGGAGAAAAAAAAGGAACAACTGTTTCGGCAGCTTGCAGCTCCCTGGCAGGGACATCACACCTGGAACATCTACCACTGCCACATGGCGAAAAACGGCTGGTGTGGCAATTTACCTGACGCCACTAGGCAGGTGTTAGAAGGTGGTGTGGTGCTGGGCTGCATGGAGAAAGCCTCCCAGCCTCAGGTACAGCATTCCCATAACCACATGATGGGAAGAAGGCCATGCATAGCAGCTACTGCTCATTACTCCAGATAATGGCTAGAATTAACTGAAACATTTTTATTATACTCTTCAGGAACATCATTCAATCTACCAATCCCTAGAAATTAATGGTATGATCTTACATTAAATCAGTCTGTCATTAGCTTGGCTTTCCTCATAGCAACTCATTAGGAGGTATTTCCTGCAAGCTAGAAGCCACAAGAACATCCAGAGACACAAATTAAAATGCATTATGGAACATCTGCTCCTCTGCAGATCTTTCCTGTATTTCGTAGCATGCGACAGTCGCAAGGTACGAACGTAGGGTGACAGAACGGGAACCGTTGTGGCTACAGACCCAGTCAAAACCAGGATTTGCTCTGCTCTGATTAATTCAGTTGGTACTTTTGAACAGGATAATACACTTTTGTGTTTGCTGCTTTTGCTGATCTCTGCCTCAGTTAGCACAAGGACGCAGTAAACATCTGAAATAGGAGTCATCCAGTAAGGATGTCCTCCCTCAAAATGCAGATTACTGGGATGTGAGTCCAAATATTTCTCAGCGCTCTAGAAAGGGGGTCATAAACCCAAGTAAACCCTTGGCCCTGCTGGAAGTCCCATTAGCATCAACAGAGATCTGGCCCGCACCGATAGTTAAGCCACCCTGAGTATTTGGGTACTAAAGATGAGAGTCATTATTATTAGTAAGAAAAATGGGCCTAGAGAAACAGCTCAGATCATGTGGAGAGCTCTGCAGAGTCTGCAAACATCAGATCAGACAATAATACAGAACACAATCGAGCTTGACCAAGCTTATGCCCTGTAAATATGCATCTGCACGTGTGTACACATACAAAACTATTTTATTTCTACACGTATATTTGCACAACATTGTAGAAAAGAGATGAAGGAGTTAATAAAATTAAGAGGAAACTAATTGCCGGTATCCATAGAGTAGGAGTTGTGGGTTTTCTCTCTGAAAGGAACACACAAAGAAAGGTAAATGGTTCCATCAGCCCTTGGAAAGCAGCCTACAACACACCTGGAAGTGTTATGTTTTTCATCTAAGGGTTGTGTTTTGATTATTCATTATACACAGGGAAACTTCACTTAACTTCACGTTACGTCTTATCTGGAAAAAAACACTCTTGTTTGAAATGAGGTCATGTCCCTTGACATACATTAGGTGATGTGAAAAGCCCCCATTTATTCGAATGCCCATTTATCCCTGTTAATACCATTTGAATAAAGGAGGTTTCACAATATGTTACTTTTTTTTTTTGAACAAAACTCAAAGTTAATTAAACCAAACCCTATAATATTTATGACTTCTTTTTTGTAGCTCAATATGGTTTAGAAAAGGTGATGTTAATATTGACATTAATTAACGTCAATCTTAATGTACTACTACATTAATAGGCTGGCATATCATTCTGCCTAAGGCACTGTACTGTGCTGCTCGAGCTATTTATAACAAAAAGTATTTTAAACAGCTTTGCCCCCCACCAAAAAAAAAATCAATTTATACTAAATGTTGTTGCAGAATCAGATTCATCACCCTAGGGATTAAGAAAAAAATGAAAGGCCAATTTAATGACAGGATTTAGTTCATTATTTATCTTCTAGCATGTAAATTATAGATTGTCATGAATTTTTCATCCTTTTGGTGCCCACTACCTAATTCATGCGAAAAACATAAGTCTGTGTTACAAAGAGCGAGCTCCCTGGCTCTGTGTACGAGAAACATCTCCGCTGCCTTTTGACAGACGATAATCTGTCAAAATGAAAAATTAATGGAGGCTCCCTTAATTCATCATCTTCTG
This sequence comes from Cuculus canorus, assembly GCF_017976375.1. Classification (NCBI taxonomy): domain Eukaryota; kingdom Metazoa; phylum Chordata; class Aves; order Cuculiformes; family Cuculidae; genus Cuculus; species Cuculus canorus. Next base: position 5,757,386 of record NC_071415.1, on the reverse strand, counting down.
CCGCTCTTCTATTAATGGCTTTTTTTTTTTTTTTTTTTAAAACTTCTATAACTCTGTTCCCACTGAATCGAGCTGGGGAGGGGGGGAAGATAAACAGGTCAGCTGACTGCTTCAGCTTACGCAGTGCGCTATAATTCAGCTGATAGATGGATGACATGCGTTATTTATTAAATGCATTGAGGAATCCTGTGATTTCCAACATAGTCTGTAAGTGTGCTGAGATAAAGCTCATACCGCATGTCTTCCTGCTCTAGCTTGGCCACAAAGAAAATTACTTTGTACACATGATCATAAAGAGGTTGCATGAACCGTGTGTGTTGCACTGCATATAACTCCAACCATCCATGCGGCAATTAACAGAAAGGACCGTTAGGATTCAGTCTGATTACAAAATGTATGTAAAACCAAATCAAACCCTTCCTCAGATTTTCCTTTGCTGAAATATTTCATGTTGCGTGAAAAAAAGCCCACAGTTCTCAGAGCACAAAAAGAGCACTTGACTAGCACGGAAATGCACCATTATAAACACACCATAATTTTCCTCATCACTAAAACTTAAAAATGGAAAGCCACACTAAAGGTTTTCTTCTTTTCACAACTCATCTACTTTTGCATGTCTGATGCTTTACTGTGGTTGCGACAAGACAGAGCTCAGGAAAACCATGCCTCATCATAGACAAGGGATTCTGACAGTCGCATGACGCGATTGTTAAGGACAGAGGAGCCTTATGGAAATGGATCAGCCTACAATTCAAATGAATATTTGCTAGAAATAGTAGAAAGGATTATAACAAGAGGAAAGCATTTCCTTTTATAAAGTGCATGCAGTGCACATCTGTATGTACTTTGAAAGAATAATTTTCTGCTACAGAAATCCCTACTCAAACATCCATTTTTAATGCTACAATAATATTGTGGGCTAACTCCAGAGCTATTTCGCAGGAAAAAGCCTTACTCTGTGTCAAGCAGAGTGGCACTTAGAATTAACTTCTGAACCAGTAACCCGCAAATTCCAGAAGGAATTAACAACCTGTTACATATTTATTTTAACCTGCAGCCAAATAGGATGGTTTTCATTGAGAACTTGCTGTCCCTCAGGGAACAATATAAATATTGCAAACAAATTCATTTATCACAATAACTAGAATATGACTATGTCACCAAAGCCTGGCCGGTGTCTCATGTTGTTAATGGAAACAAGATTCCCCCCTTTGATCGAGAGAGGAAAGTGACACTGGATTTTTTTTCTTAAAAAATTATTCTTTTCTTTGTAAAATGTCTCTGTTAAATATATTAATTTTTGGAGACCCTCTCCAAACTTCAAAATAAAACCATAAAAATCTGACAAAAGTTGAAAAATATTTTATCATTGCTAATGGAAACAGGAGTAACTTTCATTACTAAACAGCTTATCAAGTGAACTGATCGACTCTGACCATTCAAAAATGGCTGCAAAGCAAGAGGTCTTCACAAAAATGGGTAGTCAAGGGATCCGGCAAAAGAAACCTCTAGGACCAAAAGTCCTGAAATATCTTAGTAGCCTTCACGCAATGAGTTGGTCACCATTTACTTAATGTTTTCATGTTACACAAACCACCATTTAAAAACCCCAAATCGTTGCTCTACTTTTCCTTCTCAGTGTCAAAAAAACACCTAGCAGCTTTGAAGCCTGGAATGCCGTAACCCGTTAAAGAGAGCTCTCTCTCACCACAGAGAAAGGGAATGAAATTTTTATTGCTGCTCTCCATGCTATACTTGGCCTGGAAACCAAACACCTTTCTAAAAAATAGCTTACCTGCTATTCATCTAAACTGGTTATTATTTCTTAATAAGCTATTACCACACAGATGATATTCTACCCGTGCAGCACAGTTATTTGCCTTTAAAAGCTTGATGATGGGGAGTAACGTAAAGGGGAGCAACAGAATCCCATCCCTACCTGCTCTGGGTCATAAAAGGAGCCCCAAACACCTTCTCTCTTGATCAAGTATTAAATCCTTCAGATATCTAAAAAATTATTATGCTGATATGGCTGTTAAGGTCAAGGTTTAAAGTATAATGTGGATCTTAGAAGAAATTCTAGTGATTGATGTAACACATCAGACACTTACCTTGAAAAAGGTATTATTCAGCTGCCTCCACTGGAAGATTAAAAGTAGGGGGAAAAGAAGTTGCAGAACTGGTTAAATGACGGGTGGAGGTTCTCAGTGGTCAATGTTGCAATGAAATTACAGTAAAAAATAGCTACTGATATTGAAACTTGCCTGCAACATCTTCTGATGTCTCTAACACATGTCCTCCAGGCAGCAGTTCTCTCCCCAGCTCAGTAAGCTTGTTACACCAGCTGGTTTCAAATATTAGCAATTTTCAAAATCATGTCGGAAAGATGCTTTCTGTGCACTCTGCATGTGAAGTTCCCAAAACTTTTCAGACAATGAAAAAGAGTCTCTTGGCATTTACCGAGAGCCCAAGCCACTTTCACTCAAATTGCTCCTTTTTTTTTTTCCCCCCCCCTGAAACTGTCACATTATTTTTACTGGTTGTACAGTGTTTGTGGCAACCAAGCTTTTAAACAATACTAAGAGAATGATAACATTGAAAAAGCGGCAGAACTTTGAAGAAGGCGCATAAGCTACAGAAATACGGGATGAACCACGCTGCATCAAAACCTTAGCTCACTACCAGCATCAGTCTGGTATTTTCCCATAGCCAGTGCATAGTAATGTGTATCAATCCCCATCAAAGCTCCAGTGCTTTATGAGTAGCCCAGCTTGTATTTACAACAACAGCATTATATGTGTCATACAAGCCCTTTCATCAGCAAGGCCATTACAGAACACCAATGCTAAACAGACAATTTGCTCAAATTCGAGGGAGTTATAGTTCCAAACATCATTGCTCTCACTGTAGGGCAGAAAACAATATATAAGAAGAAGCTGGAATGGCAACAGGAACGTTGGCTCTTTATGGCTATATTTAATGCTTAGACAAAACCAATGAAAACGCAAAAGCGCAACAAAAAGAAAGAAATTCTTCTATTCATATGACTGGAAAAAATTCAGGTTCAGTTGCTCAAATATAAGTGACTGTGACAAAAAGGGACTGAAAAGCAGTCCCTGGACAACGTGCTTTTCAGCAGAAAGTTCACCTTTTCAAGATACTGGCTGAATTTTTAGAGAATATCTGGAAATTAAGAGGGAGAGGCTGGGGAAAACCAAGATCTTAGGAGACCCAATGCCGGGCTGCATCAGTTCAGGTTTTTGATGCTCTAACACCGTAACATTGCCAGATGAGTTGTTTCGTGTTCACAGTCAGGGTCTTTTACACCACTTTTGCCACCACGTAACACAAATGAAGCTCTTAAGGCCCCTTGAAGAGTCTTTCATCCAGGTTAGCTTTGTTCATACCCCCACGTGTCCTCACTGGGGTTATTTCTGATTCACGGTCACAGAGTGAGAGCAGGATCAGGCCTTCTCCAGAGTCAGTATATAACCACAGTGTCCACACGGATGTGTTTATGGCCGAGATTAGCATCATTAAAACACAAACTCATGGAACTAAAAATATGAGGCATCTGATTTTAGAATAAATTACCTTCATGAAATTATGGTCTTTTCTTTGCACTGCAATATTCACAGGAAATTAATGAGGTTGTCAGATGAATTCTATGAAGATTTATGTGCTGATTAGGTGACATGTCTTAAAACAAAATAAAATAATAAAGAACCTCTTCCATTAAAAAAGCAGCATACTTAATTTGAATTCAATCTTTTATCAGATTACTTCTGTTTAGTGGCAAGTAGTTCCTTTGTTTAAAAACCTTCACAAAGGCAAAGCCTCAGGAAAACATTTTGTAGAAGTACTCTGAAAGTCAAAGTCATTTTGACAGAAATCAAACCAGAAATAATTTCTCCCTGAAGGAATCCTGCTTTATTTTAATGATGTCTGGATTGTTTCCATTTAAATAGTGTAATGGGAATTTTTTAAAAAATTTTGATTCTCGCTGTTCATTTTAGCAATGATCTTTCTTGTAAGCTTAGCAGTCATTTGTCATATATATTTTGTTCAAGTGGAGAAAACAAATATTAAAGGAAAACAATTTGACTAAAAACATCTTCCCTTCATTAAGGAGCTTTATGTTCTAATGTCTAAAAGTGAAAGTCTGCTTTAATGGCTGCTGGGAGCTGGGGATCTCTCTGTCAGACACTTACTGAGGCATTCTTTCTGGGTAATAGAGGCTATTTATGGGGCTTTTCATGACCTTTCTTCTTGGTACTACCAACAGAGGAATACTGCAGGCATCTCTTTTGCATCCACGTATCTGCTTGCTCACAGATTATTGTCTCTATTGTTTTCTTCATTTTGAAGAAAAATGTTGCATGCAATTAAAACAAGATAACAGCACAGTACTGTGTGTTCTATCACACATCTAACCGGTCCCTGCAGTCATTACACATACTAACGTACATTACACTGTGGAGACAGATATATTGAAATAAAACTCCTTGTGTTATTATCCAGTGCATTACGAAGCCTGTCCCACATTCTGGAAGATACTTCTTCAGTAATGGAAGTACTTTTTGGGTTTTAATAGTACAAGAAAGACCTTCTTTTTAAAGAAAAAACAAAACCCCCGTAACTGTTTACCCAAATCCCACAGTCTTTTGAAATTAAATTGAAAGCCTATTCACTTAAACTAATTCATTTAATTTTGCATTGGGAGAACCAGACATACTTTATTCAGAACTCAGTTCCAGAAAACCCCTCTGCATAAGCTGCTAATTCTGAAAATACCTCCCATCTTAACTTTAAACAGAGATGCTTTGGGTGCAACCGAAAAATGGCAAAAAAAAAAAAGAAAAAATTGCTTATTTTGGGAATTTCTAACTCCTAGCAGCAGTAAACTCCTAACTTCTAAAGTTTACAGCCTGTAGCTGTACAGATGTACGCTCTAGCACCAGCTAGCAGCCTCCCAGAGTCTCCAATTCCTGCATGTAAAACCAGCACCAGTCTGCTCACCTTTTTAACACCCTTCTCATAAAGATTTCTTTTTCAAAAAGAACTGTTTGTATCGTGACAAGGAGTGATTTACAAAGTAATTGCTTTTGGTTTTCAAGTTTAAGAAGAAAATGCATATAGTGGGTTCCATTCCAAATACACTGCCATCGCGCTTTAAGTAGAAAAACTTACACGTTATTATTCTGTCAGAATTAACGGCTAATTAATAGCCCTTAATCTAATGACAATAAATTTGGACCCAAGTAATGAATGTCTCAACTGGACCCAGATGCCTAAGGCTATGCAATTCCATGCTACAGAACTACAAATGAGGCAGGAGTCTGCTACGTGTCAGCAACAAGCAGTTGGATTTGGAGGTGGCATTTTTGCATAATAGCTCAACCAAAGATTAAAAACAAGCTTTTGAAGCAACACTAGTCAGAACAATCTCTATCAAAGCAAAACTCAGCTACTTTTGCTATCAGGTAGTTGAGATGCACTGGGAATAATTGGTACCAGGTCCTACTGCCCAAGCTTCCCCTTTGGTTCCAATTTGATATAAATGTTGAGAGCTATAGGAGACTCTGCAAAATAAATAATTCATAAGGTTATTAAGGTTGCACAGCCAGCACATAAAAGTTTGGAGATACTAGGTAGCTTGTTCCTTTTCAAACCTGAGTGGGGCTGTTTGCATATGTATCCATAATGAGAAAATAGTCTTAAATTTCATGAAAGAACTTATCGTGAAATTCTACCAAGCGAGAAACACTACTCAAGCTGGGATCTCAGAGACCTCCGTACACAGCACAAACTTCTACCACTGGCTGTGATGAGACGTCTGGCAAGAATAAGCAGACTGCTATCATCACAAGGGATCAAATGCTTGAAGTAGGGAAGGTTTCACTGTCTCCTCATTCTCTGTTTCAGTGCGTAACAGCATAATTGTCTCTGCATTTGCTCCTTCCAGTCCCTGCAGGCTGGTGATGCAGCATGCTCGACACAGACAATTTCTGGACTGAATCCAGAAATTTTATTTTATTTTCAAGTGAACACTGAAATAACCAGATGAACGTGGATAGGCTTAACGCCATTGCAAGTACTTGCCTGCTCTGTCCTCACCAGACCCTCTGCAAATTATTGCCAGCAGACTTCATCCTAATTAGAGCTGCCATTGCCAATTGTTTGCAGAGTGTTGGTCAGGTGGGCCAAAGGTCTAAGAGCCAAAAATACACAGGTTGGACATCTCTGCAGCAATGTTAATTTTTTAGTGTGTGTGTATATATATATATACACCTACCTAAAACATCAGCTGCTGATTTATAAGGTATAAGTCACGTTTCTCAGTTTAAGTCAGAGCAAATGCTCTCCACGCGACGCGGCCAGGGGCCACTCGAGTGCCAGGCAACAGCACATCCGCCCCCTGGGAAATGCTGAATAAACCACAGTCCTCACTTTCACCAGATTACCAGTAGGCTGGAATAGAGAAAGAACAATTCTGGCGCTACAGATATTTACTGGACAGACAGAAAGGATATGGGGAAGGCTTTGATTTCCTCTGGCTGTCCTTGCAAATGAAACAGGTTTGTTGGATGGCCACACCCTTGCACAGCCCCTGGAAGGCCAAGAGAAGGAGCAACCTGGAGAGCTCAGGGGCTCCATTCCAACACGCAGTCACCAAACATAGTCGGGTTGAGGCTTTTCAGAAACTTCATCTTGGATTTTCAAGGAGCTGGAGAAGACAGATCGCTGGTGTTAGAGTAAATCTCCTTGCCAATTTTTAAACAAAGAGTAATAAAGCCTTTATAATTAAATCATTGAAATACTTTGTTTATCATGAGGAAAACTAGTTTCCTCCTTTCCTCGGATTTCTGTGCTCTTGGATGGAGCTGAACTATTTTTCCTGAAAGTTCTATAAAACATTTAGCCTGAAGCAAATATTTGCATAAAAAGTTTTAGTTTGAATAATTAAAACCTGGCAAGTGAAAATGCCAAATGCTGGACTACCTTAAGAGTAAGCAGTGTTACCAGCTCCATCTGTAACAGTCACTTGCATAACATTACATCAAACCCTTTAGGACAGAAAAAGCTTGAGTTTTCTCTGCTGATGTACTAATAATTTTGTACCTCAAATTGCTACAAATCATCTAAGTCAGGGATGTCACTGATAAAAAAGAAACAAGGACCAGAAAAGATCATAGTTCTATGTCCCAAACATCATAATATAGTTGCCGCACAAAGTCTGTGTGTAACACGCCTCAGAGAAAAGTGGAAGTGTAGTCTGTTTTTCAGACAGCAGTCTACAAAATCCATAAGTACTTCTTTTTTCACTTTTGTGGGAAAAAAAAAAAGAAAAACAAGTTTGAATGGAAAGACTTTAGGTTAAAGATTTTTTTTTTATTTGAGCACTTATTTTATTAAATGTGGACGTGGTTTGATTTCTAACTGAACAAACAATCAGATGTTTTATGTATGATGCATCATAATGGCACATACGGTTCTATATACAAATAGCTCTTAATACATCCATGGAAGTTACTATAGATTGCCTTAGCTTATTAGTTAAGGGACTCTAAGCCACTAACTAATCTTTTATTAAGACATACAGGAATGACTTATTTATAGGCAATATATAAATGCATTCTTTCTGCTAGTGGCATCCAGCCACTTGGTGGATGAAAAGAGTCAAAAAAAGCTCCAAACCAAACCATAAAAGAAGCCGCAGAGAAAGACAGAATAAGGGACAGGGTTTATAACCCAGCCCTCTTCTCAGAATTATAGGTTCTCTTTAAGAATGGGTTAGATAAATATCTTTCACAAAAATCTTAAATGTCTTGCTGATCCTGCCTTAGGATATGGGGAGGATTAGTCAGCCCCCTTGAGGTTGCCTTTCATCAGAACTGTCTATAATGCTATGTTTGTAAAATGTTAGGGATTATCTTGGCAATAAGACTGTCTCCTGTTAGAACAAGACCTTAAAGAGATGAATTAATGACTCTGACTAATTGGATAATACAGCAAAGAATGGGTCCTGTATATCGAGGTCAAGGTCTGGTCCTATTCGGGCTAAGCAAGTTGACGTGCCGTCACGTTGCAGCCAGCTCTTGGCTATACACATTGAAAAGTTGCAGCCAACAAGGTGTTCGGTAACTCAATCCTTCAAAGGTCATCTTCTAACATGATAAATGCCAGTAGCGAGGACAAGCCCTAACTGCTGTCTGGTGTGCAGAAGAGTGTTCTGAGATAAGCACTATGAATTCCTGCAGTTGTGGGTTAGAAATATCAGCTGGCTCTTTGATGTGCTGTGACAGTATGGGAGGTGACCTTTCCCCTTCCTCGCTCTTCTCATCATCTGCTGGTTGATCCAGCAGCATCCAACTGCAGACTGAAAAGGAAACAACATTTATACCATGGAACAGCAGCTGCTACAGCCTGTGCTCAGAACAAGAGGTATCCACACTGGATGCTTTGCTGCTCAATCACTACACACCAGAGGGATGCCTTTAATCGGTCTGCTGGATTTTTGCTGGAATAGAATTAATCTCCCTCATCAGAACTATTAGGGGGCTATCTTTTGGATTTGTGCTGTAAATAGTGTTGGTAACACAGGGATATTTCAGTCACCACTGGGCAGCGCTTATGCAGCCTCAAGGCCTTTTCTGCCTCTCACATCACCCCACCGGCGAGTGGGCTGGGGATGCATGAGGGGCTGGGAGGGGACACAGCTGAGACAGCTGATCCCAAATGACCACAGACAAACTACAGACCGTAGGATGCAATGCTCAGTATATACAGTTGGGTGAAAAAGAAGGAAGAAACTGATCTTTGGAGTGATGGCATTTGTCTTTCCAAATCACTGTTAGGTGTGATGGAGCCCTACTCTCCTGGAGACGGCTGAACACCTGCCAATGGGAGGTAGCAAATTATTTCCTTGTTTTGCTTTGCTTGCATATACAGCTTTTGCTTTATCAGTTAAACTGCTTTTATCTCAACCCTCAAGCTTTCTTGCTTTTAATCTTCTGATTCTCCCCCCCATTCCTCCTGGTGGAAAGTCAGTGAGTGGCCGGGTGGGGTTGCACTGCCAGCTGGGGTCAAACTGTAACAGCCAGAGCTCATTTTTGTTGTCATACTCCAGAACAGGCACGTGTCCTTCTCAGGGGTCTTCATGCCTGACCTCAGCGAGACCAAAAGGTGCAATTAACACCCAAATGGCTTCAGGGAAACCTTTCTCATGCTATACTCCATCCTTTCAGAGTTTTAGTGGGAGACTCTCTTCTCTCTCTTTCAGTTGGAACCCATCTAGCCCCAGCAGAGCTTGGCCTTGAGCATCCTTGAACAGTTTAAATATGACTCTGCTGTCAATATATTTTCCAGTTTGTCACAGATAACACCATGGCCCTTAACTCATCACCTCAAGGTCCTTTTCCAGAGTGAGACAGTCTTTTTGCAAAGATACTCATTAACATTTGACAGACTTAGCCTTATAGCAGATGTTCTGGATGGACCTCAGGAGGTGATCAAAGTGTTTCTCTATCCCAGTGGAGGCCTTAAAAACACTTAGATAAGGACTGAAACAAAATAAACTTTGCTACTGTGCCATTATTTCTTCTCTATTCAAAAAAAAAGGAGCCTTGGTGGGGCTTTTTATTTCCCACAGTCACCTGATTGCATTTAGCCTTTACTGCTTTAGTGAACTAATTTTCAATCAACTTAAAATGATTTCTAAATGCATGGTCCATAATTAAAAAGAAACAGAGTTAATCCTTTGCGACAATCTTAGTCCAAAATTGTGCTTTTAAATTATTTGGACAATCATTTAGGAAAAAAAAGATCTCCCTCCCAAGCCTGATTACATCAATGCTCTAAAGAAACATTTCTTTCTTAGGTCTCTGATTTCCCTGGTGGCTGTGATATAAACCCTGAACTTCTTAAATGTCACTTAATTTATATGATTTTTCTGTTTACCCTTTGAAAATGACAAGTTGTTCTGTAGTATTTATGTCTGTCTGAAAATTAGATATCATGTGCAATCCAGTGCTGCAGTTGCATTTGTTAGCTTAAGCTTACTAAGCACTTATTATAGAAAGTGAAAATAAAAATACGCCTACTTTTACTTTTTCAGTCATTCCTTTTTGATAAAATATGCACAGTTTTTTTTTTTAAAAATTACTCATTTAACTTTTTACATGTCAATTCTTAACAGTATAAGAAATTTAAACTGATTATTGCTTTGCCTTTGGTGGGTAACCAAAGAAGTTATGGGCCTGCTTTTAACTCTCTGTTGCTGACACGGGTTAATTAATTTCACTCTGGCGTGTGGTCCCCAATGAACTCTCCTCATGTGGCATCACCTTGCGGCGGGCAGTGGCTTGCAAGCATTATAATCTTTCCAGAAGACCTTCTGACAGTAATGAAATTAAATTGACCTATGTTGCATCTGGTCTCTGAATGAAGATGGCAAGATTTGTAGGCATCCATTTTGACTGGAGAAGCACAGCCCAACTCCCCAGATCACGCTGAATTTTAAACAATCTCTTTTTCACATCGTAGTTCTACAGTCTTTCCAAAGGCCATCCCCATTAACACAGGAAAGGGAAAACAAGTTTATCGTACCAAACAGGCACATATGAGTTACCTCTGTGTTTATAACCTGCGTTTACGGTTATTTTATATCAATGAAAAAACATGACAATCTTGACATCAACGTATTTGGCAAAATATCTCTAAAGAATTGTAGAGAATGCTCACATTCTAGTTGATCCTGGGAAGATTCATACTTCATTCGGGAAGAGAATTTATCACAATAGAATGTAAAAAAGTCTTGTTATTCTTTCCTAAGGAGACAAGCCTTGTGTTATTGCCCTGTCTGTATGTCTCTAATTACTTTTCAGAATAACAACGTATTTTAACCAAATTTATAGGATGGTGGAGATCGCAGAAATGGCCGTTCCCAAAGATTTGGAAAAGTAGCGTCTAAACTGACCCACAGAAAAGCTCTATTTGCAGGCCAAGGTTGCCTCTGAGCCACAGCAAAGTACGAGATGGTTAAAATCATAAATAGATTCCGCAGTGTCCTAGTATCAATAATCAGTAAGAACAAGTAAATGTGTAAAACCTTGAGCCAGAAGAAAACAGTTTTAGCAAGCTGCACCTTCTAAAAACGAATAAAAATCAAACTATCACAAATACTGGATGAAAACACTAGGTGTAAATTTAGGATTAGAAAGATCATGTGTGTGCTTCTTTCTTAGGCCGGTGACCATTTAATCTCAGGCTAAGAGAAAACAGGTTCTTCCCCATCTCTCCCTGCAATTTAAGACACAAACTAACAGAAATTCCCTCCAGTGCCAACCTCTCAATTCTATTTGATTACCTGCTATATTAATATGATGATTTGCTCATTTGAACCCATTGATCTGTTGATTCAATTTTAATTGCAACCTTGATTTGATCACTGTGTTGCTCCATTCTTAATTACCTCAGAGATACTACCTAATATTGGCTCAGTTATATCTGCTTTAATTTCGTAGCTCCTTGCTTATCCTAAGTTTCTAGTCCTTAAGTAGGACACTAGACTGCAACACAGTTCATGAATGCAAAGAAAAAGTATTTGCAAGCCACTGGTGATACTTTCAAAAGAGTCCCCCAGTCATTCTCTGATTACTTCTGGAAACCACCAGAAGCCTCTTTTATTTCATTTTTAAATAGGGGACCTAAAAGACCTTTTTGAATCTCAGCATTTTTGGGAATGCATCTACAAATTAGGCTTCCACGATGGGATTCAGAAGGAACCTCAGTTTTAGGTATTCTGAATTCCTCAATCAAGAATCCCAGAATTATTATTCTTTAAAGAATAATGCATAAATAGAATTCCATTTGATATAATCTTTATTCATACTGAATTTTTACATGACCCTCACTTAACAGAAAATTAAGATCTCTGCTGAAAGAAAGAGAAGAAAAACAGATGAAATTTGATAGAAGACAACTGTCGAAAAAGGACCTGCAAGGTCACTTTTTTTTGTGTAGATGTATATGGGGAGTCAAACGCCCCAAAAGGCCTAACAGGAGTCATAATTAACTTTCACTGTCTTAAACCCCAGGGCAGAAAGAAACTGAACCAAAGGTAAGAATAGAAAGGTGATAGAGAAAGCTTTGCATAAAATGTCACACACTGCACAGGAATGGAATGCGTTGGTTTTGTGGAAAGGCATAAGTATTCATTTTTCACCTGTTGAACACAAGAGGAAAGAGGAAAAAAATAGTGAAGAAAAAATGGCCTCTGAGAGACTATGTTGACATCCAGTGTGTCTTTTACCTAAGATATCTAAAAACCAGCAGTCAGTACTGGGGTGAAACATTAGACTCGATGACCCAGTGGGTCCTTTCCAATCTAGTGATTCTATGCTTCTATGAAATCTTAGAAGTTTGAGACCTACCAGCCTTCCAGAAACGCTAAGCTAACTAAGGAAGCACCAAGGAAGAAACTTACAAATTTCAAGGCAAGAGCCACAACATGGTAACTTATTAGTGCAGCTGCAGGAAGTCTAGGCAGCACAGGCTTCCCTTTGCACTTGCCTTCTGTGAATAATTCAATACCCTAGTTTGCTGGAAAACCAGAGAGACTGGGCTATCTGAAACAGTATACTAACATAAATGTCTCCATGTGCTGAAAAATGGTGTAAACCAATATTTATTTGTTAACTCTCTGACTTTGCCTTCGTCTTGTAACTTGGCCTTCTGGGCTTAAGGCCGTTAATCAATTACAAGAGACGAGGGTGAGATCTAAGGTAGCGGCAGCTTATAACATAGGCTTAACATAAGATTTCTGAGCCTTCCTCTATCAGAGCTGCGTTTGTCTGTTCCAAGATATGCAGTGTTGCAGCAGAGTGAACTCTGCTCCATTTGAGCATGGCAACACCTATATTGCTTCCTGTTGTAATCCTTCACCAGCACAATCTGTCTCGTTAACGGAGTTTATACCGCCATTAATTCACTGGAGAGGCACCCACTTGCAGCAGGACTGGGACTGGTTGTCTCTGCTTTGGAGATGTTTGGGCCTGTCAATACCCACAAAAGACTGCACATTTTCTGTGTCGGGGCTGTCTCTCACTCTTTGTACCCTGTCTGGTATAATGGGGTCTCCAGGCACTGCACGGCTAAGAATAACTTCAAAGTACTTTTTTAAAGTTCAGAGTTGAGCTCCTAAACACGAAACCTTTTATAGATAGCAGTCAGTGGACTACAGAATATTGACAACTGCGGTACTAGGATAAGTAAACAAGTCTCTGTGGATTTGGTAGCCCAATAAATATCCATTATTGCTTGTTGCCAGGTTATGTGCCTGAAAATGAAAATGAGGATAGAACAGTTCTTAATGGCTGATAGCAAAAATAATCGAGTCTTATCTAAATCAAACTTTATTGGCTCGGATGAATTATTTTTGGCTTCCTGTAATCAAAGCTGAAAATTCACCTGTCAGGCACAGTATGGTAAAACTCATTAGAACCTCACCATGTGCTGTTATGAAATTGCTCCATATGGCAGTGCACGATTGTTTATTCACTAGATTCAAATATGGGCAGGTTTCAGAAATATAAAAGAAAAAAAATATTATTTTCCAATTCCTTTAAGGCAAAAGTGCGTATGTTGAAGTTACACACTTCTGTAATGGAAATGTTTCACTTGTACAAAGAATTTTGCCTTGCGCAGCAGTGAAGCTATTGATCAGGCAATTGGCAATCCTCAAGTGTGAGCACTCATTAAGGCAAAGGTATATGAATCATTTTTTAATGACATCTCTTTGCTTTCAGCAGCTTAGCATGTGTCCTGGTTTCAATGGATGCACTGTAATTTAGGCAAGCTGTCTACAGACTTCAGCCATTACTCTTACCATATGTTTTCTTCAAAAATTACCATGCACTGGGGCCTGCTAGCTGCATTCATGGAGCGAGGTGCATTCTCTCTGCTGTATCAGCAAGCTAACGCTACTTGAAAAAGCAAGAGTAATGTGCTTATTATAAAGAGAAATTTCCAATTAGCAAGTTTAGTACATGTGTGTTAACTTCGATTAAATACATTCCAATTATGGACAGCTCATTATTAAAACTACAGCCAGCTGTTTGCCAGAAATGTGAGATCTGGTAAACAAGCCTTTCCCTATTCCATTGCAAAAGATCCCAGGTTATTTCTTCTTCCCATTGGTTCCCAAATAAATAGGAGTATTGCAGCAAACTGCTCCGCCACCCCATCTACACATTTCAAAGCAGAACAATTGCCAAAGAGGGTGATGGGTTTGTTAAAAACCAACGAATGTCAGAATGCAATGACCGAAAGAGCCTGGGGGGGTCTCACACAATTTGGAAAACAGGCTGCTACCTATTTCCCTTGCTAAGAACGGTGGACAAGAAAAGAATTTGTACTGAAAGAGGAAAGATTTCATTCTACTAGTTCCACAGTCTTGAGTTGAGTGCCTCCTATGTGGGTATCTCAGCTCTATTTTGCTGACCTGTTATACCATTTGGGTGTTTCTAAGGGCAAAGGTTAGAAAAATGTGAAAGATACAAGGTATGTGTCCTGTTAAACCCTTAACTTCTCTGTATTAACTAAAAAAATATATACTTAAAAATACTGCCCACATTTTCAAGTTATTCCAGGATCCTGTTATGTCAATGGAAGTTAACCACTGCAGCAGGATTTAAATATCTCTGGATTGCAAAATATCTTGAGACGTTTCAAAATATATCAATTGTAGAATTAGACGGCATTTTTTTCAAAGCCTTATTTTTAAGCCCACATTTTTGGGAGACTGATGCGATGCCAGGAAGTTGGCAGAAACATTAACTTTTGTACTACTATATTTGCAGGAAAACAGGGATACAGCTCTCAGAGGGCACTGGCAATCTAGGGGGGAATCTGTTAAGTTTGACTTTTGTTCCAGCATCAACCAGAAAAATGTAAAAAAAATCCAGAATCTGTTCCCAGCTGCTGATACAAACAAAGCAGAAAAACAAAGAGCCTCTCCCTGTCACTTTATGTAAAAACAAGAACGGCGACTGCAAGGCTATAAACACACACATTCACGCGGTGGGCCGAGGAACCATCCAAAGGCTTAAAAAACCCCCCGTATCGTAAACAGCAACAACCAAGAACACCTCCTTTGATGTCTATGCTCACTTGAAACTCAGCTAAATTTAAACCTTACTTTCTAGAAAGAGATTTGATTTGTCAGACGTAGCCCTACAAAACCACCCCGCTGGGGCTGCACCACCTAAGCGGTCCCAAGAAGCTGCTGCTGTTCGTTCAAAGGCCTTTCAGGTCTGTAATATTTTAATTACATTTGTACGTCGGTGAAATCAACCAACAGAAAATGAGTGGATGCAATTAGCCAGGAAAAAAAAAGCTTTTGCCCATCTAGCATATTTCATTCAGATGTTGGTTTAGATGGACTCGGTGCCAGAGGACACGTGCCCAGTGGTGGTGCAGTTGTCAGTACGCGGCTCGGGTGACCTGCAACCCTTGCACCGGTCCAGAAGTCCCAGTCAAAAGCAGCAAGATGCTCCTTCACTATTCAACCACAGAAAAACATGAAGAATGTATTCCTGGGTCCTACCTTTGGCTTCCATTTGCTACTTTTGTGGCTTCCTTGTCCCTACACTTGAAATCTGAGCAGCATTTAGTATGTGAAAAGAAATGAGTGGAAACTAGATGGATCCCTGTATTGAAATCTTACAGTGGAGATAAACATAGGGCATTTTAGACCTGCTATGAGGAGGGAGCAACTTCAGCTATCTCCAGGTGTAAGTGCTAACCTCGGTCTGAAAAAAAATACCCTGTTTCAACCAATGGACAGGCTAAATAGCATGTGGGTGGATGCAGACTCTGTCTCAAATTATGGCAATACCAATTTCTTGGTTTATCTGAACAAAATTCCCACAGGCAACCAACATTTTTTTCCCAACACAACAAAAAATCCATTACAATTTACAGATAACTGAAACAGAAGATACATCTGAAAGATGTCTTGTATGAATCTCTGTATGTTACTAAGCTAAAATAGTTCACAAAGTCAGAAGAAAGAGGATAACGAAGGACCACGAGGAAATACCTCGTAGTGCTCGCAGACTTATAAAAAGGAGAAAAATAGTCATATGAACTAAAGGCAGAGCACTGGAGGGTTAGAGAAGAGGTAATTCCACTGTAGGCAGTCACATACTTTCTCACTGTCATTAGGAATTTCTGTTTAGTAGACAAAGACTTTACTGGCTCAAGGGACACTGCTATAAAGGTTTTCAGCATTGTTTGTGCATAATCTATGTATAACATTCAACTTGGGAATGAGATATGATGTAGAAAATTGCCTTTGCAGTCCTTGAAGCCAATAATTTAGCTCTGCAACCTTAATTTATAAGGGAAAAGGGATGGTAGTTGGAACGTGAATTTGGATCACCGTCAGATTTAGGAATGAAAGTAATTAATGCTTCTGTGAAACTCCCCTGACAGTTATTTTTGGATTCAAAATCGTTAAAGAAAAGTTTTAATTTAGGGGCAGAAGCTCATTATATTCTCAAAAGAATCCTGCTGCACTAAATCATTCTGCCTCCAATTCATAGCCCCACATTCCCTCTATACATACAGCTCCTTCGCTGATAAAGCCGCTAATTATTTCCCACCTTAACTACTGAAACTTTGATTTGCTCTCCGAGTTGTTTTGAATATTCAAGGCTCTAACTATTACTAGGGAATGACAGTGACCAAAGTCTTTCTTTTCAGAGCAGCTCAATATTTTCTGCCACACCCCATCTTCAAATTTCCTTACACCTCCTCCCAAGCAACTAACACAGCAAGAACCTACCTTACAACACTCCTTGACTCGCCATGCCATTATTAAGTGTTGTTTCCCTCTGTAGCCCCTCAAAGACATCATGGTGTTAAAAAAGTTATTGAGGTGATGACATTATCTGATTACAACTTGTGAATTCCACCTCTCGGCTTTCTCCAGTTTCCCCCTTCATCCGGTTATCATATTATCTGACTGACATTTTTTTAATCATGGATTGTATGTTGCTCCACACTGTAAAAAAAAGATCAGCCATATTTGGTGCTGTTATGATATATTAATAATAAAGGACAATATAATTATACTCCTGGGGAAGGGATAGGGAAGGACTTGAGTGATTTCCAGGCTATGCAGGTTTATTTTCTTATTTTAACCCATTCTTTAATGCCCTCTGTGACTAAGTCCCAGAAGATACCAACCACGCAGAAATCAATATTTAATCTTACTCTAAGTTCTTGAATCCTTCAGCTCCGGTAGTTCTGTAGGATTCTTCATTTGCACTTACAGCTACATTTCCAGGGATCAGCACAGTGCCTGCTAAAGCCAACGGAAAGGTTCTTGTTGGCTACAACAGGCACTGAAACAGGTACTCGGACAACCAAATAGAGCAGTAAAGGCTTCATCTATTTACTTATACAAAAATCACCTTTCATCTCTAGTTATTTACATTCTCCAAAGCAAGTACTTATGACAGACAACTGCAAACAAAACCCAAAGGTTTTGGAGCTGAAAAGCAAGCAGCTGTGCTCTGCTACTTCTGTTGGCATGGGGACATATTTGCAGATTTTCAGTCAAACCGGTGAGTGCTGTTCAAGGTTCACACAGGGATAACTGCATTTTGAAAGCTTCCAAAAGGCCAGCAAAAACACTAGGGCCTTATTCATGTTTTTAAGTCAAACGGACTATTTATGAGGGCAAAGTTAAGCACTGAGCAAGCCTTCACAAGTTTGTGCCCCAATATTATAATCACACATATCAGCAGAATCATTAATTGTCCTCATTTCTTGGCCATTTTAGTAAGAATAATGAAAGGAAAATCATATACATACTTCAGCATCAGCTTAGTCTCTCTTAAGCTGCCACTGATACCTCTTCGGAAATGGTGGTCAATGTTTGCTAAAAATGTGGCCACACCATTCTCACTGTTGGATCCTGAAGAATATATTACTTCAGAAGAATCTTATCTTTAAGATTTGGGTTTTGATAAATGTCTCCCTCTTGGAGAAGTGCCACTAAGCACTTCATTCTGCTGCTGCTTTTTTTTTTTTTTAAAGGAAGATTTCCCCCACCTGTTTTAATAGGCTGTTATAGCCTTTAACATACCATGAAATTAAATGCCTCCATTGGGGATCCATAACTTATCATAACAATAGTATTTCTAGCACTTGTTGGAACTATGAGGAAAGTTAGAAGGTGGTATAATAATGAGTGTAACATTTTAAAAGACTATAGAATTGTCACTATGTATTACTGAGCTGCCATAGTTAACCCATGAATTAAAAGCATATAAAAGTGATAATAGCTGAATTTCTAAAAAAATGATTGACACTTGGTGAATTCATCACTTTGGTGGAATTAACCTGTGACTTCCTGGGAAGCATAATGAATCCTAAAGCTTGGAAGTATATTAAACTCATAACCGATCTCGTTCTAAGTGGGGGCTGGACCAGGTGACCTCCTCAGGTTCCTTCCAATCCAAATTATCCTATGATTCTAAACACCTTCCACTAATTTTTGCTAGGTACCTGTAACAATAGGTATATTAAATATGTAGCAAGAACACATGACTTTCTTCTTGTTTACATAACACCACAAAATCTCCAGTGCATAATTAATTAGAAATTGAAGGCCAAATTCTGCCAGATGTAAGCAGCCTGCCAGTAATGAGAATTGACGTTTGCAACCCTCTCTACGTTTGAGGAGATGCACGTGGTCTGATTTATAGAGGAGTTAAGCATTTCCAGTTCCCAATGAAATTTCTTTTCTTTCTGTAAATTTAAGTAAGTCACTTCCAGGAGGGAGAGTACTTGAAAAAACCCCAAATCATCAACAGTGCTTATGACAGAGAATAAAACCATCACGCAGAGCACACTCATGCCAGCCCTTATGTATCTTGGAGGGAGCAGGATTGATTTTGACACAAATCTCAGAGTAAAAAACAATAATTGAGGGTGGCCACAGGAGAGGCCAAAAATGTTCCTAAAAAATCTTGAGCAAATCTATTGTTACCACAGGGAACTGAATGCTCATTCATTAGCATCGCCAACGACCTATCAACACTGCTTGGTTGAGTTGCCATCCCTGGAGGTATCTAAAAGACATGTAAGTGTGGCATTCAGGAATATGGTGTAGTGGTGGAGTTGGCAGTGCTAGGTCAACAGTTGGACTCAGTGATCTTACAAGTCTTTTCCAACCTAAACGATTCTATGATTCTACTAGAAAGAAATATTAATTTCCTTGGCCTAAAATATAAAGCTAGGTTCAAAGGTGTTTTTCTGTAGTGGTGGAAATAGGGATTGGCATTGCTGACAATCTAAACCTGGTCTCTTTGCCCATCTGGATGTTAGTCAGGTATTACTGGCATCCTCAGCCTACAGCAAGATCTTTTATATCTACTCTTGCTGCTACTCCAGGAGAGCCACATGGTTTCTAGAGGTGGTTCTTGTGCCATGTGATCCAAATGAGCATGGGAATCTAAGCTAGCAGACTTTTTAGTGGCAGGAGTTTATGCTTTTGGATAAAAATTTAAATACAATCCCAAAAGCAGATAACCTTGATGATTTGGGAGGATGTGAGAACCCTGAATGTAAAGACAAGTTGAGACTATACCTCAAGAAGATGTCAGGTTCCACTGATGGTTGAAAAAATGGGAACTGGAAACCACATCTTAAATATCTGCACAGCCAATGTGACTGAAATCTTGTTTGGCATCACGTTAGGGTAGTGTTGGGAGAGAAAAATCACCACTACTATACTCCTCCCCTCTTCCAATTTAATACTCGAAGTTTTCAGGCCATCTAAGAAACTGCCCATCACCAAGCACAAGAACCTGATGACACCATAAAATGACAGCTAGTACTTACTGGTATGAAGAATAAGTACTGAGTAATAGCAAAATACTAACATGCACACTGTTTAATTAAACGACAATATCTTTTTCTCGTAATCTTTCTCTAACTCTGTTGGAAGAGTACAGAGTTGACATGATAATTTCATAAACTTCCTTGACAGTTCATGTTAAACCATATTCCATTACCTCAGACTGATAATTGGCACTTACAAAGAAAATGAAATGTCTGAGAAATTCATTAAACATGCCAAATATCCGAGAAAACCCAGTGCAATGGTTATCTAAATCGCCGTGTAAGCAGCTAAAGTGATGTTACATTTCTAATAAAAAGAAAAAGAACAAAATCTAAGTCATGACTTCATATTATATTTTCAATGCAATGGAAATTAAGAAGTTTCTGTGAAACAGATTCAAGTCTTCCTTCTGTCAGCTGATACTGACAGCAATTTTAATTAAGTCCATAAAGTTACCATATTTTCCTTTAGATCTGCTCTCCCCTCTTCTCACCTTCCTCCATGAAATAGAAAATTGAGAGAAAGTCTTATTTCTGCAGATAGTCCCTTAATAATCTATTGCAACATAGTCTTGTCAGAAAGTCTTATTCAGAAATGTCCCAGTGATCTATTTTCACTGTACTGGTCATTTTCCTTCCCCACTCTAAGCACACAGATCATGCATACCCATTTGATGAACTGCAGACACCCTTCTCTGTAACATGGTCTGGCATTTAAATTCCCAGTGGCTGCTCTATCTATGCAGTTTAAACTGCTTGAAAAATCCAGAACATTGTTTAATTACAGTAAGTTGCTAAATACCTGAGCGAAAGAAGCTCTTGAAGACACATCTTGGCCTATCCCTCGAGCCAGGCTGGGCTCAGCAAAAAATAAGAGGAAACTAATAAGGAGTAACATCTCCTTTGTCAAAAATACTCCTGCTTGGCCTTTCACTGCTGAAAGAAGATTGAAGAATACTTATGAAATTTGTTCTTTTTGCTAACTACGCAGAATCATATAGAATCATTTTCAAATGTGGAGAGAAGGACACAGCTCAGCATCAGAACTGCCAATTTCATTTAAACACGGCCCAGTCCCAAAAACATCTGCAACCAGATCATCCTCTGATATTAACTGGCCTCCTTTAATGAGGGACAGATGACTCTTTTCTATATTGGCTGAAGATGAGTCTTATTTTGACTTGATATTACAGCACATATTAGTAAGCACATTCAATAGCAAGTCCTCTGCCACAACAATACAGCGAAATTCTGGACACAAAAGTTGACAAGGCACAAGATAAAGTTGTCAGACATCTGATGTTCTCGATCACACTGCAATACTTTATTGTAATAAGAAATAATAGTTCAATCACAGATTTTCACACTAGCAAAAGCCCCATCTACCTTTATGTGCAAATGAAATGACAGAACCTGATCTCTGTTCAACTCTATTTTTTCAGTTTCTCTTACTCCCAGGTGATAAAAAGAATTAGATAAATTAATTATCTTACCTTCAAAGGAACCTTTTATGAGGCTTACTTGCTTCTTTGGATTGAAGTTGCATACTTGGTGTATCAAACAATTCAACAACAGATCAGAGTTCATCTTCTGCTGTCACTTCCACACGCCACGTGTCAGAAGCTTCATACTGCAGACTCAGTTTTTAGACCTTCAGCATGATTGACTTTAAAATAGCATTTTACCCTCTGAAAGAACAAAAGAAAAAAAATATTACATTTGATAATGCAGTTAACTATTTTCCAAAACTGCTTAATTGATGTAACGTAGCAGAGAAGAACATTAAACCTATTACTAAGATATATTATATGGTGAAAGATTGATTGATTTTTGTTTTGAGATTATATGAAAAGGCTTTTGAAAGCATAGGTGAAGGGAAACATAGTATGCTTGACATACAGGACAAAACAATTGCTGTCATAATTTACAACTGTCTTTCCCTCATATTAACCATCAAATCATCTTATTGATAACAGGGATGAGATATACAATACACCCCTCGGAACACTGGCCCAACTTCACAGATTGTTGAAAATTCTTGTTAAAATATTTACTAGCCCAGGTCTCAAGGTTTATGAGACAACGATCACAAATCTTCCCTAACATCTGTAGAGCACAGATGCCTTCTAGGGGTCTGTGAAAATCCTGAGATGTAGCCCCCACGGGGGAACCCAAGCTCCCCTGACGCCCAGCTCTTACAACATCCATTTCTTCAAGGGACTTGAACAGTCTTCCAGGAAAAAGGCAGTGAAAGTGGCAGCTCCACAGAAGGCCGGTTAGAAGTAGTGTGAATTTATATTTTACAATGTTCTAGGACCTTGTAAAGCCACAGAATATATTATTTCCATATTTCAGCTTTGACCTTACTGTATAGCTTTTGCTCTATGAATAATCCCATTTTATTATTGCAAGGTTGCATTTATGAAGGTTGGTTATAAATTGTATCTATAAATAATTTCTCAAGTTACTGTTTGCAAGTTGCTTGTTACTTTCATTCTTTACAGAGGCCTGTCCTTAGACCATCTCAATTCTCATCTCTCCCCTTTGCTATTAAACCGCAAATCCAAAACATTTACTAATGGTTACTTGAGTTTGCATCCACTTTATGAGTTATCCATTTAAATTTCTTATTCACCCAATGACAACAGAACATGCACAGACCAACTGAACTGTTAAGCTATTGTTCTGGACATCATATTTTTACCCTAACCTTTCTTTTCTTAGCGAACATCAAAGACTCAAAAGATAAGATAGGAGCAGGTCAGATATCTGGAATCTAATTCTTTGCCACCCCATAAAAAAAAAATCTAATCGACTCCTTTGTGAATTGTCCAAATCCAATGGAAATCAATACAAAGACTCCCATTGATTTGACAGAGTATGTGTGCCAGGCCTTTAACCTCTCTAAAGAAAAATGTAATAGGATGACTAATTAGAGACTTAATTAGTGCCTGTATGATGCTTTCTAAAAAAAAAGTGAAATTATTGCTCATGGTTTCCACAATTCTTAACACCAGCCACTGATTCTATGCTGATTAAAATCTCCTGAATGTATTACATATCTAGCACTACAGAAATCAATAAGTTTTTAAGCAACAGAGTGTATTCATTCAAGAGAAGAAAGGAAAGGATTTACTTCCTTTGTCCACCTCATAGGTGCTGAGAACTTACTGTAACTACCAAAAGCAGAGGAACTTATATTCTTATTTACAAAAGGCTGCATGTTATCAAGGATGCAGAGAATTCTCTTTTATTTTTTTGACCCTGGTAATAAAGCTGCATCTTTTTTTCCTCACTGTAGCCTGAAAAAAAATAGCAGATTCTCAGGTGGAAAAATAATTAGTAACATGGGAGGTCGAATGAATTTTGAGGAAAATGTAGCTTGAACTGTCAGGTTTACTTGCTTACCCACAGGAACTACAAAGCAGCAAAGAAATAAAACCCTCTTAGAACTTATAGCTTTCATCAACCTATTCCCTCTGGCTGATTTTTTCCCCAAAATCTCTCTTTTCCCAGTGGCTCCTATTAGAAACACAAATAGTTTGCCTCTCTGCTTAGCAACAAACGTCATGTTACTTGGTTTTTTAAAAAATACTATTAAATTACTATTCTTTTTTTTTTTTTTAATAGAAGAAGAGAAAGACTATGCAACCTGTTCAGTCAAACACACTTCACAGGAGCACTTGCACTGCACGAATTTTCAAAGGTATTAGTAAAACTGAAGGTATTAGTAGTTCAGCTCCTCTCTATTAGGCCAAATAGAATTACCCTCTTTTTGACACTCCATCTACATGGTTAAAAAGTCTGCCAATAACTCTAGGAATATATCTTTGTATATGCATTTAGAACAGCTATGGAGTAGCACAGAGGCCCTTACAGTCTTTCCCAAGTCTATGGCAAATTTATGGATAGAAATTGTCTCTTTATGCTGCAATTACAGGAGATAAAGAAAATCATCACCCAATGCAGCAGGCCATGGAGTCTTTCATTGTTCACGACTTTTTGCACCCTTTGTGATTTTTTTTTGTGCCCTTTCCAAAGGGAAGAACCCTAAGTCCAGCCACCTCAAGTACTCATGTACCAAGGCAGAAGTGGGAGGAATCAGAGTTCCACACCCTGTCTGAAAGTTGTGTTGTCATAGAAATCACAGAAACTTGGTGGGAAAATTTGTGTGATTGGAAGACCATAAGGATTGGTTCTTTTGGAAAAACAGGAAGGGAAGAAGAGGAAGTGGAGTTGCACTTTAAGTAAAAGAGAAATTTGAGTGTATGGAGATGAGCTGAAACCACAAAAGGTCTGTCAAATGCCTTTGGATCAAGATTAGAAGAGTCATCACCAAGGGGGATGTTATGCTTGGTACCTGTCACTGATGTGGATGGTGAGGCTGACAAAACCTTACTTAGGCTGCTCAAGGAAGTTTTGGCCCAACAGAACCTGGTCTTAAGAGCATGACTTCAACTACCCAGACATTTGCTGTGAGCACACCATAGTGGCTATTCCCCACAGCACAGCACAGCAAGAGCTGCTCCAGCTGTGGCCTTTTATACACCCTCTTCCTGTTTCAAGCTCGAATGGGGAGGATCGTGCCTCTCTGACTCCAGTCTGCATTCACTGGTCCCTGCACTCTCACCATGAAGTCCTTCTGATGGTCAATCTAAATCTTCTCTCTCCAGCGCCTCTCCCTCTCCTAACCAGCACCTGCCCGCTGGGCTCCTCTGGCCACACGGGCATTTGCACCCACTCGCTGTGTCCTTAGTGCTCAATATCCCAAGCAGAAGAGCAGGTTCTCCCTTAAGAACTACCTCCCCTTCTCTCCAAATTGTCTTCTTTTCAGCCGACTTGCACCGTTAGCTACATTTCCAAGGCACTGTTTACACTACGAGCTCGTGCAGTTAAGAACTTGTGCGGGGAAGCACATAGAGACCCCATACGAAAAGCTGCAGGATGTATTTTGCAAAGAAAACAAACCACATTAGGTTGCTTAGTAAGAACCACTAACCTGTAACGTTGACTTTGCTCTTAAAGGGAAGGAAATTGCTGCAAGTCAGGGTACTTGGGAAAAAACAAGGTCTTGTTTTTCTCCAGAATAAAATATTCACTAATTATTTTGTAACAACTCTCCTCCCACTTGCCCTCTTGGAAGGATTTAAGTGCCCAAATCCCTTGTTAAGCAAAGGGAGTTAGAAGCCCCAATTTCATTGCGGATTTGCATGAGTGACTTGTAGCTGAGCAGTAATCCTATTCTCTCTCACTACAGACTGGTTTTCCCCAGGGAATGGAAGTGTCTCTGACTGCAAATTCAGCCCCTGCCAGAGCGGGCGTGGAGGATCTCAGCCATGCCAGTCTGAAAAAGATATACGCACAGTATTGCCATACAAGTCAGAACAGTATTTCTCATTTGCTGTTAAAACAGATATAAAGTATTATGAGTTAATATTTTGAGAATTTACTGTTCTTTGAATGATATTTAGCAAATCTAAGTCATAGATGTGCTTTCCTTTAAACACTATGTTCACATTTCTTCCCAAAAGAACAAGTGAATTTAATTGCCACACAAAAGAAACAAAAGAGTGGGGCAATTTCACTTGCTAAAAATCTCTTCTACTACAGCCAGAGAAATTACAAGTACATGAAAATTTGTGCTAGCCATAGTCTTTCATTGAAAGAAGCTGTTCTGAAGTTTGCACAGAAAACCAGTAAATGGGGAAACGGCTAAATGGATGTGGAAACTCTTCATCTTCACTGCCTGTGTTTGGAAAAGTAGAGAAATCTAAGCAAAAGCTCCAGCAAGTGGAAGTCTACGGGAAGGATGAGAAGGAAACTTGTCATAGAGTGATTACAGATTACCAGAACAATGTTGGGAAAGTAATTACAGAGAGATTCAGGTCTTGGCAGACAGCAGAACAGTTTTAACAGGAAAGACGAGAGGACTTCTAGACAGCACGATAAGCATCAATTCTTTTCGCGGCACCAGAAGTGGAAAGTGTAAGTGACATTCCCTAATTATTTATTGCTATAGTTAAGAAGAAGATTAGAGGGAGCAGAGGGCATGGAAAGCATCGAGGCAACACAGTAAGTTATTCAGAGTGCAAACTCCATACTGTGCATAGAGGAGAAATGAGGGAAACACATTTAAGAACAAACTTATTCAAAAGCTATTAAAACAGCCAATCGCTGTTAAATTGCGCAGAGGAGGAAATAAGCCCTAGAGGGAGTGCAAACCAGAAAAGATTGACTTCTTCAAATTCACGGCTGCGGTGAAGCAATCAAATACTCCAACACTAGCTTTTCTCTCAGAGACAAGACAACCTGGGGCCATACGACCTCAACCTCTGATATGCACAAGGAAAATTTAATGAGAGATTTGCTATAGGAACTGATGTCTTGAAGTGACAAATCACAAGCTTTGCTGACCTCTTGTGAAGGGGAAGTTTCAAACTTTCATCAGCAAAATTGAGCAACTGAGACAGGCACGTGCAATGAAAGGAAAACTGACTCTAAGATGAAACATTCACAGTCACTGATAAAAGCAGCTTAATTCCATGTTTTTGCTTGCCAAAAGTGAAATGGCAATGGAGGAATGCAAAATATAACACAAAAATATCAAAACACAACTGACGTGAAAACCTTGGCTGGATAATTGATTCTTTTCCTACCAAATCAACCTTGCTTAAGAAGAGATGCTCTGTTGATTTAGTCATTGCTAGACTCAGTCAGAACCAGGAGATACCCAAAAATTCACAGTCAAAAGAAATTCAATTAGATTAAACTCTTCCAAGCTTTAATAGCTTCCAAAAAGCTTACTTTGGATTTTGACTACAGGGTGAAGCAGGGGCAGAGCACAAAACAGAAAGCTTATCTTTAAGAGCTTGTATCTTTGTAATTGCCAGAATGTTAACCGTAGGAGATTGCACTACTGCAAACAAGCTAGTTAATATTTCCAAGTGCCAAAGATTTTACCCCAGATTTCCTACACCATATCTCATTCAGTTAATAGGTTTCATGCTGATTATTAAACTGAACAATACAGAATATCATGCTGTTGGCAAAAAAACATTATCATTAATAAGATTATATATTTGCCACTAAAAAGGAAGAAATAGCTCTGGGCAATTGATCTATGCCTTTAGAAGACTAATAATGTGAAAAGTGAAGTGATTTGTCCTATCAGCCTCTGTTCTACCTCCTATTCTAGGAGCAAAAGAAGATTTCTGACAATCAAAAGTCTGCACAGATGGAGAAAATGTTACTTTTTGGAAGTTATTTTGCTGTATCAGAGCATAATATCTGAACCACTGTCACTTACAGACATCATCTTTGGCATCTTCAGAACAGAGGTAACAGATAGTCAAAACCAATGATTTGGGGTGTTGTGCTTGAAGCAAAGTTTTCTAAACAAGCTGAATATGCTTGTGCAAGAATCAAACCTCTCTGGAATGTCAGGTTGGATACCTGAAGGAAGAGACACCTGAAGTCACTAGTAAAAATTAAAAAGCATAGGTATAATTCTCAACACTTACACAACCTCTCCCTCTCTCTCTCAAAAAAAAAAAAGGCCACACTGGCAAATTGAGAATAAATCACTTCTCACAGAAAGTCTTAAATGACAGAATTTGACTTCAGTGCCTACAATTCTTCACTGAAATGTTACATCACGTCACTGTTTATTGCCCTGTGTGCATGCCAATGTGTACAAGATTAGTGCTGCTGCTGCGGATGAGGAGATGAACTACTGCTGTTTCTAGGCTTGAATCCTTTAAAAAAAAAAAAAGAACTGATATTATGAGATCTAATTAAAAGCAAGATTTTTTTTTTGAAGGGAAAGAAGCAGCAGAACTCAGAAAACCATGTTCCAAAAGAGAAAATGTTTAGAAAAGGAAGTTGTTTTCAGAGACATCATAACAATAAACAAAGCTTCATGAAAGGAAAAGATATCAGTAGCAGAATGATTTAAAGGTCTTACACTAAAATCCAGAAACAAAGACCTAGAGGGAAAGCAGAAGATGCCAGGGTCTAAATCTGCTCCCAAACTGAGACCACCAGGATTAACAATCGGTACTCTTCAGGCATGTTAAAGCTTCACCTTGTAGCTAACAGAAATTCAATGGTGGCTCCTATATTTGCAAGTAGAGTTCTGACAGCAGAGCAGATATATCTTCATCAGCACTTTCTGTCTGCCTGCCCCCTCAGTTCTGTTCTTATTGTCATTTTGCAATATATTACTGATCCAAATCATGGAGCGATTCCAGTTAGGCTGCAAGAGGTTCTCTGAAGTAGGCAGCGCTCCTTATAATGATAGATTACAGGAATAATGGCCTCTTTACTGAAAGCAAAACATCAGAAAACTGGCTTAAAAATGGCAGAAGAGGAAGAACTGAAGATAGCTACTGCTTTATTAACAAGTACAGAATCAACTGTTCATCATTTTATATTTACTTTTGCAAGCTTCCCTGAGTATTAAAAATAAACAATGCTCATACAGGCATAATGCATCAGATACCCAAGACAGTAAAGGGTAAGAAAAGATTCTCAAGTAAGAGATGGACAAATACATTTTTAAAAGTAAACTCCTAGAGTTTTTCCCCACACTGTAAATATATGTGGTATTTTTCTTTCATAGCAACTCCAAACCACAAACACATAAGGTTAATAACTTAATTCCAAGCATTCCAGAGGCCACAGAAAATTGTACAGGTACTGAAATGATTTCTTGAGCATGATCTGGACTTGAGCAACCACTTGTCTCTCTACTTGGTAGAACTGTCATGGAAAAATGTTCTTCCAACTGGAGGGGAAATGCTCACCAAGCTCAAAGCAACTGACAGAGAGGAGCCCGGTCAATGACACCATCACACAGACTGAAGGACTCTAGAGGCACTTTCATATGCTGTCTTTTCCCAGAAGATATCACTGCTAATTTTCATTTCTAGCTATCCACTCTGCCAAATGGTTGGGCCATGGTGTCTTGGAGTCATTACGAGACTTAAACCAGAGAACGTAGACTTCTAATGCACCTAATTCACCAGGCTATGTATATAGCACTGACAGAAAAACACGAGAAACTGCCAAAAATACTGACTGTGCTGATGTCTACTTCTGTTCTGACTCAAATGCATGAGTAAACTAACAGTAAGGTTCTCATCCACCTCTTGATGAGGTCCCTTAGGTACAAATTGGTTGGTATCTTGCCTGGCTTTGGCACATCTTGGCCAGTCTGAAACCTGCAGTGTTAAATATAAACAGCTTCATGCACAGGTTAATTAAAACAAACAGTGCTTTTCTCTCCTTTTCTCTCATTCTCTCTCCATTTGGGTTTTTTTTTTTTTTGTGGGGGGGGACTGGCTGCAGAACTGACTGAATATTATTCCTTTCAACTGCCTTGAAAAGCTCCTAATTAGTTTTCTGCTACTCCAATTAGTAAATGCAACACGGTGACCATTATTATATTTCCAGGTGCTCTGCATTTTTTCTGACGATAAATTGGACTGATGAAAAAACCATGAATGCACAAACAATCTGTAAAGTTTAATGCTTCCAGTTGTTAGACTATCTGAATAAGAAAAATGCCATTAATACAGATAAGTCCTTCAACTTTCCAACATTAATAGCTGGTCTTAATTCACAGGTGCCTTTTTAATCTCTCCTGAATTCCTTTAGAACCTAATGAATACATGTAATAATAATAGCAATTCAGAATTTAATCCTGATTCTAGTCTGTCTTAAATTAGACCTTAGTCATTAAGAGATTACAGGATAGTGAACGATAGTTAATCAATGTGTTTAATTTGGCCCCATTATTTATTTGATACAGTTCTTACACAGTGGCTATAAATCTTTTTCCCCCCAAGCTTGGCCACCAGAAGCAATGCTGAAATATTGAGTGAAAAAATATTAGATTTGATGATCCTTTTAAGTGCAGGTTAAACTATAATTAATCTCTCTGCGTGTGCTCATACCTTTCAAACCAATACATATATGCACATATGTAATTCAGGCGTAGCCCGACACTTCAGGTAAGATTGATTGGGCTTTATTTTTTGTCTCTGTTAACTCTTAGCACTATCAGTCAAGATTTCCCAGCACTTACCACAGCATTAGCCCTAAGCATCGGGAAATCACATTTCGTGGTGCCAAGGGTTTAAAAAGATTCTAATTCAGCTATTAAACTGGAGGCAGCATGTGCCAGCTCCACAGCACATTCACCCATTAATTCTGTCCCCTGGAAAAAATGACTACCTCTTGCACCAGTCTGATAAAATGAGGAAACACACTGATTATGTCTGTGGCAGCTATTCTTGACCCAACCAACAGTGACAGTCATCAAACCGCAGTACCTAGAGCGCTGCAAGCTGTGTGAGCTAACCCAAGACATCATTAATTATAAACACCAGAGCTTTCGTCCAGATACTGGAGTTCAGAGAAGCTTAAAACCAAATCCCTTTGGTGGGTTGAAATTCTGTATGCTCTTCATATTAACTGCAGCGACAGTATTTGGAACTTATTTCTCCAGTTGGACAGGTCAAACGCAAGAATCAAAGTGCCAGTGCTTCTCACTGGATTGCTCAAAATTGGACCTCAGGTTCAATTAATAATGTTATATGGATAGAAATCAAACTGATTGAGACTAGCTGGTTTTTTTCACATCTTTTATCCCTTTTAACACAACAGGATGGAGGGAATGAAGTAGCTGTGAATGTTGTAGACTCAGTGATTTGTCCAGCTAGGATCTGAAACCATACACATGTTCAGTACAAGAAAAACACAGGGAAAAACACTCCCATGGTATTAAAAAAGCCTTTTCTACTTAATCCTGTCCAATCTTTGGGGAGACTAAACTATTCAGAGGCATCCTGGGATCTGGATTTCTGGGAAGGTACTGTACGAAATAAAAGGCAGGAAGCGTCTCGGGGAATTACCCTGAATTAAGCTTACATTGTAGTTCAGTGAAGGACTTGTTCCCTGAAAAAGCTGATGTACCTTATGCAGTTGTATGCACAATCTGTCATTACTTTTAGCTGGGAGATGATAGGTTACAACATTGTCATCAAGCTGCAAGTGACACCCGAGTAAGACTTCTCCCCCCACTCTCTAAGCCTGGCGTGTACTGCCCTAACACTATTTATACCAGAAGCAGGAAGAGGTGGAAGGAGAACCAGTCCAAACTCAGTGGCTTTCTTTTCTTCTCCTTTGTTTCTAAGGGGCTGGGGTTTGGCTGTATAGTTATCGCACAGCTGGTACCAAAGCCTTCCCTCAAGAAAAAAATGGAACCTCCGCTTGGTTCTGCACACTTTCATGTACTCTTCGTGTAGAAGGCAGGGAAACATCATGTCTATTTACATTAGAATCATAGGATCATAGAATGGTTTGGGTTGGAAGGGACCTTAAAGCCCATCCAGTTCCAACCCCCCTGCCATGGGCACGGACATCCCACTGGATCAGGCTGCCCAAGGCCCATCCAACCTGACCTTGAACACCTCCAGGGATGGGGCAGCCACAACCTCCCTGGACAACCTGTGCCAGTGTCTCACCACTCTCATGGGGAAGAAATTCTTCCTAGCGTCCAGTCTAAATCTGCCCCTCTCCAGTTTATACCCGTTTCCCCTGGTCCTATCACCACAAGCTTTTATGAACAGCCGCTCCCCAGCTTTCTTGTAACCCCTTCAGGTACTGGAAGGTCACTATAAGATCTCCTCTGAGCCTTCTTTTCCCCAGGCAAATCTGATCATAGAATCAAAGCGTTTAGAAAAAGGAGGATCTCTGTACAGCCCTCAGAAACAAAGAGTGTTCTGGAAAAAGCATGTATTGTGCTACCCTAAAAATCTTCCTTGCGCCTCTTCACTCAACTGTAAAAACCCCCAGACAGACACACACACACTTTTTCATGGAGGTTAGTAGACAAATGGTATCTCAGAAAGTATTCAGATTATAAATAAAGTATCATGAAGGTGTACTATATGCTTTTATCCCAGTCCTTGTTTCTATAGATTGCTACCAAATACATTAAAAGTCAATGGCAAAGTCCTGCACAGAGGCAGACCACAGCACGTTCATGAGTAATTTCACATCTTCGTCTTCCCTTCAGGCATAAAGAAAGTAACCAGATCTTCAGCAGAGCTCAGTGTGTGTAGTTTGACAGATAGTCCTGAAACACCGGCATTAAATGTGAACTAAACAACACCAAACTCCCCGGGTGACATTTCAGACCATCCAGGACCTCTTGGATATCCCATTGGTTTCCTCTAAATTATTATTTCAATAAACACACCCTGAACTCTTCTAAAAGTCTATCTGGTTGGGCTGGGAATAGAACCAGGGATTTAGATACAGAAACTTCTTAGCTGAAGTCAGACAAATCCTTTGAAAAACTGCAACCAATAATCATTGGTATGTTGCCTTATCTAAAATTTTTGGGGTGTTGCTTTCCAGTAGCAAGTGTTTTAGTTTTGGATAGTCTTGAAAAGCTATTCACATTTATGTTGATTTTCCAAAACGGAAGAACTTGTGTTGCTTTAGCAATATAAACTCATGCTGTGTTATTATAACAATTTCTGCATTCTTATTTTTTCATCCACAGCAGCAGAGCTACAAAAGAAATTTTTGCTTACTCACCCTCATTTTAAGAAATTTTACTAGTTAATAAAATAAGCTTAGCCTTGTTCCAGAGGTCTGTCCCTCAATAGTTACTATTCTCTTCCTGACTCAAAGACCAGCTGCAATGAAAACAATGCCCTCTCATGTCTCGTAGCACTTAAAAAGGTTTATAGATCTCCAGCCTCCTACAACTCAGCAGAAAACTGCTTGCGCTTGACAGTCTTCAGAAATCAGCATTGTTTCCATCCTCACTAAAACTGTCAGCCACACAAGGTCAGGAAATGAGGAGAGCTGATGTCACCTGAATCATTACTACCTCTGCTTAGACCTCTTGCCACACTCCTGTCTTCCAGAAAAAGCTGGTATACCCAAGAGAAAATGTCTTTGAAGTCTTTTAAAACTGTCATAAAATAGATTCTGGAAACTGTTTGGAGAACTACAAAGCACTCAAACCCTTCAAAATTGTAAACTCATGAATACTTTCTTACCATAGTTGTCAAACTGCAGTCGTGTTTGCAGGGGGCTCTTGAGTATGAGCACCTCTGCGGCAGCCTCGCATGGGGATTTTTATTTTTTAGATATGTGTCTACAAGGAGAGTAATAATGAATCCTTTCAAACCATCTAGACTCCTACTAGTTAAACCAATTAAAAATCACCACGGAAGCAAGCTAGTTCAGAAGAAACAGTTTGCTCTCTGAATACCATGGTATGTGCTCTTAAAAACAATCTCCACAGGATAAGAGCAAAATGAATTCCGTTCTTTGAAACACAAACATTGCTTCTGTTTTATTTTAAAAAATATTATAAAAGCTGCACATTACAAAATACAACCAAAGGGCTTTTTGTGAACGGAGGTACTTTCTCCAAAGCCTTGAAATGACCTCACGGACAGTAATAATCCTTCCAAGACAATGAGGCAGTTGCAATTAGACAATATTTGCATACTGCATACCATCAAGGATCATATAAAAATCAGTAATAGGTCACATCCACAACATCAGACACATATGTATGCATCAGGTATGTGTATATTAACTTGTCCCCATCCCACCAGCAGCAGCAGCATTCACCTTAAATCCCTGAGCTTGTCCTAATTATCACTAAGTCTCCGTGTTCACAGGTTATAGTTCTAACATGGGAATATTGTTTTCCATTTTACAATTAGACGCGGTACTACTGTATATTTGCTATATGTACACCTTACAGTTAATGCGGTAGCAGTGAATGTGAAACAAAGCAATGGGCTGGTGTAAATCAGTGTGGCTCCACCAACCCTGGCACAGCCTAAACAGTCTTTTGCAGACAGAGGCAAGCTCTTTGTGCCCGAGCTGCGAGTCAGCTGGCTGTAAGCCAGCTCTAAACAGTGAGCTATTTGGCGGTAGGAATGTGGTGCCAAGCCTGAGCTTTTACAGATGAGCTTCTTCCCAGCAAGGCCTATTGGGTTGGATTTAGTGTCATGCTAAGCGTGCTCACATACAGAACTTGTACCAAACATCTGGTCTGAACTGGCATCCCTGGAATCTATAGAACTTCCCTATTGATGTTATTTTTGCCAAATCAAATCCGTGTTGAGTCAAATCCTCTCTTCATTCAAGTCAACAGGAGGTTTTTGAACTGATCTCAGCTGTGATACGTTCAAAAACCCCAACATTTTCTTTGGTCAGCTCCACTGCTCCCCTCCCACTCTAAGCAGACCACTTTGCAGTACAACATTCACCCTTTTGTTAATGATAATGTTAAAAAAATCAATGATCCAATTAACAATCAGGAATGGAGCTTCCAGGCAACAAGCGCAGTGATCAATAACTTATGTTCAGTGAAATTAAAGGCACTTGTTAAGTCAAGTGTTAAAAGCTGCACATGCTTAATATGGGAATATCAGTCACAAACAGTTTGGCAGTTTAACTTGAGAAAATCAGTAAGTACAAAGTTCCCATACTATGTTCCACACCAATGAGTAACTAATGAAGCATAAATATTCAAACAAATTCATTTCTGTAATAAATTCTCAAATCCCCCACTCCACAGCAGCAGTGCTGAGTAGACATAAGCTTTCACTTCTGTCAGGAGTGACAGTTCTAAAATACGAATCCAAAATGAAGTTGGCAAAACCAAATTCAAAGCTTGCACAAAGGTAGATCCCAGTGGTTTGAAGTAACATCAGTGCTTAACAGCCTCGCTGCTATGAATTACAAAATTTTCCACCAGCAGAAAAGAACGTGCTAAGATGTCTTTCAACAAGTCTCTTTGAGGCCACCAAAATACCCTCAAATGAAATAAAATGCATCCATCCTATAGGACAGGCAAGTGACCACATAGCGTAGGACAAATGACGTGAAAACATTTGAGTCCTTTGGAAGAGTTAGGAACATGCATTGCTATATCAAAATCAAGAAACGCGTACAGACATAATCCGACTTACCCTGCTACTGTATTCATACCACATTTTGTAAGATGGAGGTTAAAGGGAAGATTTTTCAAAGGCATAAAGGACAGCGATATGCTCAACCCTCAGTGGAAGTCTGGGTAAATCAGATGTGTCTCTCTCATTTATGCAATCTAAAATCTCCTGCTTAACTTTTCTACATCTACTCTCAATAGAGCTTTTTTTTTGAGAAGAGAACATTTAGAGCAATGTCAAAACTGACTCCTACATCAAGCTTGTGACAAAATTCATCTCATGGTCAATAGCCTTGCTTTTAGAGCTCTGCTGATAACAGAGATGATTTAGCAGCATACTCCTACTCTGGGAATAGCCAAATTGAAGGCTGCTCTTCTGATTATACTGAACTGCTTCTGCTCAAAGTAGGGAATATTCACTGGATAATTTATGCTTATTCAAATCTTTTAAAAATAAATAAAATAAATGAAGAGGAATCTTTGCATGCCTCATTTTGCCTGTCAAGGACTCTCTCTTACAGCAGTCTGGGATATATACCCTACCCTTTTCCAAATGGCACAGAAGCCTTATGAGGCCCGAATTCCTTAAGCAGTAATAGAGAATGTGTGTGTGTGTGGGGGGGGGGTGTGTGTGACACTATGGCAGGATAATTCTCTTCATTTAACGAGCTGCCCCATTCTTCAGTGTATTATGATCATACCCTGAGCATTGCTGACTGCACTTTGATGGGTACCTAATCAACGAAAATCAATCATCTGAAATTGCACAGACAGTATTTCATCTCCATCAAAAATCATCTTCCTACATGGCTTCATTAATCTCTTCATCATTGTTAACTGAAAAAGAAACTTCTTTTGGAAGAGATATCAGGCTTGGGTTTTAAATTATAATTAAAGCTGTGCGGTGTTCGCTTTAAGGAAGCAACCAAGGCTGTGGGAAATAATTTAGTTTGGCAGGGCAATTTTCCCATGCAGGATAACCAATACACCGTAGCTACAAATGGGAGAATGAGCAACTGATGATTCTGAGCGTGAATAGCTCTATTTGCTAACAGAAGACCGTACCCATTTATGTTCCTCAAAAGGAAGCATATTCTCAGCCCTCGCAGCCAACCTGTTTGTCTTAAGTGAATCAGAAGCCCAATGCTAACAGCTCGCCAGTGAGGTTGGGAGGTATACCCATGGCAGAGGGTGCGAGGCTTCCTCTCCATGAGCTGCGGAAAATTTTTAAGGTCAGGAGCAAAGACTCCTGCTTCTGAAAGCACAGCTCTTTCCTATCTCTCTCCCCAGCAGGTCATCACAGTCTGGCTTCAACTCCTCACAAACTTCTGCCTCCACCTCCACAACAGAAACACTTTGAGTCCCTGTTGCACGCTGATGCCATGGCCGTTTCCCTTCAAACACCATTGCCTCTAACCCTCTTCCTCCTTCCTTCACCTTCATCCCCAGAATCAGGCACATCACAGAGGACAATTCCCAGTGTGGGTGAAGGGTGCTGCACTATAAACAAGGTGAAAAAGGCACAGTTGGACACTGAGAAATGCATTTGTGCTGACTGATGCTTTCTTGGTTCTGGGCCTGAAAGGAAGGGTGAGACTGCTCTCCCTCAGGACACCCCACCATGCTTAATTAGAGAAAGTATCTGTGAAGAAGGTAGTAAAAGACCAGAAAACAGCAAAGCGAGGGCAGTAGCGAAGACTGGGAGAGCAGCAGGAAAACTGCCAACAGCAGGGAACCAAACCTCAGCTCGTGGCTCCTGTAATCCATCATATATCTGTGCTGCTGCCCAGTGGCAGCAGCATCATCACAGACACCCTCCCTTTTGATAGTACCTAACTTGCTCTGTATGTCACAGGAAATTATCCAAACAAAGGAATCCCCTCCAAAAATCAGGATCCTTTAACTGATCTAGTTGATAGAGGTATTTTCTGTTCTTCTACCCCAAATTAACACTCACAAAAATGCTGCCTGCTGTGAAGGTTTGCTACGGTGTGGGCAATCACCTACAGAACCAATTCTGACTGCAGCAACTCTGGAAAGATGGTATGTCACATGGAAGGAAAACCCAGCCTTTTAATATAAAGCCAGCAGTGGGCTCAGCTATTGTTTGCACTGAGAACAGCATTGATGCTTCCTCTCGCGAAACAAGACTGCAGCTGCAGTTATTACCTGCCCTCTCTATTTTCAGAAGCACGTGGCAACATGAGCTGCATGATTCCCCATGCTAAATATTTCAAACAAAGCTAAGCTATTGAAACAAACAAGCAAAAATGCTATGAAAGAAGCGAAGCCTAATTCACAGTAACAGGATCTAGCTGTATCCAACAGCTACTCCACCAGAAGCAGAAATTATATCGACCAGGTTCCATATCCAGGGCTTATATAGGTCACACCTCTGCGACGGTCCTTCTTAAGCGTAGAAATTCTCATCAGCACAGGGCAGGGTTAATAAACACTAGGGAGCAAATAACCAACGGACTATGTTCATCTTCTGCCATCATGGTCAACAAAGTTAGGCTAGGCTTAGCTTTTGTGTAGTAAGATAACGACAGGATCAGTGTTTCAGAGCTATGGTATGCATGGTAACTTTGACAGACTTTGACAGTATGTTTCAGTACTCAACGTTTATCCATGTAAATGGTAATATCTGCACCAGAATTGTTCATGTTTTTCCAGGTCTTATAAAGTTCCATGGAGCAGATGTCTCAAATGAGCACTTCTAGGGAGACGAGTGAAGAGATCATTTCATACTCAGGTCTTTTCAAGCTGCTCTTAATCTTCTGAAAGGTTTATCACAATTGTTATTACTTAACATACAAATTCTTGGTAAACTGTGGTTCCCTTCTCTTCCTATCGATATGGTCCTAGAGAGCAGAAATGTTAGATTATTTTATGTATCCATATTCACATTTCTCCCAGGAAATCTGAGAGAAAGCTTGCAGATGAAACTTGGGCAGTATAAAACCTTTCTATGGTCTTTTGCATTGTCTGCCTTTCAAACAGCAAACCGTAGAATGTAACTTCAGTTTTCAAAATCACAGTTGCTTTTTGGGCTTGTCAACACAAGATGGCATATACTTTACACACATCTGACAAGCGTGATGGATAGTAGAAAGCAAGTAAGATTTTTTGTATTACTATTAGTTTCACGTTGCCCCCTTACAAAACAGTCTTACTGGTATCGCACTATTGGTGCTCTTTTAGAAGCTGGACAAATCAGACTATCAAAACACATTTAAAACCCAAGGAAGTCCCAAATTCAAACGTGTCCCTTTCTGACTGGGCTTTTCTGACCCTTTTGCAGGACAGTCCCCAGGCTGTTAGCATAACAACCTCCTTCACGAACCTCGAGAGCAAACAAACACCGTTTCTGGCAAACCCCTAATGTCACAGAAACAAATCAGGATGTCAGGGCAGGAAATTGGGACCAAAGTGGAGGAGCCATAAATCTGTCCCATCCTGATTGAATGAGTTGTGCCCTGAAGGATTGCAGAGTGCTGAATGGCTTTTCCTTGTCAACCAACTGCTGCAGTCTGGGGCGGGGACAGAGTTATGGGGAAAGGACAGGGGTGAGCCCTGTTAAGGGTCCAGTGGAGAAAGGAGATGAAAAGTCTGAGTCTGAACCAGACTAGCTGAGGAAAGAAATCAAGCAGTTGGACAGGCTGGTATATTATTCACTTTGACGTACTTTGAGCCATTTTTTTTAAACACTTAAGGATGCAAATGCACTACGGAAAGGCATACAGAAGGAAAGAAGAACATTTCCCTTTCACTAACAGAGTTATGCAGAACTGGCTAAACAGTGAAGTCTCCAGAAAGATGATGAGGCAATGCAGCTGTGAGTTAAAACAACAGCTACATTTTTTTTACTGTAGAAGAGATATTGTTTATTTTAAGCTACTGTTCGGTAACTGATGGTTCACAGAATGACAAAACTGCTTAATAACAGAGAGCTTCTAGGATATCTCCTGAAATATTTAGTGAGGAATGCATGTAGAGTACGGATATCTGTTCTGGCGTGGGTAGTCGGAGATGATCATTTATTTATTTAGAGAGAGGAGTGGGAAAAGCAATTTGGATCTGTAGGAGAAAATGAGACTTAGGCTTGAAAAACCCTTGAATCACTTTCGAAAATAAGGCTTAAGTATCTATGTCACATCAGGCAAAGACAGACGTACTTGTGCAGCTCCAGCATTTCTGAGGCTGTTGCCAACTGCCTGCATGAACTCCCGGTGTCTTTCAGGGCAAAGTCAGGCATCTTTAATTTTACACTTTTTTCTTAAGTGGCTCAACCTAATCCAGTCTGACAATCTGTTATGGTGGCATAACTAATAGGGATTGTAACAAACAGCAGGGGGTTGTAACTTCTTAAACAAATGCATCTGTTCCCAGACTGAGGGACAGTATTTGCATCTGATATTATTAGGTTGAAAAATTGATCCCGCACTCTTACTTTGTGCGGACTAAGAATTTTGGGGCTGATATTTTGTGATTTATGCAGCCCGGTTGAGTGATGCTGGGCTATTTGGATTCTCCTCCCACAGAAATATAGAAGAAGAATTCAGGAGATATCCTTTTTACAAGTTTAAGGAAGTTATCACTTTCTCTGAACTCTTGTATAAGATTACCTGTGCCCACTGGAGCGTATACACAATCTTCACATGTTTTCACAGCAGGGTAAATTATACACACTATCAGCTCAGAATACAATGAGACAGAAAGATCCTTGAACAACTTCTCTTTCTTAGAACAGGGGGAAGATTTTTCTTGTCTCAGGAAACTGCGAAGGCTCACCCTGCTCAAGGTGAGCATGGCTGGCCCTTGGCCTTGCCCTGTGGCAGTGGCTCTCATCCGCTGCTGTGGGTGGGAACGCTCGCCCCACAAGGGCTGGGTCGCCTCCTGCCCCAGCACACGGGGACGCATCCAGCACCGGGCACCTTCCCACGTTAGGAAGCACGGGGTGCAACGTCAAGCTCAGTGAAAGAAGAGAAAGGTGACGGTGGGCTTAAGGGGTGTCGGAAGCAAGTTGTAGCATTACGTGTAACAAGGCAAGTTGGTATTGTTTAAAATATTCTTAAAGGGAAATACCGCTGAAAGAGCCAAAAGCTCATACTTATTTTCATTACAGGCATTAGGAATTTTAGCATTGACTTAACTGAGAAAAGGATGTAGATTTAAGTAAAGCAAAAGGAATATTGTTCAGGCAAGTATTCAATGTGCCATGTAATAATTTGTAATGTATTTAATGGAGAGTGGAACTGGCTGAGAAAATACCTCTGAAAAATTAGAAAAGTTATATCAGATTTATGATTCTCCAAAAGTGAGAGAGGAAGAGCAGCTGAATGAATTTTCACCAGTCCTACTGAAGTTCACCAAAGCTTTTTCCTACCAGCATGCTCTCTTACCGCATGGCTCCTCTCCTAAGCATGTATGCTCTGGAGGATGAATCAGAACTGAGCAGCCTTTGGGCTCCCTGGAGTTTAATTTATTTCCAGAGGGACAGGTATTCTTGAAGTTAGCTGTGTCAGAGATACAGTTGATCCAATAGTCAGTTAATTAGCCAAGCAATATGAAGGGCATCTCAGAGCCCTCAAAGTCAAACAAACCAACATCTTAAAGATGTGAAGTTGGTGTAACTCTGGATTTCTGGTCTCCCAGACCAAATTCCCAAATAAAGAAGTTTCTCGGGCTTTCTGGGTAATCCAGCAGAAGAGAAGAGCACAGGAATGTGGGAACTTATTCTCTAAGAAATACCAAGACTGACCAGAATGTTATTTGTATGACACATTAGTAGCAAGTTCAAGATGCTTGTACTTGAAGACAAATTGAATAAACAACAATAATTAACAGTCATATAACACCCTGCAAACATTATCTAGTTACAATATTCTCTTGTATCATTCAGCATTAGCAGGATCTACTGACTCAACACAAGCCCATACCAGCCACAAGAGCAACATTTCTCCAATCAACCCAGTGCTTAATTTTCCCCTCTTCTCTCAGTGAATCTTATATATCCACCTATATGGCTACTATGATGAAATGAAAATTTAGGAAGCAAAAGCCTATGTTTTGAAAGGACAACACGCAGAAGTATCTTTGTAGACAGTTTCAGTCTGGTGAAGTACATGAACACTATGAAGGTGAGGCTGGGATTAAAGTGCAATGAATCTGAGCACAGAAGCATTTGAAATGAAAACGACATTCCCTACTTTGGACACTTTTCTGGTTTTATCCTCTTTTCCACCTGCCTCTTCCAATCAAAATGTGTACAGCTATTTCAGAGATGCATTTATAGTTATTTTATCAAAAAGACACTGAATGTTGAAAATTGTTGTTTACTCTCATACATTTTTAACATGACATATATGCGATTTTCTTGTTTTGCACAGTGGAACAGAAGAAAAGGTCTGAGAAGATGAATGTACATGCAAGGGAAAAAGAGAATAGGCAGACAGAAAGGCCTCAAGGCAAAAAGACTCTTCCACTGAGCAAAGAGATATTATCTTTGAAAAGCAGGTCTTAGACCAAGATATTTTTATGTCACTTGGGCAGCATAAAGGGTTCTCCATACAAAGAATTGGACTCCTGAGAATAAATCCTACGAAAAAGGGTGCTGGTAATTGAAAATCTCCTCCAGCTTTGCAGCCAATGCAGGAGATGGATTAAAATAAGACCTGAAAATACTGAGCTATGTCTTTTCTTTTTACTCTGGTAGCGACATCACCATGAAAGGGGGAAAACACGTTGCAAGCATTGAGGTATCAAAGGAGACAAAACCCCCCAACCCCATGTGTTTTTCCATGTTCCAGTTTAAATCACAGTGCAATGTTTTGATTTACCATTTGTTGCTCTTTGGCACTAGGATTGCAACATTGCTCAGGAACTTGAGGTGATATCTAGGGGTAGAGAAAGGCCTTTCCCAAGAAACCAGAAGTCTGCAATGCTCTGCCTACAGAGGGTCCTGTACTTTCAATGTTATAACACAAAGTACAGTGATTATCGTCTAAGAGACTGTCGTCTACTCATGGACTCTGTAGAACAGTGGACAACAGAGAAATTGCAATACCAGTAAAATAATTAATATTTAGTACAATATACTTAGAATGATTTTCTTTAAATATAACTAAACAATGTCCAAGCAAAACAACTGAGGTATTTAACAGTCTTTAAGAAATTGCATTTCCTCTGTGTTGGTCTTGCTTATTCTTTTTAAAAAACAACACATGTGTTCCACAAAGTCTTTTTTCCTCTTCTCTCACTGACTAGGAGCTCAGAATAAATCCCTTCCTTTCAATTAGTTCCTGGACTGAGCACACTGATACAGCAGTTTTTCTTCCATGTATGGAAAAAAAAAAAAAAAAGAAAATAGTTAGATTAAGGGATTCTGCCATGACTTTAGAAGCTTCATTCACAGCAAGTACACAGTAAATCCAAAGTGCTTTTCTGCCTCAATTAACAACAATTAGTTACTGCTTGATTCTGATATAAATACACAATGAAGAGAGGAACTGGCAGGTAAAAGTACACTCACCCCCAACCTGCATACAGCTGTGAGTCTCAATAAAATAAAAATGTACTTCAGTATGGAAGTTACAACTTAAACCAACAAAACTGCGAATGCTACTTCAATCTTTTTCTGTCATGATCTGATTATTAAAACACAGGCTCTGATTCCTGTCTTAGTTACATTGATTCATATCAGAGGTAGCACCACTTGTTCTAAATGAGGACCTGAAGCACATCCCATAGTTCTTTTCTGAATTGTGGCGTGTTTTGTTTTGTAAGATGTGCTCGTTCTTTTCCTATGACCAAATTTTGGAGCAAAGCACCAACTTTTATTATACTGCAGCCTTAGAAGAGATACTTAGCCCTTCAAGACAGCACTCTTAAAAGTGGAAAATGTATATCCGTCACTGCACGGAGCTGTGCCTGAGCTGAGCAATCCTGCAAGGAAGCTGGACAAATCACCGAGGGTTGGTGTCCATGAAAACAAAGTTCTTACATGGAATTTGGTATTTTTTTTCCTTCTCTGTTGCAGAGCTCCTACAAGATGAAAGGGAGGTTTTTTGAACCAACTTTTCCTGGTGGTCACCAATTACATATTCCTTTTTTTTCAGGAACTGAAGTCAGGGGGCAGCGTGCGTGCTCTGAATGTAACTTCAACGCAACACACACCCTGAAAAGTCAGTCCCTGAAGATCTCCGTTGGGAAACAAACTTAGTTGTTTGTTCAGTTTTGTTAGGAGTTCAAAGTATCTTTGTTCCCTCTGTATCATGCCTGTGCCACCAGCTCTAGTCAGCCTCTTTCAAACACGAGACTAAAATGAATAGATAATTAACTTCATCTATCCAAGACCCATCTCAGCTCTGGACTCGGCAAACACTGGGGATATTCATGTCAGATGAAAATTTCTAAGGCTTTCGACGTGGAGTCCATCTCTGTTCCATTTGCAGAGTGCTTGATCCTAATCATATATCTTAGAAGATTTATTTTCATATGCTTCTCTCCCAGCCGCAACTTTGCTACATAGATATTTTCTTTCTCCTGGAAAAGTACAAGAGCATGTGCGTGGGTGTGGGCGTGGAGGAGACAGTACCAATGTGTCTGCCTAAGGATTTTTTTTTTTAATGTTCTAAAGCAGAGCTTTTGGACTTTAAAATAACCCTTTTTTTGTTAAGTTTTTTTGAGATGTGAAAGGAACATTTAAATCACTTCACCATCCTCTTCCTAAAATGTCTCCAGGTTATTTCTTCTGCATAAGTGTTGCAACAAAACTTTCCCTGAACCTCTCCAGAGTACTTTACTCAGAAAAACAACTACCAGATCAAAAAGTACTTCTGTTTATTAGTTCAATCTCCTTCATTAGATTCCCACTTTCGTGTGTTTTCCCACAGAAGCAGTGATAAAAAAATCTGCTAAAATCCACTGACAGCTGCGGCTGTGATAGACTTTCCCTTAATCCGATTAGCTGCCGCCTCCCTGTTCGCACCAGTTTCTGTAAGCAGTTGCCATATTACACTACAATCTGCTGATTTCATCTGCACTGGCATCAGGCAGCATTCAAAGAAAGTCTGGCCTCATAATAACAGGCTTTGAGAGTCGGGAATCTCCTCTACGCACACATACGCACAAGCTGCTGTCTCTCAAACTGTAAAAACCTGGATGATTTAAGAATTCAGCTCTGAACGAATAGGGCATTCCCACAAACAACCACCTTAAAATAGTGTTTCCAATCTATTCTCTGCTCAAGATTGCCTTTTTTTTTTCAACTCTTGCATTGCGATGCTTAAATTTGCTGAGATGTTAAAAGAAAACTCATCTTTGCTGGGTGTACTGGGTCACGCAAAGAGTCTCTTCATACTGGAGAGCCGTGAAGTGGTTTACATTTGAACACAGAAAGCCTCTTCTTGCCTGTTCAGTCCCTTCCTTGTGACAACTTGCGCTTGCGACTACCCAGCAGTCAAAAGGGAAGCACTGTGTGCTCCTTCTCTACATGAGTGAGCCGGCAAGAAACTGCAGGTTTAAATTCCTTAATCTCTCACATCAAGTTACAGCTAGATTTTAGAGGAAGAAGTCTTATAATAATCCAGAAGAGGGCCTTAAGAGATCTTGACTCTAAGTAGACCAGGGGACAAATCAAGATGTCTAAGCTTAGATAGAGATTATACATTAAAGGTGACTCGTGCAAAACATCTGGTCTTCTGACCGTAATAATTTTTTTCCTTCCGGCCCTCAGCTAGAAGTCACAAAGGTATCCCTCAAAGAGGAACGTTTGCAAGAGAGATGGAAATGAAGGCTCATGGTGCAGTATATAAAGGCTGTGAGATGCCAATTTAATGGTTAGAAAATAGGCAGCAGGCTCATTCTAGGGAGAAGACAGTGTGGCCATTGCTTCTGAAGATTTTTCACCCTGTACATGCCCCAGAGTCTGAGGAAGTCGTTTCCTTCTGAATACAGGGAACGTGGCACTGTCAG
Source organism: Cuculus canorus (assembly GCF_017976375.1). Classification (NCBI taxonomy): domain Eukaryota; kingdom Metazoa; phylum Chordata; class Aves; order Cuculiformes; family Cuculidae; genus Cuculus; species Cuculus canorus. The sequence goes on along the minus strand of NC_071415.1, from coordinate 5,712,499 downwards.
TGGGCACATACAGGAGATGCAAAAGTAATTTTACCAATGATTCTGAGATTACAGCATTTGCTTTTAATCTGTTTAGGTTTTTAAACCAAATACAAAAAACTCAACAAAAACCCAAACTTGATTAATCTTCAGGGGCTCTGGGGCTTATAAAAGGCTCTGGCAGTTTAGGTTATTGAAATTTTTCCAAAATTGTCAAATTAAAAACTACGTTGAAGATGTTCTACACTGTTTAATCCCAATGCAATTGACAACATTACGTAGCTAATTGTCATCATGATGTATTGACTGTGGGCAATACCTTAGCACTTTGCAGGTGGACACCCAATCAGCCCAGGAATTTAGCTACGGCAGAATGAAAATTGCTATTTAAAATTAAAATTTCAGGAGAAGGGTATTCATTAGAGCAAGAATGTACAACTGTAATCAGAGCAACATTTAACTTCAGTGGTTTCATCGCCACCCTTTTCTGCTTCTTCCAAAGCCGACGACAGCTGTAAAGAGATTACAACCTCATATTTTAGGTCCAAGTATTATATATTATCAAAAAGGATGGTTTAACCCTGTCAGCATTTCCCTTGTCCTACATTTTTTTTGCAGATGCAGACTTTCAGCACAATTGATAAGTTAACAACCACATTATTTCTGATGGAAAGGCAAACTCCAGCAGAAACGGCCCCACCAAAGTTTTCCCAATTTTGTCCTAGCTTGCAGCCAAAGATCCTTACAATAAATATACAATAGGGCCAAAATCTCTTGCCTTATACACAGTATTAAATAGGAAAATGCATGTAATTTACAAATATAACTCACTAAAAAAAAAAAATCTTTTGACTTGAGACCGAGAATTCAGAAAAGAAAACAAAAATTGAACTAAAAGTTTCTGTTACATAGTTTGTTGCTCTTGGAAGAAGATGAGAATCTTCTTTATGAGCTTGATTTTGAAACAACACCAAATCTTTACTGGAGTTACTGGGATGGCAAAAAGTAGAAAACTAGGTACTTATTACATATGGGGGCATGGAAAATAAATTAGAGAAACTGAGAAATAAAAAGATACGTTTACAAAAAATAGGCACTAACACGAAATGTTGCTCTGACAACGGAAGGTTTCAGAACCCTTTGTTACTTTTTTAATTCTATAAAACAAATTTCTACCGGAGAAATGAGATTCTCTGAATAATCCAAACAACTCTTTCACTGTAGCAATGATTATTATCCTATTTAAATAAAAGACCTGTGTTTCTGTAGTAATTATCATACCATATCCCTAATTAATTATTACTCAAAATATCTGTTAAAATTCTTGCCAGCCATTTAGAAACGGGCACAAATTATTCCCTTTGATCAGACTTGCATTGCTAAAGGCACATTAAAAATACAGAGAGAGTCTGGAAAAGCCTTACAAAATTGTCCATAAAGCTAGAATTATGTTAACTACTGCACCAGCCCTTACTCTGCATATTCAGAATCTGATTGCATATGGAGACGATTGTTCTCTTTGGACAAGAGGTCAATCCACACCCCCAAAATTAAATAGTATACAGTTTAAAAGAAAACAATTATCTTCTTATTTGAATAAATTGTGGAAGAAAATAAGGGAAAAAACACCCCACAAGACTTCTGTGAGCTTCAAATCACGTTACAGTTAAATAGAGGATACCAACTGCACCGATTCGGAAAGGCTGAATATGACCTCTGGATGTTTAGCACATTGCCAAGTAGTTAATGAAGAGAGAAAAACCTGGCCAGAGAACTCAACGCTGAGCTCCCAGTCCTACGAAAAACTCTGTAGATCTTTAATTCCCATGAACAGAATCGTATTTTTTTTAATGATCCCTGTGGAAGATGTATGAGACTGAAGACAGATGCTTTTCACAATTCAAATTTGTGACGCTCCTGGACTCAGTCTTCAAATCTCTGATGTTTCTTTCACTAAACCTTCCCTGCAGTTGCAATTTCTGTGTCAGAGTCCTCATTTCTAAGAAGAGATATGAGGATATGCTCTATATATGTTTTCCTCAGAGCTTTGAAACAAGTTTTAAAAGGTACTAAAAAACAGATGAAATAAGTACTGCATGAGAGCTCAGTGTCATCAACCTGTGACCAACACAACACCCTTTTAATGCTATTATTTTGCCTATTTCCAGATAGCCACAGGTAAGTAATAATTTTCGGTTCTCTCTTAAGTGAGCACGAGTAGATGAAGTTTAAACACGATGCATGCTAGAGACGTGGCTATATCAGAGAACCATAGCATCTGCCTGGGTCAAACTCATTTCAGTTCAGACCTTAGAGAGAAGGCTGAGGCACTGGAGATGCTTTCCTGCCTCTGAATGATGAGGCTCATGGAAATTCAGGAAAACATATTTTAGACCATATGTCATCCTATTCACAAGAAAAAAAAAAAAAAACCTGTTCTTTTCTTCCAGGACCACAGTTCCTCATAAATACACTCACAGTATTAGATAACAGATTCGATAACACTTAAACTCCCCCAAAAGCAGAAAGAGTTCTGAGCCCTAATGATACCCCTCGTTCACTGTTAGATCTTCAGATTAAAATAAGAAAGCAACTAATCAGAATATGATTATGGAAAATTCCAGTGAGATTCAATACAAGCAAGATGTTTCTTCCCTATATTTTATTAGGCCAACTATTGAATGCAGCAGAAAGAACGCTGCCTTGTATCTAGTTCAGCAAAACAAAGTCAGCATACCTCTGAGGCTGTCTGGAGGTCCTGTTTAATTATGCAGATATTTCAGGCTCTGTGACTAGCTCTGCACTTGCACTGCACAGCATGGCTGCAATGGACAGATTCCTATTTTAAACCCAGAAAGGAGATGTTAACACAAAACCCATGATTTAATGATTCGTTGCTGAAAAAAAACTGGTTGACAGCCTGAACTGATAAAATATCTAAGTAAAAATTTTAGAAGGAATATTTTCCCCTGCCAGCAGCCACATTGCAATAACATAGTCATGAGATTTCCTTCGATATAGGTGTGCACGTGAATTAATCTCGAAGCACGTAGGACTGCTCTAAAAAACCCCAACGCAAAACTCCACCCCAAACCTAACACAAATTAAGGCGCTTCTCCCTCTGCCCCCCCAGTACGTAACGCGTGATGCTAATGGGAGTTTTGTGCACTTCAAGAAAAGCATAAAAGGCAATTCCCATATGCCACATCTGCCACAGGGAATTTGTTACATTCATTGATGTTAAATTAGGCCATTGTGTATACACTTTAGAAACAGAGTCAGTCCATAAAAACTCCTACACGTTATTACTCGAGCATTCATTCCTCAGATTGTCTCTTTGCTGATATTAAAGTCTGAATGTTGTTCATCAGAGAGTGACGGATAATAAAGAAGTGACTGACAAACTTATTACTTGGATTTAAAAATAAGTTCTCCCAATTCAAAAAATTCTCCTCAAGTCCAGGGAGACATGGCTTGTTCTTTGTAGCACAAGGCTGTAACTGGAAGAAATAGACACAGAGGGAAAAAATTGGCTTAGTTTGTATTTAAACCATGTATATAACTAGATAGATGGCTCTTAGTTGAAAGTACCCAGCTTAGAGAGGGCAGTAAGAGCTAGGTGTGGGGCTGGAGGGACTCCACAGCTCCTTGTTCTTTTCCTTACTTCATCGTCAGTCCAACAAGTTTGAGCAAGCAGTGTCACCCTGTGGCACACTCTACAGAGCTGTTGTTATGGCAAAGTCAAGATGGGATTGTCCCAAGTATGGTATTGCCACCCAGGCAATCCCCTGGTCCCACAGCCCCGTCTGCCTTAGTAAGTCTCACAGCCACTGGCAGATACACAATTACACATCCATCTAAACCCACCGTTGACTCCAAACTACTGAAAAAAAAGCAGTGATCCCACTCTTCGCTCCCAGTCCTCTGCTTGCTCCCAGCTCCTTTTTCACTGCCAGCAGATGCGGAGCTGGATGAACTCCCTTATCCCATTCAATCTAGCAATGGCAAGAAGGGCTAGGCATGAGGATGGGACAGGCTTTGGACAACAGCAGCACAGGTTGATGCCAGATTAGCGGGACTAACCCTGCCTCTGGAGGCACTTCACACTATAAGCAAGAAAATCTTCTATCTGGCTGCCACAGAAAGGGGCAAGTTTGCAACCTCAAGGCCTCCCCTGGTCATGCTTCTCTTTCTTTGGGTGAAGACTGGATACTGTTGGCAGAAAACTATTCTCTACTTCTAGGATGTTCATTCTGCGGCTGATTTAGTTCTCGGAGTCAGTTTATTGCAAGGTCAGACAAGCAACAGTGCTGTCACCAAGGAAGCAGCAGGAGCAGAGAAGCAACTGCAATGTCAACCACGCCTTGTTTGTAGGAGTGGTCCCTTAGCTCCAGATGCAGAGGTGTAAATAATCCTTCAGTGCCAAGGGCTTAATTCAAAGCTGCTTTTTGATTCATTGGGCTCTAAATTAAGGTCAGGCTTGCTCATTTTTTACTTTCAATGAACTTTTTGCCTTAGGTACCAAACAGCAAACACACCGGATTTCAAGCAGAGAGACTAAACTTCAGCAGCGCCTTCTCTTAAAGCACCAGCCTCTGTTGCAATAAAGTCTATGAGATACAAATAGAGGATTAAGAGTCCTGCTTGGCACAATCCACAGCCTGAAACCAAAGCACTTGCATAAGTGCTTGCAAAAGCACCTGCACACAAAGCCTTCACATCTGAACCTGAGATATTCTACTGAAATTTGCCTCTTAATAATTTTAGTCAGTCAAAAGCAAAACCAGATTAAACCAAAAACTTACTGTTAGGAGTTGTGCTATGGGATAATGCCAGCTGGTTTCACGAGACTGGCTTTATATTTTCATTCCAAGTGACTGAGCAAATACTCTTCCTCGAGTTTCTTCCCCACTCCCATTTTCTTTTAAACATGGGCCAAGCCAAAATCCCCAGTGAGCCTCATGCTGCTAACCTTCACTTTGTGTCAGCGTGGTTTTGTCATCAGTCTGAAATCCTCAGTCATGAACTTACACTCTGGAACCTGAAGCAGCTGCTTTTTTTCTAGCTGACCTTTTAAACTATCAAAGCTCATGTTTTAGTCAGGGTCATCTGTCCTCCACTTCCCCTTACCTTATCCCCTTTTCTCTCTCAATCAATTACTCACATGTGAGCTTAAAAGCATGTTAATTATATTTATTTGGCTTACCCTCTTGGACTTGTCTGTCTATAAATCAACCGTAAATGTTTTTCTAATTGAAGATAAACCATTCCCTTTCTATATCTATTTGTCTACTTATCCAACTGCATTTTATTTTTTGTTTAGAGTTCTAATTCACATCCTAGTACCTGGTTACTTAGCAAGAACCAAACCTATCTTTCTTCCTGTTTGCTCAGGATTCTGAAGGAGCATCACCGATGGCTTTTGAACAGCGTCTATCCACACATACATAAAAAAATTTCAAAGGACCTTAGATTTCCTCAGAGTGCATGAATATAAAAGCTATCCCTAGGAAAGTCAGAGGCTATAACAATGTAATGCTCTTTCACACTCCAAAATCTTAGCTTCATCTCAGCAGCATACTTCAGATTTTATTCATTTGAAGAAGAATCAGGCTACTGCAATGGTATAAAGTAGGAGTTTGCCACTACAGGTTGTGCTGTGAACGAACTTCTGGCAATTTGACTACTAATGAATTTACCCCAGAAATAAAATTATTTTTGGCTTGAAAATCAGTACAGATGAATACTTTCCTTCAACATCAGTTAAATAAAAAATTACATGTTTTGAAAGAAGACTTGTTTCTTGTCTTGTTCAGAAAGGGACAACCGTAGTCTGTTTTTCTTGAACCCTTGCCCAACTTCTGACTTGTCTGTAGAAGTTTACTTACAGTAATAAAAAAATCCACTATCTTGGAATTCAGGTACACAATCGAGATATTTCCCAATATTTCAATGACATACAAAATAAGTGGAAAAATATGCATATTGATTTGCTGTTTTGGCAGCATTAAGATTTATTTACTCTTGATGTTGCAGTGACCTCTAGTTTGTCTTGGTCAATACATACCTCTAGGGTTGATAAACCTTAACATTCACCTCCATGAGAGTCAATATCCACTTTATAATATAAAAGCTATCCCATGGGAAAAACATTAATATTGTCGAATAGCTGCAGTCAGTCACCTCTTTCTTCTCTTAATGTCAAAAAGGACCGAGCTTGAATAGTTGGCAAAATTGAAGGGAAGGAAAAGAAAAAAAGAGGCAATGAATTCTGACAAACTAAAGAATGTGCAAAATGTACCACTGACCTTTATCTAAAGGAGTCTGGATGGAATAATCATCTAGATTTGTGTATTAGAGAAGAGCGAGGCTGGTATTTACAGGATAAGTTCAAATTCATCCTTATGGAAGATCACCTGCAACTAAAAACTGCAGGTAGAACTTTAACTAACCATCTCCTTGTGATGGTCTCCCCAAAAGACACCAACAGCTGGAATGCGGCATTGGTTCCCTGGTACTATTGTCAACTTCTGGCTGATCATGAAGCTCTCAAAAACTGATTCAGGCTACTATAAATTGTAATTACCAGTGCATGCTAGGGAGCTTCCTCCAGAGACAACCACAATCCGGAACACAACTTTGGAGGTTTGTCATTTCATTTCTCTTTTAACCCTTCCGGCTGGCTGCTTTATCACTACCTGAGGCCTGCCAGGTTGTGCTCATTCCTCCAAAAGAAATTAATTTAGGGGCAAAATAAGCTTCTTCATAATACAGAAGATGAGTGTGGAACCAGTTTTGAATGGCTATCATTGCCATTAAAATGTCAGGATTCTTTCAATGTTTACTACAGAAACCTTTGGGGATTTGGCAGTCTCTTCTTATACTTCACCTACACAGGTAGCAGCTACCAGGGGATGATTTTTTTTCCTTTTTTCCAGCAACTGTTGTCTGTGTTGGTGTGCACTGAACCACCCTTAGGCTCGGTTCACACGCATTTGTGTGTGTCTTTTAGGTTGCAAAGGGCTGTGAGTGCAGCTAAACCTTCTGACAGGCAACTCCTGTCTTTTGAATTTTCTAGTGGGAAGAAGTCCCCTGCGACTGCAACAGCTGCTCCAGCACCGAAAGGGCCCCCCACAGGAATCCCGGACAAGGGGAAAATGAGTTCTGGTGCCCAACAGACCTTCAGTTGCCAAAAGAGCTCTGTAGCTATTAAGAGATGATTTATATTAGGATGGATCTAACATATATTGGGAACTGGACCATTGCCCAAAACTAGGCTAAATGCAATGAAAAGCTATGTATATCCCCATGCACATCTCCCTGTATAATTGCAAACTGCTGTCTTCATGCTTGAAAGTACAAGATTTTCAATAAAATACTCATTGTAGAACCATTTACAGTTCTGACGAATCTTAGGTGCCACACAGTACACTGTTTTATCAAATATTCTTGCAAATTATTTGTATTGTTTCCAGGTTTAGTTTTACTTTAAAAGTTAAATCAGATAAATTATTTCCCAGATAAACTAAGTACTAATGAAGTTTTCAGCACGGTCTTAATTTAGTTGCAATCTTACTTTTCATTTATGTTAATAAAGTAGTGCAAGAAGCTCTTCAGTTCATCTTTATGCTGATCATGGCATTTTGTGTTTGATGGGTACTTCTTGGTCAGCAATAATGAAGACATAACAATAGAAGTTAAGTAAAATTCAGCAAGTATTTTAGGTATGCATTCTTTACTTGTAATTAAAGCGACATTAATCTCTTTTAGAAGGGTATCACCCGCAACACTGCTAACACCTTACCTAAGTCATAATAGCTGTAAGTCAGATAGTGAAGTAAAACTCATTTTAAAATGACTTGATTGTATGTAAAGCTATTCACTAAACTTTAACACTTATATTGATTCTTCAGAGCAACAAGAAAAACAAATCAAATCTGAACCTCACCTTAGTAAGTCCTAACACATGGCTGAAGCAAAGTCTCGCTCTTTAAAGTTGCCAAGCCAATGCAGTAGATCACTACTGCCAAAATCTGGAGGTTTGCCCTCTGCCACAAACCCTGACTGAAAGCTCTTCCACAATTATCCCCGTGATTAGGAACTCTATGTTAATCTCTAACGCAAAACTACTGAGAGCCAGTCCAGATCTGTTTATTTACCACCACTATTTGATGCAAATTCTTCTTTCTTGAAATAGACTCTGAACTGCATTTTGTAGATTACTATTTCCCTTATCCCCTTTGTTTCATTAACCTCTTTCTAGTCTCATTTAGGAAAACGAGCTATCCATCCTCTCTTTGTCGTAGTGACACCTTGTGTGTCTGCACTACTTTCTGTCTTTTATTTGAGGGCACGGATGACCAGAGCCACAGGGAGCGTTCCTGCTGATTTGGCAACTGTATCTTGGGCGCCACCGCTAAACCCATTCCCTCGACATACCAGAATTACGTAGCCTGATGCACCTAGAGGTCTCACTGCAGTCTCACAGCTGTCTTGTACTAGTAGCTCCGTGATAGATACTCTGTGTCTCCTGGTGATAGTTGCTATTACCAAGCTTCAAATAGTACAGTTTAGTTTTTGTCCCTGCATCACTGACCAGACTGAAGAGACAGGGACACACTCAGAGATATCCAAACTTCTAACATAACCTGCTCTCTATCTTATTTCCCTCCTGCCAAAGGACTCAGTTGGCATTGTATGCATGTGCCCACTATGTAATATTGCTGACGCTGCTGCTGATTTTCAGTTGAAAAACAGGAGCTTTTACCTGTTTCAGTTGTACGCCGCTGGGCTAGGCTTTTTACATAAAAAATTAAGTAGAAATGAAAGAATCTTCTCATAAAGTTAAAAACATATGCAATATAAGAAAGTCTGCAAAGCATTATTATTCCTGCTTTTCCACGAAGGAACTGGTATACGTGTGCCTCTGAATACAGATTTTAATTTTGTGTTATTTTGGAAATCACCAGGTTATAACATAATACAACTAAGAGGTTTCTGTGAAGATGGGCTTGTCTCTTTAACACCCAGTACCCTCCAGAAGAGGCGATAGGTGGTGATTTGGGTTGTTTTTCTGAGATACAGGAAACTGAAGTTCAAAGTTTTATACTAAAACAGGGTGGGAAAGTTTGTAAATCACAAAGTTTCATAGTATAAGATAGCATTTCTTGCCCAGATCCAGACTCACTTACATATTCTCTTTTTGGCACAAGAATACGAGAATCGGAAGAAACCCTTGTACTGGTATTTTTTTGTGATATGTATTTCTGAGCACAAGCTGTGACATTAATCTAATATACGTCTCTCTGCATTAACCAATCAGCAAATTCTTCTTGAAACACTGCTTTCACAAATCTGAGTACTGGAGTTTAGAATGTATCTAAAATGTCTGCTTATAACTTTTTTCTGCTCTTACGCTTGGGTGGGTAGAATTCTAAATATTTACAGTATTTGCTACATAAGTGCTATTGTACTTGGAATCCTTCCTATATTCTGCAGCCTAGATTTGTTCTAGAAAGTCATGCTCAAAATGTCTATGGCCATATGTTAAAAAACCCCAAACCCACGCAACCTAAAAATGCCTCAATCCCAAAATTCAAACCAACAAACACCATCTTAGGTTTCACTTGCTCAATGCTGGTAATAGTGCCCAAAACCTAAAAAGCATAATTAGAGAAATTGTTTTCACAGAGCACTGTAACAATATCTTGGAGGAGCTCAGAAATTACGTAGCCCAGGAATCTGCTTCCTGGGGAATTGGTTCCCTTACAGATCTGCTGCAGTCTGCCTTTTTATCTTCCCTCAAAGCAATTTTTAAGGAGCCAATAAATCCAAACACTGCTCAGAACAGTGTCACACCTCATACTGAAGTCAGAACTATTCCAGGAGCAGCAGAGAGGAAGACCAAAGTGGCCTAAAACATTTACACCGCCATCAGCATCTCTATCTGAATGTAAAAATCAGGAATCTGGACCAAAAGATTTCATCAAAAGCCAAACTAAAGCTAAACATAAACCCACACAATTTTAGCAATAGTTATTATGTACGCTAGATTAGTAAAATAAAAAAAATATTAATGAAGGGCCTGTAGAGAATTCACGGACAACTTCCCACGTTGTTTGATTTAGAATGAAAAGCTTTCAAGAGAGGTGCTTTCCACCACGGTTTGAGAGTGGCCAGTGCTTTGGAGCACAGGCCTTACAGAAGGCTGTCCTTCTCCAGCTCCCAGGCGTGATGGGATGGAGCATGGCTCTTCCACTAGCTGCTACCATAATAGGCAAATACTATGGGAGTGTGAACTTAATGATAATTATCTTCGCACTCAGCCTTACAGACTCATCTAGAATCATTTAAAATCCCCAAGATATACTTGTTGAAATATTTCAAATGGAAAATTGACAATAGACACGCTTTGAAAATATGGTCATGCTCTGGAAAGAGGCTGAGAAGTGTCACTGCAGTAAAAGAATGTCAGGAGGAGTAACTATCAATCCATCCTCATTAGAAGAAAATCAAAAGGATGAAGAGTAGTTAGTAACATGCGCAGGATGGATAGGCCAATGTAAGGAAATACTTTAACTCTTGTTGCTTAGAAAACTGGAACCTAATCTTGTTTTACTTCATTGATGTTAAAAAGAATTCATGGAGGACTCTGAGAAGAGAATCCCTTGTTCCCAAGCCACAAAAAGAGGCTCCATCTAATAAATTTGTGGTACAAAACCATAGCAAGAAGAAGAAAGTCCAATTAAAAATTAATCAGGAGTTATTTGCTATTCAATGTATTTATAAAATTAGCTTGTTGAGCCATAGCTGAAGGAGTCCACTCTTAAGGTTTAATTCAGCACTAACCTCTGCTCTGCACGGCTGGGAGAACAGGGCAAACGAAGGAGTAAGGATTCTACAACATGAATAGCAGAAGGAGAAAGGTTACAGCTTTTCCTTCAAGAAAGCAGTTCTAGGGGTTATAACACGCTGCCCCAGCAACAATACTTGTTAATGCCTAAGAGCTGCTCTGGGCAGTCGCTTCTTGGCTAAAGGTTCCAGTCAGGTGTTACAGGATGTACTCCTTTGCTGCTGAAAGGGCATAGCACATCAGAAAGTTGGGAGATCTCATTTTTATTTATTTGGGAGATTTTATTTTTGTTAGGAGATCTCATTTTTTCATTTATTTCCTGCAGGCGTAATACAGACCAGATTTAAATGCCTACTTTTCTGTAGAAAATTTTCTAGCAGTGAGATATCAACAAAAGATACCAAAGAAAGTAGCTGTTGTTAAAAAACTAAACAAACAAAAATGCTTCGAAGTATTCCTAAGAAGAAATTTAAAGGAAAAGTACTGAGGTTTTATTTTGAGTCATTCCCAGTGCAACATCATCTCTGCTGCTGAGTTAGAAACCTCTCGGAAGCCAAGGCTATAATTACAGCTGGGTGACACCTGAACTTTCCGTGGCCAAACATCTCACAGGACAATTCTGCATGAGATTTCAGCATGTGAAATGTAAATGTAAAGCCCTGAACTTCTTTCATCCGCCTGGAATTTTGCCATCCTCTTCTGCCAATAATTAAATGAATAATTATTGGTAAATAATGATAAAAATGAATCAGTTTCATTTTTAACAGTAGAATCAGTAAGATAGCTCACTTTTTATTCTTGGTATTGTAGGAAAGGATAGAGAAAAGTGGCCAGCAGTGTTATCTGCAATGCTTTGTTACAGTGAGCGATAGCTACTGGGTTAGAAGAGAGGGCATTTCATATCTTCTTTTGCTTTCTATCACATCTTTTCATCAGTAATGACTGAACCTCAAAACCACCTGGAGATGGTGCAGACGAGCACTTATAAGCTTGGATGGTTATCTGGAGCTTATCTGAACAACTTTCATCAGCAAAATTGTGATGGGAATTTCATGAGAAGAGCTTTTCTGGTTCTTCCTTTTCCTGATCAGGCATTGCAAGAGCTTGGCTGCTGCTGCATTTGTGACCTTAGCCTTCTCTCTTGCTCCAGAGAGACTGTGAACCAAATCAGACTATTTCATCCGGTTTCCCAAGTGTCCTAGTGGATGCAAAATTAGCACTGTGATAAGATGACAATAAATAAAGCTATTCTTAATCGCTAGGCAAAAATAAGAAAGATAAGGCCACAAAATATATTAAGTTGTTTATATCTCCTCCCCCATTCCCTCTTCTTTCCCATTTATATAACAAAATAAAGAAAAGGAAAATTCAGATCAGGTACAAGAAATAGCTGCTAAGATTTAGCACAAATAGATTGAAAAATAGAGGAAAATGAAAGCCTGGTTATTTGGGTCAGTTAAAATTGGACAAAACAAATCGCTGGTAAATGGCATATAGAGGACAATTTTGAACTGCCTGGAGGGCAAATAAGATGACCAAATGCAAGCATCCATTTCCAGCATATTGAATCTCCCTGCACAGTAAACAGCTTTTACTAGCACAAAAGTGAAGAACTGAAAAATCACATGCCTGGTTACCACCGGTTTCCTTTCCTGTAGCTCTTCCCTCCAAAAGCATCTCCATCCACTCACAGGTGCTACCAGCTGGCACGGGTTTCTCAGAAAGGGGCTGAAGGACTGCGGGTTCCTCCCACCACTGGCACCTCCACGTCAGACAGCGGCAGAACCCACGGGGCTACTGCGACACATTTAGTCCCAGTTGTAAAGCCAATACAAACTGGATTGTGCCTCTGACAAACAATGGCAATAAAACTATTTTCTTAAATATTTTTAACAGGTTTGGGTCACCTAATATAGTTAGCAATTAAACACCTTGTAGCACTTCCATTATTTATTTTTTTTTATTATTTTTGCTGTGGGTTGGGTCTTTCTTTAAGGAAACACATCAATTAACAGATATTGCCAAAGGCAGAATTTTTGCTCAACAGCTGTTCTTTCACTATAAAGAAAGCAGCAGAATACATTACAGACAGAAAAAGCATCTCTCACTATGCGCTACAGTTAGATAACAGAGACCAAAAAGAAGTTCCAAGAGTGATCAGCCCCTGATACTCATTTTGTAAAAGTTCTTTTCCCTTTACATTGATTTTTCTACTCTGAAATGTGAAATGTAGTTCAAAATATCCCATGTGGCATGTCAACTTCATTTACCCACTGCATTTCTAATATGTTTTCTCCATACTTTTCTATCCCATCACAGCAATTTCTGTATGCCACAGCATGCTATCATGTTTTATGCAGAATTTCACAGTAAATTCAATGGTGACTAATGCCTAAAAAGAGCTGCCACAACATGGCCCTACCTCTTATTATGAAAGCAGTTACCCAGGGGTTTTAGATCTAGTCTGTAAAAAGGAACGCTGCTCTAATTTCTATCATTCATTTACAAGTGTGGGAGGGGATCCGCAACAAAATCTCACCACCAAGTACCCATCAAGCATTCATATCTAGATCTGAATTTAGATCTAGGATTTAGAACAGCTTCTTACTTTTAAACTGGTCCGAACGAATATGCTGCATTGAGCCGTATCTCCACATGTCCGTAACTCATACGTACGGTGCAGCCCCAGCTTTCCCAGCAGCCCTCAGAAGCTCACTGAGTAAAGTTCACATATGAAACAACGTCAGTCTCTCTGGAATCTTGAATGGCAAATTTTACTTTACTGTGAACAGTTATATTATTCCCCTATGTAGAAGCAGACGCTGACAATCTGTTGCTCATCAGTTAGCTACTAGTTAGATCTACATTCAACTAAAAACTGAGCAATCACAGTCAAACTCCATTGATGCTACCCATCCAGTATAAGATGCTGCAAACAATATAATCCCAGTTTATAAAAATACTAAAGCCATTAACAGAATATTTTCACAATTTATTTATCAGATTCACCAAGATTTGCAGCAAGAGTTTGGCAATATTCAGGAGTTGGGAACTGGCCATATTACCAGCTTTGCAAACTCCCTGTACTTCAGAAAAGTCTTTTAGAGTGGGATGGAGGTGGCAGTGTCTCTTCTTTGTTGACTCTGGAGGGAGTACAAACAATTAGCTCACTTGGGGATGAATCATCCTTAATGCTTCCAAACAGGAATTTGCCAAATTATATACAACACTGATTGTTTTTCCTAGTGCAGGATGATAAGAGTTTTCCTTATACAATTATTTTTCATTCTTATTCCAACAAAATCATTTCTTCAAACACAGAATGTCAACTACTATTTTGACATTCCCTAATTTTTGCCTCTTGTTTCGTAAGAGCAAAGACCCCTTAACAAAAGAGAAAGCAACTATTTTGGCTTGTATTTTTCATGCAGCAGTATTTAACTAACAAGTATAAGATTAATGCTAGATGAATCTAAACAGGTTCATAGCAGTCAACCTCCCCTCAGAGTTATGTCAATACTGAATATATATACCTTTCTATATTGAATTCTGCTCTAAGGGTCAGGTGTGGTTTCTGCCCAGTGGTCTTTCTCTCTTTCCCTTTGCTCTGAGAAAACAGAAACTAAGTTACTACCCCATTATTTTCTCCATTTCTGTTTTGGATGTGTGGGGTTAGGGAAGAGCAAAACTTACGGGTTACTCACATTTTTATTGCTTCAAGATTTGAGAAGCTGCTGCTCTGCCAAGTTTGAGTGAACTCTCAAAATAGTTCACTTTAGTGGCAGGTAAATTGCATTATTTGAATGACATCTTTGGGTGATGAACCTGTAAAGTCAGGAAAGGGTCGGTTTTTCTGGACATCGGAAGGGGAAAGTGGACACCATTATGAATAACCGTTTGTAGTAAAAAAGAAAGGAGGGACCGTCCGTATTCCAAGAAGGTGGAAGTAGATAGGGTAGAGAGCTGCCACTGGCAGCTGAAGACATCAAGAAGGGGCAATTGTGGAAGAATGAGTTACAGTATTACCCTAGGAAGGAAAAACAGTCTTGTCAAAGAGATGGAAGAATGTAGGCAGTATTGAAATCGGCATCTAACTTGTGCTGTACTTTATCTGTTGTTTGTGTTCGACAAAAGTGAATTTAGTGAAACTTTCCCATGCAGTTAGATCAGAAATAAGGAATTACTACATCAAACATTCACCCATTCTTAAATTGTATTTCAAACTGGTTCAAAACAACTTTCTAATGTCAAAAGCCACAAGGTCTGCATTACTGGCATTCAGACATACAGATGAATACATATGTCGATGACATACATCTTGCTTTGTTAACTGCATTTGTACCTGCTGCCTCCTCAAGTGAAATCAATGCCTGAACTCCCACAGAGTTTGATGGGAGCAAGATCAGATCTGCTACCTGTCACATCAGTAATTGCTACATGCATTAAAAATTAACAATCTAATTTGAAGGAGTGGCTTGTGGTCTGAAGCTTTATTGGGTTAAAAGTGACGCTTCCATCTAGAAATATGGTTTATCTGTAGCTAAATCCACGGCTTCCCATTACTGGTAAAACGAGATCTCTCTCCCATCTGTAATATATCATCTACAAAGTCCCTGATCCAATGATACACTCTTAGAATTGAAAGTTTGGACTGATGTTTTGCTTGAGATAATACAAAGCTTTCTCTTCCCATCAGTAGAAATTCATGCCCTGTCAACACAAAATTGACTGTTAATGTACTCAAATAATTTAGTTGGGAGAAAAGACAACTAATGCAATTATCCCTGAATGGTGTAGATATTAATGTCTCCAGAGCATACTAAGTGCCCAAAAAGCCAATTGCAGCTTCTTAGAAATAAACCTTTAATCCTCTGCACCCCTCTATAAGAAATAAGATCCACCTGGGAGCTTACAAAGAGGGAAGAAGTCAAATTACCAGAGAAGAGCTCAGTTTATACAGATCATTATTTTCTCCTTGCTTCTAAAACTCAGCAATGCATTCAGAGATAACAAAATGCACTGATGTTATCTCTCTAAGACATTTTACAGTTTTATGATCATACCACTCACAAATCTGGCTTACTAGTCTCTAATTAATATTCCAAAGCTGAAGTCAATATAATGATGACCTGAAAGTTTTTTAATCTCTTTGTCTTGAGAGTTTTTATGTCACTATGTTAAAAATAGAATCCTGGGATCAGATGAGGAGGTGGAGAGTAAAAGGAGACAAACTGAGTTCCTTATTAACTATGCCATAACATACCCATAATCATATATTTCGCTTACACGTACGCATGTATATGTGCTTGTACACACATTTATGTGGCATTAGTAGCTATGGAGAGATACTCCAGATATGAGCTTCCAGAGTAACCACTTACTTCTTAATTCACGCTAGGCAAAATAAGGTGGAACCGGGCTCTGCGCAGGTGGTTTGATTGAATCAGCTGCTAAAACTCACAGCCAGTTCCCAAACTGTCTACTTAACACTGCCTCCAACAAGCCCTGCTGTCCCACAGTGCTACACCATCTGTGCTTGCGTAGCCTGCAGCTTTTCCTCCTCCTCTTTCACATGTTTAGACCCCAAAGCCTATATTTTCTGGCCCTCCTCCCAGGGTAGTTTCTTACTACTGTGGCAGCACACAAGGACAGGATAAAGGTATGTCATCCTAGTACACAAAATATGATTTCTGTAATGAATGCGTTTCTTCAGGCAAATCCCCACTCTTAGCTGCTCCGTTATATTTTAGGATAACTCTTTTAAGTTGCAGTATATTAAACTGTCACTTAAAAAAACCCTGCGAAAATGAAAGAGCTGAAATCGATGAGCAATAATAACAGAGCTGATCACCATGAAGATTAAAAAAAGCCAGTGGTAACGCTGGGATGTAGAGAGCAGACCCTCGCAATTTTGCATGCTCAATTCCCAGCGATGTAGACGAAGCAAAAAGACTCTCAGGACATGACTGGATCTTGAATTAAAGGAGCTGAAGAGGTAATTATTTCATCTGATTTACACAATCTGTACCATAAGCCTACCGTGAATGTTGACTATGGAGTTTTCATAACCCCAGCAAGACAGACTTAAATTCTTGTGATGTGTCAGGAAGGATGTTTGCCTCCTAAAGGAGAAACACATTTATTCATACAGTCTTTGAGCCTCTGTCCTTAAGAATTTTGGACACCTTCCCTGATTTCAACCAAATTTGATAGATTTCTGCATCCATGAACCGTTAAGATGTCTGAGTAAAGAATGAAAGCGCACCAGGAAGAACAGCTGCTGAGTGTGTCCACACTTCATTAGACTCCAGAAAAATCTGCATATGCAACTTCAGGCAGAGCTCAGACCAACCCACAATTCAGCCCCAAACCAGAAGTGCAGAGGAAAGAGCTTTCATCACACAGTGCAGCTAGAGGTTATGGACCACTGGAAAAGGATTCTGGCCTCTGAATTTCCCAGAGTACCTGATTCAGGAGAAAAAGGTGGATCCACAGGATCCAAAAGGATGGAAGTTCAAATTTGATCATCTTTTTCCAGTGTCATTTTAATTTTTATGCTATGACTGCGTGCCCTTGGGGAAAAAAAGGGTTTAGATGACCATAGATAGCAATAAAATAGCACCTCTGAATTAATCTTGAGTCCTCTCCCTTATGTTTTCTCACATTTCCAGCAGCAACAATATTTCATTAATAACTAAATGCCATATAACAACTCATAACTCAATAGCACATAAACTTTATAATTATACCGAATATACATTGGGGAAATGCAGACCTCTCAATAAGGCTACACAAAATACCAAAACAAATGGAAGCTATTCTGTACATGCAGAAAGCCACAGCAATAACTATATAAAGATTCACTTTCCTGTGTAATTTCAGATATTAAATTCAGGCAATCAGATTTCTGAAATAGTGAAGTGAATGCTTGTGAATAGGTCTCATTTTACAAGAAATATAAAGAGAAAGCCAGATGCTTAGCCAGATGAGATGTGAATATCCTAAAAACCTTCTGAGGAAACGTGTTCATGAATTAAACTTTACTGGGCTATGGGAGCAGTAACTTGCAAGAGAGATCACTTATTGACCAAACTCTGCTTCTGTAAAATCAATAGTGAACACTCATTACAGTCAATGAAAACAGGCTGGGATTAATCCTAAATATTTCCACATTTCTTTGTATGTCGTTTATTACTTGGCTGATTAAAAATAAGAATGCTAATGTATCATCATTTGTTCTAGAAAAATACTGACTATTTTGGTGGCAGTATAAACAAAACAAAATAGGTTTCTTCTCAGGACATTTGAATTAGTCTTGAACAAGAGTTCAGTCCTTCACCTCACGTGGATTAGCAGAGTTACGGCTGTTACACCCCTGCCTGCAAGGTAGGGGTATTAATGCTCGTACTCTCCCATTTTCTGACTCTCTCATCTAATTAGGCTCTAAACTTCCAAGATACAAATTGTTTCTTTTTGATGGTAGAACTATGCTTTCAGAATAAATATCCTTCAAATGCTTTAAGTTGGAGATGTATTTTAAAAGTGTAGCTGTACAAAATTGAATTTCCTAGGTTTCTAAAATGGTGCTGGACACCTCGTGAGAGCAGCTTTATCTAGGAGATAAGTAATTTCTACTTCTGCTCTTGAGTAAAATCTAGATGTGCCAGGTTTCTAATCTCTACAGGATCCCATGGGTTATTTATTACCACTGGAGAAGATCAAGTAGCATTAAAAAGTTAGAACAATTTTCACAAATTCAATTTCCACGCTGTCAAACTGTATACCTACCCAAACCCTCTTCAAATCTTTTCTGTCTATATTTTCCTTGTTAGACGAGCTAAAATTTATTGACAGTCCAATGACTTCGATTTGGGCAAACTTAAAAAAAAGGTGAAAGGAGGTTAAAAAGGAGTATCGAGTCCCAATGCCGTAAAAAAGAGACATTAAGTGAAGATCCAACGTTTTAATCATGCAGCCTTGAAAAGTAAAATGGATGCTCTTCTAGTTGAGTTGGGGCTGGTCGGCGGCACCAAAAAGAAAAAAAAGCTATGTTAAGACTGAGTATAATGCAGCAGAAAAAGTCACAGATCTGGAATTTACCTCTAGTATAAATGTAAAGCAGAGAAAAATAAGCCACTTACAGCCAAAAACTCACAGTACCTCATCGCAGGATATCCTGACTTGGCAAGATATCAAAAATACAAGTAATATTCATACTGTGCACTGCCTTAACATAATCTGTGCTATGGTTAACTTTATCTTACTTACATAGCTACTAAGAGAATGCATTAAAGTCTGATGGCATTTCCATGTAACTTCATGCACGCTTGACTTGAACAATACGGTAGTTAAGTCACTCTTCCGTTTGTGGTATTTTGGGCCAAAAGATCATTCTTCTGAACTGCACATCTGAACCCACAAAGAAAGTGGATCTGCCTGAGACTTCTGCTGCACTAAGAAGGACAGCAGCTATCCCTACTTGAGGAGGTCAGTGTTTGCTTTGTTTCTGAGTTCCATTAAAAGTCACGTCTATGAAGAACGAGGTATTCGAAGCAGATTTGAAATCTAATTGAGCATAAAAGGTTTGCCAATTTTCAAGACTGAGCTGAATTGTATGAAATTCAACACACTCTAAATACTATTTTTTGACAGGCTGCAGGAGAGAGTTTTGATGATTTTACTTAGACTGAGCCAGCAGATACCCAGGAAAGATCAGTATAACTGTTATTTCTAATTTAAAAGATTTTAAATTGTTTCAAGTATTAAAGTGTCTGTTACATTACCACCCAGAGGATACAAGGCACAGGAAAGTTAAAAAACAAGATCCCCTTTGTGAACATGAGTCTTGATTCTCTGTTACTTTGCTCCTGGTTCTGGAATGCTGGAAAGAGAGTAAAGAGCTTTAAAATAATTTTCCTGGTGTGTCAGGTTTCTATATGGAAAACAAAAAGTGGAGAAAAGGAAATATTTGTTCAGCTCAGAGTTTTTTCTCTCATTGCTTCATGGAAAAAAAACAACAGAGGCTCCTTGAAAAACAGAGGATTTCACTTCTACACAAACACTTCGTCTCAGAGACTGGATCTTCTGACTTGCAACGTGCCTGCCAATGTTTTGCCATTCACCCGGCAGGCCACAGGATGCTGTTGTTATAGATCTTAGTTCTCAGAGACGCACAGTTCTGAACAGCTTTACTGAGGCTAGTTACTAAATGTTAGTCACCTAAAAGCAAGGACCTGGAAATTTTCAGATTCATCAGTGCTATGTAACGGTTGGCAGAAGGGAAGCCAGTAAGACTTCTGCAAGTTTCTGTCCACCTGTGTTAAGGCTTTAAAAAAATGCCTAATTTTAGCGTTACGGCTTCCTGAGGATGGCCCTAGGCAGCAAAGGATGCGTGAAGTCCTTGCGAGTCTTTTCTGGAAGCCTAGAGCCAAAAAAAGTCTGAATTCCCTTGGAACATGGCTTGAAGTCTACCAGGAAATTGTGCTAGTCATGCCATTTGTGTGAGGGTACGTTTCAATTAACTGGGAAGTCTAAGATTCAATATGTTCTGATTTTTGAGACACTTCTGCTTGTAACTTAATACATCAGCTTGATAATATTAATATATAATAAGCAATATGTTTATCATTCTGGGCAGAATGAAAATGGGCAATATTCTGAATTTCTTATGTCTATTGTACATGGGAAATATATTAGAACTCATCTTTTCGCTTATGGCTTAAGAATTGTATACTCTTCTCAGCAATCGGTATTTCACTTAGCAAAGGACAGCACTTTATAACTATTAAATGCACTGCCTTAGGGAGGTGGTAACCCATTGACTTGACAAGTCTTTTAAAAAATGCTATAGTCAAACAGCAAGGCAGGGTACATAGGATTTATCTGATAAGCTGAAAAGTCCCTAATGACCCCAAACACTTCAGGCAACACTAAGAATAAAAGTCATTTTGATGAACCTTCAAATCACGTATAAATCAGGAGAGAATTTTTGTGTCCAAATATTTTTAAAGGCATATATTTCTATTGTGTCTTCTTTTTCGCCCTCTACAATTCCCTGGACATGAAAATATAAGAAATCATTGTGTTAACGGATCTGAATTAAACATTTTTTTTTTTTCCACTTTGGCTCTCTACCTCCTTTTTTAAAGCCTCAATGGGAAAATGGCAGCCTTCACTCATTTTGTCCTCCCTTGCCTTACAACACGACACGTCTTTGTGGGATAACTTAAATTTAAAAAGAGGTAGACAAAAATGATGCTTTGCCACGTGACTGTGTCAATGCTATGCTTGTATTGAAGACAATTTTAGCTATATGCTACATGCAGAAGTGACAAGAGTAAGCAAGATGCTCTGCTCAGGGTGCTGGTGCCTGCCAGTCTGCTATTCCAACAATATTCTGTAATTAATGTTGAGTGAGCAATAAAGAGAGACCCAAGAGAAAGGCAAATCTGCTTGTTTTCTTTTCATTATGGATGGCTATGCAAGAGGAAACCAGGAATATTCTGACAGTGCAGCTAAGATCTGGAAACTGTACATCTGTTTTGATCATTTGGATCCCAGCATTCATAAAGATGAGCAGTTTATTATGCTCAGTGCCATTTGTCAATACATCTTTCCCTATTTGTCCCTGCTGAGATTATGGCTGCTACAAAGTTAACAGCTGGCACCAGCACTGACAGCCCAGGGCCAATTTATGGAACTCATCTGGTAAAATACTGACCACTTCTGACACAAAAGAATGTCACTCTCCAAGCCATCCAACTTACTGCCCTTCTGTTGCTTCCTTTTCTCTTTCTGGCAAGAGCTGCTGCAGCGTCTGCTGTTTGCCAGAGCTCTGAACTCCAGCAAACCAGCAACGCTCCCACCCCTCCCATGAGCTTAGAGGCTTTTTGCCACTCACTCCCCTGGTTTTCCTTCTGGCAGATGGTCTGTTGCATCTCAGCTGCATTTTGTGCCCTGACTACCCCATACTAGCACAAACTGCCCACTTAGAATGCATGCAGAGGTACAGCAGTCAGTTTGAGTGTCGTTGAGATGCCAGGAACAAACATTCTTTTAATTTATTGTTTGGGTTTTTTTGTAAGAATCACATATTAAATTCTAGAGTTTTCCTGCTAAGGGAACCTGGTTTATAATTGCAAAAGGAAAATTACACTTAAGAATACATTTTTTTCTTAGCCCGGCAAACTTAAAAATATTGGCAGGCTTCCTCTTTCCTTACCTAGAGGTGTGATCTCCCCAAGTACAACCGAGACTTTATATTATGGGCGGAAAGATCCTGCTCCCTGTATCCACCACAGCCACACTGACAGACCTGGGAGCATCTCATGCTCTGGTTTCACGTGGAGCACTGCTGCAGAGACTTACTGCCCTACATCTTGCAGTTAGCATTGCTGAGTGGGGGATGCGAGTGGTCACCAAGAGAACAACTTGCAATATGGAGGCTTACAGGTCTGTGTACTGATGGGATTTTACAGTGGCACATATCCGATAAACCCAGAGTTATGTCTACACTTGTACATCAGCTTCTCCGGTATAAAATTCCCAGCAGGCAGTCACCTGCTTTATTCCATCTTTTGTGTTCTTGTTCTGTACATCAGCTTCCTGTAGTTTTGCCACTCACAGTAGTTTTGTAGTAGTTTTGGCACACAAAAGCAGACAAGACACACCAAATGCCCCTGGCTGGCTCAGCTTATAATAGTCTCCCACATTCCAACTAGAGTTGTTTGCATAAATTAATCTGGTCTCAGAATTATTCAAAGAAAGGACAAAATAAAGTACAAAAATGGCTTTGGGTTAAAATTACTTGTGTTGTCTACTACAGTTAGCGGTATCTCTTTAAAAGAAGGAAGAGACTTAACCAGTTAATAATTGAGAAGAATCAGATCTCCAGTTGTCAATGACACATCTGAAATCAGATAGAAAAGCGTTAAACCACCTATATAGCTATTACCAAAATGTGCTGCTTCTGCTGCTCGTTGAGCATGTCCATCACGTACCACGCACACATGAATTCACAAGTCAAGCTCTCGGGCCGTTTTTTCCCCATGCACTCCATACCTTTGAGCAGGAAGGGCACAGAGAGGCACAACCGCCCCCATTACAGAAATGTTTTATACTTGCACTTCACCACAGTAGATAAGAAAACTTTCTGCAAGGCAATGGAAAATCACATTTTCTCTGCATAGCATGTTTCTGCCGGTCATCTCACTCAAGGGGAAGGAAAGCGCTCTTACAAGGCTGGTGGGACCTGAATGCCCTGTTTGTTCCTGGAGGACTGCATTTCTGTGAAGAATTTTCAATAGAGTCATGCTTGTGACAGCTTTGCATTGCAGCTTTTGGGAAGGTTTCACAAGCTCAACTGTTCAATAAATAATCCTTTGGAGCCACAAGAGTGTTCAGAAAAGCTTTACAAGTTGGCAACTGGTATGCAGCAGAGCCATTCTGAATAGATTTTAGAAGATGCAGATCCTGCCTGGGCAAAGAAGAAAGTGTCATTTTACTGGGAAATGGTGTAAATTATAGAGGTAAGTCATAAATTTCCCTAAAACACTCCTTTTTAATGTGGCTGAATCTATCAAGTGCTTCAAAGTGGTGCAATGTGCCAGTAAGCTCTTCTGTGCAAGAGAACAACAAATATTTACAAATACAACCTACAAATCACATTTTGCAGCTCTGCATTGCAGGCAGTCCGTGGACACCTCGTTTACGTGGCCTATTTCACTGCTGTCATTACCTGAACACCGAATCACCAAGAAGGAAGGATTTACTTTGCTCCAATGAAGTATGTAACAAAAGAGGAGATCTCACTACCATCCCATGGAATAAAATAAAGAGCTGAAATTAGACTGATTTGTCCCATTAAGAGTCCATATTTTCACCAGAAGTGCCTGCAAAAGCCGGAGGAATTCTGAAGACAGCTCAAAAACCAGCACAGAGGTAGGAGGAGTCAAGACTGTGCTGTGATACAAGCAGCCCATAATAGCACAATTTTACTCCTACGGCAGGTAACAGACCCACACGGGTCAAGGAGCCATGCGGGCACTACGCTAGCGCACTGCTCAAGGCATATAACCTGCGCTCGCAGCGGCTGCGTTGGACAGCCACTAAGAGCCACGTCAAAATGAAAAATAACAATACCAGACTAATAATCGTCAACGCAGTCTCAAATACTCAAACGGCATCCAACAAGCATCTGTAACTCGCACTTTAGGTCTACAACTAAGTACACCTAAAGCTTGTTTTACACAGCTGCTGCTGCAGCGAAATCTGTGATACTTCTGAGAAGCTGAGCCTGTTTAAATCTTAAAACGGACTCCCAAACCTGAGCAATCCAATCACAAAGCAAATGCGTATGCAAATTTCATAGGAAATATGGCAGCCTTTCTTTCTAGGCTTCACAGAAAGATCAGTCCATCAGTGATAATTAGCTGAGGTTAATTCCACTAGCACTTGGATTGTAAGAAAAAGCAAATCACTAATTGAAAGATGAAACCGGATATAGGCATCAGCAATCCAGTCTTTCTGAAGGCTTCCTAAAGATGAGAAGAAACTAATGTGTTAATCTCTATGAAAACAAAAGATACTTTCATTAGTGTTCATTTCAGTAGGCACTGCGTGACACTACTGCTGCATATGAATGACTGAACAAAGCTGCTAATGCAGCACGACGAGATTCTGTCTCTGTAAAAAATTCTAATCTCCAGGCCAACAGTACGGAAGTTGGTTATTTTACACCTTTCGCTATTTATTACTGTACAAGTGATAAAGAATAAACGTGTCTGACATCTTTTATTCTAATATTTGAGAAACTACTAAAGCAAAATCTCTCACCTGTGCTCTGCTCACCACTGGTGCTCACCTGCACCCTTCCTGTGGCTTATGGACTGTCAGCATAAGGTTTGCCAATGCAAATTTTCAGCGGCGTGCAGCTGCACCACAGGCAGCCACAGAAACAAACAGGCAGAGTGCTTTTCACAGCAGCATTCCTAAAATTATTGCGATAAAAATATAGCAACATAAGAAATCAGGCCCAAATAGCCCGTTACCTCGTTACAATTGTTATTCACATGAGCAGTCCTAGAGACAGCAAGGAAACTTCCCAAGTAGTTAGCGCTGTGGGGGTGGATCAGGTGCCCTTGGAAGGCAAAGATACCACTGCCCCACATGGAATTATTGGGCACTGAGCAAAGGATCATCAAACTCAGCCCTCACCATTTTCAAGCACAAGTGCTGAACAAACCACTTCACTTCTGCCTACTCTAGCAAACATGTAGCAGATATGTACTTGTGAAGCATGACACTGCACATCCAATTTTGCTGTTTGGGAAAAGAGAACAAACCATTTGTGACAGATGGTATTCATGCTGCTTAATGCAATGCTGAAAGATGCATATTTAAGATACAGTGACGGAAAGAGCACATGGACTTAAATAGAATAGAACGTGCATTAAGCTTAGAACTTTGAAGGTTTTCCTTTGAAATTGTCTTGTTTTAGCAGAGACATCTACTAAAGGCAAAAACATTGTTTGCACTGAGCCCTAGAAAAGAGCGAGTAATTTAGATAAAAAAATGGAACTCTGACACATACTTTCAAGACAAAATTGTGCAGCCAGTCCTCAGATTTTTCATGCTGCTCAACACTCCTGATACATCTCCCGAGCTATTTTTTAGATGTATGTACATCTTAAGGTCTAAGATCTAACATGAATAATAACTGAAATGATACATAATTAAACATTTTGCACATCAATGTGTGATATTGATGGTTTAAATATTTCATGACTAATATGTTCAGATAGGTTTAAGCCAAGCTACTGAGTTATTTCTCCCTCACCTCCACTGCCCTACATCTGAGGGTATTGATATAGCTTTCACCACAAGCTGAAAAGAAGATTTCAAATCTGCTTCCTGGAAGGGTGCTTAAATAATTACTGTCATGCTAAGAAAAGGAACGTTCAGACAATAAATGATAAGGAAAAGGCGTCTCTTTCTACTAGCATGTAATCCACAGCATTGTCTCTCGTGCTCAGTTTTCAGCAAACGTGAATGATGGTGATGGAGCTCTTCATTTTCAGGACTAGTGGCCCAAGGTACCAGCCCCCAAAGCGCCTGGACCTGTATCCCATATGTCATAATTCACAGTGCCTTCTGTAATGCCAGCATTTATTTGAACCCATTTACTGCACTCAGGTCAGCTATGTCAAGTTCAAGGCCTCCAGGTTGAATAAATCAGTAGCTGAGAGTGTTCTCTCTGTACTGCTCTGCTGGCTGATACTAAGTTACTTGAGAAGGTACTGCTCCTTAGGCTCAGTGAGATCTTTATTTTTAGGGTTGAGGATGAGAGGGTCTGTCCTTGCTGATGACTCATGTCTGGAGGTTGTTACATCTGTAACCTGTCAGAGGGAGTACTGCACATGAAAAGTAGAGGAAAAAAGTCCAGAGAAAGCAAAATTCCTCTTTAGGTTGCTCGACTTTTCTTGTTTTACTCAATGAAACTTCTGCAGGCTTTTCCTTCCAGCTTTCTTTCTTCTTACGCTGTGTTTTCCATCACCTTTAAACCGATAGTGTATTTTGAGGTATCACTGAAATGCCTTTTGAACTATCACGGTTTTTATACTTCGGTGTATCCTAAGGTCTTCTCTTTAGTTCACAGATAGAAACATTTCCATTCTTTTGCCATCTTCCATCTAAAAAGAGTATCAGGCATTCCCTCCACCAAAAAAAAACCCACCAAAACCCAAGAGCTTCTCTTATTATCCTTTAAATTACAGTAAGACGTACAACACAGATAAATCTACAGTACGGAACATGCTGAAGGACAAATCATGTCACTCGCACCTCTAAACCCTCTTCAGAAGCACTAGCATAAGACGGACTGTCATGAAGACAGCTTTATACTCTGAGAGAGCTAATAAAGCAACGAAAACCATGAAGAATACTAACATCATAATTCTGCAAATGTTTGTATTCATGACTGGTATTCACACTCAAACTACTTATCCCAGGATTTTCAAAGACGTTTTAAGGAGGAAGGTACCTAATTTCTTTTGACAATAGGATTGAGGAACCCTGTCCCTTGGTCAATAGGTTTATGTGATGTGACATCTGAAACACCCACAGGTACAGGCCAAAAAACAATGAAAGCCACATCACACAGCTCTTCTTAGCACCGGTTAGGGAGACATGTATAGTCTAAAGGGATTAACGGGCCTGTGATCTGTCGCCAAAGCCAGTATCATACACGCTGCATACCACGCTGAGTATGCTGTCAATTGATGACCATAAATATCTGTTGTAATAAGGGAGATACAGTCAGTTATACAGCTGGGATAGCAATCGAAGGGCACATTCGCTGGAAAAAAATCAATTTTAATTAGGAAGACAATTATATTTTCTCCCAAAGGTTGCCAAGGTCTCAAGATTTATCTTTAAGGTGATGGAGAAGTAATCTTTTGCCATTCTATATCTACTGGGTAGCACTGAACTGTGGAAATATTTCAGGTCCAAGGGAAGACCATAAGGTCCCTCAAGGTCTTATAACCCACGGCAATAAAAATCACTGGCACATCATTAGCCTGTGCCTGCAACGGCAGCTTATGATTATATCCTTTGACTTCTCCCAGCGAAGGTTTGTTCAGCTTATTCTCACTGCTTACGTAGCAGCGATTTGGTCTACACCAGGGTCTTCATTCCTATTTATAGGTGAGCTTTGTGCAAGTAGACACCTAGGTTAGCTACCGTGTCCCCTTAAAATAGTGACAAACTGAAAACTTTCAGATGGAAATCAGCCTCCTAGCTACTGCGAGTTACTTTATTTGGGACTTCTATTAAGGACATTTGTTCTAGTAGCTGAGAAAAGAAGCTATCCAGATATTTCTGGAGCAGTAACAAGTTGCTGCTAAGCCTTTCCATTTTAATGAGGAAAAGACGGCCACAGAAACAGACAGGAGGTACTTGCTGAACGTTTCTAAATATCAATGCTTCCCTTTCCCATACTGCCGCTTCCCGCTTTCTCTGCTGTAAATTTTGTCTTTCTGCCCTTCCACAATCTCTCTTTGCTTCTTGGATAAAATATCAACAGCCGCTATAGCTTCCTGCTTCTTCAGATTCTCTCTTCAACACTTACCTCTGTCT
The DNA here is from genome assembly GCF_017976375.1 of Cuculus canorus. NCBI lineage: Eukaryota > Metazoa > Chordata > Aves > Cuculiformes > Cuculidae > Cuculus > Cuculus canorus. The sequence continues at coordinate 5,684,532 of NC_071415.1, read as the reverse complement.
GGGAAGCTCACTAGAGTTGCTTCATCAGCTTAATAAGGTAGCCTGCAAATAGCAGCGGGTCTCATTTTTCTTTCTCCTTGATTACTCGCAAGTAAAATACCCTGTATGTAACTAACAAAGCTGTACCAATAAAGTCAGGACCACGTGCTACATTCACATCCTTAACCCTTTATCTTTACACCATAAGGTTGCCAGGACAGGTCTGTCTCTGTATGTGTGTGTACAGAACGCTGCACTCTGGTGCAAGATACTTTTGTATTGCAGTGCCCGCTATGTCTAATAAGGGAATGAATACCAACTCCAGGCAATCTACTAAAAAATCCTAATTGGCCAGAGACTCACCAGTCTGCTTTGATGAACACCACCATTTGTAAAAAAAAAAAAGAAAAAGATAGAGCACTGGAACTTCTGAAGCACTACTGGAAAAAGATCTGTCAAACTGTTGCAAACATTCACATCTTCCTCTTCTCTTTACAATGGATTTCTATTACAGACTTCAAACATTTTCTGCTCTGAAAACACCCCACTGATGTCAAAATGTCTTCAGCATATAAAACAAGTGCAGGCTACATAAGAGAGAAGCACAGCATGGCTCTGGAGTTTTGCATATTCTTGAGGCAGCGTTCTACTTTTTGAGATGCTGGAATTGCCAACGAGTGGCCCAAACCTGCAGGACCTTCCAAGGTGATCAATCTGCAACTTTTACATGTCTTATTTTCTCTCTGAAATACATCCTATTATATATTACCATGGTGATACTGCTGGGGTTCTGTTTCAAATTGTAGTCAAATCAAAGAAAAATGTTTCTGAAACAATAAGATATTCCTGTGCCTTTCTAACACCGCAGCAATTTTAAGCTGTGCAAGGCATACTATTCGACTTGCTTATCTCTCAAAAACCCTGAACAGCTTCTTGTCCAGCTGTCACAAATTCAATCCTAAAATGTGCAAACTCTCAGCATTTCTGGAATGCTGAAAACTCCTTACTTCCACTGACACAACTACAGTGGCTGAGCACCCCAAAATCTGTGATATGCATTTGTCCGATTTGAAGGTTCAACTCTGAATGGCATTCAGGGTTGTGTTCTCTGTGAGGTCTCTGACTAGTTTCAAACCTAACAGTCTTACAATAAGTATAATGCAGCCACCAGCACAAATGCAGAAAGTACTACTAATGATCAAATACACACAAGAAGTTAGTATCAGTCTGAATTTTAACAAGCTACAAAATAAAGCTCTGGACTAAGACTGAAAACACCAGAGTTCGGTTTCTATCTTGGTGATCTCAGAGTGGCTCAAGTGGTGTGAAAGCTGTAGTACTAAACCTACGGAGGGATCTCAGACTTCAGAGGGACTTTTAGAGATTAATTTCAATAGTAAATAAGAAATATTCTTATTCCTTTCTGTAAAACACTAGAACAAGTCTTTTTAAAATAGTGTTTTATCATTATAAATGCTGGAAAGCTTTCTGATTAAATGTGATTGCATTCAGGGATGTTTTTATTATGGGATTTCAACAAACAAACTTGAGAGTAAAATTCAATTTAATTTCAGGACGAAATGAGAGAGGGTAAATTTAATAGGAACATATTGTTCCAGGCATGCTCTATGGCAGCCTGCGGACCTTGAGCAAAGCCAGCAATCTGAGAGCAGCAGGGGAGGGAATGAGAGAGACAGAGGGAGGTAAAGAATGAGAAGGAGGGGGAGGAGAGCACAGAGAGAGAGACGGATGAGAGAGAAAAGCTCCTGTCAGACTTTTCTGTGATGAGAGAGGGGAGTTGAACGCCGGGGGAGAAAGAGATACAAGCGAGACTCTGAGCTGACTGTGCACAAAATAAAAAACCGATCCATACAGAACAAGCCCAGGACACTATCCAACTTTCAGAATGCTAATGGAAAGACTCCTCTAATTTCTCTGGTGGCATTGCCTCAAGCCATCAGTAAATAAAAAGCGGTATCTGCCCCTCTCTTCTCCTGCGCTCAGTGATATGAAGGGGCTGCTGAACACAGAATGGCTCAGGCTGATCCTTGCTAACCAAAGTCATCAGATGAGAGCAAGAGGTGTTCACTGGGGATTAAAGAGAGGTTGCCTTTAACCACCTGGGTAGTCCCTGTGCCATGCTGGCGCACCCCAACTGAATAGAGGAAGGGGAGGCAGCAAGATGGTATTGAGCATTCCTAAGCAATAACCGTACAAAGAGCAGGCTGGAAGATTTCAAGGCCTTTGAACAGAACAATCTGTTTCAAGAGCTTTTCAGCAAGTTCTAGCACAGAGAAGAAAACAAAAAATTCCCTTAAGTCCTCTTAGGCAGACACCAGCTTGTAGAAAGAACTGCAGCTCTTCAGCTAACAATCTTGTTGCTCTTTTTTTGTCCTTCCTCCCTACAGTTCCTGTCTTCTGCTCATTTTGTTTTCTGGACCAGATCGTAAGATATCTGGAACAAAATCTGGCACTGCATTTGAAAATACGCCACATGCGTGTTTGGTTTTATCAACACTGCTGATGAGAATATCGAGTAAAAAGGCTTCAACCTAATAATTCCTGAAACTAAGCTGAAATCTCTGGGATGCATGATGTTCTGCCTGATATGCAGACAGCTGGGAATATCTTTTGCTAGGTATACGCCAGGTGGTTTCTGTCTATACACCTCACAGGGCTAGCTTGTAAGGCAATTTGGAGCCAGGTTCTCTTTGCTTCAAATCTTATCAGCATTCACAATATCCCTATGTGTGAATTTAAGCAGATAATTTAAGTCTAAGATATGCCGCTTCTACTCATACGGTTGTTTATTATTCCAATTGTCCAAATTAAGCACTTTTCAAAGTCACAGAACCTTCTTTTTTCTCAGAAATTGTTTTGGTAAAAGGCTTACACTAAAATGTAACTTCTCTGCAGGATGATGAAAATCAACGAACTTTTGTAACAAAAGAGGCTGATCTATAAATGATATAGCCCTTTAAACTGATGTTTATTTAACTGTCAGGGAACTTGAAGAAGCTTTAGCTTCTTTTGAAAATTCCTCCCTTAAGCAAGGGAACTTTCAATGCAGAACTGGTTTTCTATTGACGTGTTCTCAGTCGCTACGTGGTTATCCTATGATGTACAATGATTTATGAACACAGATAGGATTAACTCTGACCTTGTGAAAACCAGCAACTTCCCTATTCCTTTTCTCCTCAACTGAATAACTTACTGGGCCCTTAAACAAATTAAAGAAATAAGTAAGAGTGACTGGAAACACTGCTGGACTATTTAAGTAAGCCGCAGAGAACTACACTGGATAATTTATTCTTGTGAGAAACATAATGATCACCCAACAAGTTTGGTTAGGAAGGTGGTTTATCAGGCCACCTTGATATAGTAGGGCAAAAAAATACACAGAACACCTACTGATGATGGATTGCGAGGTATATTAATACAGAAAAGGATTGAGATTTACTTTCAATAGTAGATTAAGGCACTCCAATGCAGCCAAGACTAGTTCTTTTAAAACAACAGGGACCGAGTTTCTTCTAGATAAGGACTTAATTTTTATTGAAAACCTACCACCTTCAAACTGCTCGAAAGTTGAAGCACTATAAAACTGTCAGATAACACCATTATTAAAAGCTTTATTTGACAAATCTTCCACTGCTGGGATAACTTGTGTGTTTGCCTTCTCTCTCACATGAAATAAAATCATTCACTTATGCAAACTGCTGACAGGAAGGGAAACAAATGGGGTTCTCAGCACAGGGTGAAACACACTATCCCCTTTCTGCAGCTTAATGGAAACCATAGTTATTCATAAATCATAAGGCACTCAGACTGGGGAGCTGCTCGACTGCTTGTTGCACAGAGCTGGGGGAAGCGTTTGGGGGAAGGCTCACGGGAGGCTCTGTACGGGATTCTGGAGTAGATGGTAATTTTTCAGGAGCAGCCTACAGGTAGAAAGCACCTGCACGAAATGACTCAAGGGGAAAAAAAGTGACTGAACAATATCTGACAAACAAATGGAGGATTTTTTTTTTTTTTAACTTCCTTAAAATAAAAATGTGCTAGTAGCTCTGCTGGATGATCTGATAGTTAGCTTTCTATCTGTGACCAGTCTCCTGTTACAATTTTCTAGCCTGATCTCCAAATTAGCACTAGCTTGAGTGAGCATCCTCTTCCTCTGAGCACCACCTTAGAGCAGTCTGGTATGAGCAGCTGATGGGTGAGTACCTAGTAATAGCCCTCTCTTTTAGGAAGGATTGACTCGCAAGTGGGTCACAAGCACTGGAGAACATTTGTCAGCCTCAAACATCTTTGAGCTATTCCCAGCCTTCAGGAATCTTTGCATCTGGAAGTGCCTGGGGAGGTTTACTGTTGCTTCCTTCTTAAAATAAAGGCTTTAAATAAAGAACAACTTAGGATTCCTAGCCAGCCCTCCAGGAAAACTGCAGGATGGACCTTAGCAGGCAAGTAGGCAAATTCCTTTCTTTGGAGACCTCCCCAAAACACAACATCTTCCTGTATACACCTTGCCTTTGCTAAGAGTTGCCTCCTCCAGGGATTGATTTTATCATGCTTTTGAGTATTGTCTTGGGACAGCCTCCATAGGATGTGAAGTCTTGGTGATTCCAAAGTAGGTATGGCTAAAATATCCTGCGTTACTTACGCCTGTAAGTTGGGGCAGTGAGAAACAAGGGAACCTACTGGACTCTGGGGAGCCTCCAACCTTAACAGGCAAAGGCAGATTGAAAGCAGAAGCAATAACAACTTTCGCAGACCAGGTCATATTTTGAATGGAATTTAACAGAGAATTTGGAAGTAACAAGGTCTTGTTTAAGAAACTAAACAAAACTAGTTTTCTGTGTTGCCACATAAAGGCCAGGAAAAAAAAATTACCACTATAGGATGGAGGAAGATCTGGGCTGAATCACGTCTGGAGAAGTGAGGCTGAAAGTCCAGCTGAGCAGTTGCTAGAGCACGAAAACTCTAACACATCTTCTGTAATGAATTCTGTCAATCAGAACAGAAGGTCCTGCTTGAAGTTAATGTTCCTTGAATATCTTCCCCATCTATTTTAAACTGTGAAGGCTGGACCACTCCTTGGAGATCTGGGAAATATTCTGCCTATCAAAAATGTTATTGGGCACAAGTAATAAAACAGTGGCAATAATCAAATTGCATTTTCAGGACCTTGAGATAAACTAACGGTGTATCACAAACTTTTGCTGTGTTCTACTGCTGCATCACTCACACAGTCATTTTCAATGTTTACTACTTTGAGTTTTAAGATTTATAATTGTTTATTTTCTCACTTAATATTTTCTTTCTATCCTTGTGACATGCCATTCTGGTTCTGGCTGTACACAATTAGCTTCAATGTCTATCATCAATCGTTAATCTAAGTTTTATTTTTCCTCTGCACTGCATCTCTGAATAAAACCTGAGTTCCTTTCCCTTTGCTCCAGATTTAGTGCATCCTGCAGTTTTGATAACATAAATTACATCTTAGCCCAGAAGACATTTTGGGGTTTGATTTAGCAGGGAATGCTTGCAGATGCTATCCACCCATGAAAGAAAGAGAGCTTGTGACACCGAGTCCATAGTATTTCCAGCATGATCAGAAAGGTTAATGCATGATTATGGGCAGCTTAAAACACATTTCTCTACAGTGTTTCATGAAATAAACTACATTCATGTTTTTCCTCCTTTCTGACAAACCAAACAAGTTTTGGCTCCCTTAAGCCTCAATTCTCATCCTTAGAATTCACTAACAACTTCTGCTCCAGGAACAGACACGATGTAATACAAAAGATTACTTCTCTTTTCATAGTAAAAGTTTATTAAGGAGGGGGCAACTCTCTGACTTGTAGGTTTGACCAAAAAAAAGTGAACATCTCTAAACCAAAAATTCAGAAGGTCTATTACTCGTCCGAATAAAAGTATCTACTCATCTGAAATCAAGCCCTGTGCGGAAGGTCACTGCAGCTATACTATTGTCTCTCAAATGGTGCAGAAGTTACATTAGGAAAGACAGAGGGTAAAAAGGGGGTGGGAGGAAAGGGAAACTGGGCCGAAACAGCTAGTCAAAGGCAAGGGCAATAAAAGCAAGAAATCACAGGTGTCCTGAGCTCCACTGCAATCCATGACTCATCCTGTTTCATAAATCACTGAAGAAGTTGATGGAAGTAATAGACTTTAAAAAGACAATGAATTTTTTTGCATAATATTCTCAAAACATTGTTTAGCAGAGAATATTTTGCCTCAAATTGCTATTAATTTTATGGAACGCTATTCATTTTTTTGGCATGATTATTGCTCGTTTGCTTTTCCTTTGAAGCTGAGCTACCTTTTCTTGCCTCCTCTATTCCCTTGCCACACTTTCCCCTCAAGAATACCGGAAGCCCCTAAAATCTTACTTGTTTATTGCTACTTCCCCGTAGTTTCACTTTTCATTGCAAGCCTAAGAGAATTTAGTAGTTTTCCTATAAGTCAGACGGCTTTCTCTGAAAAAAAATCAGGTGTGGTATCATCTACCCAGTAAGAAATTCGAACTCCTGTGTGCTCAGGAGCCCTCATCTGGCAGGTGACCTTGTTTTGTGCTTTTGGTCCATGCTTTTGAAATACATGTGAGTGTGAGAGAGGGGAGAGCGAAGGAGAGAAAGGGAAATAAGAGTTGAAAAATACATTAAAAAATTAAACTCCATTATTTTAATGGACCTTTTCACCCTAAAGCATCAGATAAAAATAAACAATGGTGATTGAAAAAATGAATGTGAAAGGGAGAAACGCTGCGTGCAATAAAATGTTCTTCACAGAAAACCTTTCTGCAGCAACTGAATATTTCATTCATTCATTTATTCCAGACCCATGAGCCCCAAATTACTCCAGCACTTTAGGAGCTTGCTTTTCTACTCTTTGTTGACTCTAATTGAGCTCATCCAGAAGGCTAATGCTCTCCTTTAGCTTGCACGTGTGCCTGCACTGGGCTAAGAGCATGCATGGACTTCCCTCCACCCCCTGGAAAGTATAGGTGAACCTCAGCAGGGACACCAACTTTTGACCCAGGGTGCATGGTCAGGACCTTTCTCACAAGGCTGGTTGGCTGATGTCTATAAGGAGGCTACAGAGCAATATACAAGTCTCTTCTGGCACGGGAAAGGAGGGTGGCTGGGAGCCCTACTGCAAGCTAATTGATTTTGCCTGCGATATTCCATTGCTTTATTACCAGTACTGTCAAGCTTGCACTTTCAAGAAGCACAAACTTAGCACAATCTGCTATAGTGCTCCATGTTGACTTACTAAAAATTCTTACTCAGATGTAACATACAATAGAAAGAAAACCTTCTAATAGCTACAGCATTTCTGGAATCCATCTGCCAGATTTTGTCAAGTGTTGAATAACTTCAATTGGAAGAACAGACAAGAAGATTTACAGGTCATCAGTGTTGCCAAAAAAACATGGACTACAACAACTGAAATACCGTAGCACAAAGGTCAAATTTCAGAGAAATATTTGTTTTACAAATAACATTACAACTGGTACCTTTAAAGCACCAGAGCGAATATCATTAATTATACACAGAGCTGTATGCGTGAAACAACAAAAATTCTTTGTACAAAGCAAAAGGAACTCGTCCTTTTCTGCCGGGCTTGCATTCCGTACAGCATCTGAATACCTTTGAAGGTACACTCAGCTTCTATTTCAACCCTACAATCCAAAGTGGTCCTTGGGCTATAACAGAATCTGGCAGAGGATGTCGGTATAATCAGAAACTGATATGCAATCAATATTTTAGCACTAATAGCACAAAAGACAGTCTGAGTAACAATTCTGAAGTGATAGCTTCTCATGTCGGTGGGTCTGACAAAATGCATATCCCTGATCATGCCAAAAGGTCTATTTTCACTGTTGTGTCTGTCCCCATTTGAAAGATGGACACACTTCCCAGCAATCCAAAGTTGATACCTGCGTCTCCCTGGTGTAGTAGAGAACACATAATCCCAATGCAAAGGAATAGGAAGCACAGATAAGAGAAATTACAAAAAGGGATTGGTCTTAGATTCTAATTTCCTAGGCTAGAGGAGGTGGAACTTGTTGGTCACCTTTTGATATCTTTTTCTGATATAGAAACAGAAAATATCTAAAAGTACTAGCAGTGCAAATGCCCTGGAAACATTCCTTTCTGTCAGCAGATACACCACAGTAGTATTTCCTTCCTTTTAGCTACCAAGTACGCACATGCTTTTTTTCAGTACTATGCCCCTTGGCACTGAAAGAAAGCAGCACTGATGTCCCAAAGAGCTGAGAGAACAGACCAACATTGCTGTGCCATAAGGTCATCGTTGTGAGCACACTTTTGGGTGCTAGTGGTTAAACATTCACGTGTGACAAAGATAAATCAGTGCATTTAAACCATTAGAACAATGCAGCTAAAGAGGCTCATGATTTCTGTGGGTGTCTGTGAAGAAGACACCCTACAGTATAGTACATAAGGACTAATACGGTACTGTTTCAGGAAGAACGTCACCTGTAAAAATAACTTTACAGATGCTACCATTGCAGTTATGTCATAGACGTCTCAGGGAACTCCAACAAGTTCTACGTTTTATACATTTATTTTTTTTATCTGTAAGAAAACACCAAAATACAAGCTCTTTCCCCTGAATCCCATCCTGCTTCACCATTCAGGATTTTATTCTGCATTGCACAGACTTGGATAATGAAGTGGTTTCATTCATTCCTACGTGAACATTCCTACATTGCCTGTTTGGTTCCCATTTAGTGGTAACACCGGGAGTTCCACCGGAGAAAAGCACTTACAGTTGCCCACATTTTAAGCACCATGTCATCCACACTTACTCACAGCAGGCTGAATTGATGCAGTACTGCCAGCACTAATGGCCCATCTCTGTGAGAGCTCCCGTCACTACTAGTACCACTGGAACTGCCGTGATGTTAACAAGGATGAGAGTTTTGAGGGCATGCAAAGAATTTTCCAGGCTAGATAAAGCTTTACAGAAGATTTTCAGTCCTTGAGTCCCACCATGTTGATATGAAGAACGCCAACTGTTCATGTTCAGTGCCATGCACGAGGATTTGAACCCAAGAACACTCCTGCAGTTGTGCTTGGACTGCTAAGCCATCAGCTTCCACCAAAGAACAAAGAAAACGAATATGATGGAGATACTCAGCAGGTCAGCAATATCTTTGAAGAGAGGGATTTAACTTAGACATTAATCAGTATATAATTGCTTACGTAGCATACCATTCTTCACTATTAATGATTTAACATTATGATTTACCAAAGCACTGAGAGAATGCCTGGATGGAGGGAGAAAAAGTACAGAAATATAGCCTGTGGTATTCCCTGCCAGAGAATGAATCTACCCATGCAGGAGTGTCAATTTGATAATGAGAGATAAAATGTATGGTGAGCCCAAGAGGGTACTTTACATATTGCTATGAATAATGCTGCCGCTCTCTCCAGCCATTAGACTGGATCAGCTTCTTGCAGACCCAGACAAAAAAATATGGCAACTGCACTTCATCTGCAAAAATTGTTACTCACTCAGGATACCATTTACAATAAGCAATTTCTTATCTAGATTTGTGCAAGTGAAAAAAAAAAAGTGAAATCAAATCAAATGCCAGGTGAAAATAAAACTACAAAATTCTAAGAAGGTTTCCTCTTCTAATATCAACATCAGAAGCTTAATTATCACCCTTTCTAGTAATTACTCTGTTGGTAGTTTGGCTGAAAATATTGAGGTTAACGCGATTTCATCGGATCTGATGAAAGAAATTTCCATTTTAAGCAAGATTTTTTTTTTCTGTTGAGACTATTTTAACCTATAACAGTGGTTTTCAAGTGCTTTACTCTTAGGCACTTAAGGATTATTTTTAAGGCATCCATAAATGGAAACCAACAAACTCATGCCTACTATCAGCAGGCTTAAATTTCCATAGAGGAGTTAGGATATTCAGACTACAGGTTTTTTATAAACTACGTATTAAAAAAGTTTGAATAAACCTAGGAGCTAAGAAGAGACCATGTACAAAATATGCCATTAAATCTGCTCATTATTTAACAGTGGGCTAGAGATTCAGTTGTTTTCTAGGAGAAAGGCAACCGAACTATCAAATTAGCATCCTGAAATGCTGTGGAAAGACTTAAATATGCATCATTTAAGAAAGCCATAAGAATAAAAACATTTTCAAGATGTATCATTGTAAACCTGTGAAATTTTGCTTCTCATTTGACATTAGAATCATACTGAAAATAGCAATGCTCAGTTACAGTTCGAATTTTTCTGACAAACACCATGAGGCTCCTTCCTTCCTCTTTGTAAAAAGCAGAACAGGAGCAGCAATGACAATGTTGAATAATATTTTTATTGAGTGAAACAGAATTGACTCAATTTTTTATTTGTATAGAAACAAATATAATTGTCCTGGTCACAAACTCTGTGCTCCCATAATCCACATCAAACTTCTCTTTAATTTATGGAATTGAACACAAAAGCTTGGATTACGTTTTTGTGATTCACATCCTCACAAAAAATCCCAAAGCTATATAAAACAAAGAAACCCGATCAAATCCCCACACCACCCACCATCCAAAACCTTATTCACATTTAGGCTCAAGTATAAGTGTACTGACATCAATGTGAAAACATGGTTTGCTTTCTACACAACTTTAACATCTTGCTGAAACAGTGGATTGCAGGAAACGGTCACTATCTCCAAGCTCCTTTGTTTGCAAATTTGCATTCTGCACATTTATGGATTAACAACCACAAAATTCTAAAGTAAATGGGGCAGAATTGTTTATAATGAACTAAGCTGTTGTAACATCCTCCTGTAGGTAAGCACAAAACACTGCAGGAATTAATGGATCCAAAAATTGTGAGCATGAGGCAGTAGGTGTTCGTATCATCTCAATTATCCATGGTCCAGTTTCTGATCGGTGGAGTGGCACAAACTGTGTGTGGGTTGTTTTCTTCAAAGCCAATTAGCTTTTCATTCCTAACAGTAGAATTATTCTAAGTACCCGCTACTGTGTTTATTGAATCCAGTATGAAATCACTAATCAACATATTAAAGTGTGGACTGATAGAGTTGATGCCGAAGAGCCTATAAAGCCACACCATCCCATCAAGAGCGAGGTTATGCTGCCACGGACTGGAAGATAGCTATAAGCCCGTTGGCAATACCTACAAACACTGCAGTATCAGAAACTTCAGACTGACGAGATTAACCAGAAGCGCCCAGAAGTGTAGCAGCTCTAACCGGGATGGTTAGCTGGACAAAGCTGAGCTGAAAAGATCCTTAATGAATGAAGCGAGATCTCCAAGGAGTTTCTTCCTCTTAAACCTTCCATCTCATTAAACCTTTCATTTCTGTGGACTGATTTTCTTTCCAGACAAGTTTCTATGAAACAAACAGGACCTCCTCTCGCACACGTGCGTGCAACTGAAGACAAAGAACAGGCTAAATGCGAGCACTCAATGTGGGGCTCCAAAAGTTGCATGAACACTGCTGCTAAGTGTCCCCTCGTAGCCAAGGCAGCTGCGCATCAGGAGCTCTGCAGACTCCACACAGACATCCGCACCCTTCCAACAGTGGGTGTTTGGACACTGTAACTCTCTCCCAGAGGTACAAAGAAACCAATGGCTTAAGGCATCAGATCATAGGCTTTCCTAAGAGTCTGTGCAATACTGGTTTCAGCTTTCCCTGTTCCCTTAGACTGGAATTTACGCTACATAAAAGAAAGTAGAATTATCAACTGTGCAGAAGTTGGTACTGATCCTTGCTATGATTTCAGTGATAAACATGAAGCCCAGTTCAGCCAAAGTCAATTAAACAGGGCTAATAAACATGAAGCGCATGTGACATAGAGGCTCTGGGCTTATGGGCTTTTCTGGCAAGGGGGAGTTTGCGAGTTTAGCTTTAGGAAAGAAGTTACAGCACTGCAACTCACCCCCCACTGCCTGAGAACGCTTGAACTACAAGTGCATTTGACAGTTAACTCTGGAAAAGACATGACATAGTGAATAAAAGCATCTGGCCAAGACATGGCCCCTGGTGGCCTCTTTCTCTCTAAGACTTCTGTCTCAGGGATATGGAGGAAATGGAGAGGGAGAGAAAAATGGATATAAAACTGCTGACACTTCAGAGATGATATTTCTAACTTATGAAATACTAAAGCTCCTTTCTACTAATACACTCTTCAGTGGTTAGCGTTAGATCCGCCTGGGACAATGGACAAAAAAGAATTAACATAGCTGCTTTTCATTCCATTCACAAAATCTGTTTCCATTTTAGAAGCAATTTTGTAGATTCCTTGCACTCCCTTTATTTAATCAATTGTGATGTAGAATATTAATTTCTAAATTGCATGAATCTTAAGTATTTGAATGCCCCTGTGGTCCTAAACCCTCCACATCAGCCCTATGCATTTATCTTTGTTAGCAAGTGACACAATGCTTAAGGAGTTGAGTTAAAGAGTAGAAAGATCACAGCTGCTGTCGTATTAATATTTAGAGAGCAGATTTAATAAATACCATATCTCACTCTATGTTATTATCTGCATTAGTGATACCAGGTTTTAAGGGAATTCAGGAGACGGTTTCTTATCCATCAGGTTGTCAGAAGCAGACAAGAGGAAAATCAAATGTTCATTTACTCACATCTGGTGTTCCACGGGGATCCATGCTTAGACCCCTACTGTGTTTATCTGTATAAATGGTTTCTATCTATCATCTAAATCAGAAGAGTTTATGTGTACAGCAAACAACATCAGATATATATCCTTATCCACTAACTCAGTATAAAAGTACAAACCAAATGTACACAGCACATTGTATTTTCTGCTATTTACTAAGGTTATAAAACTCTTTTCCTTCTTTCTTCCACTTTTATTTTTGCTTCAGGTTCATAACTTGATTTGCAACCAATTATTACTTTCCCCTTTTCCTCATGCCTTTTATCGTTACACAGATACATGGCTTCTGTTTCTCTTGTACCATATCAAGAAGCCGGAAAATCAGTTTTAAAAAGTGTTACAAATAGGTAACGCTGAATATAACATGAAAGAAAAGCAGATGTATTCCTGGAAATGAAATATTCAAACTAAGAAATATATTGCCTCTTGCTTGAGGGGACCTGCTAGGGAGGACAGAGGTACCGTGGCAGAAGCAGTGGGATTATGCAGAGCATCCTGCTAATGCTGCCATTACTATTCTCTCCTCTTTATCTGATCTTTTTACGATGGCAGCTTCCTTCCCCAAGGAGGAGGCGGTAGAATTTTATATGGGAATAAAGAAGCAGAGTGAAACCATAAGCTGATGGATCTTTGATATCAACAGACATTTTGGCTTATAGGGTTTTTACATGAGTTAGTTAAATTGTTTTACTTTTATGCAAATCTGAGTAATTAATACATAAATATTGAGACCATGCACACCTGCAATGTCACTTCCCATCTTAAACAGTTATCCGCTACTATTACCACTCTCCCCCTCCCTGGCGACCATATGAAAAGCATACAAGAGGTATACCCTCTTGCAATGATTCCTGCGTGAAGGACATTCAGGTATCGTCCTCCTTCAAAATAACTCCCTATAGCACAACGAGCCTCGCTTATTATTAATGCAAACCCCAGCTCCGTCAGGAGAGTGACTTCTTTTTATCCTGTCTTTAGCCAAGTTGAATAATATATGTGAAGCTGGTGTATCCTGCTTCTAAAAAAAAACCCAAAAAACATTTTTATGTATATTTTTATATATATATATATATTTATATATAAGACCTCACTTACTCTCTTTCTCTCTGCCCTCTATTTCTATGCATCAGACTTATTCCATGAGCCACATTAATACAATCACCCTGGATTTGGCTTTCACCAGCACAACAGACACTAACTCATCTCTAAACACATATTCCCTGCTGACTGTATCATATCAGCTGAAATAATAAATTGTTTTCAGCAATCCTGGCAACATGGTTGTACATTTGCTTTAACTTTCAATTATTAACAGTAGTACTGTTTTGAATGTCTTATCTGCTTTACTTAAATGACAATTATTTATTAATCTCCTCCAATAAATTACACATACACTAATAAGCAGTCCGTGACTTACTTTCAATCTTGTTTTAAGAAGGATGTAGTTTCAAATAATTAAGAAACAATAAACATTAAGCTATCTACAGATAAGAGGTCCATATCTGAGCATATTTTGCTATGAATAATTCTGTGCAAATCAGAGTAGCTCTTCAAAACATTGGAGTTATTCTAGCTCTTTCCAAAATGATGCACAAAATCATTTGACCATCTTCAGGCAAAGACTTTTCAATTCACATGCTGTCAGTAACATTTTGCTACACATACTTTTGATTACTATCCCATTGGAAAGCATCACAAAATGAACAAACAAAATATAGAACACAAGTTCATTAACATGCATAGGATGTATAATGAGAAAATGATGTTAATATGTCTTTGTCTCTGCAGTAAGAAAGAGAAGATGGAGAAGAAAAAAATGTTTACGCCAGCAGGAAGATTTGTAGATGGATTTTAAAAAATGGCACATTTAGACTGGCAGCTACTACTGCTACCAAACCGAAAAGTAAAGATCCCACAAAGGATAATGCAGGAGAAACAGCCCGTATCACAAATCTGTGCTAAGGACCTACATAAAACTTTGGAAGAAGATAGAATCTTACCTGCTTATGCTCTCAGACGGCCTTTAGATACAAAAATACATTTTACAAACACACTTTAAAGGGTTTCTTGGCCAGGCTAATGTACCAGACAAAGAAGTGGAAAGCATTGGCACAGGCTTGCATTCCCACAATGTTACGCACACAGCTAAACCAAATGAATACAGTTATCTCAGGGGAAAGACAAATCATTCAATAATTACAATAATTCTGTTTTTATTTTATCATTGTATCACTCATACAGTTGAAAATGGAATTTTAAAAATTGAATTTTGAGCATCATCTACCTTCACATGTGTGAAATAAAGCAATGCCAGCAGCTCCTTTAATGGGGGAGAAACAGAGGCTCAGAAATGTAAATAACTTGGCCAATGGTCATACAGAAAGATTAGGTGCAGAAACCGGTCTCCAGAACATCAAACTAATAACTGGACTTGACGGCTCTGTTCTACCCCACTTCGTTTTGTTCACCATTGCAAGAAAACTCCAGTGAGCTTTTCCACTGAACTTGCACACCACGTTACCTGTCGTAACTGGTCCCAGGTTTGTCAAACAGCAGGGACATCCCAAAAAGTGTGAAGGCTGATGCAAGCTTTTCTACTGGATATACACATGAGCACATAAGAACTAGCTTGTTCCAAATATGTAGAATGTGCAAAAAGCATTGTTATCCCAGCATATTATTTTTCCAGCTGAGATTTTTGTCTAGTTCAACGATATATTACATATTTCACATGTTCTTTCTCTCTGATAGAGATTGATAAACGTGCATGCTGAAATTCAGTTATTGCTTCAAAGCAACGTACAGTTGGCTGCTATAATTCTGAAGTCTCAGGAATTACCCAAGTTGATAATACCAAACCAGTCTCAAGATACTTCAGATGAGAAGAATCTTATAACGAGTACTTTCTCTGCACAATAATTTTTTACTACGTATAAAAAAAAAAATCGATGCCCCATATTATTTTGCTTTTAGCAGTGGGCCATCCTGTGTTTTGCACTAATTTCCTTTCTGCAGGCACTTTACTGGTATTTAGGTGGCCACACTTTCCATACATAAGGGACTCCAACTCCATACCATTAGGGATTGAGTCTAATTGGTGCCTGAACTCCAGATCCCCGATTTTGATGCTCAATGTGTGCAGTGAATATAAGTCCCTTTTTGTTTAGGTGCACCAAACAACTATCAGGCAAAATCTGGTGCACCAATGCTTCTAAGGTCCATTGAATTCTGCTGTGTTGAGATGACGCTGCAGAGGGGTGGGCAGCCCTCAGAAAGTAAGGAGCACCTCAGGCAGAGAATCCACTTTCTCATTCTACCAGGCTCCCATGGCAGAGCCCTGCCCTCTGGCCAGATATTCTACAGCCAGTTGTAACCTACACAGCCAGCAGGAATGGAAAGAAACTGAGCCAAGCTCATGAAGAGACAGGAGGAACTGATAGATGTAACAACCAACTGGTATAGGTTCACAAGGCTGGGAATCGCACAGCTAAAAGACACAGGGTTTTTAAGCAGAAACACTTCAGTAACACTCATACAGAAGGTTACAACAATGAAAATGGGCTTAAAGCTTTCTTATTTACAACATGATTTCCCCCAAACTTCCTATGAAACACTGTGTTTTCCTTTCCAATCAATGGCATCCATGATTTCAAGTGCATTGCAACAAGAGTGGAAATAAACATGTTTAAAGTACCTACTAATGGAAAGGATCTAATGTTAAAATTTAAGATGAAATTACAGTTAACATTGCATTTAATATAAAAGGTTGTGATAGTGTTTAAGAAACTGATAAAGAATAAATCACAGTAAAACCTGTACAAATTTAAAATGTTCTTTAAAAGCAGGGTACAGTAATGCCTACATCCACAAATGGCTATAAAAGGTTAGGGTTTGTGCTATACATATTTGATTGCACCCACTTTCAGTGAGCTATGGATCGTTGCTTGTTTATAAGTGGTAAACTGTATTTATATTTGGAGTTAGTATCCCATTTTTAGGAGTATTTTACTACTGTTTTTCACATTATGAAAAACTATGCTAAACTTTCCACTTTACAGCTCACACAATGCGTATGGGATGGGTCCTGTATTAGGATATATCTGTTACAATATCACTTTACACGAAGCTTTTCAAGCAAACATTTCCAGTGTAAATATTTCAAAATGCATTTCACTGTGTGAAACAAGCACACTAAGTTCTATCTGTTGGCACATATGCAAAACATATTTTCAAGTCAATGGCAATTTGCAGAAATACAAGACAGCTAATATTCACCCTGGCGGTTGGTCTTTGTTAGATGTTTGGGTCAGGCTGTAAGCGATGGGCAGATGGAAGCAAAGTGTGAACAACTTTGCTGAGGGTGCAAATAAATTCCCTTAATATTTTCCTTCCCAGACTAGACAAAAGGAGATTTAGATGTCTCCCACTTAATCAATAGATGGTGCAGTAAGATTTGGGTTATACCAATTTTGAGTGCCTCTGAAGCTTCCCCTGCAGAGTCTCAAACATCTGAAAGCAGCAGTAGTGACAACTCATCCGCAAAATTCAGCAAAAACATAACAAAACACTGTTTCAGTTCCTATAGCCCGATTCACGTGGGCTCTGTCGCTGAAAGAAATTCTGCCAGCACTGGGGAGGAGCCGCAGGAGTCAGAAACAATGGTTTTAATGCTGCTTCATTACAGAATCTACAGATTTGCACAAGGGGAAACCAATATGAGATGTCAATCTTACAGGAAAAAATTCATTTGGGGGGGGTGGGGTGTCTTTTTTCAGGGACATTTAATCCACCCCTCTTGGAGAGCTTTTAAATGAAGTTGTTTTCAGAGGCACATCAAATCATACATCAAAGAGGAGAACTGGCTTTGCAGCCTTGCAGTAATCAAAAGAAAGACTTGATGGTGAGCACCATCTCTCATGCACCGATAAATTGGTTTCTCCCCTGCTTTCATTATGCAGTATTGGAATTATGCTCACTGAAGTTAATAGGAGTATTTCCATGGACTTTGGTGTGTAGTGGGTCATATAATAAGTTCCTCCATACGTTGTAGTCTGAGGGCCAGAGCGGTAGTTACTCATTTGAAGAACTATTTTAGGATTTGATGGATGACTTAGCTTTGTTTGCCCAGTTTTCCAAGGACCCAAGGTAAAAACAAAGCTAAATACAAAACACTACGTGGTATCCTCTTTTTTTTTTTTTTTCTTGGTTGGTGTGTTGTTGTTGGGGGAAAATGAGCATTCAGTACAGCCGATAAATCACTTTGTCACCTTAATCTTTTATTGATTTCAATAAAAAATGTATTTTGTTTCTTAACAAAAATTCACCAAGAAGGACATCACATCCAGGGATGTGTATAATGTAGGAAGAGCTCATCATTTAACATTCTTATTTATGGGACAAGATATGGATTTTTTGTGGAAAAACCTTCAACTTTTTTCCTAAGGTGACGCATCACATTTTTAAAGACGTGCTTGACTAAAAGGCAGGCTGTTTATATGAAGAGATCATAAAAGCACTTCTTCTGAAGCAGTAAAGGTAACAGACTGCAGTACTTTCCCCC
The DNA here is from genome assembly GCF_017976375.1 of Cuculus canorus. Taxonomy (NCBI): domain Eukaryota; kingdom Metazoa; phylum Chordata; class Aves; order Cuculiformes; family Cuculidae; genus Cuculus; species Cuculus canorus. The sequence goes on along the minus strand of NC_071415.1, from coordinate 5,666,274 downwards.
TACTAAGTCTGTTATGTCACTTCATTTTAGGAGATCACAATCATTTTATTTTGTTTCAGATGATCATGCTGGGAAATCTCAACAAAGAAAAAGAAAGAAGTGAATGCTAAAGGAGTGCTACACTACCCCATGAGGATCAGTTTGAAACCACGCATTTATGGAACACACACAACATGTAGAACCTTGACTGTCTTCCATGATGGCACTTGCTTTCTGATCATCTCCAAGAACACAAAAGCCATGCTCTAGCGACAACGTGAACTAGTGTCAGAAGCACACAGGTAAAGAAGGATGCTCTGCCTCTAGTTCTGCACAGGATGCACTCGAGAAGGGATGGAAAGGGAGACCAGTAACTCTTGCACAATGCTATGCTAAGTCATTGAATACAGATACTATTAGCTGCAGTAATAAACATCTGACATTTTTCCACATCTCACATAGGTGAATTGCAACCAAGTCCAATTACTGCTCATCACAAGTTTCTGAAGAATTGTCAGGTCCTTGTCCTTTCCGCACAGCCTAGTACAGTCTCAACCAAAGGCCTGTCAAAGGCTTTAGTGCACCAGAATTCTGTTTGCAACCCCCGAGCTACATAAAACTAATATGTGCTTGTAATAATTGCTTAATGAGGGTTTCCCATTTTCATCATACAGTAATGTTAAGTGACAGTCAGAATACTTCCCATCCCATTTTACCATAACCTACAGGACTGCATCCACAACTCGCTCCAAGACCTCATTTGCCTATTCTGCAATTTATCAAATGCAGCAAAACACAGAGAAAAAGCCTCTGCAGTCCCTCTTTGGAATGGAACTCAAAAAGCAACCGGCAAAGTAGCCAGGGCTCTTGGGCCTACGCTTCCTATCCAACAAACACAAGTCGGAGTCTGTACCAGATGTCCCTTCTTTCTCTTGTTGAAGGAAACTGCACAGCCAGATAAGCACCTCCTTAACAGCAAAGAGTCACTGCTCAAAAAATTATTATTGGCATTTTCTCTTACATGAAATAACCCATTCCACACAGCAACTCTGATTTTTCTCCGATTCTGGTATATGCTGGTTTGGGAGGGTTTAAGATCTGATCTTGCAAATAGACCGCAGCACCAGATTTTCAGCACAAACTGTGAGAGACTACCCCATATATTGGGTTTGGGTTTTTTTTCTTAATGTTAGTCACTAAATCGTTTTTATAACACCCTGTCATTGGGAAAAGATAAACCGTAAGCTGAAGCAAGGACTATTTCTTATTCATCAGACTCTTGAAATTCTCTAAACATTCACCTAGATTTAGAGATGAATATAAAGATTCCTCATGTTTCTCATGTTCTGCTATTCAATGCTCACTCTCTCTGCTTCTCCAGAGTCTGGGCACACACTTTTTAAGACTTTAGAGAAAAAGAAAGTTCCAGCAGTTCCCACAATAAACCAGAAGGCACTTATTCCCTGCTCATTCTTATAAGAAGTGAAGCTGAAGAAACACTTGCTCTGTTCTTTATTTGCTTTTCAGGGTCAGAAATTCAAGGCACATTGCACAGGCTTCTTATATCATGGCTAGAGGTCAAATCTCGTAATACATGACTTGTCAGTATCTTTTACACAATTGATAGTAGTGTGCTGCTGACTCCTGCATTCCAGAGCGAGAAGAAAACATTCAGAGCAACTGAGGTTATATGATAGATCTCGTAAAATATCACCAAGTCTCAGGAAGAAAGATGGTGTTGGAGGCCAAGAAAAAGGGCTGCACATCAACCTTATAAAATGCCAGAGTTGTGATTGATGTTCAGAACTGGTCATTACCATCCACAAAAATCGCTACCTAGTTTAGTAGGAACTCATATATGCAGCAGAGGCATTTACAGGCAGCTGTCCCCACCCCATATTCAGACAAAAAAGATAGAAAAACATTGCTCCTTTATTATGTTTTATAAGTCTGTATAAAAGGTAAAGGTGAAATTCTGGCCCTATTTAAGTAAATGGAGAAATTCTACTGACTTCTACAGACCCATAACTGTACAAATGCCATTTATAAAGGAGGAGCAAGAGCACATGTCTGTGTTAAATAAAAGCCCAGACCAGTCCAAATATAATGAATAAAAGGAACGTATATGATCTCTCTTATTATGGAAAAGCAGCTTCCAGTAACTTGCAATTGATCTGCTCTCCATCAACACTGTATATAAATATGTTTCCAACAGGTCTTATGAAAAAGAAGGTAAGTGTAATCAACAGATAAGGCTATAATTACAAACAATGATTAGGGAAGAATCTAAGGCTTAGAGCTGGGAAAAACTGTAGCCATTATTTCTTATTTTGAACTCAGTTTCAATTAGCCAATAAAATCTTTTTAGGATTCTGAAGGCTTACTAAGGATGTATGAACACCCAATAGCAGGTGTTCTTCCATTAACTGCTCCATCTCTTTCCCTAGCAATCAGCCATGTAAATAAATCCCATCCACATACATTCGCCCCTCCTCGCTTTTTTTCCCAGTTCCGGTCAGGTTAGAGCAGTAGGAAAGATGAAGCTATACACATACAAAACCAATCCACTTTCTACAGGAAAAAAAATTAATTAGAAAATTATGAGCAAAATATAAAGTAGATTGCACATGAACATGGAGCATCAGACTCTTCCCTTTACCTCACAGAAAGCCTGGGTTACCTTCACTTGCATCAGGACAGTACAATATTGATTAACACAAAGGATACAAGACGAGTCCGCTCACACTGAAAAATCAGCAGGGAATGTTCTTCAATTCACCCTGATTAGATTCAAAATAGATAATCTTTCGGGTATAAACCAAAGCCTACTATGATATTCAATTACAGATTAGTAGTAGCATTTCGTTTGACCACAGCCTTGCAAATTCAAGGAGAGAAGGCTAATTTTCAGCACTACAACTTTCCTTTGATCATAACTCCCATTTAACACAACTTTCAAGGAAACTACTTTTTTAGCCTTTCGTTATTCTTCAAGGGCTCTACCTTTTCTTACAGATTATGTTATCAAATATTATCACAGATATATCATGTCTTACCATCTTAAATAGCTGAAAGTAAGGAAATTTTACTTGACATAGAGATATTTTTAGATTTGTTGTATTTTTAAAAAAATTCACGGAAAGGGAATGGAGACCAGTTTCCCATTCCATACACAGTACATGAAGTTTATAAGGGGAAAAAAAGATATTTAAAAATGTTCCAGTGCATCATTGCACTTTCTAGAGAGAATAATTACTGCTGAAGAATTAAGTACTAAAGGTTAGATGATGGCAAGCCTGGGAATGGCTAGACATGACACAAAGGAAGTGCCATGGACTCCAGCAGCAGATGTTTGCACTTTGCATGGGAAGAGAGGTGCATAATGCATAATTTCATCAAAAACCCTCGTGAAATGTACAAATGTAACATTTTCATTATATGGAAACTTTTGGAAAAGCAATTTGGGAAATATCTAGAGCTGACTCTACTTCTATCTCACAAGCTGGACTGAAGAGTTCAAGTGACTTTTAATCATAGTAAAAAGTGCTGCCAGGGTAAAATCCTAAAGCTAACTCGCATCTCTGCCAGTACGTCAATAAACTCACACTATATGGCAGAAACTATTATAACATCTTATCTGTGAAAATATAAAGTTCTGAAAAGCATCTGCGGTCCCACCTGATTGTGGTGAATACCTACTTGCACCACTTTTACCAAAATTATGGGTAGAGCCCTTGTGAAGATTGAGGCTTAGCTGGTGCTTTGTGCTGTGGTAACAAATAGATCCCATAGTAATTGCTTTATTATGGCCGTCTGACAGAATAAACTTACATATTTCAGAGCAAAGTTCTTGGGCTTAGGCAATTAACAGGAAATACATATAATGCCTTTTTATAAGAACACAATTAAAGAGTAATCACACTTTTGTCATGGCTGACAATTAGCAGTCTTCCTCCCCCAGAGATATAATACAGCTATATCATTATCATTATCGAAATCTTAAGCCCACTGAAGGAGTATTAGATCTCTACAGAAAAACAGGCTGGGAGAAATCCTGGCTCCACTGAAAACAATGGCAAAGCTCCCATCTTCCCAGTTCTAATTAGCTATGGTTAAATTACAGTGAACATATAGTGTACTCAGCTAGAGCTTATGAAAGAAGAAAAGCAGATCGTAATATTCAATGATCCCTCCCGAGTAATGACGCCGATGCAAGAAATTCAGAACACTTTTTTCAGGCAACAATCCTCAAATCTTCCTTTCTCTTCTCCAAGAAGACCACTGACTTCAATCACCAGTTAAAAATGACAGAACCATGGGAATGAGAACAATTACACAATCAGGCAGAACATCACATGTGCTAATGTAATATTTTTGGTGTGCATATTTTTTAAACTCTATTATTGTTGTGTATTTATTTCCATCTATCACTGTTAATACAACAGGAGTATTTGTTGTTCTTTTCCCACACTATACATATACTGTCTTCTCAATTAAATCATACAAGTTTTCCTTTTTCAGTTTATTCGGGAACAGCTAACGGGAGCTGTTCAGTTCAATATTGTCATTTTAATTAAAGGCAAGGGAGTGCTTCCTAAAAACAAGTTCCTGATTCTTTCATCTGGAGAAGCAACACACCTATGTATAGCATGAAGAGTGTAGTTCTATAAAAGCCTGGTGTAGGGGCTGTCCCTGTCCAGGACTTGGCAGAGTGGGGGCTTCCAGTCAACAGGCACAAATGAGCCCTTCAGTGATGCTGGGCTCAGCACCACCACCGTTTTGTTCTCCGCTGTCTATGCAAAAGCCTTCCATCACAGAACATTGTGTTGCTCCCATCCTTCACAAGCCAGAGACTCAATTGCAGAACAGCCAGGTAAAAGCGGCAGCATCAGGCTTAGTTGAAGGGGATAGCTCAGGTCACTTCAGACTTCACCTTCCTATTACTGGAGCTGTGATGCCTTGTGCAAAACATTAGTCCACCCCAGGCCACAGAAACAGAGCAGAATGACATATCAATATCATAAATACCTTGATAATGCTGGTATCTACCACTTTTTAAAATGCACCATGTTGGTAAAAATACTCACTTTAAACCAGTACTGAAATGAAACCCCTGGTAGACAGGGAGAAAGCAGAATGAAAACCAGTAATGGCTATCGTGGTATCAAAGAAGAGCATAGCGAGAGTGGTGACACTTCTGGTATTTTTATTTCGTGCCATCTCTCACTACTCTTCAGTTTTAAAAGTTTTTAAGGAGTTTATATTGTTATGGTTAAAAGTTAACTTTCCACATGCTCAAAACACAAGACTCAAGAGACTTCTCATCTGTAACGGAGACTTCTGGACTCCTTGTAGTCAGCAAGGAAAAGATGCTATCCTCCTCATTCTATATTTTGTTGATAGCTACGTATGCTAAGAAGATTTATTTGTTCATCTCCATTTTTAAATGTGTCAGTCAGTTAGCAGCAGTGTTTTATCCAGCTGCAAGTCTAACAGGTTCTGACATGGGAAGAGAAATAGATGGGGCTCAGCAGGACCTTCTAAAGGAGTCTGCTGTCTTGACTGTCCATCTGGGAGAGGAATGATCTGATCATGAGGATCAGACTGCACATACAGCATCATATAAAGCTGCAGGAATCCCACTTTGTGGCGGTGTGTGTGCCCAGCCCTCAAATATTCTGTACTGTGTGGTCCAAGCAGATTTGGATGGTTGCCAAATACGAGAGAGGCAAATTTTGGAGAGAAGCCAAAAGACAAGAGGCAATTGACCCAGCACTTTTCTGTTCTTTCCTGGGAATAGCAGAGCTACAACGCGGCACAATTGCTTACAAATGTTAGGATTGTTTTCTCTACCTGTGCATTGTGTAAAGAGACTAATGTGCTTTGACCTGCAATTTGCAAGGGGGGTTACAACTACCATGGGAGAAGAAAAACTTAGTGCGTGGGTTCAGAAGTGCTCAGGTGGAAGAAATAGAAACAGCTGAATTTTATTGCTCCCTACAAGAGAAGCAATGCTCTTAAATCTTTACTTGTACACAGATCCAACTAAGGCTAACAGTATTACAAATATCTGGGACTGATTTATGCACAATGCTGTGGGAAAAACTCAGAGCTGTTTAGCCGAGCCTCTGCTTCCAAGAGTGACTGCGTGATGCCTGAAGGCCACTTGACCACTGCCAAAAAATGGATATGGAGAATAGGGGTGCCCAAACCCTCTGCTTTGAAAGCAGAAATCTCTGTGAGTTCCATCACCAAGCAGTGGACGTACGAGCAGCTCCAGCTTTCGGTAAAAATATAAAGTACAAAGCAGCACAGTATTCATCTGAGTTAACACTGACCCCGCGTAAGCATCCTGTGGCTGCAGAGACACAAAGCTGCTCTCCAGCTACCTCCCGTCAGGGTCTTTAATCCCCCTCTCAGTTGCATAAATATATGTGTGGACTCTCATTGTCATTTGTCGTGTTGCTGTGCTCTGGATCCATTCAGTCAGGAAGTGGCACTTGGTGATGCCACCTTCGGCTGAGAAAGACAGACAGCATTCAGTGGCAAGGATATCTTGCACACAGAGTTAACAGTGATCACAAGGCTTTCTCAAACCATTTGATTTTGTTGCCCTTTTATAAAATGCAAATTAAAAAAATCATGAAACAGTAGGCAATAAAAATCTGAATTTTTAATACTAAGCAATCACTGAACCTTTGCACGTGAGTGTGAAGGACTAAATAATTCCATTCTTTCTCACAGCACAGACCCAGGAGAATTTCTTTCTCTATATTGCTTTTATAACAGCTATCTATCTTAGTCTGGTCTTGTTGATATATTTTAAGGCTTTTAATTTGGAGGCTGTTATTTGCTCAGATGTTATCTTCAGCACATTAAGTACAGTAAGCTTTCATCAAGTCATACACTGGGCATTTGAGCCGGGGCAGAATTTCTTGCTTAAACACCCATGTACAACGGCAGAATAAATAAATAAAGAACACCTTCAAGGCTTCCAAGCACCTAGTAACAAAATCACTCTCTAACCTTACAATAATGCTCTGCTTACAGTCCTCCCAAAATGCAAGTCATTTGCTGGATCCCAAATGATATTTGGTTGATGGATTGCAGGTGATTTCTACATCAGAGCACCTCGGAGCCCTAGTGCTAAACCCCTGACAGCGTTAGCATAAAAGATTTACATTTATGTTATGAGGGCCACACAAGAATAATAATTTTAAAATCCATTGCCGTGGCTGCCGGTGCACCATGGGAAATCTAAGAGCAGCAGGCAGCTGCCCGCGCTGTAATTACAAAATGGCAGCACGGGAGAGGCTTTGGAGACAAGGAACTGGAGACCACAGCCATCTGCATGCCTTGGCGAATTGAAATTACAGTAATATATGAAGACATTACCTGAAAAGCCCAGCACCATTTAAATGATTTACTATTACGCCCCAGCAAGCTTTAATTTAAGGATAAAGTCATTCAGCAAGCTAATCTGATATAGGAGGCATTATTTCACACAGTTAAGTTAATTTACACTAGCTGATTGTTGTTGTTGCAGTTGGCATTATTATCTGCACAAACAGCCGATCGGCCCTGACAGAAGCAATATACTGTTTAATACAGCGTCTTAATTCAGCAGGCTAGCTATCTGTGATAAAGGTTTGTTTATAAGCAATAATGGGGAGGAAAGTCATTTTGAGGCTAAGCTGATAACACTGATGAGAACTATTTTATTTTTTTTTGGTAGGAAAACAAGCAGGAACTATGCACTCATTTGTCCGCCTGTCTAATAACAGTAACATCCCGACAGATTTCTCTTACACTGGCTTTGCTTTTCCATTCTAACTACAAGGTAGATCTTTGGCACCACTTTCTGCATATATTTCCATTGACAGCCATCACCATCGCAGCGCTATGAGAGCTCCTCTTCCCCAGTGAAATACAGACTTCAGGAAGACCTCCACACGCTTAAACTATCTGACGTGAGCTGCTTTAAAACAGCTTCTAGAGTGTCATAGAAAAGGCAAACTACACATGACCCAATGTGTAGTTTTTGTTGGCTTTCCTCCAGCAGCTAATGGTGACATGCACTGTGGCACTCTTTGCAGAATGAAATGATTCCATATTATAAGAATAATCCGATGGCAAAGAATGCCAAGCGAGGCAGATGCAGCCGAGACTGGTTTTGTGCTGCTGCTCGGATAGGGCTGGGATCAGGTTGACCTTGTCCCTGTGGGTATGTGAGAGGTGCTTTTGCCCACAGGAAACATCAGCATTGTTTTCCAACAGTAAACCAAGCTACAAATATTAAGTTGTAAGAGAAATAATTCCTATAACTTTCTCGTCCTCCGCTCCTCATCCCCACACTCCCCAGGTGGTGAAATCACCTGCTGGCTTACAGATCCCAAGCTGCTCGAGGGAATTCTTTAACTCCTCTCTCCTCTTCTACACAATATTTAAAGTGCTAGGAATGTGCTTCTCAAAATTGCCCAGAACTGATTACCTGATAAAAATTTTCTCTGTTCATAAAGTCAGAATGAATACACAAAAAATAAAGCCCAGCCAACCCACTCTGAACCTGCAAGCAGATTCACATCATCTTTTGACAGAAATGTGATATAATGTTCTGTATATGGTTCAGGAGCAGTAAAAAGAAGAGAGCTCGGACACTTCAGCATGAAAAGTATCTTAAAATCAGATGATCAAAAGTAGTCAGAGGGCTCGGTATCATTTAGGTGTCAAACCCTGCTGACTTCCACAGGAATCAGAATCTAAGGATGCCTCTGGAGGCCTTTGTCTTCACAAGTTCCTGGAAAGCACCTTTTTCATAACAGAGCTTAAGCATGAATTTAAACAAGCTACAATAATACCACTAAAAAGTGAGTCTATGGTCAGCTTTTCTGCTGTTCTAAACCACAGACTTCTGACGGACTGACTCCAGTGGGGTACCAGCAGTTTGCGCCTGCCATGACTGAGCTTTAAAGTAGAACATAGAGGACTGCCACACCCAACCAAACTTTCTGGCAGCTCAGACAACTCGCTGGTTGAGCTCCTTTTGGGGCACAACATTTGATCCCAACAAGATATAACTATTGAGCTACTGTAATACTAAAAGTTCTTTCATCTTTTCCCAACACATTGAATCTGGTTTTGTGTAGCACCTGTCAGACGTCATCAAGAAAGGTCTACTGAAGTGTAATTGGGAGCACACTCCTCTTCGATGTGTGCAGTGCATGAATATTATTCTTTCTAGAGAATATCTGTCTCATCAGATGCTGACTCAAATTACAAAAGCAAACTACCCTTTGCCACATTAACTTCCCTCGATCTCATGGGAGCCAACACACCAAGACAGCTTCAAGAAGAAAGGACTGCACACCTCACATAGCCTTATATTTCCCAGTTTGGTTTTTGTTTTTTTTTACGATTGATGAAAGAACCAATGTTGTAGAAATTATTTTTGATGGTCATCTTACATGCTCTGTGTTTTGCAAACTCTTCGAACAGCCTGTTGGTACACGATTTCCTTAAGAATTACATTATTTAACAACTTATGGCAGAAGCTCACAAAGTCTGCGCTCATTTCAGCTTGCCTAGGCTTTTTTTTCATCAGAAATAGAAAAAAACCAGCATGAGAGCACAAAAAAATTAATATGGAGCAAAGAACAGTTTAATGGCTTTGCTCCCTGTTTTATGGTAAGAACAGGATTTTCATGATGTGCTTTATGACCTTCCCTTTTTTCTATTTATTTGGTTTCTTCATTTGTGTTTTTGTCCCCACATTTGTTCACAAAACATATGACTGATGCAAAGTAATAATGAATATCAAATGTTTAAAAGTATTCAGTGAGAGGTAAATTGTTACTATAGTCCTTTAATTATATTTTAAGTAGCATACATTAGTGCTTTAGCTGGTGTAGAAAGACAATCAAACCTCAAGCAATTTCTTTATGTTCAATTCAAACATAATAAAGGCAGCTGAGTGTGAGTCAACCATTATAGCACCTTAACTGAGGAGTTACATTTGATTCCTGTGTTTGCTTACATTTGAGCATCAGGGTTCTAATGCAGAAAAAGCTTCAGGAAAGGGATTATAAGGCATAAAAGCGGGAGAACACAAGATGTTCAGATTCTGCGCTTTTACTTTGAACAGCACAAATACAGTCAGACACGCAGAACAGAGAGAAATAATGCAAGTTAATTTGAAATTATTAGGATGAATTATGCTTATGGTCTGGTAACTGAATTATGCAGTGTATGGGAACATAAAGCAATGAGACTAAGGGCCAAAACGCAATCAGATATTCAAGAATAAAAGGAAGGAAAGGCACTTTCACAAATCAGGAGATATATTTACAACATCTCAGCTGTTTTATCATCTTATTCTGAATTTGTCCTAAATCTAAAAAAAAAAAATCAAGCAATCCAGTAGAACACAGACTGAACGAATTATTCAAAATTAAATCACATACATGTTTTCCAGTTCACAACACTCCTTCTTCCTATTGCGACTCCTAATTTAAAATAGCAACTGATTTTACAAATCCCTGGAAGTCAATAACAAAAAGATGGCTCCAGCCTTGCAGAGTTTGAGTGTTCTCATTTGCAAACCAGTCTTAAATACTTCATTCTATGAGTTGACTCAGTATTAAGCAATTTTACTCCACTGAGACTAGTTAAGTCAGTCACTTAATATCATTATTCCCTCTGCTAACTCGAATGGCACAAGTAGCCCATTCAGGGATTAATTTAATCCATATGAAGGATCAATCTGGTAAAATATTTTGGGGTTCTTGCATGTCTCATGCAATTTATATTTAAAAATTAAGATACAAACACAAAGCAATTATATGGAGGAATTATATATATACACACACGGACAACTGGAAGTATTTCTAATTTCATAACTTATTTTATGGTCAGTGAGGTATACCATTAAACTACTTTATTCCACCTAATAAATTAATTAACATTTATTAACTGAGAAAAAATACTAATTGATTTTGCCTCCTGGACACTCATACCTCCTAGCCATGTTTAACTGCCTAGGTAATTAATGCAAAATGTAATATACAGTTAGATAATTCATGGCATATGGAATTGAATGGCTGACTTCCTAATGCTTATCCTGTATTGAGCAAGAACCATCAACCACCTCCCTTCCAAACTGGAAACTTCTGTTATGAGTTGCTGGTAATAGATGTGACAAGTAATGACATTGCATGTAAGAGACATTATAAAGCTCACTTATAGTCAGTTCAAGAATATGTATTTCTAGCACAGGCGCAAGAGGAAGGAGCAGCACAAAGAAAATAGCCGTGGCACCTCACCTCAGGAAACAGCCTCTAAATTGACTCTCTGCTTTACTTTTTTGCACATCTTGGACTATCTAACCTTTATTCTATTACAAAGTTGTCTTAAACTACTTCTAAGAAAAAAAAAAACCACCAAAAAGGAAACACAAAAATTAAGTGGTAAATTATGGGATTAAGAGTGTCTTAGTTTTATACAAACTAATCTTATTAAAGTGCTGCAAATTACGTGCATAATTTTCTATAAATCTCGTAAGACATTTAGCTATGTTACTTCTATGAGAAATAACACGAGAATAACCCTTAGACAAACAGCCCGATTATCTCAGCTAAGTGAACAAAATAATTCGAAAGACCTACGTTAATTTCAGAAAGTAGATATATGTTTAGACTAAAATTAACCACACTAGATATCTCACACTGCTTTTTAACAAAAACTAAGACAACTTTCCTATTAAAAGTGTACAAAGAAATGTTGTCTCCTATGAGAGCCTAAGCAAGATAGAAATATTTCTGCTATGAAAGATGATAAGGTGGTGCTTAGCCCAAGAGGCATAAAAAATATTAAAGTAATTTAGAAAAATCTACAAGACCTCGTTAGAAGACATTTTCTGTTATTAGCTACATTATTTTTAATTATTTTTTAATTTTGGGGCTTTTTTAAGAAGGTGCAAACTGCTGTAAAGTCTTGGACCAGAGCCATAGCTAAAGCTGAAGTAATCTATATTAAGTTAAGCTACAACACAAAATATCCTGAGGCTTTGCTATGGGATTGAAATGGACTTAAGGAGCAGCACTCAGCCCTACACTCCAGCTTCCACTGGTCACAAAAAGCCACAGGTGATGGCAACTCACCAGTGCGGTCCTAAGGGTACCAGGCCATCCTCCAGCAATGTGTCCCAGAGCATCTATCAGTTCCCCAAACTCCAGGTGAACATCTTAGAGCTGAATAATAATACCACCATACAGATATAATACACTAAAGTCACACAGTCCCTCACTTTAGGGTCATGGGTAAATCGGTACCAAAGAGTTATCCAAGGTTTCACAAGCAGAAAACTAATGAATAAATTAAGCACTAAGTAGGAAGACAAATTGGACTTTGTGAGACCCCTTGTGCAAGCACCACTTAAAGATTCCATTCCAGCAAAGAAAAGTTAGGCAGCGAAGCAGCAGACAGTCCAGAGTACTAAGGCTGAACAAGCTAAGCTTTATCAAATAAAAAATGGAGTTTAGCACCTGTGCTCCTGAACATGCATGTCAATCATTTCTTGGGAGTTTTAATACAGAAGCTAACTGTGAAGCAGCAGCTTCTCTGAAAATTCCATAGGGAATCATCAGTGTGTAAGAATTTCTGCTACTGTCGTTCCTGCCACCATTCTGGAAAGATTTTTAAGGCAAAATTTTGTGAAATAATTGAAAGCGAAAGTTTTCAGGTTAAATGTCTAAGAATTCCATTAATTTTAATTAACATTTTTTCATTTTGCTAGTATGTCACACAGGCACGCAGGCACACACGAACCGCCTCACCTTTGGGTATGGATAAGAATGAGGTGGGATTTGTAGGGAATATTGCTTGTTGGATCAACTGAAATAGCAAGGAAAGAACAGAAAAGCCGTCAGGTGCCCAGGCAAGTCACATCAGTTAGTCCAATAAAAGTTACTACCTCTCCCGACAAACTCCATCTCTCTTATATTCTTAAAGCACTATGTTTACAAGAGCAATATTGTTACACATAAAAGAGCTCTGTTGCTTGGGTAAATCAGGTAACAAGTTCACCAACAAAACGACTTAATCATTAAACAACATAGCACATTTAAAACTGGATTCTGGTCTAATGTATTCTTTAAGGCCTCTCCTACTGTATCACCAAGTAATGAATTCTGATTGGAAATATGCATTGACATGTCTAATTTGTAGCACATTAGAGGTATAATTGTGTTTTCATACTGTTTTTGTATAACAGTGAAACTTCTTCAAACTAAACAGATATTTCTGGTCTCTAAAACCAGAATTAAATATTTTGTTGTTGTTGTACAGGAGTCAATATACATTGGAGATATCCAATATGGGATATAAATTATCCTGCCTGCTCCCTCCCCCCGCACATATTCCATAAGTTTCAATTATTTAAGACATTACTTAGCGCACAGGTATAAATATCAAGATTGAATCATACACACACCCTACAGGTCCTCTTCATGCTCAACTTTGTTGTCTTTCTGTATTCTAAATCACATGCATCAAATCTTCACTCCTTCTCTTACATCTAATATGCAGCTCTGAAACCGCAGTTATACATCATTTTCATTTGTTGAGAAGTGATATATAATCTGGACAGAAATTAAATAATGTCATCCTATGTTTAGTATTTATTGATACAAATTTAACCTGCTCATATTTCAACCTCCAATCTTCCTCTGAATAATCTGTATTTAATTATGCATTCCACCTCTCTATTGACCTTTGAAAACATCCCTCATGACTACCAACCTTAAATGATATAAATTAGAAATTCTTTTGAATCCTTTTGCAGTATTTATTCATTGCACTTCCCAAACTATTCGGCACTCAAGTTCATTCTCAAAATCTGCCTACCTAACACTAAAACCTGAAAATCCCCAAGCCCTCCCAGTTCCCCAAAATTTCAACTAATCATTAACATATAATCTATTTAACAAAGATAATTGAATACTTGAGGCATTCCAGACTGATTATGCAATGGCTAAAACCAAAGAACATTTTGGGCATACCGTTCTATCTGTTGTCAAATAAGTTCGCTCTTAGACAAAAAAAACACTATAGCTGTACTTTCCTGTATTATATTACAATTTACTAGGCAAAAAATATTATTTGGTGAATCAACTAAAAAAAGACACAAGGAACAAATAAGTTGGGCAAAAATCTTGTCACATATCGCACCCTCCTCGCCCTCTATTTATTTACTCACTCTTACAAAATAGGTAAAAATCTAAGCTTCCATTCAAGCTGCAATGGAACTTAGAGTTACCTGAGTTTTAATTTGTTACACAGTACATGTGAGTTCAAGTTTAGAATCAACTCAAAAGGCAGTAAAATAAATTGTTTTTCAGCATGTAGAAAAGAGTGACTATTTTGCTGATTTCTATGCCTTCTATGAAATTCACATTACTCTCCTGAAACCTAAGTATTCTGACTCTGCTTTGAGATGTAAAAGTAAGTGGCTTGAGGGAGTGATACCCATCTCTTCTAGGCTGTGACCAGGAAGTGATACAGCACACAGCTATCCCAGGAACGAGTGCTTGGGTTCCAATAGGGGTAAAGACTATAAAAGAGAGACATCAAAGTGAATTTCAGCAGCTGGTATTCTGTGCACATGTGAGAAACGGTGGTTATTCTCTACAGCCCCAGAACTGCAAAGATAGACTCATGTGATGGACAAGTGACTAACTTATAGACATTAATTCCAGAATACACAAGACTTTCACACAATAGTAGGCATAAAATACCTTCCAACACTTTGCAATATGTCTTACATTTGTTGCAAACAGTCAAGAGTTTCAGAACTACAATGTGCACAAAGAAAAGACAAAAGCACAACTTTGGGCATGTTTCACCTAAAATGTTCCATGCCTGTAAAGAAACCTGAGAACATAATCAATGATTTACCACACAGTCCCAAAACACCACCAGTGGTCCCAGCAAAGCCGATTGGAGCTATAATACCACATCCAGTGGATGAAAGGAATTGAATTGATTCTACATACGAGCAGGAAACAGTAGGTGTACACTTCAAAAACTTCTCAGAATTGCTCAAAAGCACCGTCTGACACACTAACTGCAAACTAACTCCAAAGACTGCTTCTAACTCCAGCTTTAATAAGCCAAAGATAAAGGAAATTTTCAGCCTTTAAGAGTGATTGCAACAACTCTGCCACTTGGGTAAGTAACAACGTATGAATGCAGTGCAAGTGCATTGGAAACACATAGCAGTCCATTTTACACAGCCATTAAATACTGCTCTGGAAAAAAATCAGGCTCCTTGCTGCATTGCTTTGTGTTCTACTAGTTCCAGAGCTTCATTTCTGTGATTATTAGAAAACTTAGCCATTTGAAATATGATCTTGTACTGGTACTGCCATTTAAATCAAATGGTTCTCTTCCCAACTTGGCATTAACTTTTATGCTTGTCATACTTATGAAAGAATAATCATATTCACATGCAGGTCTCATTTGATTAAACGAAACCAAATTCTTTAAGTCTTATCACCTAAAATAGCTTCTCCAGTTTTCTGGTCACCCTCCAAGCCTCAAAGGCTCTTTTTCATTTTATATTAATATCTTCTAAATACAAGATAAGCAATAGTTTGCCTATCTTCATATAACACATTGATAAGACCCCCCTCTGAGCTTCCTCTTCTCTAGGTCAACAGTCCCAGCTCGTTCAGCCCTTTACCATAGGAGAGATGCTCCAGCACTTTAATTATCTTAGCAGATCTTTCTTGGACTTTCTGCAGTAGGTGCATGTTTCTCTTGTACTGTGGAACCCAGAACTGAACTTGGCATTCCAGGTGTGGCCTTACCAGTGCAGAGCAGCTGATAAGGATCTCCTCCCTTGACCTGCTAGCAACACTTTGTCTAATGCATCCCCAGATACCACTTGTCATCTCTCTAGCGAGGGCAATTCTTGCTCCTTACAATTTCAGTTTGTACATTAGCTTCCATCTTAGACAGCTTTAATAGTTTCCCACGTATCACTCCAGCATGAGTTTCAGAATGGCCAGCCCAGCCTTATCCAGAAATCTGATACAACCGCGGTGCCTGTGAGGTTATGCCGACTGTCCATACCCTCCCTGGATTTTAAAAACAGAGGAAGTGCCCTCTGTCTTTGCATTATTTTACTTAACTTTTTTTCACTCTGTCCAAAGCCCACTGACAGTACAGGAAGACTTTATTTTTGTGCACAGCTATACATCTACATATAACACAGACCCAATCCTGAATAAAGATTTCATAGTGTAGATTCTCTTTGCTGGACTCCTACTCGGGTTGGACAAATGCAATTACTGGAATAAATGATATTATGAAACAACGCCCTTCACCTGATAATGTAACCAAACCTTCCACCTCTCCTGCAAGACATTCAGGGTGATATCTCTCACTGCAGTTAAAATCTGCCCATTATGCCACTGAGGTACTACAAGCATAGCCTCATATATCGGGTGAACATAGCCAATTCACTTAGTAGCAGCAAAGCAGTTAATTAATATTGCTAACATACTAATTGTGCTACCCCCATGGCTAATAATAAATACTAGAGGAAAAAAACAAGCCTGGCAGAAGTTATGTAGGCAAAAGTTTTGATTAGGTTTATCTTTGGGGACAGTTTGATTAGACAGATTAGGTTTCTGTGCATTTCTCCAAAGACCACAGTAATAACCAGTGTCATGACTTTCAAATCCTTTGAACTGCAAAAGGGAATCAAACATGGTTGTCTTTTTATCCCAGCTTTTACTCTTTAGAATTCTAAAAGCTTGGTTTGCTCATCTGTCAAAGGGATGGCATTAAGGGGATCACTGTTGACAAGTGATAGTACAAATTATGCAACACAAATGACATTTCACTACCTCTCCTCTGATCTGCAATTCCCACTCTCAATCATTCCCTATTCTATGAAAATATTAAACCACAGATCCATGCAGAAAAAGTGAGAGTGTGGGCGTCTCTTGATATCTTGCTACTGAACAAAAATACGTTCTGAAGCCCACACCTATAATTATGTTTGTGAAAGTGGGCTCCATTTAAAGTCTCCGAGTTCCTGAAGGGATCTTCAAATACAAGCACATAGATTTTATCCCAGGATCAGGGTTGTATGGTCTTTTCTAAGTAAATGTTAAGAATTGTGAAAGGTTTGCATTAAATTCAATGGAAAACAACAGCCAAAAACATTGGGCTGTACTTCATCAAAGAGGTTTCTCCTTATGGAAGGAGAAACTGAAATAATTATGTGCTCTTCCAGTTTGCCCTTAACAAAGCCTTGTCTCAGACCAATCAGTTACTGATGAGTTTTCTCATATTCTTCCAAGGTTTAGATGGAGAGAAGTTCTGCGACTTCACTATGTGCAGTCATCAGAAGAGGATTCTAAGAAATCAGACTACAGTGCTCAAGCTGCTCAGGTCACAGCAATAGCAATTAAAATGCCAGAAATATGCCTGCAGCGGTGATGGCAAGAAGAGAAGAAACTCCAACAGCTAGGATACAGCCGCAGTGGCATAAGACAACCTGCACACGTTGACTGAATTGTGTTGTCTAGAAGTAAAATAGGTTTTCAAGTTTTAGTGCTGCAATCTTATCAGTACAGTGAGACAATTTAGTCCTTAGACATTACAAATCAGACCAACAGAAGGCTGAAAGTAAACTAGTTTTTGGGCTGCCTCAGAGAAGGAAAATTGGAGGTGTTTTTTTTTACAGTAGATGATATTTCCTTTCCATGCGTATGTTGATGTTGTTGCAAACTGGAGCTATATAGACAGAAAAATAATTCCAAGTCACCTGCAGAGCTTGCATGGGCACTATTCTTGACACTGTTACCAAGGCAATCCCTGTACACATACTTTACAGCTGCAAGTTTTGTTTATACTCAGACCCAACAGTATAGAGAAGGTCTCTTTTCAATAGCTTCTGTTTTGAAACAAAAAAGTTGACTGAAGACATTGCGTGAACATTTCCAGAAGTGTACAATTGACTCATTTTGGCACCTGACCTCAAGACACTCTCGAAGCACAAAAATATTGAAATGAAGAAGAGGGTCACAACATACATAGAAGAAAGAGAAACAGGATTAGAAACAGAAGTTTTGCCACAAGGCTGTATTTAGACGGCAAAAGCAAAACAGAAGAACAAATAAAATTGTATTAATCTATTTTTGCCCAAAGCTTGAAAAAGCACTTGTGTCAAAATCCGCCCCTCTAAGTTACACTTGGTATTCCCATTATACATTATATTAACTGCTTTTTATTAGCAATCTTATTACTGTTGATGTGCACAAGAACAGCAGCGGTTTACAAATGAACAGAATTGGACTGCAAAGAATACAAACCAAACCATACGAATTGTTACAAGTTATTTACTGGCTTAGTATAAATCTGCATATAGATTGAGGAAGTCAGTCATAAAACACCTTCAGGTATGCCTCGAAAGATACAATTATAAAGGTACTTGGAAGCCTTGTGTGCACACAACGGGCTACTACAAATAGAAGAGAACAGTTAAATTTGTCAAACATGCTTGGGCATCTTTCTTTATTTGGGAATTATTGCATGGCATGTCTTGGAAGAAAAGGAAATATAGACCTTTGCTTATTGCTGAAGAGTAAGCCACTGGAGTTCATCGTAAAGCGGGATTATACCGAGTTTATGGATAGAAATCCCATATTCTAATGCGATTTAGGACACGAAATTCCCTATGCAAGTTTTGCTACCCTTGATCACTTTTCAAAGCTGATTTTAGTTGTGCTGGGCAAATCATCCAAGAATCAGTCAGATTACAAGGATAAAAACCAAGATAGATGTGTTAAGAGCATTAGAACATAAAATCTGCAGTGTAACTCATGGTTTAGCTGAATGCTAACTCTCAGAAAAATTGACAATACAGTCTGTAATGATGCCTTCTTACGTAGTTTATGAAACCACAACTACTATAGAGGAAAGAAAAAGTGCTTCTATTTATTGTGTATAGCAGTCAGTTCTTAAAAATGTTTGATTCTGTATTTGCTTTGTAAGAGTTTTCAACAAAAAGAAAATAACTAAAGGTAAGCTAATATTTATTTGTAAAGATGGCTCTAATTTATGCTTTTATCCAAGTAAAGCCTTGGCAGTAACATAAAAAAACAGGATCATCACTTATGAAAACTAGGTTGTTACGTAAAGACTAGATCTTTAGCATCAAGCAAAAATTGGTTAATTAAGATAGGGGTGTTCTGTGGTTATATGGAAGAGGACAGTTAACCCAATACATTTGAATTTTGCTATCTATTGTATGATCTACATGATGCCACTTAACCTCTCTTAAATGTTCACATCTCTAATTGAGAAGACAGTATTTCTCAGGGAGATATATTAAAATAAGTCTTAAGCCTCTGCTGACCACTGAATCTTATTATTATTCATGGGAGTTCTGCTGTTAGTGTCACACGTAGTGTAATCTCTAGCTATATTAATTAATGTAATTTTGGAATGGTTTCCCCTTAATGCTCCTCTCCTCTTCTTGTCCCTTGTGTCCTTTTGTCACCATGTTCAGCATGAATGAAATTGTCCTGTGGAATATAGTGTCTGACAAAATCAACCTTACATCTCTTGGACTGCCTCTTCGCTGGGGCAGTTAGCCCTTAAGGGAGTTATTGGTTACCGTACCTGTCATTAAAGATTTGGAATCCTCTAACAAGTCCACAGTATGTGAACTTACCAAAGTCAATAAGCCTCTGAAGGGACCTTAAGCTGTGATATGAGTATTTAATCCTTTGTTTCCTTTGGAATCTTTACACAAAGTACTCAGGAGTTGAATTCTGATAAAATGAAAAGGTAAACTAATTAGAACAATGCTGTTCAGGCTTTTACGTTAAGGTTGTCTCAGTACTTACAATATAAAATCGGTCTATGAGGGTTTATAACTCAGACATGAAAAGGTTTCTACAGAGTTAACTTGACTAGCAAGGTCTCTAGCACGTCGTAAACTCCCCTTTTAGCCAGGTTTCGTACAGTAGAAGTCAGTCTTCTGAAAGCAAAGGTTTCACATGCATGCTGCTTCTGCATGAGAGCATGCCTAACCCAGCGACTTCAAAGCCTACTGGCCAATTTCAACTAAATCAGACAAAAAGGGCAAAGATGATTATTTTCCGGTGTGTTCCATGGATGTGAGTTGTTAGGTAAAGACGGTACACGTCGAAACACAGAGAAGCTGTAGTACAAACCCCATGCATTACTAGATCAGAATCCACTGAAGCTCGCAGCATGCATAGCACAAAATGCATAAATTCAGAAAAGCTTTACTCACAGAAACACTTCCCTCTTTCAGGTAAACTTGCTTGCATATAAAAAGCCCCACAAAACTGACAGACTATAACAGTATTTTGACTGTCTGGTCATAGCTACATAAACATGCTATGCCAGGTAGATAACCTGGTTACAATTAATAGAGGACTGAAATACATTCCTCCCTGCCCTCCCTTAACTCCAATCGCTTTTAGACACTTATATTTTCCTCCTTGCTGATGAATTAAGACTTTGGCAAATTTTACTGCCCTAGAAAACAAAAGTCATTTTTCATAAGACAATTTTGATAAAATTTTTTTAGTCAGTTGTTGCTATTGACATAGGAAAGAAACCAAAGTTAAAATTAAATGTATCGACACTTTAACACTTTGATTAGGGGTAAGCGTCACATTTTTGTTCAAGGTATCTCCGAAACATAATGCACGCTTGGGAAAATGAGATTCCTTTCTCTTTGGAATGCTAACTTTCTAAAGTGTAAAACTAGATAATAATACACACAGCACACCCATAACAAAGGTAAATTACTTCCTGGCAATGTTTTTCATCTCAGCCTAATCGCAATGTCCCAAAAATCTTCCGCTGAAATTCAGTAAAACTAATTCCTTCCTAAATCTATTTCCCTTTAAGACTAACTGCAAATACTTTGAAAATCCTAGAAAAGTGTATTTTGAACAAAGATCTTAATCAGCAGAAAAATCAGCAAATTAAGTTCTAGACCCCTTTTGGTTTTCCATGAGTAGAGCTCTAAAAGTCTCTTTTAAGAACTCTATACCTTTAAATAATACTGTGCTGTGTTGCAGTCATTCTATAAATCAGCCTCTTGGTTAATTTGCTTTTCTTGTCTTTTTCTGAACACACAGTGTAAATTTTAAGGCTTATTGATAATTACTGCTAAGAATGATTTGAGGATGAGTATAAAGCAAAACAAGTTTGGTGTAAAACTTTCACAAAAAGAATCATTCTAAAGAGATAAAAATATAATGGGAGAATAACAACACGAGTTTGGGTTAGAGAGGAAGGCAAGCAGATTAACATTAGTGCTCTTTCACATCGCATACAATAAGAGCAAAGCATCACCCTGGAACAGTCAGCCTAAAACGTTTAGGCCATTCAGTTCATTATGGTTTCATCCTGATGCTCCTGTTGTCCTCTGGCTGTCCAAGTATGTTAAATAAAATACTTCAAAGAAAGGATTCTCAAGTGTTCAACAGCTGATTTTGCTCCCAGAGGTGCTGAACTGGCAAAAGTGGGAACATGTGGAGCAAATATAATTAGCTAGAAAGGGAGGATGGACTACTAGAGCATTTTAGAGCTAGAAAATAAAATAGTAATGAATAGAACTGGAAGATGAAGGTGAGCTAGGCTTAATTAGAAAGGCAAAGGAATAGCAGAGATAACAAATTTACAGCTTCCTAATACATCTCTAATTTATGCAGATAAAATTATATACCCATGCATAAAAGAAAATAAAGCCTTTCTTCTGCCACTGGTTGTGAATAAAGTGTCATGTCCTTCAGAACTGGCTCTCCCTGGTAATTAGGGCCAGGGAAGCAGTTCTGCAGAGTTCTGCACAGCCCATTCACAGGTTTCTCAGGTAGTTATATTCTAGTTAGAGAATGGGTTCTGCTTTAGCTCCAACTTCTCAGCTAAGCTTCTTCTGAGTAACTTCGTTTTCTGGAAGCAGTCGACTGTTTTTCAGACAGTGTGTACCTCTAGAAGGGATGTTTATCACCAATGTAATGATGTGTTGGTATGCAGAGAGACTATTATATATATACACACACATGTACTTATTCTTATGTAAATCAAGACCATCCTGGAGTTGGTGGAATGCTTTATTTAAGTCAGAGGGCAAAAAAAAGGGATTGCACCTGCAGGGAGGAGCAAACAGGAGGGATGACTCAAAACTGACCAGCCAAGTATCCCATTTCATATACATCATACTCAGTATAAAGCTCAGCGATCACAAAGGTCAAGCCCTCTTATTCAGTGGTCAGCGTCCAGTGAGGACTTCATCCGTCTGACCCGATCCATGCATTCCTGAATCCAGACCCTGAATGCCATCCCTGAGGTCCAGCTCCTGTCTGCCTCCGAGTCCAGACCAGGGACTCTCTCTGTGCCTGACCTGCAGCATCCGTGGTGAAGCAGAACCATGGGGGAAGTCTGATTTAGTTCAATATACTTGTATGTATTTTATTATTCTTCTATTGAAGTTAGCTTTTTATTATGATGATTTAATTAAAGATGTGTTAGTTTTAATTTCCAACTCACAATCTGTTTCATTTTCCTTTCCCATGTTGAGGTGAAACTGGGAGTGCAACCGCCCAGTTTAGCTGCTGACCTGGCTGGAGGTGGCTGCACCAAGACAGGTTCCTTCAGCTTAGAGAGGCAATTTATTACTTCATACCTCACATCTAACTGAATACAGATAGGACTATTACACATTTCGGTTACAAAACACTGTTGATATAGCATCATAGAGTGTTAGATCCTCTGTATCTTATTTATTATACATGTCCACATATTGTGATAATTGGGTTGTATAATATTCCATGCAGGCTAATGTGAAAATCATTTGTGTCGAATAGAAATTACTTATTTTGATTCTGCAGGGGTTTGTTTTGTCAAAACTCGTGTAGTATTTAGGAAAGTAATCATTGTTCAATTGTGGAGCACAAGAAGTGTAAAATTATCATAACAGAAGTAGAGAGAATGAAAAGAACAATGAATCTGACCTCATTTGTTTGATTATTAACGGTGTTTCATCTAATTTACAAGGTCTAACCTTGTGTGATGCAAATGTAGAGCACAAATGTACCCTTTTATCTCACAGCCAGTAATTAGTTTTGCTACATATACTATTTTTGCTCTAGTTAAGCATTGGGACACATAGAAATAGGCAGCTAAAAGCCTTAAAGAATCATTTTCACAAAATACCATAAGCCTACAGAGACTGAGAAAAACTATGAATATTATGTAACATAATTTTACAATTTGATATACTACTTTCTCCTCAAAAAAAGTCATCAAATTTAGAAGTTAAACCTTTCCAGAAATGCCACAATTTACTTAGAAGGCTTTTGTTTCTTTTCCTAAGCCTTCTCAGAGGTACCAACCACCAGCAGAATATGACCTCGTTACATCAGGTCAGTTATGAGAGCCATTATATACCAGTGGATCGGTAGCATTGCATTTTGCATTTCAGAGAACACACATCACCTTTTCTAATGAGTTATGGAAGAGATTTTTTTGAGAGGTAATGCCTCTCTTGATACTTCTGGTAACCCACATCAGAGGTAAAACAGAGCAGGATTCACACCAGCTTCCTTCTATAATTTACATACAAAACCACACAGGCGGGTTGGCTTGTAGATGTGCACAGGAGCAAAACGCACTTCACTGAGCTGTACGAGCTTCATGGACAGCAAAGTGTCAATGAGAAGGGTGTTGGTTCCTCCCTCTGCCCCAGATTTTGTTAAATTGGACTTCAGGTGTCTTTCGTGGCTTTTGTTTCTCGGGAAGTTGTGTGAAGTAAAAATCCACACTTGCCCAGCTGATGGATTTTATTCCTCTGCTAGTTGAATTACCATAACAACAGAGCAGAGCAGACGCTGGAATCAGGCCAACAAGCCCCATTTGAGTGGCTTGCAGAACACATCGGCATATCAGCAGAAGGGAAAACACATCTCCACAAAACAATTAGGTAAAAATCAGAAGGTGATAAAATGGAAAATTAGCGTACTTAGATAAAATTTAGGGCTGAAGCTTTTCTCCTTCCCATTAAACCAGTGATGGATTATACCGCTCTGTCCACAATACATTTGTTTTAATTAAGGAAAACTGAAGGATGGACCATGCTCATTCAATATTTCAGGTCAGTGCCACTATAATTTTGCACAAGTATATATCCTACCTATCTCTTCCCTCATACTCTAATGAGGTGATATATCAGTGAAAAGGGTGAAAAGCTCTAAATCTTTAGTTTTCGAACGGGTTGGTTGGGTTTTTTTTTTTTTAGAGTGTTCCTTCCAAAAGAGAAAAGACTCCCCACCCTTGTCCATATTACAGATAACAAAATAATTTCCTCTTTTTTTCAGCTCCTTTCTTAAACTGCCTGTCGTGTATCAACAAAAGAAAACAACCAAACAAACCACAAACCCACAACACATTCCTGTTTTGCCTTATGTCTTATCCCCTGGCAGTGTGGGTTTCTGCACCAGGGCGTTTCCCTGCCAAAAGGCTTCCACAGGTGCTTCAAGTTTTCCTCACCGTATCAAATAGGGACAGCCCTCATCCTGGCGGGGAGTGCTTGAGATATTGAAAAAAAAAAAAAAAATCTTGCAATATCAGCAGATCAATACTCTGACATTCAGCAAAAAGTCTGTTTTGCTTTCCTCCCTTTCTCTCACAGCTCTGTTGGCCAGCACGCTCAGGCTTCTCTCTTCCTGAGCAGAAATCTCCTATCCTGAAGTCCGATTTTTGTTCGGACACCAAGGAACCTCATCCACTTCCAGATTAGAAATGCAGAGTACAATATTATCTGTATTTTTGGTCTCTTTGGGTACAGAGTCATTGAATCGCTGTGCCAGTTATTTCATTCGTATCCTTCCAAGCATGCTCTCTCCTCTTGCTCCTCCTCAGCCTAGTTCACTCTTAATGAACACGTCATCAAATCCACTTGTCGTCTGTACTTTCACGAGAGTGCTCCTTTTTCCATCAAAAAACCCAATTCTCTCTTCCTTTTTAAGGACCCGCGGAATGCTAACCACGCAAATCCAAACAACTAGCGCTCCATCAAAGGAGAGTGAGGAGAAGGAGCAAGTAGCCAAGTAACAGCTCAGCAGGAGGTTGACACTCCTTCTGCTTCTGAAATAAACACCTTACACCTGCCCCTCACACAAAGTGTGTAGACTTATTTTCTTCCAGCCATCTGTTCAGATACTCCATGACCCATGATAGAGACATCATTCCTTAAGATCATGCAATATATCATGATATGACTTGGGGCTACATAATAATTCTAACTAGAGTCTTCCAAATGCTACTATCGCAGCTTATAGAGACATTTACAGTAAGAAGCAGCATCAGGAAGGTCATCAGAAAATACCTACTTATCTTGTAGCATTATAAAGAGATAAAACAAACAAAAAAAACCCACAGGAGAAAAACATTATTTGAGGAACAATATTTCATTCACAGTTGTCTAAATCTGTTTTAGCATTTTATCAAAATTATTTAAATAAATTAAACCTCAGGCAAAAAAATAAACAAGCTTAAGGAAAGAAAAACTTTCATTTAGTTTTGATACGCTGTTTAATCACAATGGTGCTCATAATCAAAAATGCCCTATTTGTAATGGTGCAATGTTGCAAACAACAGCCCTTCAAACCTAAGTCTTTTCTAGCAATCTGCTGTGGTACCCTGGCTGGCTGTTAGCGCTTCAGTTACATTTTAAAGTTCAGATCAAGGTTCTGTTTTTTATTTCAAGGTCTTCGCTAAAATGTCTGTACAACACACTGCTGCTCCGTGACATTTATTTGTGCTTATTATCTTCCGCTATTATTTTTGCAGGAAAGACTGACAATTATGCATTTGCAGATGTAGTAGATCAAAATCCCCAGAACACTCTGGTGTTTGCTCTGGGCTTATTACTCCCTGATACTTTTACTATCAGTAGAATTTGCTTGTTTACCATTGCTATCTCTATTTAGATCATTTATATAGATGAGAAACAGTGTGAAGTCGCACTGCTGACTCCTGGGAGGTCTCATTTGTTATCTTCTCCCACATGAACAGCAGCTACTTTTACTACTGTTTGCTATTTTAAGCCAGAGCTCCACTCACACCTGTGTTCTCACTTGCAATTCACATAGATTTGAGTTGAAAAGAGATTAAGCCAAGTTGGCTCCAGTTTCAGCAAAGCGGAAAAAGATAAATGTTAAATTCTGGGCCAGAGAGAGAGAGAGAACCATTTGGCTTTGGCATCCCGGAAGCAGAGTGATTAGTTATGCTAGTAAAGGAGGAAAAGAAAGGAAGGGAAAAAAAAGAAAAAGGTCAGCTTGGAAATTTTGCTATAGCAATCTCTTGCAAATCTGTGTCCTCAGCTGATGGAAAAGTGATCAGGTAAAGCAAGAAAGAAATTTTATTTGGAGTCCATGTATGGTTCCAGGGAATTGTGGGCGATTTACCTCGAACATTTCAAGGTCTTTTTAGAGGTTGTCTCTGTTTCTCTTTAAAGGAAGCAGTTGGGTGCACAGGAGAGTTAATAAAGCTGGTTTTCTATAGATTTCTATTTTGTGATGGGGTTCTATTGAAATGTAATACACTGTAAACTTTGAAATTTTGATGGAAATCTTGCTGTGGAGGAAGGAAAGGTGAAGGGGAACTAATTCTTAATTCTATTTTCAAGAAGTGAATATGTCTAAACAATTAATTCTCCATCACACTTGGCTGAAATAGGCTGATGCACTCAGAGTAGATCATCATAATAGATAAAAGTCATGATTAGATACTTCCCTAAGAAACGAGACTCTTTGAAATGAAAAGAAATAAGAAGCAACGCCATATGACTCTATGCAATCAATGTTACTGTTTTGGTCATGAGTCAACCCGCTCTCTCAAAAAAGCTTCTCCATGCTGGCCATTCGCTGGCCTCGACTTAGGGTATCCTTCCCTGAGATGATTTTAAAACCTGTAGTTGATAACCTAAAAGCTGGAGTCTGGAGGCAGGGCTCTTGGCATTTTCTCCTGATGTACTCAATTCTCCTCAATAATAAACTAATTTTAAACTGTAACTTACCATCTGGTGCAGATCAGGCTAGTAGGAATTACATTCACCTTGTCTTTAACATAGGTAATTGCATCATCTTGACTATTAACTCTAAATTATAAACTACCCGCAATATATGGATTTCATGGTGGATCAGGAAAAGGCATGTAATAAATATTACTTATTCTTTACAGTTTGCAATCATAGATCAACTTATTTACCTTATGCTTAGTAAGGTCAAGTATAGAAGTTTGAGGGGGTTTGTCTGTTTTAATAGAAAAAAGATGTCTAAAACTGAGTTTCCTTCTTCCTTTAAATTTAGTCCTACCCAGTTTTAGAGAATTGTAAATAAGAACTCTGAACAGGACTGGACTTACTGGTATCCTTCATTGAAGCAGCTTCAGTAAAACTAATGAGGTAACTAAGCACTGCATCTCTTTGACCACTACAAGGTATTCAGGTGTGGGGCTACACGGCAAGCACAGTGATCTCCAAAACAGATGAAATGAAGAAAAGAGATTTCCCACAATTTGTGTTAGGTATTTTCCAGTCACATCCACAGGGATCTCTGCCAAAGAGGCAGATCCTGGTTACGTGGCCCTCTACTGTGCCTATGAATGTGGTAAAACATTGCCACCATAAACTGTAACAAGTGAAACAATGACAAAGCCTGGCACATCAAACATCTTAGCTTAAAAGAAAGCTTGATGTCCATCTTGGCCTCTTTCTTCAGTGCAAGTAAGCAATTTGCTTTTCCACTCTTAAATACATTACCTTGACGCAACCTCTGTTAAAAGGAGAACTCCTTTTACCATTGAGGAAAGCGTATTACAGTATTAAAAAGTCCTTATTTCTGGTGACTCGGGGGGTAAAGCATAAATCATACCTCTAGCACTAATACTACACTGAATTTTCTATATCCAAAATGCCTTCTTATTCTTTATGCAGTCTCCTTTTCTCAACTTTTGTGTTTTTCATATCAAGGATTATCTCAGCCCTTTGTATTTTTATGGAGCAGCAAAAAAAAGGATCCTTGAAAAAAAGAATCGTATATACCTAACAAGATTCTCTTCCTCTTCTGCAGCTTTGCTTAAACATTACTTAAGACACACTTCTGTCAGTGTTGGACTTTTTCTGAAAAGTTATTTCAGCAACCTGAACAACAGGGGTATTGCTTACAAAACCCTGATAAGTAGATGATAACGGTTCTCAAGACATCTTTAAAGCTCACTGAACAGAGTCTTAGGAGACTGAGTATCTCCTGCACACCAGAAGCACCTTAAATATTACAAAACACTAAATGATGTTTGGAATACACAAAGTGTAAACTTTAAGCCCTCAGGCCACAAGATCCCTGGGCACTCCTTACAGATGCTTATCAACTATGTTACCGTTTATGGAGCTTCAGCTCAACTGTAGGGCATTAACATACAGCCAGATGTTCTCCTCTGATCTTTAAAGACTGTCTAATCTTCACAGTGTAGTCATGCTGTACGACAAGGATTACCCTAACATTTCAACACTTGAAACCCAAGTGGAAACTCACTTTTTTTCTAAAAATCTTCAAAATATTGTAGGAAAATACAATGGGATCTCCATAAAGGGCAGCAATTGCCAATCTCTAGTTACTGGTGAAAAGTATATTGGTAAGTTCTACCCAAACAGGCACTGGTACTGTGGTCAAGATGGGGTTTTTTTGCCTCCCTTACAACTTTCCTCTGTAGATAAAGTAGATGATGAGATGTGTGGCATACACTAACAGACCACAAAGCTTTCAGGCAGTGTATGTCACCAGAACAAGGAGAAAAGTCTCCGCTTCAAAGCTTCTTAAGGCAGGGATGAACACTGCAAGCAGACTGCAGTAGTTTCTGCAGCATACCACGACTGACTTGAAATCATTACTGAAAGCCAAGCCACTACTATTGACTTTGTAATAACTCCCATGTCTCAGCATTGGTACAATGGCAGCCTGGATCGACAAATAGTAGCTAAAACTAGCTCTGGGCTTCTGTATCTATTGGTCTTTGTTAATTGCATTTCTACTTTCTTTATCACATTTGCTTCTACACACTCAGCAGCACAGAGGATGCTGACAGGGCAAGTAAGTTTTGTCCTAAGTTCATGCAGAAGCCTCTAGAAACAAGAGTCTAGGCTAGATGCCGCATTATATAGATACCCTCACTATGGGAGTACAAAAACAATGCAGTGCAACTCCTGGCAATGATCCTAAGTACCTAAGAAGGAGAAACAACAAATGCACTCCAGGGGCACACTTATATGTGGAGTTCTGTAGCGCTTGAATAGTCCTACACCTGTGTTCCTCCCACGGCTAGAGGTAGCACTACGTTGACTCACAGCACGCTACTCAGGCACCAGGGGATTCATCTCACCTAATATTAGGTGCTTACAACTCAGTTAGTTAGCCTTGTATAACCAGTGGAAGGCAACTAACACTTCTGCCAGTTGATGGATCATCTTGTCCAAAAAGGGTCTCACCTAAAATAGATCAGAGGAAACTCAGCCTAGAAGCAAGGATTTTTCTCCATTTTCTATGAAGAACTCTGGATGAGAAGATGTCTTGAGAAGTGTAAAGGCTTTTCAGAAAATGAAATAAAAAATGGAAACTCAAGGTGTCAGGCCTGTTTATGTCAACAACTGAAGCAGACTGCTTTCCATACACTACAAGGTAAGGAACAGCAAAATCCTACTGTTACCTCAGTCTGTCATTGTGCAACTTCTACATGACATACGAAGATGCCTGTCCAGAATACACCACTTACAAAGCAGAGAACAACTTCCTGGCTTCACACTACTATCTCCAGGTTGAAACTACCCATATGTAAAAGAGAAAATTGCTCTTACTGATCACAAAACCTGACTGCCAAGAATAGTTAAGTCTGTGACTGTTTTGAGGTGAATGCATGCTTCCATTTCTTAGCATTCACATCAAATCTAGCGCTATACAAAAATACAGATTCTCTGTTTACACAGAGATTCGCAGTTTGCATCTCCACTGCTGTACACTTTGTGCAACTGCTCCTGTGCCAATCACCATGTCAACTTCTCAGCTGTATTGTACGTGAATACCTGAGCTGGCAAAAGAGAAAGCCTTCAGGATCCAAGGGGGCTTTGAAATTGTATTTCAAAATATATTCTCTCTTCTAAATTGGATCAAATTTGTTTCTACTGAAAAGCGTATCACTTCTTTACTACTCTGACATCTGAAGAGACTATTCAATAGTCTGCTAAGGTAAAAATTCTAAGCTATGTTTCACATCATCAAGAACACTCCTGAGTAGGTAGAAGATGTGTTGTTGTTTGATCTTATCAGTTAAAAAAAGAAATAAAACAAACAAGGGGAAGCATGGTATTTCTAATAGCAGAGTCCCCCGAAGCACAGCTTTTGCAAAGCTTTGTTTTAGAGGGGGAAACTGACCACTCACTCCAATCATCTACTGCATTTAATCCAAACGTCCCCTTGTATTCCTGAAAACTTACATAGTCCTCAGAAGACTAAGTAGCATGGCACAGGCAGAAAGACTAAAGGATCAGGATGCATTATTTAGTTACAATTCACTGCTTGAACTGTGCTATTCTCGTACCCATAGCCTAAAGCAGAAAACACCTCTAAATGCATTAGCCTAAAAGAACGGGCTGAATTCAAGTTGCTCTTCCTCATATTTGTGAAAGAGGAAAAGAACCACAGCTTAGCTGCTTTGAAATAACCAACAAGGATTTGAGGATTGGAGCACACAGTGAGTATGTGAATGATAAGGGCAGATACTCCTTGCTGCCTGCAGTGACGTGGTGGTTGCATCCTTCTTAGTTCCCAAGTTAGAACTTCAATGTTAAACCATGTGTTCTGCTCAGGTTCTCATTCATTAAACCAAGTGAAACCTAAAAAAGAAACCGAGCAGTGCACTAACCTGCAGTGTACAACCAGTACAGCCTTAACCGAGGCAGGGAACAGCATTTTTGAGGGACTAGTTGCTCCCCAGCTCACTAGTTTCAAAAGAATCACTTAAAAGTTAATCATTAACCTATTAATGAAACTGCCAGAGATAAACATTTATTCACTACTTTCTTCTTCAGGACATTGGACACAATCTGAAGGAGAGACATAAGTCTAAATGAATTCAGCTTTTAAACTACTCTCCATCTTCCATAAGAATAAGTCTCCCTCAAAGGTTTCTGATAGTATGATTGGTTTTGGGGATTGAGGCAGGAGGGAGGGTTAGAAGAGGAGGAAAAGAAAAACCAAAACCAAGCTCACCCTCCAAAGCCAAACAAGCCTTCATTCCTGCCCTCAGACACTGAGGATACAAAATTCTCTGTGTTGCTTCAAAGCACTTTCCTATCCTATGTGGTGTTCCGTTCCCAGCCATGGCTGAGTTTTGTTGCCTCAGAGGAAGGAAGGAAAAACAAACAGAATACATATAGCCAAGTACACACTGGAGGAAAAAAAATCCTTCTACTGCCTGTAGGAGACCAAGGCACAGAAGTGAGCACAGAATCTCAGCCCGAGTTTTAATGGTTCTGTATATTGTATAATATCATACCAGTGAAAAATGACTTTAAAACATTCACACTATTTTGGCCAGATAGAACTGTTTACAATCTCAAGGCACTACCGTTTATTTTTGCACAAGATGTTAGGCAATTTGAAATCTGGTCAAGTTCTGCGCAAGTTCCCTTTTCAAACCTGGATCAACTCTTTCTTCCTATGATGGCTTATAGAGCTTTAGCTTTTTGAGATTTGCCTCTGAAGTAGTCAGCTGTCTCCCTCTGCTACTCATTTACTAAACCATGAAGTTCTTTTGTGCAAACGCACAAATTGAATTTCCAACAATGCACCGAAGAATGCTTCAAGAGTGACAAACAGATGCATATACAACACAGATAATACAACAGTTTCAGGGCTATCAGGAAAAGTGCACAGCAGTTTCTGTCTGCACACATTAACATCCAAGTCATCTAAGTACTTCTGTGCCTCTGAGTCATCTCGATTGCTATGGATTACCATCTCTCTGGAGATTCAGGATGGCATTCCCATTATCCACTTAGCTACGTGCTCTTACTATATCATCTACTCATGGCAGCTGGTAGTATCTGCTTAAGTTTACTTCTGTGTTATGAATACTGGAGTTGTAAGACATCAAACTGCCATTCCTCTTTCTTTCAGAGGATGTGAAGTCAGAAAGTATTGCAGCTTTTAGCTTAGAGCTTATAAAACATCCTGAAATGGCAAAATCTAACATTTGAAATCGGTTAGCTGTAATTTTGATGTCTTGGTTATGAGTAGGGAGCCATTACTTGTTTCAGTACTGATACATCAAAGTTGCCCCTCACAAAAAAAAAAAAACCCACTTGCTGTAGATCTAAAGCAGAAAGAGACAATTAGACACTTTCTTCTAAATCCAGCATTTTGTTTAGTTGGTCCACTGAATGACAAGACTCTCAGATTCTGCAGCTTTCCCATCCGCATACCAAAAATGTCACTTGAACAGCATGACAAGGTTACAAAATGAGTCACAACAACAGTGGTTTGCATGCAAACAAAAGCGCAATGTCTACATTCTTAACAAAATCTATTTTGTTAGAGCCAATCAGGTCAAATGATTAACACACTACATAGAGTTAAAGTATATGAGTCACAGTGCAAGACATCCTTCATTCAGTTTTATAAAATTATTCCAGTTTCAAGACAAGTAAGCCTAGTTTTAAAATGATGTACCAAGGGACACTACCCACTAGGTTTTCCATAAAAATCACCCTATACCTTCAAATGCTCTTCTTGCATTATGGCGTAAGTCCTAGACTGGATATCTCTCAGAAAAAGAACAAGTTATTAATTTTTGAAAATTATATCTGTTATTCCTTTAATGGAAAATCTGACATGTTTTATAAAGCCTTCATCATACATATTAGCATGGCCTAAGGAGCTACTAAATAACATCCAAACTGTTCCAGACACTGTTCAAAAACACAGAAAGACCATCGACTGAAGAATTTTTAAAGAGAGAAAAAAACCCCATACATAGGAAAAAAACCCCAAACCTATAACAAACAAGCAGAATGAACAAAATTCTGATCATTCGGCAGCTTCTGGAACCAATAAGGTAGGTAGGAGGGTGCACGGTACTGGGGGAGGT
This sequence comes from Cuculus canorus, assembly GCF_017976375.1. Lineage (NCBI taxonomy): Eukaryota > Metazoa > Chordata > Aves > Cuculiformes > Cuculidae > Cuculus > Cuculus canorus. Next base: position 5,633,043 of record NC_071415.1, on the reverse strand, counting down.
GTCAGAGATCAGGGCATCGAGGGGGAGGTACAGAACTAAACTGGGGTGAAGATACTGTAAAGAACAGTGAAGATGTAGGAGCACGTACGGCAAGGCTGAGCCGAGACTGTGCAAAATCCTCACTATAAATTATGTATTTACTGAGACTGAGGAGGAATTTCATCCTGGGGGAATGTACCTGTTTTTCCTTCTTCCCTGTGGCTTTTATCACCAAGCTCTATGCCATTTACTATAGAATATCCTCCTGGCCAGTTGTCCCAACTGCATCCCCTGCCAGTGTCTCGTGCAGCCCCAGCCTACGGGGACAGCGTAAGGAACAGAAAAGGCCTTGATGCTGTAGAAACACTGTTTGGCAGTAACTAAATCAGGGATATGTTATAAAACCTGTTTTCATTATGAATCCAAAATGCAGCACCAAATGAGCTACTATGAAGAAAATTAATGCTTGTCCAGCCAAAACCAGTACAAACGTCTCTGCAGGATGTCAATGTGCACGTTGATCCCACAGACACCTAAATAAGGAACTGGCACGCTAAGGACCACGGTCTTTCCTTACCCCAACACTGCACCCTAGCCCTGCGACCCATTTTATGTATTCAATAGGGAGAGGATGCAATCTCTCTTGTCCCCCGTGGTTTGCTTTGAGATCATAGACACTGACATGGGCAACAGTAGAAGTTGCAGAGTAAGTAACAGGATGGTTTCTGGGCTCTGCGCTTGTATTTATCTGTCTGCAGTATTACTATTCATTAAAAAGTCTGTCCCTCTTTTGAGTGAAAAAATAGTTAGCTTCTCTGGCTTATGACAGCCTTTGTAAAGAGCGGTGCTATATTGATTCTTTCTTCAGTGCGTATACAAACTCATTTATAATGTTATGACCTGAGCTGTAGAGCACAAATTTAAAATGACCTGTACATATTACTTGGTAACATTTGGATTGCAAGTTAAATACTCCCTGATTAAACATGAATGCTTTTCCCTTGGAGTGGGAGATATCTTATCAGAAAAGCCTTCTTATCAAATTCACCATCCTGGAGGCAGACACATTCTCTTGCAGTGCTGGGAGTTTATAATGATAAAATTAACAATGTTGTATTTCCCAATGAAGTCAGCAGTAGTGTACTGCATCCTACCATTAATCATTAGAGCCAGTTCTCATAACAGAGCCACTTGCTGGCCCTCAGGCACCTGCATCACTCCCCAAGCAATTCTAGTCCCCAGCAATAACTTATCGCAGAAGCCAGGGATCAAGATTAAAAACCCGGTGAATAATGGGAGACTGTGTGCACCTCTATTCCTCTGGTAGATACAAGCAAGCTAATAACCTCCTTAAAGGGGAAGCAAATCATTCTGTATTTTTCACTTTATAGACAAGCCAGAAAAGACTTGTATCTGTGTCTCGGTAAAATTTATTGTATTGTTTAAGTTACTTGGTTTTGCCTTGCACAAGGCATCAGCATGCAAAAAACATTTGCTGGGGGCTCCTCTGTATAGCAGTATTCCAAGTATTCTGCATTTTGCTTACAATAAAAATGGCAGGGGAAGGGAATTTTAGTTTAAATCAGAAAATCAGAAATATTACCCATTTTGCAAAAGCATTGGGCAAGCAGTATAACCAGAGGCTTCCAGCTGGTAAAAAACGGCTTGAATTGACATTTGTGCCATAGAGGTGATAAAAGAACCCTTGCCAATGCATTTCAGCCGTGTCTTCTCCTTCTCTCTTCTTCCCAGTCACAGGGCATGATACCACAACACTGAGCGTTCTGCAGCTGCTGAAACTTCGTGCAGGTTTCTGGCAAAGAACCTGATGCAATCGATGCAGCTCACAACCTGCTAAACAGACAAAGCAACGTGCAGGTCTGGAAATAAAAAAAGAGTATGCTTCAGAAAGTTTCATCGGAATCTAACTTAAGTGTACCAGCTGGAAGACAAAAATGCATGTGCACATATATCTGTGTAGGCACGTACAGTTAAAGTTTTTTGTATTGTTCAATTCAACATCAAATATTATTCTGCTTTCCAGCAATACGCAGAGTAACCCCAGCCATTCCTATTTTCACCTACAGAGTATATACAACTTTTAAATTATTATTATACCGTTTATTCAATAATTAATCCAGAAAAATATTTGCAGTCCTACTATACTTCCTTTAGTTCCTTTCAAATTAGAGTCTGATCTAAGAGAGACACACAGTATATTGTGCCACTATTCATTGTTCTCAAGAATTTAATAGCTCAAGCTTTTCTTTTTTGGAGGTTACTACAAATAAGGTTCTTGCATTCCTGAGTGAAAAAAACAATAATTACTATGCTTAATATAATTAATACTTGCTACAGATTTTGTAGGAGGTGAGCAGGGAAATAATTTCAAGTATGGCATTAAAGAGGAAAAGAAGACAGGGAATTTAAGAAAGATAAATGTACAACTGCTGTGTTAAAAGCATCCAGTTTATACAGGTAGTTCTTTGCCAAACCTGCACACGATGCCTTAGTCAACAGCGATTTCAGACAACACACTGAGTTGAACCAGTATGATAAATAACACTGCCTCTTTGAGAAAAATGCAGGAAGAAACTGTAATTGAGTCATACTTGGGCCGATTTTACAATGAATACTACATGGAGTCAGATGAGAAATCTCCATCACTGTGGATGTTATTTGCCACTTAGAGAATACGAAAAGAATTACGGAGAATGCAAATTATTCTCTTAAAGCTGAAACATACACCAAAAACTGTAAGAGAAAGGAATGGCTACCAAATATGACCACAAAAATTTGTCAAGTGAGACTAGTCGTTCAGCATAGCTATTTTGGACTGACAGGTCTCAAAAATTCTGCCTCTGATTTTTCCCACCTGCTAAAGATAGAAGCTCATCACAGTTACAATAGCTCAGGGCACCCCAAAAGCTGTCCAAGCATGAGTTAAAATAAGAATGTCATCACTACCTACTGATGTATCTTAAGCCTACCACAAAGTCACTTAACTGTAATGATTTAGAAATAAATAATAATGTATTAATGTAATTGATCTATTTCTGAATACCACGTGATACACTGGAGCGTCAAATGCGTAGTGCTATTAGCATTATTCGATGAAGTAAGGTAACTAGAAGCATGGACAATGATGGACTCGAAAGTATATTGTAATCAGTCCAAAATACATAGTAAACAAAAAAAATATGATTTGACTCTCCTAATATTCCAACCGTAACCAATCAATAGAGAGTTATTTCCATCCAAAACCACATATCATGCCATTATTCACATTCAGTTCGTGCCCAGGGTGGGGAAAGCCTGAAACCGAATTGAACAATTCTGCTGAATAATTTTTCCTGGTTAACTGCGACAATAAATCATTTTCCACAAAAACGTAGCCCCTTCCCTACTGGATCTTTATTTTTGATAAAAGAATTGAAAAGCATAGCATTATACATCAAGTTTCAGCAAAACGTCTCTACCAAGCAGATCTTGAGATCCTGTGATACTTATTAATACCACAAAAGTCTGTTGCAGAGGGGAGAACAGAGAATACTGTTACTGGGATTTTAAAATATTATACCCATGAAAGCATATAATTCGCTTTACAAATGTCAGAACTGGTGTCAACTGCAGCCTTTAGAGATATGATGTTATTAGCAACTTCTCCACATGTTTTTGAAGGAGGGAAGATCAATGAGAGAATGCTTCAAAAGCTGGGTGCAATTTATGTACTAACTATGGAACAGCAGAGCAGCAGAGGTATTTTGGTCATGTCTCAAGGAAAGCAGGCTACAATCTGATAAAAATGTTTCTGCAGGATTATGCTTCAGAGTACACAGTGCGCAGGTGAATGAAGAAAGCAGCATAACAAACAGGTTTTATAAGTTTATGGCTTGGTTTGGTGGAAAAGGCTTTTACTTAAAAAGAACCAGCTTTCTAATTTTGCATCTGGGTTTGTAAACCACACCTTTACCTCTTGCCAAACAATTCAGTAAGGACAAAATCAAAAAGCAGAATCTATTTTCCACTCCAGTTGCTCCTTATCATGCAGAATACAAGTAACTCGGGTGCCAGAAAGTCCTGTAGCATTTGTTTTGACGTCTGTTTATTTCTCACTACTGCAGTTGATCTCTGCCTATTCATCAGCCTGAAGAACCGTCCTTTGGCTGACTTAAATACATAATCAATAGACATTTTCTAGTCTTGCATCAATTCCGTATTCACAGACAGTGTAGACTAAGCCAGATGGAGCTCAGTGGCATCCACTGAAAAAACAAGAGATGGCAGGCACAACACAAAATACAAGACATTCTATTTAAAGATCAGAAAAAGCTTTTTTTCTTAGATGTGATTGAACACTAGAACATACAGCCTAGAGAGCCTGTGAACTTTCCATTCTTGGAGATATCCAGCACCCATTTGATCAATGCCCTGAACAAGGTGCCCTATCTGACCCTGCTTTGAGCAGGGGGGTGGACTGGATGACCTCCAGGTGTCCCTCCCAACTTCAACCATTCTGCCATTTTGTGATTCTATAAAAATATGATATATACATAGTTGACACCTTGTAACGCAGCCTGGTCCAATGCCTTTAACTGCAAAACTAAGCGATATCTGTGATTACAAACAAACTGTAAAAACATAAGTCCCCTCAAACATTCTCAGCAAGTGGCAGTCAGCTTTCAACACACGAATCCTTCACGTCGAAATGGGTCTTCCTGCCTGCAAGTGTGAGTTCTGAGAGCTACAGCTGTGATCCTTGTACAAGGTGCTGAGGGCTAATACGGGTACAACAGCTCTTCTCCACAGAATAGTGGGCAAGAGGGCACTTTAAGCCAGGCCACAACAGTGACCTGTTTACAATGTACAGGTCTTAAGAAGCTAAGCAGATTTTCAGCCATGAAGAGATTCACGGAAGATCACTGGGGATACTGTTGTGGAGAAAAATGGAATGAATAAATTTGGGACTTTCAGAAACAGCGATGTTAAGAAAATGAAGCCAATGTAAAGACACATTACAATGTAAGTATCTGCCAGACTCGACTTAAGAAAACAGCTGAGAATGTGCCAAAGTGAGTCCTCTCTCCAAAAGGATAAAACCAAGTGTTTAGCTTTAGGTAAAATGATCAGGCCTTGTTTAAGATATTCTTGGAAAGAGTCTCTAAATTGGCATTGCAGGAGGAGACAGAAAAGCAGCAGTAGAGACAAGATGCTGTTCTACTAGCAGGGACAGTCAAAACTTCCAGCATTCCTGAAGTTCAAAGGGAGAAGTGTGAACACTATATGTTATGTTACGTTACAGAGGGAATTTTCAATTTTAAGTACTTGTACAACAGACCAGAGAAAATCTAACGGTGCCTACTCTTGCAAAGGATGTAGCATTGAGATGATCATCTTTTTTCTCTCTTTCTTTCCCTATTTAAGTAAACATTTTTAATCCCATAGGCCTTAGCCCAATACAATTCATTGTTACTCCCCCTCTGTTCTATGAGAACAGAGTAATTTTCCCCAAGAGCGGGTGGTGTAAGAGTGCATTTATGAGCTAAAACTCAATATCATTACGCTGTTATAAAAGTTTCCCTAATTGAGCTATTTTTTCTGCAAATTCGTCTAAACATACCTACGAGTCTACGGTGTTCTTGTAGCATTGCTCAAGTAGCTTTAAATAAAAATAAATAAAATGCTGAAGTAAAATAAACTGAAATAAACATTTGAATTTTCCCTAGGAAGCAAAAAGCTAGAATTATTCCACTAGATTTGACCTGTATGTTAAAAGAACCCAAACCTATAAAAATGAAATCAAAGGTTCAATCCTGAAAATGCTTATGCACATGAATAATTAAAAAACTCCAGGGTAAAATTATTCATGTTTCAGACTCCACGCACAAGTGTCAGGATGCAAAAAATTAACTTATCTCATATTTAAATTTACAGTTTATATTGTCTATTTAAGCTTCCTAAAATTCCTGCTGATTGCAATGGAACGTTGCAGGGTGTGAGGATCAGTACATGATCACGCTATTCAAATCCTGGCTGGTTTGGGTACACAGAACATATCTGTGAGATTATCTGCACCTTATAAAGCCCAATCTTGTAATGATATACAATCAAAACCAAGATATTTATCACTTAGTTCTACATTAACAGTTAAGAAAAAATACAATCTTTCAATAACTATGTCATCTGCTCATACCTTCCTTGAAACTGTGCTTCGTTTGTAAATGCACTAAAGGAAATACAATGACATTTCAATAGATCATTTTTTTTTAACAGTCCCTACAAAATGCATGCACAAGACCAAGCTGCTGAACACAAGCAATCATCAGCTTGTCAAGATCCTCAAATGTCTGAGCAGTTCTTACAAAAGAAAGAACATAGACAAAGGAACACAACTACTCCTTAGTCCTGAATAAAAACAATTCTATTGAAATAGAAAAGTGTATCCTAAGCAAAAGCATTTGGGGTACAAAATGTCACACAACCCTTTTCTTCTTTCAGGTAGCTTAGTTTCACATAAACTTTCTCTTCAGCATAGAACGCAACATGACTTTGGAGAGCAGAGGGATTTTTTTAGAGCGTTATTAAGCCATGAGGACTCAAACATTTTGCTGAGTTAAGGTGATTCACTACACTCCCCTGCTTAAGCTCAATATCTATTTCTGCGTTGCCTATTTTAATCTTAGTTGCAAGTTAAACTGACATTGCTGAAGCTTTTTTTCTAAGGCTTTCCAGCATATGAGCTAAATTGCAATACCTTGTAAATGGAGTTTTGTCTATTCAGCAGATGGATAGCGATTGATTAAGCTTCAGAGACTTGTCTGTGGATATGAATTCTTAAAGACACTGATCTGCAAAATCAGAACCTCTGTGATAGATTACACTGGTAGAATATTCCAATGCTGTACTCTTGAAATTAATGGAGGCTGCATGCGGGAGACTGAAGGGCTGATCTAGCACTCTTTGTTTATGTAGGCTAACAATTCTATGCTTGTCTATATTCCACCATTTGAAAAAGTGGAAACATGCCCCTCTACTAATCTGCTTTTACCAGCTTCTAAAGGTCTACAGTGTCCGATAAAGCAGATCCTTTTAGCAAAGCATTTATAACTATAACATTTTATAAAAGTAATGACAAAGTCTACTTCTGACACACATAAATGAAGAAACAGGAATGGGAGTTTACTGAACCCCCACAACTTGACGGCTGATGAAAGTCAATAGCAGAATAAGGTATATGCTATGAATTGCTTTCCATGGCTAAGTATGTGTATTCCAATGCAACATTTTAAAGAGCAAAGCATATTTCATAGTTGAGTCAGTTTAGAATGCAAATTCAGGCTCTGTGCTTTCAAAGTTATTCTTCTTACGAATACACCCTGGAGTACATTGTTTTGGTTTACTCTTCTAAGCAGCAAACTTTGACACAAACAGCTTGTGGATCAATAAGCAACTTGTTTTGTGGTCTCCATGTGCATTGATTCATGAACTATTTGTCTCCTTGTAAATACGATAATAAAACAATTACCACTTAACAATGCACAATTACATCATCAGTAGCCAATCAGAATGCTAAGGAATCATAATTATCTTGCCTCTGTACAGTATCGGTACATCGTTTTTTGTTCAATTTCATAATAAATCAATATATATTTCTTTTTATGGTGCAGGTATGTTTTGGAAGTGCTTGTGTAATTTCTCCCTAAATAAACAAAAGATCACCAGAAAAAAACACGTAGTTCTACTTTTAAGTAACCTGGGAATAAATGAAAGCAAGCAGATTTTTAAATGAAAAGTCTGCATTGAGGAGTTTAGCATGCAGTAACTATTACAAATTATATTCTAATTTTTAGATAGAAACATGCTCTGAATTAATTTAAGGAGCCAGATTTAGCACCCTCTGTGTAAGATATATACAGGTACAGATACAGAAAAGCCAAGAAGTTTTAGAAGGCGAGGCATTTTGGTTAAGATTAAAATTAAACTGTGAAATTTTGCAGATATGCAATGGTAAATTAAGAAACGCTATCTTAATTCTGTCAATCTGTTGTATGAGAAATTCCAAGATCTTCACAAGACATTGGGAAAACTCAGGTTGGAAGAGCCTTTGTGAGATATCTAGCCCAAGTTCCAGGTTGCTGTGAGATCAGATCAGGCAGCCTGGGGCTCGATGCCATCAGGGCTTGAGAGCCCCCAAGGATGGAGGCTGAACAACCTCTCTGCAACGTGCTCCACTGCTTCACTGTCTTTGGGCTGGAGATGTTTTCCCTATCTCAGGTCTGAACCTTTCACATTAATGTCTGTATTTGTGTCAAACATGCACATCTCTCCTTTATCTAAAGACGAAGGGAAATCTACCTCTATTGTACCACCTCCACTCTATTTATCTATGGTTTTTGATGGTCATGTAATACTATCTGCTTTAGCTCCTCAGAAAAGAACTGCAGTGGGCAGGCAGATAAATATGAAAAGGTTATAAAGGGAACTCCCTGTCACAGAAAGGTCAGTAAAGGTGAACAAGCAGGAGTTAGCCTTACACAGTTGCAAAAGCCGTGTCTTTGTATACACACACGTAACAGATCATCCACTGTAATTTTAGTAATTGCATCCTGGGAAAGCCAGTTAATTCACCTCACAAGTAAACAAAATACCTAAGGTATTGGAATAAACATCCTTCCTGTGTACTTATTTGATTATAACTTTAACAGTGCTTTACATCTTGTATTTCAGGGCTGATGCTTCATGTTACTATTGTGATGGCTAATTAACATACTTTCTGGCATTAAGGAATTAACTTTATTCCAGTCACCAAAAATACGCCTATTTCTGTCAAAATTTTCTGCAGTTCCCCCTTGCATAGAGATACAGACTCTGAAAGCAGCAGGGTATGCTGTACCACCTCTCTTCTGAACACAATTCCTTCCCAAGACAAATGAAGCCCTCTGACAGCCTCGGTATGACAAAAACCTACTATTGCTGCTTCTATTCAGTGAACGGCACCGCCTGCTTTAACTGCTGGTGAAGATACAGTTTCTGTTTCCGCCTCACACCAGAGCAGCCTGCTGCCTCAGAAACCAAAGTTTAACTTCTCACAGAGAACAAATATGATCACGAGAACAAAGGCAGGCACTGACTGCATATTCACCCCCAAACTCTCATACAAAAATGGCACAACCCTTCTCATTCTAAAGGATAACTACCTGCAAGTTACCCGCAGTGCCAAGGTGACAGAGGAGCTGACTTGATGTGAACAATGAGATGAATCAAACCATCCCAGAAGTTGGATGTCTGGTCCCTGGAGGCTACATAAATGCTAGAGCAAAACCACCTCTGTTGTCTTGCATGACCACACAGCATTCTGAGTATGACCTTTCTGTTATGCCTAATGATATTTAAAGCCTACTTCTTTCATCAGACAGTTATTCCTATAGAACTGGGAGGTGATCAGAGGCCCACATTTCCCAGGATATGCAGGATGTCAGAGAATAGATCAACTGTCCGGGCTCAGTGCTATCCTGTGCTGAATTCACCTAACAACATTATCATAAGCATCTGCTTCATTTCTCTTCGTGGTGTCATGCCTGGCTGCTGTTTCTGCCAATTCCACCTTAAGAAGAGGAGGCCCACAGCAATGGTTTGGGTTTTTTCCTTGTTGCTACTTCTCAAGGAGATGACTGGGGAGAATAAATTTCCTCAAAGTTAGTGAACTCGTGCTCTTGTTCTTTGTGGGCAGGGACATGGGAGCCCCTCACCATTAAAGCTGAGCCAGAGCTTTCCCTGTTTTCTGCAATATTTACTTGGATTTTAATCACTGATATTTACAAGTTAATAAGTATTATTCTTCTGAACTGTAGTATCTGCTAATCATATGCCCATTTAATTGCGTAAGCTTTTAAAACCCTATATCACATTAAAGAAAGGCTGCATTTGTAACGTCATAATTAATGGCGCGTGACAGACTAAGTAAAATGAGATGAAATTACAAACCTGAATCCCAGGGCAGGTTCACCACATTCTAAAAAAGATCTTTTGGGGACTACACAGGTACAGCTCTACACGATTTAGGTCCTCTGCTCACTTACGAAAAGACACCAAGCCCCATGCATAAATCCTGGCTTGAAATAAACAGTCATGAAATGGTTTGCTACCCACATACCTCAATATCTAACACCTCTGTGCTTAGATCAACACTATGTTCAAAAGACATTAAATTCAGACTTTAAAAGACCACACAAAAATGTCTTTGTGTAGCGACTGACCAGCAAACGCCATCAGTTACAGAATCACAACAGCAGCAGCAGCTCAGATGTGACGATGCAACAATGTACTTCCATGCCTCTAATACCATATGCTTATCTTCTTGGACGACTGAATGTTTATTATTTTGTTTGGCAATACGATAGACTTCTGCTAGCCTTTAACAAAATGACCTCCCTAAATACATAGCAACGAGTGTTAAATTTAGCTGGCCTGGAAAGGATAGCACCTGCTCCAGATGTGATTTTTGGCTTGCAGGGTTTCTCCTATTCTTCACACCAAACGTTGCATTCTACCTTGTAATTTCATTTTTTTACCGATGCCCGCATCAAACCAACTAAGGTATCTTTCAAGATATTGCAGGAGGAGATGTCAAGAGGATCCTTTTTTACTTTACATCAGTTCTGCAGTCCTAGTGTAGAGTACCATGCTTAATTACATTCCTAAATATTTCAAATTGCCTAATGTATCTTGCCACATAAGGCCTTATCTGTTCTTGACTTGGCCATGGAATAAACTTCTCATCTCCTCGCCACTCCCTCCCCCAAAGAAATTTCTGAAAAACAATTACAGATAACAGTAAAGGTCTCTACAGGAACTGTACAAACCTCCATACATCAATAAAGGAAAGAAATGATCTTGGCTTCTGAAGTAGCAAAGAAAAAATCTGTTTTGCTTTTTGAGTCACAGAGTATGTTGGTAGGACACGAGCACCCAGCCTGAGCTGGCCCTAGGTGAAAATTATACAGAACACAGAACTGCAGACCATATTAACTAAAGTGTTTATCAACGTTACTTGTAAGAAGTTGATGAACTCTCTAGAGTGATTTATTTATTTTTTATTCCTCACTCCTCCCCTTGAGGAAGAACTTACTGGCAAATCTGCAAACTTTTAAAAAGAGGAGGGGACGGCTTTTTGTATCTGTCTCTCTCACGCAATCTAACCTAATTTCCTTTTCAATTTGCTGAGCCACTATCTTCAATAACGGCAACTGGAGCATCAAAACTGCTGGCACCTTGAAATAATGCAATACTACGAAGTATCAATCTCATTTCAAATTTCTGACAGAGAGCATGATTTCCCTTTGTCTGTCCCATTTGCAGTAACAAACTGCATGATTTCCATTTTCACTAATAATTTCGACTCACACAGTTGGCTGACCAAAATTTCAGATCTATTCCTTTATCCTTACATCTACATAAATGTTCTTTTGTATCTGAAAAAGCACTTAAGGCCTCCAACATTTCCATTTTACTTATAAAGCAAAAGGCCATAAAAGAGTTTATTTCCTTAACCTGGATCAATATAGAAAATAATTGCTGAGAGGTTCTGGGATCATCTTATGTCGGATAAACCCCAATAAGACCAGCTGAGAATAACAAATCATTTCATTCTCCTCATAACTGGTATTGGATAATGCTCATCTCTCTCATCTCTTGCAGCTGACAAATCCTACCACAACTCCAAATATCTCAGATTTCTACTCTGCGTAATTAAAATGAAAATACCTTTTCCACTTTTTCACCCACAACCTCATACATCTATACTGGAGATATTTCTCTATTCCACATGCCAGAAAATTTGGGGTTTTCCCATTTAAACCTCACTGTTTGAAAAAGGAAAGCTTCACACTTCAAATGAGTAGAAACAGTTCATATCAATGTAACATTTGGAGAGAGTATTCTTTATTATCCTTTAAAGTGGGTTCTGACTGGTTTATCCCACAAGAAAACTCCAGAGAAAGGGTACAGCTATAAATTTAAAGCTACGTTTAAGCCTCTTTCCTTTGGCTTCCCTCTTTTTACAATTAGTATAACGGTATCTCCTCCTTTCCTAATTTTTATCTCATATTTCAATTATGGAAATTCACTGTCCTGAAATTACTTCTATTCTGTTACTTCAAAAGGCAAACTGGAATACAAGAAATTAGAACAATGATTACCCAGGGCAATCAATACAAAGAAGGGAATTGGCCGCACGCTGTCAGTGATTTTATAAATTTCTAGCTAGGTTCTTCTGTGATAATTTTTCTCACAAGTACTATATATTTGAAAATGTATCTTTGGCGAGAATGCAATTTTCATTTTGATGACTAGTCTTGTTGAGAATCTTGAAAAAAGTCTTCCTAAAAATATTTACTTTTCCAACTGGAGAAAGGGAGAGATCTGCCAAAAATGTATAAAAAGAAAGTGTCCAAAACAAAGGCTCAACAATAAATTTAGATAAGAACTTTGGTCATATATCACTACAATCATCCGATACATCACGGTGTGAAACTGGCCTACCTGCTGCATCCTTTGTGCTCTCAGGCCAGGATGGAGACTATTTGGTGTCTGCCAACCCAGCGTCAACAAACTTCTGTGTGATTTGCACAGTTCACCCAATCTTCATCTCTCTCAGCTTCATCACCTACAAAGGAAACATGAAAAGACTTCCTCAGCAAAAGGGGTTACTGGTACAGTTCAGCAAGACAACACATGAGCAACAGATGCACAAAACCAGCAAATTACTGTGCTGCTGATTCAATTCATTTAGGGGAAATAATAACAGAAGAGTTTATCTGCACAGTTAGCCTTCAAAACAGTTGGTGTTGACTGTAAATTCTTTAATTATCTTGGCTGGTATGACACTACACAGAATCTGTATCTCTCAACATGAAAATGGTATTTTGCTTTTTTTTTTTTTTTTCTTACCTAAAAAATTTTGCCTCTCCTACAGAGGATGATTACTTAATAACTACAATTATCTCACAACTGAATTATTCTTAGAAGTACAAGAGATTCATCAATATACAGTCTTGCAGCTTCAAACGACTAAAGGAAGAAAGCAATCCTGTAGAGTTAGGGGAAAACATTCTAGTGAGCTTCTGGAATAAGCACAATGTCCAGTGGTCTGTCAAGTGCCTCTACCAACAAACTTAATTATTTCAGCACAGCAAAAAATAAAACTTGAATTAATTATACACGCAAACATACAAGTATGAAAAATTATATATGACCATAACTTTATGACTGAGTGACAATGAACATGAAAACCTGCTTCAAACAGCTCTGCGTTCTACTGGCCAAAAACGGTTATTTGCCTACCATGCGCCAGAAAGAGAAGTCAATGGACTTAGAGCCATCACGCCTAATGAGACAATTATACCTTCATGAGATCTTTGTCTTGAATCCCATTGTATGAATGGTGGAGATACAGTTTATGCTATAAGAGTGAAATGTTCTCTTACGCTTTCCCTTCTTTCTTGCATGACAGCACCATCTGTTTATAAATACATCACTGGAATGACAGTGTTCTGATGATGTACTAATATAATACATCATCAAAGTGCCATCACTGATGATCTAATGATGTATTAGAAAGCTGTTTATCAAAACCCTGTTGCTTTGATGATGTATAGGTGCAATACATCACCAGAATGTCTTGCACTGGTGGCATTGTACTGATATAGACCTTGTGGGGAAAAATGGGTCCCGTTAGGACACAGCAAGAGAACGAAATGCACACAGATAAAAAGGACAATGAAGGAAATAAACAGTCAAACATGTAATTGAGTTATATTAAGAGGAAGCTTCAAAGGTGAGGAGAAAGTGACATAGATTTCAGAAAACTGAGCTTCTAAATTGGATTCATCAGCTGGAGAGAGAGAAATTCGATCACATAAGTGGAACAGAATGAACAAGGAATACCAAAAAAGACCCAGTTTGTCTAGAGTAACTGTTAGGCAAATCTAAAAAAATCTAAATTCCCTATTCTTTTCCACCTTTTCTTCTAATCCTTTTTTATGAGTAGGCTCAGAAAACAAATGAGTTATTTTAGGCTATGGAGTAGAATAACAGTAACCTACCAAGAAAGCCCCCACACGCCTCACAACACTAGTTTTGTGACATTAAATTTAAAAGATTACTCACAGTTGGTTTTTTGTGGGCCTTCCCCCCCTCTCCCCCAATTACAGTTCTGCACTTCTGTTACGTATTTCTTTGTTCACATGACCCACGGATATTACCCCAAAACTTCACATTCAGCAAAGAAAACCTGAGATCACAAACTGTATTGAGGCTACTGGGAATGGAGTTAGTTTTCTTCCTGGTGTTGCATCTTGCATATGTGACTTAAACTGTGTCGATGACACACTGACCAATAACACAGAGGAAGTTGAAGACTGTGCAGTAAACTGTGGGTCAAAGCTAACTACCCTCTCTCCAGTTTTATTGCTGAGCATGACATGATGGGGTATGAGATCTCTTTGATCAGTTCAAGTCTGAGTTGCATCCCCTGCCAACTTCTTGTCCACACCCACCTTATCTGCTGCAGAGTAGCACAGTGAGAAAGAGAAGGCCTTGACATTGTGTGCACACTCCTCATCAATAGATAAAATGTTGGTGTAAGCATCCATTCATCAGATTTAAAATTATAAAGTAATGTTTATCATTGCAAACACAAACGGAACTGAGTAAACACATTGACATATAAATAGTACTTTTCACTAAAAAGAAAAAAAAGTACATCTTCAGAAGATGAGATAACCCCACGACAAAGACACTGACAACAGTTCAGACAATCTACAGCTGCCAGCTCTGGCACAAATTCCTGCTACCGCTTTAAGTCTTGATGTCTGTATGCTTCCCTCTGTAATCATCCTTTCCTCCCCTTCCTCTAGGTTCCTTTGGCCCTCAGCACAAGGACTTCAGGCTTCCTTAAAAAGACAACCCAAACCAGACAGAGTTCTTTAACACTGTCTGAAAAAAGGGAAAACTGAGGCATGAAGAATCTAACAGCTGTTGCTGCTGAGAAGATCCCACACTTTTGTACTTAAGATTTCCCAAGATTGCTCTTTTTTTAAAGGGTATTTTTTCTTGCAGATAGTCAGAAAGCAGTTGAGTTTGTTTTGCTGGCACAATGCAGGTTTCATAAACTTTAAGAGCCATCACGGTAATAAGCTCTTTTTATTTCTTTTGACCTCATTGTTATTCATTTTGGAGGCTTTTTACAGGCTTGCAAGGCATTTTTCAAACACTGGGAGGAAATAGGCTGTAATTGACCTCCAATGGAAAAATGACCAAGAAATGGAAACTCAGCAGCACCTTTTGGCAAATCCCAGCCACATCACAATGACCAGGCTCAGTGGCACAGGAGACACACACTGCTTCCACAAAAGAAGGGGGCCGTTTGTGTGCTGGGGTGCTACAAAACTTAGACCAACTGCACCTACACCAATCTCAGTGTGCTAGATTTTCAGCTGGTTTCTAGGCACAGAACATACAAGTTAAAAATTACACTGCTGGTCTAAACTTTGAAAGTAATTAATTATCTTATTGTCCCTGCTTTGGATGATTCCTGATCAGGAGGTTACCAGACTTCTAAGCCTTTGAGGAACACGTCAAAGGTACACAACTGTCAGAAATCGGTTTGGTAAGTAGAGTGATATAGAAAAACCAACCTTTTTTCATATTAAATAAAGTCAAGAAGATTTGCAACAGATCTTGTCATTTTCTGTTCACGAACTGTCTTGCAAAAGAACCTTTCCTGACTTTGTCACTCAAAATTACCTGTTCTTTCTTTCAGCAAATTATTCTCTCTCCATAGACTGCTTAGTTACAAAGTGGAAGTAAATTACACAATCCTCTCTGCAATTTATTTGAATAGAATATACCATTTAGCGTGTGTATATTTGAAGTTCTTAGTGTGACACCAAAGTACATAGATCATGTAATCAGGAAAAGAAAGAACAAAGATGTCATGTCCTATGTATCCAACACACATTTTATGACCAAGTATAGAACGCTACCTCACTCACAGGTCATTCTGTATCAGTAAATATTTATTGTTTCAGGCTCCAGTTTCCCAGAATGACTGCTTTTAGGCACTCAGGACAGCCTGATTTTTAGAGGCAAAGTCAGTTCCCTTCCACAACTTGGGACTTGATGGTTTGGACATCAAAACTGGAATGTTGAATATGAAAACTCAGGTGTTGTTGCTCAGAGAAAGCAAACACAAAGATGTTGAACTTTGGAAAGCTGAAATCTAAGCACATGCGCTCATACATAGAAATTCGGTCACCAAAATCGTTGCCATACTTTTGATCAAATCTACTTCCAATAGCCACTGATATTCTGTATCAGTGACAGAATAACCCTCAGTGTTCAAGAGACTAGGGAGAGTTAGTATCTTCTATTGATCCAGTTGATTCCATAGAAAAAGAAGTAAAATCCTGAAGTTCAGAGTCTCCCCATTAAGTCTGAAGTTTATCAGATAGGCGCTGTTTCAATTGTAAATTCCACCACTGTACAGGCTGTAGGGTTGTAGTGACTAACGTAGCTGCAATACTGGAAGTTATTGCGAGGGGCCAGTGCTACAGGGGTTTGATGGCAAGAAAGAGGTTCTTGGTTTTATGCCTTATGCCCATCAAAATTTTCCACAGACAGACAGTACTATTTGTTTCTGCTTCCTTGAAGGTGACAGTTGCAGACTTTGGGGCCATCACAAATCATATGAACACTGCCACTCCTGTGGCTGCTGACCCTAAAGAAATATTTAAGTGTCATGGGGGCTAGAACTGTCATGCCTTTGTGTTCTAACAGCAGAAAAAGAATAATTACCTGGATGGAATGATTCATGTGTGATCTGTTGGAAGCAACTGAGCAGCTCTGAGCTAAAGTGGAAGACAGATAACTAAGCCAGGTGCAATAACAGTCTTGTTAGGACTCACAGGTTTCGCATAATGATTTTCACCTAAGGCCACTACCAAGCTGAAGAGAATGACCACTTTTCAGAGGAAGTAAGTGTTTCTTGGTTTAAGTTCTTGGTTCTTTCACAGTACCTTTGGTTTGAGAGATGCCTTGAAGACACAGATTACAGGAAGACACACAGATTTGAAAGTTGAAGGGGAACTACTAAAGAGTTACAACAAGATCCCCGGAGAAAATATCAGTTACCCAAAGAAATGGCACACTGCTTTTACCTGTCAGTGTCACATACTGTAACGGGATCTAGTATATTATCTCTCAGGTGCTGAAACTGAGGTAGGGTATTGGCACAACAGTAGATATTTGAAGAAATACTTTGACAGCCAATTATTAAACTTAGGCCTTAAGACTTTTTTCTACCATGCTATGCCTAACCAGAAATTCTGAACATTGTGCAGCCTAAAAGTTTCAATAAGTTAGCTACAGAGACAATTGTGTAAGTTTTCAATTTAACTGTTCCCTCTCAACAGTTTACAGCATTGATGATCTTAAAGGCCATTTCCAACCTAAATGATTCTGCGATTAGCAAGGCCTCAGACTCTTCTTGAGATCAGACCCATGCCACTATGCCCTTAAGCCCATGAAGAACTCAATATTCTAGCAAACAGTTTGCAAGGCCCTCGAACTGGGCTGTTCTGAAGGGACAATATGAGAACAAGTCCTGAAAGGAGGATGACCAGCTGCCGCACCCCTGAAAGTGGGGACCAAACAAACAGTGCTGCACAAGAAGTGCAACCAGCAATTTTGGATTGCCTAATTACATGTAAAGATTGGCCTAATATTATAAAATTCATATTCTGCAGACAGAATCCTTCAAAGAGTTGGATCTGTTACAAGATAAAATATGAGATGTATCTAGAATACAAGCAAGTGCTACTCCTTACCAGAGCAAGGAGGCAGGCAGTGCTCCAGCAGCGTGAGCTACCTGATCACTAAGCTAGACCAGGCTTTGCTAGAGAGTCTAAATTTTTATTGTTCATTTCCAAGAGACTAAAATTTAAAGGAGGTTTTGGTTAAATAAAAGGGAAACAGCCAAGCTGAAAGCAGCGCTTGTAGAATTGCTTTGCAAGGAGGTTGGGGTTTTTTTCCCTTTCAGAAAAATCGAGAGGCATACGACAACTTCACATGCAACCAAATCAATGATTTACCACCTCATTTCATTTTTAATTTAATGGTTCTGTTCATTCATAAAATAGAAATACTACAAGGTGAAACATGGACTGGAATTTAAACACCTCATTAGAGTTACATATTATTTTGTCTACTAAATATATTGCTTTGTCAATGAAACAAGGTGGTTTATGCGAGATCTCTACCAGGCTGTTGCTTTACAGTTATTTGCTTGGGTCTGATTTTACTGTGCAGTTCTCTGATCTACATGTACATAATTTGGTTTACGTGTGGCACACTCAATGATATTATAATGATTTGTAAGGTATTTGTATTGATTTCACTCTACAAAAAAGTAAAAATGAAATTAATCATAACAAAGGGAGACCAAATGCAATCTTTAGAGTTTTCTCCATAGAAATACTTGTTGAAAAGAGGTACAATCCAGTAAACCACTTCAGTTTTCATATTGCAGTTTTGCTTGAAAAAAATTTGATTGGTGAAAATATTTGATCAATACTCGTCACTTCTGATTTGTCACTTCTCCATACTTGTAGATACAATTCATTATAACACGGAACTGAAAACTACCAAGATAATTAAGTGGATGCATCTAATCCATAACTGCTCTACAAAAAAAAAAATAATTCTTGGGCATCTAACCTACTGAAGACAGAAATTACATTATTAAAGCAAATCTGAAACAAAATGAATGCAGAAAACAAGTTGGCTTTATTAGTCTTCTTATACTCAAACTACTTCTTATTCAAAATTTCTCAGCAATTCCCCATTTAACCCCAGTGCCTGGCTGACTCTGAAAGATCAGGTCAACCTGGAATTTTGAACACAGGAAAGAAACATGATGAACTGCATCATTAAGCCCCCATTAAGTAATAAACAAGCTTTCTAATAACTCTCCTAAATAATCATGTGGTTCGCCTAGCTGTGTTCACTGGCAAAATGATTGGAATGGTGGGGCATATGCAAACACGGCAGACAGAGCAGAAAGTCAGAAAGGATTAGATCACTGCATCTCAGCAAAATCTCTTCCTACAGAAAAGGAGAAATGGTTAAAATCAACACCAGCCAGTTCAGGTGTAGCCCTCCTGCTTAACATAGCAGAGTTCAGGAATCCACTGAGGCTTCCATGTAGCTCTGCTCCCATTGTCTGCCTAGACTGGTTTTTTTCTCTGATAATGAAATCAGTTGTCATAAAGTCATTGTTCTTTTAAACTGCGTTTGCAAAGGGTGCAGAGGAACAAACTTGCCACCGTGGTAGCACATAGGCTGGGAGAGATTGCAATGCAAACATGGGAAGAGGAAGGGCTTTCGCTAATGAGAAATGGCAGATAAGAGAGAACAACGCTGCTCAAAGTGTCGCTGCTCCCTACCCTCAACAACAAGAAAAAAAAACATAAAAAAAAAAACCAAAGCAAGAAATGGAACATAAAACAGGGTATTTTTCCAGGTTTTGTATTTCCATGGTGCAAGTCCAAAACTAAGGTAAGTTAATCAGTTGAAACAGGTGGATAAGTTCACAAAGGTTTGAAGTCATGCCAGAGGGAAAAAAACCACAGAAGACCTGTATTGGATTCATACACTCCTCCCGAAATTCCTGTGCTCTCTGGAGGCTCTCACTATTCCCCAAGATCCTCAGGGCAGCGGGAGCTCAGGCTAAAGAGAAGGCTCTCTCTCCCATGCCACGTTTATAACTGACAGCATCGAGGACGGGGGCTGTGTTGCTTTGTCACTGTTCTTTCGCTGACGTCCCCCTCTAAGCTTGCCCTGCCCTTACAGAAAAGACTTCAAGAATAGCAAGAGCCAAACTCACACCATCGGCAAAAAGAGACAGGTAATATATATTATGAAGCCGCCTAGAACACAGTCCCACAGTATATCCATAAAAACACATGTAACCAAACAAGAAATAAGGGATATTTTCAAAATAATGTGCCGACTGTAATTCCAAAGCTTGATTTTCCCTTCTTTTTGTTTAGTGGAGATTTGCTAAGCTTTTCAATAGCTTTCTCTAAGTCACCAGGAAACTGAAAGATCAGTAGTTAAAACCCCAGAATAAATTTAGCTAGTTAGGACTGTGCAATAGCAAGGTCAAGTTAAATTTGTTTTGCTAGGAGCATTTGTTCTACTGAAAAAATAACATGACAAGTCTGAATTTGCAACTATAATAAAAGCCATAATAATGCTGACAAGTTCCTCTTATTTCACTTTTCATAAATTGGAATCCGTGTTAAACCTATCAGAGAAAGATTACATTCTATCTTGAGACTTTTTTGTAAAAGCAATACAATTAACTGCTAAATCAATAAATGGGAGATGATCAACTTCTTTTCTTTTTAATACAAACCCCAATGTAAACCAATATTACCAGTATGCGCTACGGAACAACACCTTTGGGTACCTAAAAATCAACATAAATCTAAAGATTCCAAGTGCCCAACAAATTAATCCATATATTTTTGTAGAATGACTAATTTTCACCGAAAATATACTTAACAGAAACCAATACAGCTCTCTGACATAACAGTACATTGCACCTCTAAATCGATATACTTTCTATAGCGTATAATTTAGTAACATCTAACAATGATACTTTTAGGCAAACTTGTATTTTACTCTTAATATGAACTATTACAAACAAACATCGATCTCTCCAGCACACTGGGTATTAACATGGATAACACTAAATGTGTTTAAAATCTACTTTATGTGAAAAGAAATTCGGTCCTGCTCCCAGATTCCTACTCGACCGTGGTGTCTTACTGCAGTTCTACTCATTATTTTGGGATTCAGATGCCCTTTGGGTTACCCATCTACCTATTGAACTTCTTTGTTAACTGACTTTCCATAGTGCTGGAAACACTACAGCCCAAAAAAATGCTGCTGTCACCACACAAAACAAAACAAATTAATGTTCGTTTCTCACAGATTACAAATAATTAAGCATTGAACAGTCTTGAACTTCAAATGCATTGAAACACTAAGTAGTATAACAGTAAAATAGATAAAAGAAGTACGGAAGTGCAATAAACTCTCCTCTCAAAGGTTAAGATCACACTCATTAGCAATGAATGTCTTTCCCATTTCTGCTTCATCTCTACCCACTTTGACATGTAACACAAAGTACGCAATAAACTAATTAGAAGTGAAGCAACAGTGGGCGTGCTTGGCAACCTACGGTCTGTTCACTTGACAAGAAGTTTCTCCCAGAAAAAAATAACCTTAAAAATTAATTTCAACTACTGCAGGAGATGGTGGGATCTAAACAAAGACACTTGATGATAACTCTGTGTAATATGGCACTAAATTTTAACGCACCAGCTATTTACAGGTAGTAGTAGATTGGTGTCTTATCTGTGGTTCTAGTTTTACAAGCCCACAAGAATATTAGGTCACTTATTCAGTTACCCTGTCCTCAGTCAATGAGCTGCCCATGCTATAAGAGGCTTTCAAAGAAAGGTCTTCTGCCAAACAAAAAGCTGCTGTAACAACAGTTCAGTGAATTATCATGTTACTAGATCAAGAGTCCTCTGCAGGACATTTCAAGTGACTCAGAATGTCCACCAGACTGAAATTCAAGAAGTAATACTTGCATGCATAGAACAGGCAAGGCTGAAATATTCTGAATAGTTTTTTCTGCCAAAATGCCTTTATATTAACAACGTATCTCAACATTACTTCACATAGTTACTATTTCCCCTTACTAAAACTAGTAAAGTGTTACAGAAATGATAACGATACTTATTTACTGATAAATACATCCAGATTCATTGACAGAATCATCAGAACTGTGATATTTAATTAACACTTGGTCAGAATACCTTCCAAGGAGAGTAACTATAAGTACTTAATTTTCAGATGAGTAAATTGCAGCATGGGGAACAGAATTAATCTTCCCAAGATCTCAATGAGCCCGTATTGGTTTTGTGCTTTCACTGAGCCAGCCACTAAACCAGTTTTTGTGAGCTTCAGGGCAAAAACGAAATCAAAATTATAAAAAATGACTATGTTCAAAACCCCACCAAACAAAACTAACTTGAAATTTCAAGCACTCCACCATTATTTCAGAAAAGGGGAAGCTTGGCTGAGTGAAAAGTGCAGGGCATGGCAGGTGCGAGAGCCTCTTACCCAAGTGCATGGTTGTGTCCAAAATGAACGTGTTCTAGTCTTACCTAGAGCATCCTACCACCATCCACCCTGCCTCAGCCGCAGCTGGAACGAACAAACAGTTTTATCAGTTCTGTCATTAGCTGAAAGCATCTAAAGGGGCAAAACAGATAGCACCGATTTCACTTTCCAGACTGAGGTGATCAGGCAGGCATTTTTACACCCAAATCTAACGGGAGAGGATTTTCATAGCAGTTTGGAGCAAACCTCAGACCTGTGCTTCTACATCTGTAGCAAGATGCCATGAGTCAGCAAGTGCAAGGAACCATTTGATGCCTTTCTTTCATGCCTCATGTTTGGGTATGTGTAAAGATTGATTAGAGACAAAGAAATGTAGAGATATACTCATAAGTGACCCACCCTCCCCCCTAAAAAAAAAAATCTCAAAATTAATGAGATCTCTTCCTCACATAAATTCAGGATTATCCCTAATGTTTTCTAAACCAATTCTTAGACTTCATCCTTTCATTCCTGATTTATGGTTTCAAAATTGCTAACCTAAGAAGTGAAGCAATGCAATAATAATAAAGAAGTTATCCTTGCCCTAGCAAACATCTAAGACTAATTATTTATATTAGTTTTTAGTGACATCAAAATGAAAGTCTCATTTCTAGCAGCAATCCACTGTGTGAGTGAGAGTGGTAGGGACAATTCATCATGGAAGAAGGAAAAATGGTACATGCTGTCATATCATGTATCATAGAAGTATCAAAATTGCTATGGAAACTGTGCACTTTTTATAGAGTAGGCACATAAAATTCACATAATATGTCAGAGAATAAGTTACTACTGTCCTGAGGCTGTAATAAGATCTACATCCTTATTAGTGAAAAGATTTGACAGATTTTTGTTTATAACGAATATTTGTAGCCAATGAGTTTGAGTCGAAGTCACCCTATTTTGACCCATCTACTTGCTTTTTGATTTCTGTCCCCTTCAGATACAAGAGTACGGAGTAATATAATTTGCAATGGTTATTAGATTCCATTATAGTCATTTGTGATACGACAGGGAATTTGGCTGTACCCAGGTAACATATTCAAAATTATTAGGAGGAAATCCTTCTCAGCCTAGGATTTTTTCTCTTGTATTATATAGACCTACTCTTGGCATTTATCCGTTTTGTTTACAATTTGTTGTTGAAGAGACAGAGCAGATACAAATTCAGGATTCATTTGATAAGACTGCAAATAGAAAAATCTAGGGCTTAAAGTATTTCCTGCGAATAGCCTAAGCACTTCAGCCCTTTGCCACCCTGATGTGTGACATGTTTCTCATTGATCGACAGCCCCTCTGATGGGTTAGGCTGGAGAAAAATGAGCTTGTTTAGGAGAGCAGAAGATACTACAATTAGGTTTTGCAGTCCAGCAATACAGTGACTGGTAAAAGAAAGCAAAGTGGAGAAAAATGGTCGTACGTGGAACACCCTAGGGTGTGAGGGTACATTTATCACCTTGTTTTATATGACACTCTGAATGAATGTTGATGAAGATTGTCAGCATCTATGTCAGTGAAAGCAATTCCACAAGTAACAGAGTTTGTATTAAAAGACTCTCCACCAGGAGGAAATTCACAGATCACTTTATAAATAAACAACTCACAAAATAAAGCAAAGCAGATGACTGTTGATTAAAGATCATTTTTTACTGCATTCCAGATGCGGGCTCCTGTTTACGGAAGTCAACACATCTACAGTAAGCACAGGACAATCGGACCCAAACCTTTGAAAATAGTAATTCCACACTTATCTTTGAGCAGGACCTACAGGGTACTGGTTTCTCTGCTCCAAGCACACAGCACCACAGGAGTTCACCGATACAACAGTTCCTTCACATTCCCCCTTATAACATCATGAAACGTTGCACCTTCACCTCTTCACTGAAACCTCAATCTACAGTCACCTCCCATCATCCTTCTGAGGGCCTCCAGGGCGTGAAAAGCGTTGTGTCTTTTGGCAGAAAGGGCTTCCAAGACATGACAGTGAAACGTTCAGAAGCTATTTCTTCCATTGTAAGAAGGTCCCAGCTATGCCCCCAGCTAGTGAGCGCTCTCAGCGTGCTTTGTGCCACACTGAGCCTTTGCTGAAGCACTGCAGTCAATCACCTAACTCT
The DNA here is from genome assembly GCF_017976375.1 of Cuculus canorus. Lineage (NCBI taxonomy): Eukaryota > Metazoa > Chordata > Aves > Cuculiformes > Cuculidae > Cuculus > Cuculus canorus. The sequence goes on along the minus strand of NC_071415.1, from coordinate 5,608,657 downwards.
TACAATACAGGAACATCCAAGACACTGTTGGTGAGCGTTTGCTATGGGCTACTGCGAGGTCTGGGGAGAGAACAGGGTGATGCGTGTGTGTGTGTGTTCCACCACACACCTTGGTTTCACAACGTGGCGTTTTACCTCAAACCTGCAACTGCACACTTGAAGGAACAACTGCTGAGGAAGTAGAACTCCTCATTAATGAGGGAGAATTGCTTTATTTTGACCTTGCAATCATTAAAAATTCCACTGGGTGAGGATATCGCTTGTGCCCATACAAGGACAAAAATACAGGTTTCATTTTTCAACAAACTTTTGCTATTAAATTCTGAAAACTTATCCTATTTTCTATTAGCTACAGAAACCTAAACTTTTGAGAAAAACTGCTTCACTGAAACTTCATTTTAAGGATTTTAATTTTTATGAATGTCATACTCGTGTGTATCTATTCCCTCTATTAAATGCACAGCATTCACTTTTCAACATTTTTAAGGAAATTTAATGAGTTTAATAAACTTAAAGGGATGTTATGTCTGTTCACTCTGTGAAGATTGTTTATTTCAGGAAATAAACCATTTTGAAATGAGTAATATGACTTTTAGAGTTATGACTATCTCATTCAATTAGTTTCTGTAATTATTGTCATTCCACACAGTATATGCAGTACTAAAGGAGAAAATACATTTTCAGGAATTACACTGTAGGTGAACAACTGTTATTGTTAATGAGCCATAAACTTTAGTCTCCTACACTGTAAATTCATGCCACTGTAATGTAATTTGGCAAAATAAGTTGACAGTTACAGTTGGACAAATAAAGTTGTATTTTAATATTTTCTGTGAGATTGTTAACCACTAATGCATCTCATACAATTTATTTTTCTTTTATATTTCAGAACATCATCCCCTTTTAAAAAAAATATGTTGCAATAGATTCAAGCGAGATCTGAACAATACTGAATTCTCACTGCTCGGTTACACAATACCTGAACCAGGGAGAGGGAATTTACAAGAAATTTTCACCTCTACCTAGCTTTGCCTTCTCTGAGTTTCAAAGAGATACTAAAGAACAAATTCATAACATAACCATAGATCTTCAAAACTTGTGGATTTAGACTATATTTATGTTGGCAAGTAGCACAAATCAGCAGGAGCAAATCTATGAATGAAGATACTTAAGCCCAAACATGTGTGCATGTACGTGTGTAAAACTCAAACCCAGCTTTAGCCTAATCCCATCTCCATGCTTAATCCTAATCCAGCGCTCGTGACGTAGGTCAAATCCTGAAACAGATCCAGCTTCTGAGGATGGATACTCAGCTGTCCTTGCTAATCAATCAATCAAAAATGTGATTAAAAAAATCAACTGTCACTTTCAAAAAGCTCAGTTGTAATGTGCATATTTATATACTGATACGAGACCTGCGCTTAACTGAATCCACTTGTGCTCCTGGCTTTTATCAAGATTGCCATGTCGGTCTCTGAAGTTACCAAACTAGTTGGATAAGGCAAAGGTGCTGTCAGTGTCAAACAACTTACATGGCTACACTCAGCGGCTTCTCAGGGTTTCAAAATCTTAGAGTCTGGGCTTTGTTTAAATTGAAAGATTGACAGAGTAAGACTAAATATCTACACTTTTAGAATTTATTAAAAAAAGAGAAGGTAGGTTGGAACATTTTTACCTTTATCGTGGTTGAGGTAGCTTACTCCATTAAAATGAATATCTTACTCCAGATGTTACACAGTTTCAAAATTATACCTTTTTAATGTACCCATTACTGTCTTTAAGGCAAGAGTTAAGTAATTCAGTAGCTTTACTTGGAAGGACAAAAGACCAGTCTGTGGCTTCCAGATATTAAGTCTAAAGTAAAAAGGACATGGCTTTTCCTAGTTCTACTCAAAACTATGATGCCAATCAAGAAGGTATTTACAAGCATAGAGGGGACAATGAAATAGAAAAGGGTAAGACAGGTGTTACTGGTGTGATTTTTAAACTGCTGTTATCAGAAAAATAAACAAATCCCAGCATCTCAGCCTTCAGAACAGAGCTGATAAAAGCGCATTTGGTTTCATTTATGATTATAGGATTAGGAGCTGCCAAAATCTCATATTGATTTCACACGAACCACAGACTACTCAGTCTATTTGCATGTGTGGGAGACCTGGGTATTAGTCATCGTAGATAAAACTGAATTCCTTACTCGTACCCAATACTACCAATTGCTATAGCATATTGGTAAAACTATGCACGGGGGACAGAATTATTGTGCCTGATTTCCTTTACATGATGCAGTGGTACAAGATAAATAATTTTAATGAATTACCATAGAAACACTTTGTTTAGCAGACACCCAAGTATTTCAAGAGATGTTTGGTCAGTCGCCATAAAAAAGTTCATTATCAGAGCTGGCATCCAAGAACACCAGAAATCACAACAAGAAAGAGAGAATCCAGAGAAGACTCCAGTGAATCCTCATTCTGAATATTTGAATAACTTTAATAATAACTTAATATTTAATTGCAGAGCTCACTTAGAGAGAAGCAATAACGCAAGCAGCACGTTGTACTCACTTGTTCCTACTTTGCACATCTGATGTTCCTATTCAGAATTAAAAATAAGCAGGAGTCACAGCATTAGTATTTGTGCTTCACCAGTTTTGTTCCAACCGTAACAAGCATGCAGCGAGCATGCACCAAACAATGTTCAGACTACAAACTACTCTAGATTATCCTTCTCCATCAACACCACTGTTTCTACCGAGATGCATATATTGGCTTGCCTGGAGTATAATTAGAGCATGTTCTAGCAAAGTCTCCTTTAGAATTTCTACCACATTTAATAGAAGATCTGTTCATTTTAAATTTTACTTCCCTAGGAAGTAATTCCTATGCTATAAATTACACAAAATAGGTATCTCAATTGTTACCTAACTTTTAAAAAAAAAAAAGTAAGCAAAGGAGAAGCAAATTATTCTGTGCACTTATGAACCACATGCACTCTTTCCTGAAGTCCTTCCATATTTTCTTACTACAAGCTATCAGAGATAACAAATGACACATTTAGAGGATGATTGAACACTCTACAAATGTTAACAATGGAGCAGACTGTTGCTCAGCACAGCTGGCATCGTAATTGAGATGCATTGGAAAGCTTCTTGGTGTTTAGCAGCCCTCACACTTTCACAGGAGGACTGCATTTAGCAAACGCTCCTGAACCAAATACTTATGCAGGAGAAAGTTGAGCAAAAGGCTTTGTTCAGGACTTTTCCACCTGAAATACAACATGATCATAAAACCATACAGCATGACAACTAATCATACTGCAGTAACCCCTAAAAGCCCTAACAAAAGGATGAGGACTCTGATAACACAGACCAATCAGTCTCACTTCCTATCCTTCCCACCGGTGTCCACTAGGACAACAAGATAGATTTTTTGCACAGTCAGAAGCACCTAAATGTGCCAAGAAAAGTTGTCCAACCTCTCAGAGGAGCAGCCAATTCAGAACTTCTATAAAAATGCTCTTCCAATCCCTCCATCCCTCCTTTTCAGATACCTCTCAAGTAAATTAAATTGCTTGTGGCACTGGTTTCTGTGCATCTCACTTAAGCGCCACCGCAGGCCCAAGCAGGTAAAGTGGGACTCCGAAGGCTAGACAGTAGGAGAGGACTTTGGGATCTTCACTGATCCTGGTCCTGCAATCCCCATCATCCCATATATAACAGAGGACGGAAGGATGGCAGATGTTGCTCTAAACCACAGGCTGCAGTGGTAGATGCCGAGGTACTCGGCTACACCCACAGGCAAGGACTTCTCTGAGCTACTTCCCTGCTTTCCTTGCACACTCTGCTCTAGGACAATAGGACAAAGCGTGAGCAGCAGTGGAAAGCGAGCTTCTGCAGCTTGGGAGGAAGCAAAAGAAACAGGGACTTGACATACTGTGCTTACAACACAGTGCAGGTAAAAATTCCCAGTTTGTAGTACGTACTTCTGTTAAACTACAATTCAGCAAATAGTATTCAGATCTGAAACACCACAATTTGCATTAAACAGAGCAAAAATTTGAGTCCCCCTCCCTGACACGTCACAAATGTTCACATGTAATCATTTTTGTTATTTGCTGAAGACGAGTTTTCAGTCATTCACTTTGGCAATAGACAAACTGTAGAGTACTGAAATAATATAAATGAATGGATCACGTTTTGTGTGCCTGAAGGACTGAGCTCCTACAAACAAATTCACTTTCATCTATCAAAGCTTATTTATGATTTTTTTCCGTAAGACCATCCTCCTCCAGTCTGCTTTATATTCTCATATCATGAGGCCTCTTACAAGTTTTACGCTACATCTCTACCACACATTCATACAGAATAACGAATATACCCTATTAAATACAAGTGTCTCAACAAACAGAAGCTGTTGTCAGCTAAAGCTGCATCTACACTTAAATATATCCACAAGGATTTTTGTAGAATCTCAGAACATAGATTAAAAATCAATAGATGAAAAAAAAATTGCCCCATTGAATCATAAGTGAGAGTGAAAACGCACTTGAGTTCTACTTCAGACATAACTGGTGCTTGAGAGAGAGCAGTGAGCCCAGGTACAATTTCAGAGCAGAGACCTGGGCTAGTTTAGATATTTATGCGTACCCAGGGAGTTCCAGGCAGCAGCATGCCAATACACAGAATTATCAGCACATCAAAGGCATTATATTTATCAAATCCTGCCACAGCACATTTACTAGCTGTATGATGGATGTTGTTGTAGCAAGCAAGGAACACTTTGATGTACATGGCCTTCTTGGATTAATGAGGGCTCTTGCTGAGAAGCTGCATATGGAGTAAATTACTCTTTTCAAAAATGGCTGATTTGCACTATTATACTAATTATGTCACAGGCTCAGAGTCTGTTCCAGATTCAGTCACCCAAAATAAAGAAATAAAAATTCATATATACAGGTCACACTTTTGTCACACACATGCATCAACTCAAAATCCTAATTAAATTAACTTAGAGATTCTTTCCTTCTGCAAAGGGACTGCACTGGTAAGTTTTTCTTACCTCCACTGAAAGTTTCTAAAATCTAGTATCTAGCAACTAATTTTTCTGAAATGAATGCAATTTTCTATCAATTCTGCTGTATTTTGAAGAACGATATAAGAGGTCTGTAAGCATTAATTCTTTACCTTGCCAAAAAAAAGGAGGGAACCACAATGCACAAAGCTTGCCTCTTAAAAGCATTTCCTAGGTTAATTCTACCAGCTAGCGAAACACTACAAAACTGAAGTTATTCCATTAACCTCAATTCTCCAAGCATGTGGTGCCTGAAGCAATTTATCCACTTAGTTGTAACCACAACAACAGAAAAAGTATTTTTTTCGAGCATTAAATCAGAGTTACTTTCTTAAAATTTTGAACAGTAAATATTTTAACATGTTAATAAATATGTTTGCAGACTCCAATTTGTTATCATGAGTGACAGAACCAGTACTTTGCCCAGGATCAGACAGAGCGCACAGATCAAACTCTGATTTTTATCATTGGACATATGAGCAAGATGAAAGAGAGCAGAAAAATAGTGTTCCTGCCTTTGGGGTGACACTCCACTGAGGAGGAAATGATTTCTTAAGTGCACTTTCTGTTAAGAAGTTCAGATTTAATCCAACTTTGCTTTCATAATTCAACACTTCTACACAACACTATTTGATATAGTTGCAACAGCATATTCATTCCAGAAAAAAAAAAAATAAGAGAAAAAGCAGTAGTCCATATTAACCCTATGGCTTAAGCAATAAAAAACTCACAAGATACCCTGTCACGGTCACACATCAAGCTAAAGTTTAAAGAGCCTTCTTAAATTTGCCTGTGTAACATTCAGGTGAGCAAATGTTTAATGTTAACTGAACCAAGGGGGTTGCAACTGACACCTATTTAGTTGCACCCTTCTATGGCGCCAAGGTTTCCACGGCCTCTGGTCAGCCAGCGCCCAGAGAGCTGAACCACAGTGGATGGTGCAACGTGTTTAAATAGAAACGGATTCCTGTGCAAAGTCAAACGTTTAGGAAGCGACAGATGACAAGTACACCGTGCATACCATCTACACTCTTATTCTGGGAGAAGTCAACCACATTGCTGTTCTTCAAGATTTCTACAGAGATTTCTGAATTGCTGCAAGAAAGAGAAAGAAAGCAGATTCTGTGAAAGGTACGGTTCCCATGTCAACAGTAACATTGCTCTCAATTTTTTTTTCTAGCAGTCTTTCACTGAAAGCAAGTTCTCCAGGTATAATAAAATAGACTGGGGAACTTTGCCTCTGAGAACCTCATGAGGTTCAACAAGGCCAAGTGTAAGGTCCTGCATCTGGGTCGGGGCAATCCCTGTTTTCAGTATACGATAGGGGATGATGTGATTGAGAGCAGCCCTGCAGAGAAGGACCTGGGGGTGCTTGTCGATGAAAAGCTCGAATGAGCTGGCAACGTGTGCTCACAGCCGTGAGCCAACCGTAGGCCAACCGAGAGCCACAGAAGCCCAACTGTATCCTGGGCTGCATCAGAAGAAGTGTGGCCACAGCAGGGCAAGGGAAGTGATTCTGCCCCTCTATTCCTCTCTTGTGCGACCTCATCTGGAATACCGTGTCCAGTTCTGGAACCCTCAATGTGAGAAGGAGATGAAGCTGTTGGAATGGGTCCGAAGGAAGCTACAAAGAAGATCAGAGGGCTGGAGCACCTTCCCTACAAGGACAGGCTGAGAGAGTTGGGGCTTTTCAGCCTGGAGAAGAGAAGGCTCCAAGGAGATCTTATAGCGACCTTCCAGTACCTGAAGGAGCTACAGGAAAGCTGGAGATGGGCTATTCATAAAGGCTTGTGGTGATAGGATGAGGGGGAATGGGTATAAACTGGAGAGGGGCAGATTTAGACTGGACATTAGGAAGAATTTCTTCACTATGACAGTGGTGAGACACTGGAACAGGTTGCCCAGGGAAGCTGTGGCTGCCCCATCCCTGGAGGTGTTCAAGGCCAGGTTGGATGGGCCTTGAGCAGCCTGATCCAGTGGGATGTCCCTCCCCATGGCAAGGGGTTGGAACTGGATGATCTTTAAGGTCCTTTCCAACCCAAACTATTCTATGATTCTGGGATAAAATACTATTAAATTTCCTGAAAACATAATCCAGAATTCCTGCACTATCAATAAAACATCCAAAGTTAGGTGTTTCCAAATTGCCTAGAAGGTAGCAAGTTAAAACTTTCAAAGCTCCTCTGAAAAGACATCTCTCTTGCCATGCAACAGGCTGGAAATGTTCCTTTTCAAAATTGTATTGGATTTGATAGTAATATCCACAAGGGGAAATTACAGGGGTGAAGGAGTCGAGGAAGAAAGACATTCCGATCTTTGACGGGTCTCCCTGGACACGCTTCTGAAAGGTTAGGAGCTCGCTGTGGGAAATTGGCACTCACAGTGAAATATAGCGCTGTCAGTGGACAGCCCACAAGGAGTTCCATGAGCTTGCTCAAAATTTCTGTGAAATGTCACATAGCAGCACCAAAATAACTCTAGGCCTATTTGCAAACATATCAAGCAGGTGGAGCCATACCACACGGTGCACCAGGACAGAACAGTCTGCCTAGAATTGCTAGCTGAACAGCGAACAGTATGAAACTCTTCGGTGCTACCAGTACAGAAGAAAAACAGTAAAAAAATAATGACTACATATTCAGCAAGCCTGCTCGCTCTCTTTTTGATGCAGTTTTACTATCTACTACTTCTAGTCCTCCTGAAACTTAGAACATGTTTCAACTTAGAACATGTTTTTAAAATGGATTTAAAACTTTAGCAATTAAATAACACGTACAGGATATGTTTTATGTCACAATCAAGGACAAATTTAAGAACAAAATACCGAGTAAGCTGAAGTCTTTCAGGCTTCTTATGAACACCTTGAGGTTTGCTTGATTTCTTCTCCATGTGTGAGTACAAATTTCTAGAACAGCTGAGACAAGTCAAGCTCCTACTTCTAGAAGAGCTCTGTACAAAGCTTGACTGTTGCAAATTCCCTGAAACAGAGAACAACTAAACTAATTAAGAATAGCGACGCTATAATACCATTTTAGGTCTGGTTTAGAAAAGCATTTGGAATGCATAGAGGTTTGGAATAAATCCAGAATCTGAGCTGAAAGTGCTGCAGGTACTTACCATACACCAGTACTACTTTTAGTTCTGGTCAATCACATTGAGATATTCTGTATCAAATTGTTCAAGCTAACTAACAAACCGATTACAAGGTATTACTAAAATCTTGCTTAAATTTCCAAAGAATATGAGATTCATACTTATTACCCATAACTGATATCTTAATCCACAAATTTCTCTAACCTCCTTCCAGCCTGAGAGGCTATGTGCAATTTAGACCATACTATCCACTGTAGATGACAATTTTTTTGCCAGGAACTTTCCAGGCAAATATTTTTGTTTGGAATTCTGCCAAAGTCAAAGTTCAATATTTCATCTGGTTGTGATTCCTAAGATAAATGTGTCTGCCCATGAAAACTTTCATATTAATTTATATACTGAAACTACATGGTGCCAATCCTTTTGTTGTTTCCCAAGAATTTCTACCATTAATTTTCTACATCAGGTAATAAAATAGTGAATTAGTTTGAAAGCAAAATTGGAAATGCTTTAGAGTTATGTTCTCAGACTGTAAAATTCTCTGTAGAGGAACGTCCCATCTCTGACTTTATTCCTGCATTACAGACATTTTAAAATAAAATAAATAAACCCACGAAGAACACAAATTCTGTTAGAAGAAAGCTATGGCTTCCTCTGAGTCCACAAAACCAAGGAAACAAAATACAACAAAAGGATCCAATGCTGACCTCACATCAGCTGTAAACCGCTGGATCTGCCTGCTCACTCCCAAGTCACTCATTTGGCTTCAGGGCATTTTAAACCAACTTTTCATGTTGGAATTTCTACTGTATAGGTAGAGCATAATAAATGTTGAATTTGAAAAGCAAAAAACCAAAAGTAAGCTTGGTAACTGCAAGCTGGTAAGTCTAACAATTGAACAAGTTCTGAAGGGAGAAAAATTAAAGACAACAGTTTAGAGGAAGCTCCCTAAACATATTGGGAAAAGAGAACCATAAATACAGAGAAGAAAACAGTTAACACTCAAATGCAGTTGGAGCAGGACAAGTAGGTTTAAATTACCTACAACTTTAGGCCAGTGATTAGATTATCATCCATAATTTAGCTGAGATTCAATTCATGGTTGAGGATGCCTACCTGGACAGCTAAGAATAAAATTCTGGCTCTCAGAAGGAGTATAATTATTCTTGAGTACAGAACGTTATTTTTGTAGTTGCCATATATATTCATAGCATCTCTGATGAATTACAGATATGACGTCTGGCATAGATGTTAACTTATGGTTAGTAAGACAGAATTTTTAGCAATCGTAAGCAGTATTTAAAGGCATCTGGCCTGAAGAAAAAATAGAGGGAAGACAGGTTGGAACTATCAAGATGTGAGAAAATAAGCACTTCATCCAATGCTCTTTTGACACACTAGAACTAAACTGCCAAGTCCCAGCACCTAACCCAGAAAGGAGTCCGCACAGCACTTGGTTCCTCCTGGACTTTCCAATGAAACTGTGCTAATGCTGTGGCTTCAGAACTGGACTCAAAAAAAGCCAGCAAGCAGCCCGCGAATCAAAAGCAGGACAAAGTGCAAGGATGCCATTTGCACTATCACGTTGACAGTAAGGGTGGCCAGGAACAACAGCGTATAGGTACTGTAACTACCTGGTTTATCAAGAAGAATGACAACTGGCTCTGACCATACAAATGAATAAACAAAATGTTGAAACCCTGACTAATTAACATGTTTTCCAAATATTCCCACTTTCCACAGTCTTGTGTCAGAAGTATCTCAGCAGGGTCTGCATCTCCAACACAGCTTGATTTACTATAAGAGGTGTAAAGAGGGTTCCTGCTTCAGCTCCTGAGATTTAGCCTAGCAGAGACCTGGGCTTCATTCCAGTACCACAAGGAAGTTAATAAGGCCATTTACAGTTTACAAACTACTTCTACTTGCATTGACCATTGTAAGCCTCAAGCAAAGCTGTCATGAGGTTTTTGTAGGGAAAACCTTAAGGGCTTTGGTTAAGGCTTGCTGTCAGAAAACTGCTTGAAATGAATTCAAATCACCAAGCTTCCTTACTGAAGGTCAAACACAACATTTGCAGCTGGAATTGCCAACACAACAGCAACATGAGGGGAAAAATACAGACCCATCTAAAGGGAAGACACTGGCTGCTTTATTAGCACTTTGCCCGCGGCTGACGATGAGGGGGAACAAAAAAATCAGGCACAGGTGTGGGATGGGGCAAGCCGAGCCACGGGCTGCCAATCAAAAGGATGGAACCATGAAACCTTCTACCTTCAAAACAGCAATGAGGCCACATGTCTGAATTTACTTTAAAGGCTGAAGCGAGGGTCAGTCTGTGCCAATGCCGCAGGAGGAAGCAGGCGTGTCCATCCCGTCCCTGCTTTCTGGGCCCCACGATGGACAGATTGTCTCCTAATGAAGGGAAATCTCCCCATGCAGCAGGATGACGGGGGAAGCACTGAGCTCCTGACAGACACCCACTGGGCACCATCACAGCCACCATTTAACAGCCCTCACCGTGCCTTCACGCAGCAGAAGGGTCAAAGCCGTGTTTTGCTCCCCTGTCCCATAGCTCACATGGGTTCCTGATGAGCCAAGATGTCCTAGATGAAGAGCTGTGCTGTACGGCATGAATACCTGCACTCATGGCAGAACTTGAGAGGGCATAAGATCCTCCCTACCGGCTTATCCCTTGACACGCTGCTCAGGCGTGGCAGTGATTTCGGGATGGCTCCAGTTCACTTATGCCATTCCTTGTCATCATTCATACTGTTGTTGGCAAAGGCAAGAAAGCTTCAGCACTCAGGAGAAATTTACTACAATGAGGTTTCTCTAAGCAAACTTCAGCTCTCAGGGGGGTATGAGGAGCTGGAAGCAGGAGGTGACACCAGTGTTAGCCATGCCCACCCTGATGGGCTGCAGTCCCATAGGCTTCACCCACTGCAGGCAGAGATGAGCATCCTGCTGACAGTAGGGACCACTGATAGCCTCAAACAAGGCGGTGAACCAGTCACTGGTCTGTCTGCTGTGGGAGCCCTGATTGGGAGCAGAGAGGAGCCACGGCGCAGATCCCGGGCTCAGAGCCGGGGCTGGTGGCAGGTACCTGCCACCAGCAGGTGGTCAGGATGACTACCTGACACTCTGGGCACACGGACAGAGGAGGACTGTGGTCAGGTGAGGCTGTTCAGGGCTGTTCATACCCATTAGTGCCCTCAGGGCAGGGAGCTCATAGCTCTGACAGCGTTGTTCAACTTCAGTGTGACAGCTGTAAAAAACTATCTACTGCATTTACCGGAACCTATCAACTTGCTTTGTTTCTTTAATAATTGATCTTTTGGGGCTCAGCTTTGGCCAAAGGCCCAGATTCAGGGCATTTTTCCCTCTCCCTACTCCAAATAATACAGTTATAAAGAAAAGGATTAAGAAAGAAGTGGTGAACTTTGTCCACTCAGAAGTTAAGCCCTAGTGAATATATTTCTGGATGTTTTTAGAAAAGAGGTATATCTTAAATATTTATTTGAATTTTGTATTAGAAAGCAAGATTCTCCTTCGCAGTGAACCAAGCTTCAAATCCTACAAAAACCTGAAAGAGTAGCAGAAAGCCAAGTACCTATGTGTGCTAGAGAGTGCTGACTCAGCAAGCTGTGCACACACCCACAAGGGAACAAAACTAATAAGATTGGCCCCGGGACCGAAATCAATCTATTAACCAATATGATCTGGAGACCTTGGGTCCTTTCTCATATTTTCTACAAAGCGTATTGTTTCTTGTTGAAAGAAAAATCCTCATGGTATGACTATCTCAAGATCATATTGGCATTTTCCATACTGTATTAGTGTATGGTAAGAAGTTAAAAATATTTAAATGAAAGCAGACACTAGATCATAAAGGGAAGAAAGAAAAAAAAGATAGACAACAGATTAAAGTAAAAAATAAGAAGAAATGTATTTTGGCAGAAAATTTTCTAGTAGTGAAATAAACCTAGAATCTTACTAGGTTATAACAAAAAGATACAAGGAAAAGTTGTATAGGCATTAGTAGTTATATTGAAGATTCCGTGTGCTACAGAGAAACTACAGGGTAATACATGAGATTATAGGGTATACATGAGGAAAGATGAAAATTAACTCAAAACCAGCTCATAACTTTTTTATCCTGCAAGTACTGCATATTTCATCTGGCAAACCTATGAACGTGGATCAGGGTAGTTGCCAACTACTCCACAAGACAAAAAGCTCCTGTTCAAAACACAATATTTACAGTAGCTACAAAGAAGACGGAGAGAAGAGTTAGTTTCAGAAGACCAAAAGTCAAGCACAGTTTTGAACTTGAAAGACCAATAGGAAAACTCCTGAGAAGTTATATGTGAACATTGCATGAACGGTATCAGCTTCTTCGCTTGCAGTGATGAATGCTAGTTGATCACAATGCTCAAGATAAATGTTCAAGATACTCAGAGTAATATTAAATTCCACAAAGAACACTGAAAGCAAACATTTTTGTTGAGAAAGCACTACAGCCCTTTAACGTGAAATAAGGGCTTAGAAATACCAAGCTACAACAACTAAATCTCTCACACTCGTCCAGGAACCTCCCAGAATCACCTTTCAAATAAAGCAGTCTATTTGCCATGACGATAAATACCGTGCCCTCCTCCCCCCTTCCTTTTCTTGAGAAAAGGTGTTATCCCATTTGATGTGCTTTGGAAGCAGAGTTCTGAATGTTTGAGGTCATGCATAATCCCCCTTTATCCATTTCAAAAGTGCCTATCATTATTACCAATACTATGATTCCAGTAATAAAACATTCAAAGGTAAGATTAACACCTTAGTCTCCCATAAGAGTTTCAAACTCTGTTATTTTCCTGCATTTTATCTTTATTTTTTCAGTTAATGCCACTGCATGCGTTCTCTTAAAAGAATGACCTCTTCTTTGGTGGGAAGGCAAGAAATAGCAATCAAACACATGGACCTGATTCATGAGAGGGTTGAAATAAGGAAACCAAACAAGAGGGGTGAGGGAGTGAGTCTCAACTCCACAGAAACCCTGTCAAATAGTAATTTTGAAGGATTATAGTTTAAGCAGACGGAAGATTAGACCTATACCATTCCCAAGGCGGTACGCATAGATGTGGCTTCAAAGAACTGTTCAAAATTTATTACAGCACTAACAAGAGCAGAATTAGTTATTATTCCTTGGAATAAGAAGGGTTGATCCAGTGCTACTAGAAGACAAACAGGATTTTGAAAAAAAAAGAATATTCTATTTGATCCTGACAGCTACTTCACTGACCAGTGATCATTGGCTTTTATTGTTGATATTCAGTGACTGAAAGGTTACACAGGAAAATGGTTACTTTTGTCTTTTCTCTCTATAGGTCCTGCCCAGTATCCTTATGCATCAAATCTAGAAAACAAGGAAAAAGCCTTTATTTTACTTCTTAAAGTAGCCATAGTTTGCCTTGAAATAAGGGAGCCTTCCTGTAGTACTGCATTTGTTTTCTTTTAATAGGAACAGGAGCCTAAATATCACATTTGGCTACGTTGCCCTTTTGCAAATAAACCCTGAAGGAATATGAGGAACAGATACTGTAGTTAAGGGCTCTACAACGCCTGCAGTAACAGCAATCTATGCATCTTGCTGAACTGTGCCATTTAGCAAAGGGCAGATAGAAGAGGCAAAAAAAGAAATTAAAAAAAAAATCATGCTATGTCCAAGCTTGTTTAATTTAAAATTTTTTTAAAAAACAAAGCACCACCAAGACGCACAACTGTATTTTCTACTTCTTGCTGCTTTATTTTTAGTGCCCTTGTAGCCATTGTGTGGTCTCTGTCAGCTTAGTTGTTCAACTCAATTTTTAGCTCTCATGAATAAAATATAAATCACGTTCAAAGAACATTTTATGAAATAAAAAGTAGACTTTCGCTATTACATTCCATAATCCTTTTCACCTCACAGGTGATCTGCGGCTTGAAAACGTATCTGCCCATCTCAGCAAACTCATCCCTCTTCAGAGCACACGCTGTAGTTTTAGTGCCAAGTGAGTGGTTAGTCCCACTGGAGGAAATTCATCCTAGTAAGTGTTACAGACCTGACTCTGATACCTTCTCCTTTGTTCTAGAGAGCACATCATGCCATTAGTGTGAAACTATCAAAAAATTAGGAAGAACTAAAAAGGACCTACCAAGATTCAAACTAGATAATGTGAAAAGCAGCCCAGCTAGAGAGAGCACTGAACTGAGTCTCTGTGCACGAAAGATGTTAGCGAGCAATGCCATTTCTGTAATTTTAGATATCAACAGTTTTAGAAGAAAAGCAAAGCCTCGGGGTAAAGAAAAGCTACACGATTGGTGTTTTCTTCTCACAATATCAAACACCAAAATTTCTTCGTCATCATCATAAATCTCTGAAATGCTCTCAGAAAATACCACAGTAACTACTTACATTAAAAACTATTTTAATATAAAGAAATATTTAGCCCTGGGTTTAGAATTGGAGCTTGAAACCAGAAGTCTCACATCTCCCTTTCTGGTGACAGACACACTGTCCATCCCATCCCCTGCTGCAGGGGCTTTCGTAAGCAAATCTCAGTCTTAAAAGCCACATAATAAGCCCAATTATTGAGCCTATCATTTCAGACTAAGCTTCCCAGGGAGTTTTTTTATTTCTGTAGCCAATAACGTGAAATATTTTAACATTTTGCGCAGAATTTCACAGAATCCTGGTATCTTTTTTGGAACTGGTTCTGACTTACGCCCAGCTTCCCTTTTCAGGAGAAAAAGGAATTTTGTTTTTAAAAAAAGTAGTAATTGGCATGTGGTGTCTGGCCATTACCCCTCTTGAAGCTTCGGCTGATCTCACCTGCAGGCTTCTAAAGATGCAGTACCATCCATGGCAACTCCTGTCTTACAACTGGGTAAACCAGGTCAGCCACCTCCTATAATATAGTTCTAATTAATCCTACCTTTCTAATCTAACACAAGAAATTAAAATGTCTAGAGCAAAACCTCAGAGGACCATGGGCCCCTGGCTTTCAGCTCCATCCCTCTTGTCTCCAAGCACTGCAGAGGGAAGGGAGCCCCTTAGCTCCCTTTCGTGGATGCCCGTGTGAAGAAGCAAATTTCTGGTCTCGCAGCTTTAGGAGACTGTTGGAGGCGGGACAAAGAGCCCAAACCTATGCTGTCTTGTAAACAACCTTTCTATTTCCCAGGAGAAAAGCAATTTTTAAAGACATTTTGCGATGTTTTCTCAGACTGCAGGTGGGTCAGTGTGAAAATAAAATGATTACACTGTGTGCGATCGTGTGCTTTTTCCCAACTAAAATCTCTGTCGTCTATTTTAGGAGGTCTCACATGTCTCTTAGCTGTCACTTCTGATAAGCCTACAGCTGTTCTGAGGACATTGTACTACTGTATCTCCCTCCATCAGATCTGCCTCTGCTGTTTTTTTCCCTCCTCCTTTGCACGAGTTACCTTGGGCGCCAGGAGACTTCCCTCGCAGAATTTATTGTAGCGATCTTAATTAAATTAATATTCCTGAGTGCAAGGCTACTGGGATCTGAGGCTGGTATGAGGTTCATCGACTTTCACTTAGAGGGTAAAGTTTCCAGTTTTCACTCTCACGAGGCAATATGAAAAATTTATGACAGAAGCAGGAGAACTCTTGCTAGAGGCAATGACATCCCTGTGCAATTAAAACACTTTCAAGTGTCTTTTTTTCCATCCCTTCTCCTTCCACTCATCTTAGAAAACAATACAGAGAGCAACTTTATTCTGCACTGTACATTTTTAACTTAAAGATCTGTAAGCGGCTGACAAATTATAACCTGATCATAAAAAATTTCTTACAGTTTGAAATGTAACATATTGTACGAGGTTATGGCCAGATGGTAAGGAGCTTTTTTCTTTTTTTAAGGAACCCAGTTCCAAAGCTTACAAGAAGCCGCTGCCACAAATAGGAAAAAAAAACCCCTATCTTTCACTCCTAGGAGATCACAGCAATTCTACAGAACTCCTTAATGAGCAGTTGTGGGAAAGGGCAAGGCTGAATGCCAGGGCTCCCAAGTTTTACTTCTGCTCTGTAGTTCTGGTGGGAGATGATTCTCGGCACAACCTTGAGAACCAGGTAGCAGTATTTAACCACACCACGCAGTGTCCTCCTGCTGCAATTTGTGCCCTTTTAGGGAACCAAGCATACAAAGAAGCAGAGAGACCCCACGTATGTCTTGGCTGCCCCGTGCTCTTGGACAAGTCAGACAGTTCTTGGAGAGCTACACTTTTGATTCCGAGCAGCTCAGGGGTGGGATGCCTTTGAAGAAAACTTTATTCCTTCTTATTTTGCACAGTTGTATAAGTAAGAGCTTTGGGGCAGTCAGCCGCTTTGTAAACTTACATTCAACTATTGCTGTGGCTGCAAACTATGGGGAATAAAGAAACAATAAATACTTAATAACCAACATAATGCAGTGGTCCTTTCTTACCTCACCAGAGGACATAATTTTTTGCACAGAGCATTGCAGAGCACACTGCAGTAACCAGAGCTAGCTGTGTAACTTGGAAACAATGGAGACTATTCTTTCAATGACCATGCATAATTCCCCTTAATAGCACGTGCCCTGAGAGAAGAATTTACTTTAATATCCCATGCTTAATTCTTAACATGCTAATCTTTGTTACCACTGGATAGTTAACACTGCTGCAATGCAGCAGTCTTTAAAAGAAAATATTATTTATTATTGCTGAAATAAGTAAATAATGAAAAAGGAAGCAACTTACTTCAGAATTTAGACCTGAGTGGTGTAAAGAATGTAAATATTGTAGATGTGCACCAGCTGATCTAAGAAGCAGAGCTATATCCCAATAAATGCTGTCTTACTCTGATCGTAATGGTAGTAATATAAATAAGGCTTGAATTATAGTTGCAGAATGTTGTACGTGGTGAAAGATTATAAGCCTAAAATCACTTTCATCCTAAGGCAAATTAATAAATTTGTCTTTGGAAAGCTTTAAAGAAACCTTCTTCTATCCTTTTATTCACTTTATTTGTCCCTGCCCTGCCACTACTCCTGTCCTCCTCCCTCGCACTGCAAAATCACCCTCTGTTTTGGCAATGTTTCATAACTGGGATAGGGAGCACAGCCATCTCAGGGACCTGAAGGAACAGACAACCCAAAGCCCCAACCTCCATAGACCTGTTCGGATCTTAAAAGACATTTGAGCAAAAGACAGGTTCAACTTCGCAAAGCAGCGAGAGTGAGGATGCACTGCCTGTACCCAAACCCGCATCTGTGGGCTCAAGGCACCGTGCTCTTTATCACATCAACAAACCAACTCTTGAGGCAGCATTAATGACTACTTTAACTCACATTTAAGCACCTTTGACTGTTGTAGAAAAAAGAATTTGCACACCTCCTGGAATCAGACAGCAAAACATCCCAGGTACATACTAGATTAACAGCAGTACAAAGACAAGATTTTGTTTATCACACTAAACAGAATGTCTCTCTGTTCCCTTTTGCTGATGCAATAGACTGGCAAGTACCTGTTATCTCTCACCACTCATTTTGACCATTCAGTCTTGTAACAGTTAAGGTCTTCTTTAACTTTCCCTATCACATACGCCCTTTTGCATTCCAGCCTTTAGTCGTAAGGATCAACTAAAGCACAAAAGCACCATAATTTGCTTACCTTGAAAGCCCTCTCTCAGCGTTCATAGCACATACATAACAAGAAAAGCTTTCCACCAGGGCTAACATTTATCACTTCCTATGGTAGAAGCTCCTCCTGCAGGAGTCATTACTCCTGATTTTCCACAGCTGTGTTGATGGACACCCTGCTTCAGGTGTGTAAGGCTTTCAGCTGTTGAGTAGGACTCTGTGAGAGGGCAGTAGCTATTGAGATCTGTGGTGGGACATGCAGATACTCCTCCAAGGCAGGGCTAGAGAAAGGCAAGGTATAACTGCTTATCAGTAGAGATGCCTTGTGAAAGAAATGTAGACAAGTCTCTAGAATGGGGCTTGAGAGCAGAGAAGGACCAGAATCTCTCTTAAGAGGTGGGTGGTTCTGAGTCTGTGCTTCAGGCAGGGAGAGGATGGCTTCAAACAGGCATCCCAGCTTCTGGGAAAGCAGGGAGGGAGAAGAGTTTTTTAGATGCAATTTTGACTCCTGAACCAGACTGAACCGCTCAACTGCCAAAGGCATGAAAAAGAGAAAAGCAAGAAAGGTAGTGCCATAGGGCCAAGCTCTGAGTGTAACCGAACCCACCTCATTTTCTTACATCACGTATGGTAATGTCAGTCAGAGCTTTGTTTCAGACATATGCACAAAAAGTAATGTTAGATATATTGATCTGATCATTCATGGCATACAACTATATTACATATCTGTATGAATAACTGCACTAATCTCTTCAATTCGTTCAAAATCCTGTGCAGTATGGAATTTCTAAAACTCTGTAAAGGTAGTATTTTTTAAATGTATAGAGAAAGGTTGAGGAGAGAGACTGCATTGATGATTATTAGTGTCACACGTAAGCTGAAATGTCAGTTCACTGGATAGGAAAGAGAAAACTGGGATAGTGTCTTTTTTCAAATGCACTGAGAAGTATTAAACTTACCATCTAAAGTAACCTTGAACCAGTGTTAACCACATTGTCAAGAGACTCCCAAGATAAAGACACACAAAGACAAACAGAGAGATCTGCTCAAAGCTGAATTTGGATGAAAAGAATAACCAATGGAAAAGTAACTCATTAAGGTATAGCTAGAGATGACAACATAAACTACAAAAATGCTGGAGCTTTATTGCTGTCTCCAACACATCCCTGCTTACACTTCATGTTTCTGGGTAGTAGGAACTGCCTCGCTTATCACAAAATCAGGAAGGTTTTTTGTAATATTTTTTTCCCCATAAAGTAGAACTCATATAAACAAACTCTGAATGTTTCCACATCTCTTGTCTTGTAAAGATAAATATGTGGGTTAAAACATACACAAAATGTCTCCGCTACACAATACCCTCACCTGGAAGTTATCATCCCCACAGCTTGAGGCAATCAAACCTATTACTTTCAGTAATTGGGCAAATTAAGAAGCTTTGTTCGCAAGCTCTGTATTAACTTCAGCTGAAAGCACAGACACAAAGCAGGAATATCCTGAAGTGTTTCAGCTGCTTTCAAAGTGAATGTGTATTTCTGTCCCAAATTAGGAAAAACTAGAGGTTAGAACACCAAACTGGCCAAGAAGTCTGGATTCGAGTACTTCTGTCATGGAAAATGTGACAAATCATGAAATATCACCACGATTCCATGTTTGTAGGTAAATGATTAATACAGGACAACCTTGCACTGAGGGGGTTTTACGAGGATAACTGCTTTAAAACACAAGCACTTCAGATCACACTGCAGTCAGGAACGGCACCAAATAAATAAAGGATAAATTGGATAAAACCTGAGACAAGCACCTTCGCTTTTTCTGACATTCCTTCCCCAGCCAGTGGACGGATTAACTTCAACAGTTGCTGTAGCCCACTTAACAAAGGCAGGAATTTGGGGCACCAAGGGCAATTGAAACTGCATTATATATTTTGCCAATTTAGCCTCAGTGAAGAAATCTATATTCCCCATCTGCACAGTGTTTTGCTAACGCAGCGTAAGACAAATAGTAACCACCAGCTGTAATAAGTGAAGTGAGGAATGAAGGAATTCATGAAGTTCAGGATAGTTTCCCAAAGGTCAGGAGCTCACATCACCAAAGCAACACTGGGGCAGAGCAGGGACTTCACTGAGAGAGCAAATATAAGCCCGAATGGAAAAATCCTGTGTGAGAGAGTGTATCATAATTGGTGTCATGGAAAAAAACCCTCTCTTCTTAAGGCAGAAGAAATAGACAGGATGATGGAGGTCATAAAAGACATCTTGCACTGTAACTGACCTTGAAACCCTCCTTTTCTCTTAGCCTGATTAAGGGAAAAAATATTTAGTTAGATACTCTCTTTGTCCTCCACACGGATAAGCACAAGACATAAAAAAAAAAGGGAGGAGGAGAAGAGGAATAAAAAATCAATACAAGCTGTCTTCAGTTTAACCAGAATGTTACAGTGAATAGGTTTATGAAGCCTCCAGTAGGGAAGAGCACAATTGCTCCCTCAACAGCAGAAGTTGCTAAATTTTACTGTAGTGTTACTTTCTTAAGTCTCATATAACTAAAAGAAAACACAGAAGGTGTTCTTACTGCTCAAGGACAGTACTTGTATTACAGTGCAAAATTCCTAACCTGGAATAAACTCATCTGATCTAATATAGTGAGTGTGACAGTGATCACTATAATAGGCTATACAAGAAAATATAAAAACTGCCACACACATAGGAACAAGGATAAAGATGGATAATAGGAAGTATCTCTTCCTGCCTCCCTTAGCAAAAAGACTTATCTCTGAAAGAGTTTACATCCCAACAACTCCATTTTGTTAAAGTATATGGATTTAAAATTACACAAAAACATAAGTGTGTAAATGTTCTTGATAAATAGCCCAATCCTCTTAATGAGCACCGGCAAATTCCTGTCCTTGCTGGTATCTTGTAGCAGTGAGTTCCACAGGGAAATTCCATATTGTAAGAAAATACAGTCCAACTCTTGATTTCTCTCTCTCTTTTCTCCCTGCCTTACATAGATACATACATATTTTCATCAAAACAGCTGCATGATCCTGCCTGACAAAAAGGAGGAAGATACCACGATACAGAAATAGGGGTTGGGAAAATAAGCAGATGGTCTCGCTTTACTATGCAGGTGCTGTTCAGCAATTTTTCCCATCAGTGAAGCTGCTGTATTTTGCACAATGTTTTCCCAATTCACTAGACAATCAGGAACAGAACAACATGAATGCTCTGTTCTGCTACGATGTGCTGAGACAGCAGGTTATCGTTGGTGACTCTGAAGCTTGCTGACATCTGACATGAATTCCTGGCATGCTGACTTTTTAAAAATCAATGGGGACACACCTCAGAGTAACAGAAATAGCTGTGAAGTTTAACACTGCTGAAACTGTTCAGGCTTGATTGGCTGGCAAACATGGAAGGTCAGAAAGAGGAGCACTGGATCCTCATCAGTAGGAACAGAAGCAGATTATTATAGAAAGAAATCACGCTGAAGTTTCATAGCTTACTGTTCCTGTGAAACAGCCGAGATCAGGAGATGCATAATGTGCAGCAGACCTCTTCTTTATTAATACAACCTGAAGTTAAGGATGAAAAATGTATATTGGCACAGAGAGGGGCTCAATGGAGTGTTATAAAGCCATTGCTTGACCTCCATTTTTGATAATTTTAGAGTACTTCTCAAAAACTTTTGTTAAAGGAAGCAGTTTAGCCATAACCAGATGTTGATGCTAATTAGCTTTCTCTCTTTGGAGTGGAAGCGGGGAGGGAACTGTTAAGCTCTAGGACAGAAACAGCTATAAATTTAAGTTTTACTTAAAACACGGATGGAGCTTCATTACTTTCCTTGTTGCAAACAAATTAATAATATGAGTGTCACTTCAATCTAGACCAAATTACACACTAAAAACCGCAAACTACTTTCCTACAAAACTGATTGAGTACAATTTCTCGTACATCCTGATTATTTAAATATGTTAAGAAGGCTCACACAGAGGGAAACATTGTTGAGTTAATGGAAATTTAAAGGCAGGTCAACAAACTTGTTTGAAAAGCTCTGAGAAAATACAAAAAACTTACAGTGTAACTTTCCTTTCCAAATACAAATGGGAATCTATTATAACAATGTAAAGAAATAAAAAATGTTTATGTAATTGTCAAAAATAGCTAAAATTATGCTCGTTAAATGAATAAAATTACAGCTGCAAAGAAGAATATAGAAGTTTCTTCAGACTTTGCTTCTGGACCTCTCATTGAGAATTTCTAGCTCCCTAATCAAAACCTTGCAATATCTCTTAGCCTCCAGTGAACTGATTCACCCACAAAAGCCAGTGATCTCACCCAGTCTTGGTCTCATCTCTGAAATCTATTCATTACTATAGGATCCTGTGCTATCAACCCAACAATGAAGGTAAACTGGGTCAGAAATCTGTCCTTGATCTGTGGGGCAACAAAATTCAGTTTTCCCTAAACAGCTGAGACTTGACTTGATTCTGCTGCTGAATATTCTAACAGACAATCAATAAGGAAAGCATGAGTTGCACTAATTTGTTTCATAAAAAACTTGTGCACCAGTGATATGACTGGATATCATATAATGTCAATATACTACAAAGATATGCATGGTTGGAGGTAGATGGAAACTGGATGGCAGAAACTGCCAACGCAGTGGAGGCCTGAAAGCTTTTTCATCAGTATTTTTCAGCAAGACCTTGCTCTTACAGATTAAATAATGGCATCATGTTTTAGACTGTCAGTAGTATAATATTCATATTAATATACTTTACTGAAACTGAGTAAAAGGACAGTGTCAAGTGCTTTTATATGGTTTCTAATGTAGGCATTTCACTCTCCATTGACTGTATAATAACCTCTCAAGAGTTTGAAAATAACATCTCTTTCTCTACTTGTTCTCTCTTACACTAGTTGGTAAACTTGGTTTCTGCAGTTCTGGACAACAAGCCAAGATGGTAATGCACTTCTAAATTCAGTAGCATTCAAAAGGTGTATCAATGGTAGCATCCAAGGTCACAAATCTCTGCCTCATATTCCTTGAACTCCTGCCTCTGCATTCACATCTTTGTGGTTGTGCACACACGGTATTTATTTAATTTTTCCCTTCATTTGTCTTTTTAATTAAAAAAAAAATAAAAGAAATAAAGACATGATTTTCCGTACAGTGCATAACGTGCCATGTATTTAAGCCAAATTCTGCATTGTTGTTTTTGGCAGCATAGCATGTAGATGCCTACTCTAGCAAGGCAGTATGGGTTCAGAATGCAATGATCCAACTCTCTACTATGTATGAGTAGCCAATAAGAGGAAAAGAGCCTCAAAGAGCTGACTCCTTAGCAGAGTTTTCTAGTTCTTTCATGAGAAGAGACATTCTGCAAGCTGCCAAGAGCTCATGATGTCCCTCATAAGATGGGGACGACTTCTCTTTATAGACTCTCCTCCACCTGTTTCACTCTCACCCAACTCCTGAGGGGCTGTGCTCTCCACAACCCGAAGTGTGTGAGAACACTACTTCTCTTCCCTGAAGTATATCAGAAAGGAAAGCACCACATGACTCTAGAGAGAGAAGAGGCATTCTGGGGAGGACTAACGGGTCACTCTGTAGAGCTACGCCCCTTATTGTGTACAGCCAAGGAGACAACTATGGTGCTCAAACTTTGAGCATATCTGCAAACTCCTTGCTGTGTAAAACTGTGCACAGCCACAATGAAATACCTGCATAATAAAACTGCCAAGTGCATCTGAAGTGGCTATTCCACTCTCCTAGTAAATCCTCTTCATCCATTCCATGTATCTGCTATTTAACTGATGACTGGAGATTCACTGTAGTGAAATTGCCTTATCTAAAAATTCTCCTAGCAGCAAAATGCCTCATGTATTTACTCTTAGAGAATTTCCTTTAGAACATTATTTTGTTCAGTACTATATAAGGCAAAGCATTTCAAAGGGAAACCAGCATAAGCGTATAAAACCAGAATGATAGTGATACGCCACATGGAAGAGAGGTCTGAGTGATTTTCAAACTCAAAGTAAAGCAACTTTCCCTTTAAAGTATAACAACGTAATTCTCAGATAAGTCTATCCTATTTAGACTTGCACAAAATAAGTCCTGTTGCAGCATACCTTTTACCCAACTACGTCCTGGCCTTACTCTTGTTCTTCCCCCAGAGCTGTGACGGGAAAGGAGCAAAGTTTTCTGCAGGTTCTAAAATTACAGGTTTCAGAAAACTAAAGCCCTTTCATGGACCCAGTAACAATTTTCAAGCGACCACTCAGTGACAACCATTTTGCAAGATCTCTGTCCACAACTGTCTTAATTCAGTGTTTATTTTTAGACTATCACATTTTAGAGGGTTCTGGATACAATATATTAAGAATCAAATGCAAATCTGACTGATCAAGCACAACAATAATCATCATCATACACTGCACGGGGATGGGTATGATACACATGATACCCTAGGCAATATCTTCCTGTTTATTTTCAGAAGAATAAGTAATCCTTTCTGAATAACAAATTCGATACTTTCACTGCAACATTTGTGGAATATATCCATGTCCTGCATCTCCAGTGTACCTGCAGAGCCTCTCGATTCCTCTTTGGCCATTTTTTATGGTTAAATCCCTAGTGCCAGATGATTCAACTAATCAGAGCACTGCCTCCTAGCATGGCTATTTCTAGAAATCAGAACAATTCTCTGTCTCTGAAATATCAAGCTCCTCTCTCAGATGTAACGCTTCCTTCTAAAACAAAAGGAGATATTTATGCTAGATGTCATTGAAATAAAACATAACAGAAAAAGAATGATCTAAACATGATCTTAAAATAAAATAGATTTCGCGAAGGCAAAACCAAACAGTGTAAGTGTCCTTTTCATATTTCTGCTTTGCTGAGACAGTGGATGCCACACATAATACAAAATTTTGGCTCTGTGCTGTTGACAGCATTTAAAAACCCACAAATCCCAGGCAACTAAGAAACTCTTCGGATCTGAAATTCTAGGAAACCCACCAGATGGACTGCCTTAGTGTGAGAGAGAAAGAATGTGACTATAAATGTCATCATTGGAGGCTTTACCTCAAACTGAAAGTTTAGAAGCAATTGAATTCTGCTGTTTTTCTGTTCCACTCTATCTACACTTCTAAGTAATAAACAAGAAGGACCTCATGGTTTCAAGGATAATGGGTTATTTAAGGAGTGATGAATTCTGAATGCTTAGAGGCATATATGCTTTTATTGTCAAGTGATTTACAGCACACGAGCAATGAATAAACTCACTGAAGAGCTGGATTTGAGCAAGAACAGATCCACTTACAAGATAAAGACCCATATTCACTAAAAGTGAGAAACAATGACAAAGTTTCTCAGCCAGCAATAATGAATTTGAAAGTGAGAGAACCAGACAGTAGCAGTCACAAGTCCAGAGTTACACACATGGCTTTGTACCTACGTAGCCTTCAGCTGTTTTTTTGGAAGTGTGCGTTACAAAGCATGTAGTATCCCTAGCCCTGCCAAAGGGGCAAACCTTCAAATTCCTCAGATCCAGTTCTAGAAGATTTCCCCGAAAGACGCAGTCAGAGCAACCAATGCCCAAGTTTCAGGGTAGGCAGGATGCTGACAGTACCTCCAGAGGTACTGCATGGTGCACAGGATCACCAGGGAACGTTAACGTGCCTCAAACAGGACATCAGGAACATCCAAGGTGGTACTTGAGGCCTTCTCAGTCCCCAGAGCACTTTGCAATCAGGAGTGAGACGACAGTTTAAAGATACACAGCCTTCTCTTCCACTGAGCTTTAAGTCCTTAAAGCATGCTGCAGTCAGTCCTTTTAATCTCGGAATTCAGTGTTTAATTCATTTCTCCCTCCAGACCAACAGTGACTTCAGCAAGTCATTTTTGTAACTTTTTTAATAGATTTCAAGGAATCTAGACCAGAAAGGCTTAAAATGAATAAGTGAGTTCAGGCAAAATAACTTTTTTAGTAGCTAAACCTGAACAAGGAGATAAAATTAAATGTATTCCATGTAGTTTTGGTTTTTAATTCACTGGGTTATTGTATTGAAATACAACTTGTTTTCTTTGATTTACTTACTTAATAATCATTCCACTATTACCTAATTCAAATGGCCTATGAGTGCATCTTTTAATCCAGGTCCTTTTCACAAAATATTATGTATAATGAACAGCAGCTCAGGGCACAATAAGATCTTTTGTTTTCATTTTGGAGAGTTAAAGCTCTCTATTTGGATTTAATAGTTGTTAGTTATTGCAGACAGCACTCTGAGAAATTTTGAGGTTTGAGTCATTGTTTAACAGTTATGAACTAATTTATTTTAATATGTAACAAAATTCAGTTACCCAGAAAATGACTATTGAGGTCTTAATCTCAGCATCCATCACTGAGTTGTTACAGCACAACCACCATCTCAGCCAACCAATATCCCACCACCCAGGCTGTGTTAGAGAGCAGCATCAGAGCCTGAAACTCAGCTCCTTCTGCCTCTTTTGTAAAGGCTAATATCTTGGGCTCTCTGTACTTCAGTTTCCCATCTCTCAAACAGGGATAATGCAGCGACGAGATCTTGGGAGTTCAGCTACTGCTGAAAATGGGAGAACAGAAACATCTT
Source organism: Cuculus canorus (assembly GCF_017976375.1). Taxonomy (NCBI): domain Eukaryota; kingdom Metazoa; phylum Chordata; class Aves; order Cuculiformes; family Cuculidae; genus Cuculus; species Cuculus canorus. The sequence goes on along the minus strand of NC_071415.1, from coordinate 5,582,197 downwards.
TGACACCGAGGGTAACCTCTGATCTCAGAAATCCAGGGAGCTGCTGTCCACAAGCAGTGAATATCACATTAAGAGAAACCACCCTCTGAAAGAAAGCGAGACAGGACTGTCCTTTACTGGCCCCTTTGATTTTATCACCTGTCACAGGATCAAGTGGTCCTTTCAAAATTTGTGAGAGGTGAAATATTATGGCCCCACAACACTAGACAAGAAAAATGACCCTAGTTTGGGGTTTTTTTTCTTTTGCAAGGTAAGCAGGCTACAAGGAGAAAAAAATACCACTTTCGTAAAATGCTTCTTCTCAAAATTAATTCTGAAGACAGAACTACTACAGGTAAAAAGTATTTGTCTCTGCTGATTTGTTAGGTTTGTGACATTGACTCATTCTCTTTGAAGCTGGCTTTAGGTATTAAAACCATCAAATGTCAGCCTGCTATCTCTTCAGGACTCTAATTCTGCTACTGACTCAGAAAAGAAAATATCCTGATTATGTAGTTACCATTAGTTTCTATTAAGAGCTCCAACTGAAAGGAACAAAGAGTGAGAATTAAACCAATGATAACATTAGGTTTTTGCTTTATGCTTTTTCACTTATAAGCACTGGGATTTCATGGGACTGTTCAAGGGTATGTAAGAGCAATCTTTTTTTTTCTTTTTTAGGTCTAATTCAATATCTATCTATACAGAATGGTAATGCGAATTATGTGAGAACGTTACTAAAGCTGCGGTTGTACAGTCAGCCTTCTTCAGGATTTTTGAAAAGCAGTGACATTCCTTTACAGAATGTTTTTTTTAAAACTGTTCACTTGTATTATTCTATTGCAGAGAAAACTTGCTTGCAGGTCGGAATTCTGCAGTGCTAGGCGCAGAACAAAAGACAGACACCATCCCGCAACCCAAAAGACAAGCTACATTGCCCTTGGACTTGAGCTATTTGTCCTGAAACATGTAGTTAAAATAGAGGACTGGATAATTGGAACTGCATGAATGGAAAACAGAAAACAGATGCAATTAGAAAAAACAGCAGAGGAAGTCCAGACACAGATGAAGACTTTGATTTGAGAATGTGAATGAAAGGTACATGACAGAGCTTTTGGTTAAACCCCTGCCTGGAAAGTTGTTCAGCTCTTGATATAGTCAAGATATAAACTTCTGAAGAGTTTTTGTCAACAAACAGGTTAGATATAGCCTGTTCAAATTAGATGCAACATATACCTTTTTCAGATTTTCCACCCAGAAAAAAGAACTCAAAAGACCTCAAATTTTGTCTTAATTAGGAAGACAGAAGGTTTGTTGACATAATAGAACAAATTGTATCAGAACAAAGCCACATCTACTCTGTTGTCTTCTAAGAAGCACTGTTGCATTTTATATATACACATAGAAATATATATGGTGGGAAAAAAAGACTGCCATCCAAATTGGACTACTGGTATTCCAGAGTGTGTGGCTTCAATTACAGGGGGTTTTTTACTGTCTTTGTGGTCAATGCTTCTTATGTTCCAGAAGATACAGAAAAAAGTTAATGAAGTATGCCTTTTCAAGGAGCTCGTCTCCACAAGTCCATTGCAGAGTGACCTTCCTTTATTAACATTTCGAAGATTTAAAAGCATATCACACAACTATATACTCACAATAGACAGATACTAGTGTTTCAAACTTAAAATCAAATGATTCACCTGATAAATCTCCAAGCCTTTTACAGCACTGCAATTCAGTTCTCTTAATGAGGACCAGTAATTGTAGATTCAAAGACTGCCCAAACCAGTCAGCAGGAGATAATATGTAATATGTAACCACAGGAAAAGCAAACTGGAAAAAAGAAAGACCACTGGCTTTCATAAATCATTTTTTGACAGGAAGGTTATTTATCATGGGAAATAAGCTTAATCAATAACAGAGTGAAACAACCTTAATAAAAAAGGGAATCAAGCTCTGTTCTGTTAAAGCATTATAATTAATGTGGGTAGGGGGAGCGAGAAGAGGCAGAAAGAATTGTTACAGAGAATTGTTATTTTCCTGACAAATAGATTCTGGTTTGTTTCTAAAAGTTCATTTTCATCTCGCCCATTGAAGGAGAAAGTACCAAGAATGGCATTTTGTTTTCCATAAAGTAATATGAACTTTTGAGGGAGGTTCCCAATTAAAGAAAAATTACTCATGATCAATATATTTTTATTTGATCTCAAGTGAATGACAAAAGTCCTCATTTTTGTTCTGGGCTGCTTAATTTCACAAATACGAGAGGAAAGGAAAAGCACGCAAGAGAGGCTTTGAAAACTTGATGAAAAGAAATGTTTTTATCTACATTAATATACAAATTGTTCTGTATTTAAAGTCATTGTTTGCTCCGGTCACTTTTCATTTATCTTACCACCTACTTGTATAGGTAGATGATGATTCCATTGGATGTTCAAAACATTTGGCTATTTTTTTGAAAAGCTTTGCATAATTTCATCTGCAAAAGAAAAAACCTACATGTAACTACAGTGTGAATAGGTATCCCAATCAATAGGAATATATATCCCAGTCACACACTATTTTTCTCAATCTACTTGGTCACAAAACCCTATCTGAAGCAAAACTGCAAAAGGAATAAAATGCCACACAGTAAAGGAGGTTCAGAAAGGATTTTGTTGTAACCTTTTGTGAAGGGTATACTGTTACAGTAACCCAACAAATACATTCATAGGGAGAAAGAAAGGAAATATGTGTAAAGGTAAGAATGATGAAAAGGGGAATTGAAAAATAAACAACAAATTTGCTGAACTAACTTAGATTATGTATTTCAGTTAAGAAGTCCAAAATTCATGCAATTCTCTGCAAGAAATCTATCCCAGAGGGTTTAGTTATTTAATAATTTCAATAATTAATGTACTATTTTAATAATCTCTAGCTTAGACTTCTGAATTTCAGAAGAGCAGCTCTTTTGTCAAGCCTCTTATCCACAGTGGCCATTTTGTTCCTGTTCCCAAAGATCTTCCTAGCTCCTCCACTCAGTATTCCACTGAGTATTCGCACACAATCTACAGACAAGCCACAGGTCAGAAAAAGAAGAGCAGCAAAATAATTCTTATCCAGCAGATCATCTGAAAGCCTCTTAAAGTGTTCCCAGACAATTTCTGAAGGGGAAGAAAAGATTATTAGGTATCTTACCTGGTACAAATTATTCAACAGCTCAAAGATAGAGAAAGACAATTGGCTTTAGAAGACAGTTGTTGAAAAGAACAGAATTTTTGATGCTTTAATGTGAAATTCTTAACTTTTTCTTTTATCTCAGGATCAAAAAAACATTTTCAAGTAACTTTTTACACAAGCCGTATCACATATTATTACTAGTTTTTATTATGATTGATTTTATCAAGATTAAACTGGCAATGTTCCTGTTGACTTCAGAGAAGCAAAAAATCAAGACTCCTATTATTCAGGAACTAGCTATTATTCCTCTCCTGATTTACATCACTACAGTGTCTTGAAACTGGTGGAGTAACGTAGTCATAAAGTGGCAGGAAAATAGTACAAATAATAGGTTTTCAAAGTCTTGCACCCTAGGCCAAATTCTTCTTCAGGCTCCCTGGGAACAGTTTCAATAACCTGACGTATAAAACACTTCCATAATTCAGCCTGTTGTTATTTCTCCATCCAGCATTGTCACCTAGGTGTAGCTTCTTGCTTGAAAGTAAATGCTTGGCATTTCTCCCTCCATATTCTGTTTTGCTGCACATCATCTAGGATGTAAAGTTGGGTTACTGTTAATTTAATTACATGGTAGGGTGGAGAACAGACCACGTTATTCTAGTGTTATCGATAGTCAGTAGCAACACCTACTGGTACCCTCATATATTCTCTCTGGAGAATGAACCACTTTAATCACACACACTGCAGCAGTGCAAATGTGCTTCCTACTCTTTTACAGCCTTGTATTTACGTATTGTCTATTTATCTCTTCCAGAAATGCGTGACTGTGCTACCTATTGTAAATGTGCGAGAGCTGCAGAAATAGAACTCAGTTCTACATTAGTACGTTCTTTTTTGCCAAAGTCATTACAGTTGCAAAAGAAGAATCTTTATTCTTCTGGGAAAGACATGGCAATAGTGATTGACCATTTCTTTTCCCTCCTTGCATGCAATAAAACATTTATTCATAATACATGTTTAGTGCTGCAGGTGGCATTGTTACTGTTCAAAGAGCCCTACTCAGCATATAATGTGGTCGGCACTTCATCTTCCTGAAAATGAATCTTGAAAACTTCTTGAATTATATATCTCCTCCTGCTTTTCAGTGGATCCATAATTTTCTTCAGAAGATGAATTGCAGACAGCAGCACTGATGAGAATTAAACTAGCAAGGTTCATGTTAAGAACATAGTCAGTAAATCAAAAACTGAAAGTAATGCCAGAAGATTCAAAATCATAGACTGACAATATCCGGAGATACTGGGTATGATGGAGTCTGGTAATGAAGTCATGAGGTTAAACATCAGCCTGTCATAGACATCCACACGCTGAAGCACTGTACACCTGCACTCCTCCTAGGCACAATGCAGTCACCCTTAGCGCATGTGTGGAGGAGAACACAGACATCTACTTCTAAGAGGAAGAGCCTGTGTGCATCAAAACCCAAAGAACTAACCTCTTCGAATGCTAATAAACAATGCCAGAACCACAAAGAGCTTTGTGATGTTACCACTGGGGATATTCTTCAGCATGACAATCAGAAAGCTACGTGTTCAACAGCAATGGAAAGAAAACTCCATAGCGATAGAAAATATTTTTTCTTTAAAAGAAGAGATTGTCCTAAAAACATAATAAAACCCCTCACTCTAAAACCATCGTACTCACCTTTACGACCAATTTTATTGATCTGGTTTAATTGAAATAATTCACTAGTAACAAATAGTACATATATCAATTTATAGCATAAGCATTTTAATATCATTTCTATTTTCATGATGAATAGCCCTTCCAAAATACTTTGTACACCACTCCCATCAGCTGTGTGAGGCAGATATTCTGCTCCAGCAGCTGTTTTTCAGTCACATCTGTAGGATAGTGAAGACCTCCAAGAAAGGTAGAAAAGAAGATTCACATCCTATGCATTTTTTATTTCTGCCTTCAATTCCATGCACATTCCTCTCCTGCGTCATAAACATTTCAACTTCTCTGCAACAAATAATCTGCTGAGGAGAAACACACGTGGGGCAAATATTCAGTACAAAGTGCAGGGATTTACCTATGTGATTATGTTTAAAACTAATAGGAGTCCTGCGGCTATGCCTTTGTGCATGGACGGACTCTTCACCCCTGTGCAGTGCTTTAGGCTTTCAGGAGTGTCAGACTCGAGGAAATTGATTGGCAATATTCTCATCTCAGTGCTTCCAGATTTCTCTGTATGGGATTTATGTGCAGAAACCTACACGTGGCAAGATAACACAGTATTCTTGGTTTATAGAGGTAACCATATTAAATCATGAAATACTTTACATTAGAAAACTCATACCTAAATGCAGGAAGTAGTTTTCCTCTTTTTAAATGAGATCTTTGAATCTGCCCATGAATTTAGTCCTTGTGGAAACAGACTGTCCGCTCTAAACATCACATTTTTTGTCTACCTACAGAACTGATACAGGACAAATGGAAGCACCGTGACGGTCCTCCACACAGTTCACCAAAATCTCTCAACCTTGGCCAGGATAAGAGGGTAATTCAAACTTTGAGTCAATAAAATCTTCACGTTTACCGAAGTAATGGTAGTAGTTAATTCTGTGGCATGTCAAATAGGGGCTAAATTAAATCCTCTGCTCTGATACACACTTCCAAAAGAGGAAGAATTTAACAAACCAGAGCTTCAGTTGATATAAATCAGCACCATTCCACTGTAGCTAATGCAGCTGCATTGATTCACGGTCACTGAAGTCTTGGACTCTGGTCTCACAAATATGATAGAAAGTTCCATTTGCTAATGTAAATACATATTGATGGTTTATCACATAAATCCATTCAGAAAAATGCACAAATTGATACTGCTTTTTTTTTTTTGTAATAAATCACTATAACAGGTATGAATAAGTTTTGAGCTTTTAAAGAACCCAATAATATATTTACTTCAGTCACACAGTAATCCTGCAAGGACACTGTTGCCTTTTAAAGCACCTTTATTCTTAGTGCCCCTCCTCTCCTGATGCAAGACCAGAAATTGCACAACCCCTCCTATGAGTGTAGACAGAAAATTTAAAATACCCTTAATTGGAAGCTGAAAAAACTAAGCGTGCCACACAATGGCTGAGACACAAGACTTATGGTTGTCTACTGTAACACTAAGACAGTCCCATTAACAAGAATGATGGGAAACTGCATCCTGGCATTATTCTTAGCAAAAGACTTGACAAATATGTTTTGTAAATGAAGGAGCTACAACAGAGAAAACATATAATACACTTTTCCCCCCTTTTTCCCAGTGAAATGGTTGCATGTTTAATGCTTTATACATTATTCAAGGCTCCATTTTCCAGGGTTCATCAATACCCTAGTCCACAGCAGCTAGAAGCTTGTAACAACTGACAAATGTAGACAAAACATGCTGCTTAACCCAAGAACAGTGGGTCAGAGAACAAACAGGAAAATTTATTGTCTTCGCTATATTACTGTTGGAATGGAGGAGTAAATGAATACCATACGTTATAGCTTATCACTTACAGTATGAGTGTATCATGAACAGCCCAGCATGTCCTACTTAAATAATACTGATGGATAACACGCAGGCAGCTTTTGTTCATTGCTGGGGTTTTGTCTTGTCTACATGTTGTTTATACTTATTTAGAGGGAAAGAAAGAGACAAAAGAATAGCAAGAGTCATGCTAGGGGCTCACGCAATCCCCTTTCCTCTGCGTGTCCGTAATGAATCCGGACTGTGCCTACCACAGAAGTTATTGCAAAGAAATAAAAAAGTCTTCCTGGGATAAAAAGTGGATTCCACAATATATTCTTAGACCAGACATTATATTATTTCCCAGCTGTACTTGTAAGCAGCTTTGCAGAGGACAAAGGAGAAAAAGGGAAGGAAAAAAATAGGGGGTGAGGGGGAGGAATAGCAACCTGAGTTTTATTGCCTCTGTCTGCTGGAGAACCGTATGGAGATTAGCAATAATTTTTATATTCAGTGCAGTACCTCTGAAGGTGACTCAAGAACTTGTGTGAGCCAGAGTTCCAGTAGAGAACAAGCATCCCCCCACCCCTGCGGTGCTGGGTCTCTGTTGCCCTCTCTAACCAGGGCGTCTCTCGTCTAACCAGGGCATTACACCTATGCAAAGCCGGCCAAAAGGCACCTCTTGGTTGCAGTAGTGTGGCATTAATACCTGCAGCACCATTTCTCAGGTTTCTAGTGTGAGGAGATCAGATTGCCCGAGGAGCTCATCTGACGCTGTCATCACACCGTTTTCAGATTTTATGCTGGTGCTGTATGAATGGCAAATGGATAAGAAAAGGCAGTGTATTCTTAAAAACGTAATTCGGAGCCATTTTACATTCCCCCTGCCACTGTTCCACAAAAACTGCAAAGCAGCATAGAATCAAGTCCCATATAAAGGAAATAACCGAACAACATGGGTGATTCTTTTAAATTATTATTAATCTTTTTGCTATTCAATGGGGAAACAGAAAACAAAACGCACAGCCTAAAAATGTATTTTTTCCCTAGACAACTGAAGGCAGTTATGATTGAAAGTTCATATTTATAATTTTTAGTGATTTAATTACGTCACTAATATTAACCACGGAAATTAATTAGGTCTGACACCTTTACAAGCAGGGTTCTACCAACAGTAAGAAGATACTCCCACCCCAATGTGAATCAAAGAGCGCTTGTCTGCTCACAAAACAGTATCATTTTAATTAAGTTTTTGCAGCCATCATTTATTAATTTAAATCTGACCTATATCTCAGTAAGGGAATCTAAACTAAGAAGTCACGTTTGACTAGATTGGATCTCCTTACACAAAACACATTGATCTTAATGAAGCAGCTCAATATTACATCTGTATTTACTCTAGCATGATTTTGTGATGTACAGCAAGCCTCCAGTGAAAAGTATTTCAAAACGAAACTCAGCTTCAAACAGGAATCAAGATAAGATGAGTTCAAAATGGGACTTAAGTGTTTATTCTCAGTGGTCCAAATCTCATATTGGTCAAGATGACCATACTTACCAAAATATCACCTACTGACGATTTCTATGCATGCATAAATTGACTCAGTTAATACATACTGCTTATTATTACTGGTAGATTTATGCTTGCTATAAATGAAGGATACAGATTTTTACTGAGGTACAAATAAAAACAACCCAGCCCTTGAGGCTGCTTTCCCTAGTAAAGAGTTTTTCTTTCCCACTGCCACTTCTCAGCACTCATATTTTCCAAACGTCTCAGTGTTTTTTAGTTCCTCAAGGCTGCCAGTTTCTTATGCAGACCACAGTAAGTGTCTGGAGCTCTTCTGAGATGTAGTCAGTTTACAAAGTATGTTTTCCTATAAAAACTGAATTAGTAGGGCTGGTCAACAAAATTGTAACATCTGAGTAATTGCTCACATGATGAAGCTGAGGCTATTGGATCACCAACATGGAGAACAATACAATTGGTGCCATTTAAAAACAACCCCAACTCCCATAAGGTCTCCACATGAGCACGCTTACAGACGCAAGCTGTAGGTCACTAGCAGGAACTTGCAGTATAACTTCAAATTCTTGCTTTTAACTACTAAGTAATGATAAGAAAGGCATTGCTTTTATTCCTAAAAGCAGGAAAGGTAATAAACAAGATTTCTAATTCTGCATTAACTGCAGCCTTATATTCAGTCCCCGAGCACCATTCTGACTTGTATTGATAGTCAATACTCTTAATCTATTCCCACTTTCCCTACACAAATAGCATTTTCCTTTCTTCTAGGACTTCACCATTGTGAAGGATTGTACATGGTGTGGTTGCAGGTTGTGAGATGTCCTGGAATGAGAAGGCCAGGTTATATGTGTTCCTGTATTCCTGGCAGGACTCTGCTATGCAATAGGTCGGAAAAGACTCTGGCTGTAGGACTAAATCTACATGATATGGTGCCAGGAAATATGTTACAGTGCATCTTATCTATTTACAAGTTCCGTCTAACCTTCTAACCTAAACAACTGCAGAATACTAACTTGCAAATAAACCATTATCAATCTCACTGAAAGAATTTGGAAGCTGGACAGTGACATAGGTACATTCCTGTCTGTCCTTTACAACATTCTGATACCACCTCTAGTTTCTGCAACTCATTTGCCTCCAACTTTGATGTATTTACTGAGAAATAACCTTGAACTTGACTCATCACTGTTCCCGAAGCAAATTAGTATGTGTTCTTTAGACTCCTTCACTCTATTTAACAATTTTGGTTTCTTGTCTGGGTTCACTCAGAGCTTCAAAGTGCAAAACAAAAAAAAAAACTCAAAGACAAATGTGCAAGTAATGCAATAATTTTTAAAAAACATTCTATGTGGAACACAGCTGGAGCACAGGAGAAGAGAGAAAGTTGCTAGTGATGTGAAAAAAATGGCAAAGCTAAACAAGAGGAAAGTAAGGGTACCACTTTGCTTTATACAACAATTTCTGGTCATTATCATCATCCATTGGAAAACTTGATTAGTGTACAGGGCTAAATACATATCCAATTTAGAAATTCTGAGGCTCTGCAACACAAACTTGCACAAAGAAAGTACCAGGAGACTAAAAGCACAGTAAAGTTCTGCCTCCTTTCTTTTTTAAAACAAGTTATCTGTTTAGGAATAGAAGCCTGTTCTACATAGTATTTGTGATAGACAAGAGCCATTCACTTGTCCACTAGATAGTCAAACAAGAGACAGTATATCTTTTCATTGCATCATGCACAGCTGGATAGAAGGAAATCTCAAACAATTTTTATTAAAAGTATCGCGATTGATGTATGACGGATGCTAAACCCCTATACGATAGATGCTTACCAGCCTAGAGAGAGAGAGATACACCCAGCTACAGCCACTCTACTGCAGAACTGTAACCTTTCCTTTAGTACCATTTAGCAAAGACTAATGTCAGCCCATGGATATAGGGGGGGAAAACAGTTCTTAAAAAGAGCTGAAAAAACAGCCAGATTCAGTTACTGAAATGGAGATATTTAATAAAACACGCACTTTGCATTAATTATAACTTTAAAGCTATTTAAATTTTTTGTGCTTACTGATTTATTTACTATGATATACATTTGAACAGGTTCAGAAGGGGGGGGAGGGGGAAACCCCAGAACTACCTTGTGCTACCTGGAAGTTATGATTCACTATATTTTTTGCTTCACTCTTTTATTGCACCGAAGTGCATTATTACTGTTGCTTATAAACAGATGTAAATCTGTCCCCACTATCACATTTAACTCTGTAAGGGAAAACGACACAACCCTTATAACAACTGCAGTGACACAAAATGGGGTTTTTTCCATCTACCCTGTCCAAACTGAGTCAATTGGATGCTACGAATAAAGCTAAAAACATTGGACTTTTGCTTCACAGAATACTCTAGCCAGGTAACAACTGGGATCTGTGTTCATTTGCACACACACACTTTATATATTAACAAAACTGCCTTTTATTGTTTCAGAAAGCAACGTCTTCTCCTAACTCTGTTCTTGTGGTATCCAAAAGTCCACCAGAAGATGTTTTGCCTCTGCTTCCTCTGCCTCTCCAATACAAGAAATCTGTCAACTCCTTAATGTTCTTAGTCCCTCAAAAATACTCCTATGGACCCGCAGCTTGTTACCTCTTTTACCTATGGTCTAATTCTGAAAGCTTCATAAAATCTCTAAGTACCTAAAGCTTGCATCCTTCTAAGACATAACACACAGCACCAAGTTGCGATGTGCATGGACACTTAGGTTGAGCCAAGCACCTGAAATTTTGCCACGTGGCTCTCCCCGACCAGCAGGTGTGCTCACAGATGACTGAATGCAACCTTTGTGAAATGCGTTTGGAAAACCTTCACATTAAAAAATAATAATAAAAAGCATAAAATATTCACTTATTTTTCAATAAAAGACATTCCTCTGTGCCTTCAAATCAGGCGAATTTCACAGAAATGTGAATTTACAGTCTAATTTTACTGTGTTTAGTTATCCTGCGTGCACCTCTTCAGACAGCACAATTGCATGGGTGCAATATGAACATATTGCAGTTCCCTGTCTTATTTTCCTCTGTGATGAACTTTAGGCTGCACGCTGTCTCCAGTCCTTGCACGGAGCTCAAATGGAAGTCACTAGGAGATCTGTTTTAGATCAATGGCTTTATGTGACATTCTATGAGCAGAAGTCTGCAGGTTGAAAAACAATCATTATCTTTTTGGTCACGAGACCCCTATCAGTTTGATATCTAAAACTTTCTGAAACATAATTATATCTTTCATAAGGCTCCAGATGACTTTATGCAGTGATAAAAATAAATGTGCTTACCTTCTTCTAAGCATGTTAGAGGCAATACAGTGTCTTTGGCAGTACATACCAATCAGTTGGAAAAAATTGCATAAATTAGTGAGTTCTTTAACAACCTGACCCAACTGACTTTAATTTTCTGGTCCTGAAGCAGCATCCTCCGTTTCTGAATACTCTGGGTTGCGAGTATGCAACATATGGACCCACAGAGTCCAGAATATTGGGTTGGATCCAGATTTCAGTAACAATAGGAGAAACAAAAAGGTAACTTCACGGCACTCCTAGACGATTTGCACTTCTTGTTTGGGATTACTCTCAGTAACTGCTTCTGGAATTATTCAGTACAAAAATTGTTTTCTTAAATATAAAAAAAAAAAACCATAAAGAAAAGAAAGGTTATACTGGATAATTTTACTCAGAAAATGAGCAGAGCTAGCTATGGGCTTAGCCCTGTATTCACATGGAATATATAAGCTGTTTGCCCTCATTAAAAAGAATGCTATTCACCAGCTTTGATTAGTTTTGCTCTTCTCTAAATGAAACATTCACTTTCCAAATTAATCTTCTGCAAAGAAAAGAGGAAAAACAGAGGCATTATTGGTCTGAGAGGGTATATGAAGGATCAAGCTGATGAATATTTTATTAGGAAAAAAGCATATGGAAATAAAATTGAATCTGGGGGAAAAAGGGAAAAACAAAATCAGAAGATAAACTCCTATAAAAAGTTAAAATTTTCCACTTGCTTTCGACGGCTGCTGTTTTTATTATTAAAGGTTCTGCTGACAGTCTGCATTTTGTTGTTAACATATGAAAATACATTGACTAGCACAGAAAAACAAACTAATAAATTTCAACTTTAAGTATCTGTTTCAATGTATTATTGTACTTTATTGGCAATATTCCACCAGCAAATGTCTTTTTATTATTGTATCCCCTCTTTGCAATAAAGAGGAATGCTGTTGACTGGTTTCCACTTTGGGAAATATGAAATCATTGTTTCTAGCTAGCTGTGGGCAAGAAATAGTTTTCAAGCCATGCTAAAGTTACAAAAGTGTGCTCAGAAAAAACATATAGCAAGAAATATGTTAGTACCTTTCATACATTTTCAATACATAGATAAAGCAAGATAATTTCTAAGCATAAGCAGACCTGGCAAAGAAAATATATTATCTTAAATCAGGTATCATTCCCCTGTATGACAAAATATGGGTTGTTTAACAGCATGAAACAAGTAGACTTCAGCCTAGTGCAGTAGATACTTGAAAGGAAAAGGAACTTCAATATTTTACACAGGTAATCTACCATGTCTGGCTAAATCCTCTATCCTTAACTGAAGCAAAGCTCACAATGGCCTCAGAGAAATTTTTGCCAGTTACTGTTGAATTAATTCAAAACTTTGGAACATTTTGTTAGCTGGAAAACAAATAAAAAGGAGAATTGAGGCATTTATCCTTAACTGCATAGGACAGTTGTGTAAACCACTGTCTTCATGAGACAATGGGAACACCAAGCCACAGCCATTGCCACAGACGCTCCAGTGAGCGATGCATTCAGCAGTTGAGCTTGTAGCATACAAGAGGAGCTCTACCACCAGCCAACTGCAACACCTTATGCTCTACCTTTAATTTTCTGTCTTTTCTCCAGGTAATAATGTACAAACCAGCCTTACCTTCTGTCAAGTGAATCATTAAATGAAAAAGTTCTTCAGAAAAAAATCGTAATGCTGGGTAATGTCATCATTTCTACGAATTAGCAAACTGACTTTCAGTAGGTAAAACCTACTGCCACACTGTTCTGCAGCAGTCATGTCCCCCCACATAAAAACACCGCATGGCCTCTGGCATGTCTGCCTCAACCTGCTGCTTTTCCATTGCTCCATATGAATTAAATGACTGCTGAAATCAAGTTTACAACCAAGGAAGCCCAAGGAAGAGGCTGAGAACTGTCTTCTGACATAAAATCAGCCTTTAAGCAAAGGAATAACCTAGGGTCACCTGGTGAACATGTTATTTTTCCGGGTAAGGTGCAGTTCTGCATAGTGCATAGGCACTCACAGCCTAGACATTTTCCTTGGAAGGTGAGCAATACAACACCAGTTTGCAATCCATTAGTTAGCAGTCCTACTGCTATAGTTATTTGTTAAACAGATGGTTGAAAAACAGCTTTTTCATATGATTTTTGCACTCTTCTTGCTAAAGTTTATTTATGATTAGCTACCGAGATCCATTATGGAATGACTCATTAATATTTGATACACAAGTCTAACTTAAAACTTAACGAGCAATATTTGCATTAGTTTTAGGCCACTTCTTAAGCATTTTTCAGTGTTTCATATGTGGCAGTTAGTATGAGAATTTTAATTACATCCAAGGATCCACTATAAACACCAATGATTTGTTGACATATTGAAAATTGATTGTAGAAGAAGGCACTGTCTTACTCTAGGCAACAATTGATGGTTTCTGTCTTGGTCCCAGTGGGCATGGGTCAATTGTGCTACAAAAGTCTTTGACACTAATTGGTGAGCCTCACGGTTAGCTTATTGGCAGGGCCCTATGGGGAAATTTCTTTTGCATTTGCTCCTGTTACACTTGCTCTTAGGCAAATAAAAAGCTACAGTCTGGAGGCCCATGAATCTAACGTTTCACAAATGCTAAATTCAATGAAAACTAAACAGATCCCTAAATTCAGATATAAATTAAATGATGTGATTGTAGAAGTGAATTGGTTCTCATTAGCTGTATTTACTTCTGCAGGAATCAATTCTTCGGGGATTTCAAACAGAACTTGCCTGCTGCTGCATGACATGCAAGTCTTGATCCAAAACCTGTGGAAGTTATCGGAGGTGTTCAATTGACATTACCAGATTAGATATTGCCCATATAAAACATCAGTTACGTCACTTTTCTGCTTTGAAAGAAGTTCCTTAAGTCTCCAGAAGAACCATAATCAGAGATCCTTGAACAAGACAGTTATATCCAAAACAGGAATAAGCTTTATATGCGACTCTCTTACAGGCGTGTATGTTGCCTAATGTAATAATTTATGTCTATGCACAATATCTAACTCCCCTCCCTTCTCTGAAATCTCGAAATACAGTAGGTAACAATTAGTACATCCACACATGATGTTTTAGGGCAGCTCCTTTTTTACAGACTAACTTTTCTTACTAAGGGGTATACCTCCAGTCTGTATTAGCAAAGTGTGTTATTCACTACCAAGAAATAGAAAAAGGCCTTGCTGTTATTCTTCTATTTGCATTCAACATGAACATCAATATTACTCAGAGTATCATGAATTTTTTTTAACTCTAGCCTGAAATAAAAAACTAATTATAGCATTACCATGCAAAAACACAGAAAAAAAACCCTTTCACAGTCCTGCTTCCTAAAACCCAACAGTCCAATCATGAATGTAATGAAGCATAAATACCCAACTATTGACCAAAAGCAGTCCTGAACTATAGTTTCAATAGGAATGTACAATAACAAACACACTGGAAGAACCACGAGAACATTTACATCTCCCCTAAAGATTAGCAAAAGAGGCACGGATGAAATGACATGGATAAACTCACAAGTTTTTGTGTTTATTTTTTTGTAAACTAGGAATTTATAAATCAGATTTGCCCTGAGTTCTGAAGCGTTCTTTCGTAATGGAAGGTCCCGTCAGCTAAGAGCACATCCCAGTCATATCAAAGGTTCTGCTTCCCAGTCTCTCTCAGTTACAGCCATTACTCCCATTAACTGCAAAAGTTATCCAAACCCAGATTCAATCCAGATGATTTCAGGTAAATCATGTTATTCCCTGTCATTCATTTTCCTGGTATTCCCAACACTCACTAAACAGTCACCATAAAAATGCTTTGCATGTTTTGTGGAACACAAACTTTGAAGGCAATCTTAGTGGACAATATTATGATTATAAGGCTGCACACCAATTTCAGTGTGTTAAACAATCCAGTATAATGTGCACAGCAAGAACATTTCACTCTCAGATACAGTAATGCCTAACTGATAGGGAGCAGATACCACTATTTCTCTCCACTACTGATAAAAGTGGTGAAAGATGCGGCCAGTCAAGAGCAAGGACCCTTGAAATTCACTACCAAGGAAAGCTGGGCTTCTCTCGCCTTTCTAGAAAGATCTGAACCCTTTAGAAATTAATATCTGGGAACCATTCTTCTAATAGAAGATGTGACATTTTTTATTGTTTATATTAGCTAGATAGATAGACAGACAGACTAACTCAAGGATCCCAAACTATTCAAGTTCCTTCCAGTGACCACTAGGGGAAAAGAAGCTATTTACCAAAGAGCAACTAGACTTCTTCCTGATGTGCATAATTATAAGACATCTGCCTAAAACAGCCTAAGAAACAGTCAGAATTCAGGTGCTGGATGGACACTTAACCCAGAACGCCACCTATGCTCTGCAGAATATGATCGGCCATCTCTCCATGCCTTTCAGAGATCCATTGGAAAAATGTAGTTCTGTTTGAACTCATTATAGCTTGGAACTGCCAGCAGGCTAACTTGTCTGCTGGTCTGCCTTGACTGGCATTAATGAGGGAATCCTCTAGGCAATCCTCTTCTGCTCACAAATGAAGGAAAATACCCTGTCTTTCTTGGCTAGAATTTGTTATTTTCTTTACGTGAGGCCTGAATGCACAATGACTTGTCTGCTTGGAAAAGAAGTCCAGACAAGTTTGCCCAAGTCTCTCTGTGAAAGACAAAGAGCTTCACCTTGAACAAAGATTGTTCACAGGAATTAAGATTAGATAAAACTGGTTTCCTTTTTATGCCCTCGTTACAAAGGAGGAAGATGAGGTCACATTAAAGAATAAATAAACAAAACAACAAACCAACTTGCAATTTTATTTGTGAAGAGCCAAATTTGCAGGTGGACAGTTGCTGAAAAAACCTAAAACCTGTACAAAATACAGAGTGCTTCCTTCCTGATCTGGCACACTTCACTGACAAACAGATAAAGGGAGTTTTAAATGCAGATATGGTTAGATTCTGTTGTCTTTTTTTCCTCTCTAATATATTTTTTCTATGGACAGATGAATGGAATGGTTTTGCTTGATTCATTGGCACTGGTAAAGCCCTGACTTCTTTAACAGCAATCATAAATGGTTTCAAGGTACGAAACAAGTGTTCCAGCATGGTCCATTGAGCAAAATGGAGAACGATGCCTTCCCCAGAGTCACCACACATGATATATTTAATGATTGCTACCATAAGTTCTGATCAGAAATGGTTTTAGTCATGTACTACATGGGATTCCAAGTTGCTTATATTCCCTGGAAAAGCTGCGTAGACAGTAGTAGTTTAATTTTCCCTGGATTTGAAACCCTGAACTGTCTTTTTTTACACCAAATCTTCCTAGCCCTTTTATTTCCTCTTCTTATTATATTTATACAAATATACTTAAATAAACAATTAGCATTAGAAAATACTAATTATTGGCTAGAAAAGAGCCTTGCATCTGCAGCAATTTCAGTTTACCACAGCTGTAAATGTATTGCACCACTCTGCTTGCAGCTGTTCATGAAAGCCACAGTACACTACTGCCATTCCTAATATATCAAAACATCTTTCAACAAGCAACATTTAGACCTGACACAGAAAAATGAACTTCTGTTCATCAGAACATTTCCAAATTTTGTTTTGATTTCTTCAGAGATGAAAGTTAGAGTTTTAAGAGGTCCTAGAGTATAGTTTTAATAAATTTTGATTAATTTGGAGCATTGTACTGGACTTTGTGGTAACGTATTTTTAAAGAAACTAATCAATTTCAAAAAATTAAATACTTCAAATCTTATCAAGCAGATATTTATCTAAATAGAGAAGTTTAGCTGTAAAGTGTTATGACATCATGATATTTTACTTGACCAAGTAATTAGATGGTTTTTCTCTCCTAATATCTTCATTGAGGTAATAGTTGATGAAAAAACAGAATAAAATTTAAAATTAGAGTGAGACTTTAAATATAATCTACATCCGTTAAGAAATTTGTTATAATTTCTAATTTGCAGGAAATAGTATTTTACCTAATATTTAGCTGCTGAAGATTTCTCTCAAGAAATTCAACAAGTACTTGACAACTGACCCATAGGCAGTGTGAGATAAAGACACCTCAGTGACCAAGAACAATTTAGCAATGGGGACTCCACTCTCCGTGCCGACAGTCTCCTGATACCTTGTGCCTAAACCTTGCCAAGTATCTTCTGCTTATTTCTCCTTCAGGCATGAGGCACATCCATGAAACACAAAGCATCGCTCTCCGCTGTTCGCGTGCTCCTGGTCTGTACCTTGCAGGGGGAATTCCAGGGCAGTCAGGATCAAGTCTAGATCAACTACCAGATGGTTTAGACACCAAAGCACAAATACAACTCTACCCAGCCTCTCCCTGGCTCACAGAAGGTGCCCCTCTGTAACTCTGTGGAGATATTAAAAGTAGATGGACTTTCAATTTCTCACAAAAATAAGGAACAATTCTAAAGCTCAAGCATCTTTCCCCGAGTCCTGTGTGCAATACAGTGTATAATCTACAGTGTTCTTCTTTTGAAGCACATAACGATCCAGTTTAAGTCTACTCCTCTGAGCAGACATTTTGCAGTCTATTTCATGACTTTTCGAAACAAACTTTCTTCATTCCAAGCCAAGCAGATTGCTTATTTCTGAGTGATGGCTTCTGCTCTCAGATTATGTACTGTACCCTTAATTGTGCCGTTTGATAAAGGTAGTTGATATCCTCAGGATTTCTCTAACCTTTATTCTAGCACACTCCGGGATAGTAGCCCTGTAATCAATTAAAGCAAGCTGATGGCACATGGGGAGCCCTAAATCTCCTATTGACAGCTCATCAGGGAAGTCAGCACTTTTTTGTAATTTTCCATTTAAATGATTTCTCAGTGCAAAGCAATCTCAAATACTCTACACTGTTTGTTCATCGTCCCACAATACTGAAACGGAGCTTACAAAATTATATATGTTTTTATGAATCTTTTGTATATCTTTTTATGAATCTTTTATATACCTTTAAGATTCCTTGATTTTGTTTTTTAATTCACAGAGGTATGTAGGCTTATCTCCAGACAAGAAAAACCTGACAAAAAAAGATGAGTAGTATTCTTATTTTTTAATTCTGTTCTCAGTTTTTGTACTATATTCTCTATATTCAGAAAACTGACAAAAACCACAATTCACTGCTTTAAAAGAAATTCATTTCACGGGATGCAACATATAGCAGTAATCCATACACAGATATACTGCATGAATTCAGCCACCAGTCCTTTTCAGTAACCAAATTAATTATATTTAAATAATTTAAATCTTTATATGCTACCTATGAAACTAGTTACATACCTTCTTTTCTTTAAATACTGCATGACTTCCTCAAGATCAATTTGAGAGTTATAGCAAATGTGTAATTAATTAATTAAAAAAAAACCCCAAACCCTCAGCAAAATTTAAATGATCAAAACCACAAGCAAGGCGTATTATCATAAGAAAAATAGCTGTGAAAGTTCTTTCCACATGCTGAACAGTATTGTACAGAACATAGACTTTCCTCATGAGTGAACCTCATCATTGTCTATCAGAAATACTTGGAAATAACAAATGCTGGTTGACTA
Source organism: Cuculus canorus (assembly GCF_017976375.1). Lineage (NCBI taxonomy): Eukaryota > Metazoa > Chordata > Aves > Cuculiformes > Cuculidae > Cuculus > Cuculus canorus. The sequence goes on along the minus strand of NC_071415.1, from coordinate 5,563,078 downwards.
GATATTTATTACAAAGTACCGTATAGAGAAAGAAAGGAAAGGTGAAGCCTTTTATTAGCTACGACTCACTTTCCATGCAACTGTAGTGCTGTGACATTTGCAACAAAGCATAAGAACACAATAAATGTGATATACTGAGGGAGCTTCCTTTTCTATCCTTGAACTCTAAACAAGGACTCCTGCCTCCCTCTCTGCCATTACAGACACTCTCGAAGTATTAAAATAAAGTAATTTTAGATGGATTTAGATCATTGTGCGACAGTGAATTGGTATTCTTTGGAAATAGCTATACCTATTTCAAAGCAAGGAATGTGAACTATCAATCTAGAGCATTCACTGAACCTCATGTAAAGGTCAGTTTCTGCTATAAATGCAAACATTCTACATGGTGCCTAAATTTCATTTTCACTATTGAAAGTAACACTTTGGGCAGATGAGGACATTTAATTAAGTAAGAAAGGGAAGAAACTATTACAAAGACAAGAGCTAATAGAGTAAGTGCTCCTTCTATAAGGCAGGAAAAGTAATAAAACAAAAAAAATAAATCAAACAAATGCTTATAACAAACGTTATTGCTCATCTCATTATGTCTAATGAAGTCTTTAAACCTCTAAAACAGTCAAACTAGTTTTGTTAAATCAAAATGGTGGCTTTTTACTTAAAATAGCTCCTCCATTTTGGCTTTTTACGTAGAGAGCATTTGTTCAGAATATATGAGAGGAGATCATTTGTTATTGGCAAAGTGGAAAGAGTTTCCTATCTCTAGTGTGCATGTCGTACCATAGCTAAAATAACAGTCAAGCTGTTATTCACCAAATATCTAGTAAAGTTACAATTTCAACTCTCCTGAGACAGTGAAAGTCTCAGACTGAAGACATGAACAATAGTTTTCCTACATAATGAAGGCAGAAAACCAACCTAAAAATCAGGATACAACTCACATAAAGAAACATCATATGCACGACTAAGACATTATGTCACTTCAAATCACAGATTTTACAAAAAATAAAATCAATGGCAGATTTTCTAACTACTGCAGAATGTGTGATCAGGTTCAAAAACACTTAAAAAACACATCATTGATTAAAAGATTATGTTTTCAAACTCTGGTTCCTATTGTTACTCTAGTTATACTTAATAACGTTTAAGATACTTAAAGCCAGATTCACGAGACCTGACGCTCTAGTCATGATTTTTTCTGTTTCCTTTATTTTCCAGATTTTTCTCTAGTAGTATGTTTTGTGGTGTCACTTTGCTTCACAGCAATGATTTCACACAAAGATGAGGTCATCGGAACGAAGCACAAGGATTATGATGTTTATTGTAAACCTTAAACACAGCTTCAAATAAAAGCTTCCTGAGACTGGAAAGACCAAGTCTAGCAAAAGTCCGATATGTAGCTTCATGCCCGACTTCAGTCACAATCCATGATTGCTGAACAGTTCTGTCTTTTTAGAGATATGTAACAGTGATAAGAAAAAAAAAACCCTGGAGATTATAGAGTATCAATAAGCTGAACTGACTTTATTGCTTCTGATAGAAAACTCTCCCAGGGTTTACAGAAGCTTAATAACTATGACCAATGCAATCTTCATGGTGTAACACAAAACATATGACAGTACCAGAAGATTTCCCAGAGCACAACTCCTCCATGCACTATCAAGGAAGTAATTAAGCGGTCAAACTTTGTTGGTCTTGATGAAATAGTCCCACAAGGATACTCTGATGACCAGCAAGTAGGAAGAAACATGTCCTGATTCTCCTCCAGTTTTTGCTACTATATTTGTAGGGCTTTAAACTGCGTCTGATGTACAAAAAAGATAAAAGTAGGAGCAGGACAGTCCGGACGGTGTACAGCTCGTGCGTGCATCTAATCAATTCACTGCTGTCCATGCTTCTGATTAGTGAGAACACGTGAAAAACTTTAATCCTGGGCAATCTCATTCACGCCAGCCTTTCTGGATTATTATGCTTATCTGCACTTCTTACTCAATGACTGTCTATTATTATTATAGGTAATTCAGTTACTTTGAGAAAGATCAATCGGTCCCAATGATCCTATATAGGCAGGATGTAAAGCCTACAGATACAGAGCTATCATATTAATATTGCTGCACTAAAGATAATCAGTGCCAACATTAGTCCACAAACTTTATTTAAAATCTCTAACATATTCAAAGCCTGTTCCAAATAGCCTTGCTACACAGATATCAAATAATACTTTTTTTGAGAGCTCTGAACATCATTTTAGGAGTTTGCCCAAGTGTTAATCTTAAACAAGGTCTTCTGTCTTAATCGTCATATATTTTCTACTTCAAAGTAGCTTATTTATCTCGCTCTGTGTCAAATCTGTCAATCAAAACACAGAAAATATTACTAAATTCTTCAATGTCAGGGATTTATGTTTTACTTTAAAAACATTACCTACAATTATTTACACAGCATTACCTGGCACAAACAAGATGTTATTCGTGAAGCATACATTTTACCATGTGAAAATCCATTAAAGCAATTTTTTAGAAAACAGTTTAAATATACTCTTGCCGAGGTAAACTTCCTTGCTATAACATAAATATGAATTTGTAAAAGCTTTTAAGCAATAATTTACTACCTTGCAAGGTTGACTTGGTACACAGTTGCACATCAGTTCTAGCTGAAACACATTTAATTCCAAACCTACAAGATGACATTTTCAATAAACTTTGTCCTTAACTTTCATTCTGAAGACAAGCTCGCCAAATTCCTGGTACCTATTCAGCTTATCAGAAGGAAATGTAACACAGACAAAGAAATGTCTGGGCATACACATGAACAAGATACCAACTAAAGGCACTGTGGATTCTTTCATGTTCTGAACAACCGAGTGATCTGGAAGTTGTTTGTCTGTGATGACCAGAAGGATTGTGAGAGATGTTTCGATTAAACTTTCTAATGTGGGAATTCTCCAAAGTTCTCACCACTGAAAATCGTCAGACCTTGATGATCTCAACAGGCTTTTATAATAACGTTGCCCACTCTAGTGATTCCATTGAAAATGTAGATCAGATTTTGGTGGCATTTTGGAAAGCAAGTGGGAAGGGACATGAGGAAGTGCATATTAAGAAGCAGGAAAGCAAACAGAGATCATATTTTAGAATGCTGTGGAATTTAACTCAACTACTAGGCCTATCAACACAAGGGCTATTTTGCCAGGGGAGGTAGAAGGAACATAGCAAATCTCTATAAGCACTGTCTCTGGTGGTGTCAGCACCAGCTGGCAGGCAACGAGCAGACAACCTGTCTGCACACACAGCTACCTCATTCAGATAACAGCTCTGTCCGCTCCTTGATTTATTGCCCAACCTCTTTCTAGAAATACATCATGGGTCTCTCTGCAGTCCTCAGTGGTAGCTGAGCCCCACGTTGTACCACCTTGTTTTGTTTAGCAAAAGAAAAAAAAAAACAAAACACCACAATGTTCCCATAGATATCTGTTCCAAATAACTGTAATAAACAAGAATAAAGGCTTGCTCCCTCTTTTTTCTGGTCCACAGCTGAACTGATAGACTACATTCGTTGAGTTTTTCTGCAGAAATCATAACATGAGCAAATACACCAGTTCTTTGAAAACTGCAATCACCTTTGAAGATGGAAGCAGTAAGTAACAAAGAATTCCCAGCCTTCTAATTAACATGAGAAATGTTTGCATTGCTTCAGATATGCTATTGCAACGTGACTAGCAAAATCAGGAGAGGAAGACTGAACAGCTGAATATTCTGACAGTTTAATAAGAATTTATTAGCAGAAAGTACTGCTGCATCATCCAGAGACTTCATCACACACTGAAAATGTAAAAGTGCTCAAGTTCTAAGTGTGTTCAGAGAGACAGTTCATTTCTTTATTTCTTTTCTCCCTGTAAATAAAAATAATACTTATAGCATCTACTACTTTCAACACAAGTTAACTGCTATATTTGTCTATCAATTTTGAAGCACTAGATTCAGCAGTTCCTTACTATTGTCAGGTAAGTTGTAGCACAACATTTTTATGTGAATACATACTGTTCAAGGAAGACTAAAGACTGACCAATGCAAGTGACTAAAAGCTTCACAACAAAAAAAATCTAGATAATCTATTTAGTAATGCAACCTCGCTGGGATAGAGATGTTTTATCCTAGGGCTAAAACATATACTTTTTTTTTGTTAGTTATAGAGACCTTGTTCCAAGCAGATTCTGAGATTGAAACGTTAAATCTTTTTGATTACTGGAAACATGATCTCAGATGAACAGAAGTAAACCAAATTTTAACAGCACTCTGAGTTGCAGATTATTATTTTAAATTCTAAACTACTGCCATTACACACACCGTGGATCAAGGATATCCTGTGCAGCAGTACCTCTTTATATATTTGCCACTGTGTTAACATCTTAGTTGAACAAAGCAATTCTCCTAGAAGACTCTTTAAAACCTGAATACAACACACAAGTACGAGAGACAACGGTTAGAGGAAGAACACTGAAGCAGAAGAAACCCTGCAGTTCTCCAGGATGTTGAGCCTGGACTCCGAATCAAGCTCCAGAGATCAGACCACAACCCAGTTTGGAATTTTCCATGTCTTCTAAGCCCATCCCATCAACATACACAAAAAGTCCAAGACAAAAAACAACAAAAGCTGTTCTCTTTAATACCCAAGCTATGCCTTGGTCGTGTAGGTAATTCTTTTCATCTGCCTGCTATATTTTTTTTCTCTTTACGAGGGTGAGAATGGGATGAGGAAGACTTCTCCCTACATTAACTGAGCATAGCAATCTCTCCCATAGGCAGAACTGAGTGTAAAGCACAGCTTTAGACTCAGAAGAATATTAAAGATGTCCAAACGGAGTCACTCGAATCATTGGTCATTCAAGCTCAAACAGCATTACAGCAGTGCATTCTGTTAATTTTGTTAAGTAGCTAGAGCTGCAGGTTACAGAACGCACAGTATTGAGCCACTGGCATTAACGTGATAAAAGATTTAAGGGCTAGCATGGTGGAAAGAGAGAAAGGAAAGCTTTTAAACCTCATTTAATGGATGAAAGAAACATCCTTAACATTCTAGTTGCCTTTGCTTTATTGTATTGATTACAAAAGACAAGATTTTGACTTGAGGTCTCTGATAATATAAATAAATGCTGAGTTCTCAAAACATTTCTAGGAAAAATCTATGAGAGAGGGAAGTAAAATATCCTGAGTTTGACTGCACTTTTTTTACTTAGCTAAAGGTTTGTTAAAACTCCCATCTGAATAGGCTGCCTCATTGTTTTACAAACCTATTTGCTCTAAGCATGAAATGCCAAGATAGCATTTCACTTCTAGCAAAACTAAAAAAAAAACCCAACCTATCTTTTTTTTTTTTTTCTGGATTATTTAGATATTCCCACTTCAAAAAAAAAAAAAATCATTAAGATTGTACACATAATTTTCAACCAAGTAGCAGTTGTAACTTTCAGTGTTACCACAGAGTTTTCAAGATCAGTGCCACCACATCGCTTACTTTCTATTGCAATTTTAAAGCATTATCATGTCTTCACATAGTATTTTTTTTTTTCTTTTGTCATCTTTTAACACACACAGGCACACACATTTCCTGTTAAAATAAATGGTGTTGCGATGTTCAGCGACTGAAGTCAGAGCCATCAGGTTCCAGTGGGGTCAAGATTTTACCCAAGTGCTTGTTAAGTGAATTTCCAAAAAGGAATGGACTTATGCAAGTTAAGTTAAATGCATATGTAAGCGTTTTGCTGAAGAGGGATCATTAGACAGGAACGGAAGCAGGAAACAGTTTAGTAAGTTTCCAAAATTCTAGTTTATTGAGGTCCCTGACTCGAATGATATGCATATAAAAGGACAAACAAACAAACAAAAAAGTTAATAAAAAATATAGCTCAGTCTCAAAAACAGCTTAGAAGAAATCTGTATTATATTCAGCCAAATTGATGCAGACAAGAAAATCACTGGTTTAAAGAAGGGCCCCTTTGCATATCATTCCTGCTCCTAGTTCCCCAAAGATCTCCACTGACAAAAAGCTGATGAGCGATGATGCATCTTGGAAGAGTTGTCTCAATAAGCAGCCTGCACAGTGAGGGAACGGTGGCACTGAGAAAGAAATAATTTTGAACTGTCCCCCATTTATGAATGGGATAAAGCAAGGCTGGGGAAGCGTTAAGGGAAGGTGGGTTTTTGTCTGGACGTCCTTAGCCCCTCTCGTTATGGAGGAAATGCTATCTTGAGGGGGAAATACCACATCACTGGAGAGGAACTGCTCTATATTTCCTATTCACAGAGAGCATTCATTTTATCTCAATAAAATCAAAACCATTTGTGGAAGTGGCCTCCACCCCTCAGTATTCCACTTAGATAGTGGAATAGTCTCTTGATAGTGCAAACAGAAGCAGTTCCACGCAATGCTTAAAACATAAATTCATCTCCACAGGTCATGCCTACAAATGCAGTCAAGGACAGATTTTAACTCCTCCTTGAATATATAATGATATAAAGTATTTAAAGGTGAGTTTGCCGGTCACTGTCCAGGTATGAGAATTTAATGCTGATGACCATTAGCACATTTCACACTGGTCACAATTGCGTTCAGGGACGGGAAATTTACAGTAACCTACATGAATCTTCCCTTGAAAACTTAGGAATCACACTTCTCCGGTTAAAACTTGTTCACCAAGTAAGAGCTATCTTCCTGTTTCAAGAAATACACTTAGCAACTGTAATGTTGTCTTTCCTGTTGAGAAAGGTACGGTGTTCCAAGCTTGCCTTGCTACATATCCAAACTTTATTGCTATGTAATGTTCTTCTAAAAGGAAATGTTCAGATTGCTTAAAGGCTTTGAACTTAGTACACTATCTTCCCTCCTTGGTTGTAAATAAATACATAGGAGGGTGGCAGCTGTTAGAGGAGGTGCCAGGTACATAAATCAAACAGACAGGGCCTAGAGGGGAAAAGACCTCAAATGATAAATAATTACCAGTTCTACAGAGCTCCATTACTGCAGAAGTAATGTCTGATTAAAATAAGACCAGGACTACGGCAGAGATCTGAGTAGATAAGGGGGGAAAAAAAAGCCATGGGGAGAGGTGGGAGGTACAACTTCAGGTTCAGTGTCCGAGCAGAGCCGCAGTGAGGCTTTGGGCTCCAGCCTCCTGCCCCGAACCTCAGGCTGTCCTGGGAACCCTTCGCTGCCACGGACTCACATGGGTCCCTGCAGGCTGCAGGTGGTGCTTCAGTTGCCTGCAAAGCTCTGCGAATTCTAAGTTTCTTGGTGCTGGTTATTTCACCTATTTTTTTCATACTACCTTTACTGGTCTGGTGTCCAAACTCTCTCCACTAATGCACTAAAAGGCCCAACACCTAACATAAACGTAGCTCTGTCTCTTTTGGAGTAAATTAACTCTTAACTTGCTTTTCTGGGGCACGACAGTTAACAGTAATTTTGTAGGCTTTTTTTTTCCCCTCCTCTTTTTTATTCCCTGCCACAGGAATAATCTCAAAATAAATATCGATACAAGTAAAATTGGTTTATACTCCTTGATTTAACAGGAACTAATTTTTTAGTAAGTTCTTTGGCATTTTAGACTTACCCTGCTGATACTTCATAGTAATTGCTTAGACTTAAATCAGAGCACATCTTTTCAAATGCAACATTTTTATACACTGTCAGAAGCTTAATATTTTTGTTCCAAAGAAATGAATCTTAAAGTGTTCGACTTCACTTGGTTTTTCCAGTACCAAACCAATAAAGTAAAATTATGACACACTAAATATTTTTAGTGAGGAAGGGCTCTGAATAACTAGATGTGTCTTAACAACAAAGAGTTAGCTAATAGGATGAATGGAATTGCTGATCTTAAAAAGACAGATATCAGAATTCAAATACATGACCCAAGAAATGCTGGCTACTAAATGAAAAACATGATTTTCAACAGGATTTTCAAAAGCAATTAACACTAAAGAGCAATCACAAACTGCTCTGTGATCAGCTTTTTAACTTCAGACTGCTTATTTGGATTCTTTAACCCAATCTTCAGCTATTAGGCTCTTGACCAAAATTCCAGGGAAAGATGGTGAAGGACAGCTGATAAAGCCAGACATATCTGTTCACTTAAGGATGCATAATTAGCTTAAATTAACAGTACTGCAGATAATCATACAGTCAGCGGATTGTGAACTTTATGTCAAAGCTTAGGAAAAAATGGTGTGCCGATTTTCACGCACAATTCCAGAGCTGTAGAAGCAAGACAGGATCACGTCTTTTGAATTTGAAGAAGTGACACAAAACCTCCCTAGCCCACAGATAAATTTGGACCATGCTTAATCAAACAAGTGATTGAAGCTCAGGACCATATATCAGACAGAGGTATGAGAAAAAAAATACCCCAAAGTAGTGAGTTATAGAAGGGCTCAGGAGCTGCCAGGAGCAAAAGAATGGATTGCTACATTGAGAACCATGTCCAAGAGTCTGGTACCCACGTCTCATGAAAGACAAGATGATTCTGCAGAACGAAAGAAAAATGCTGAAAGACAAATAAATATTTAATGAGTCTACCTACCTCTGCATTCTGAAATCTGCACCACACTTATTCGTAGAGCTCCCTAGCCTAAAGAGATCCAGTGTCAAGGTTATCAAGAAAAGCTACTAACAGTCTGGTGTAAATATCCTCATCTCTGACTGGCACCGGAATAAATCCATTTGCTGGAACATCTTTGTTGCATCTCTCTACTACTAAATCCATGTCCAATACCAATATAGGGATGTTACAGACATCCTAGCAGCACTTTTGGCGTTAAGTTGTAAACGTAGACTTTTTTACTGGTGTCTTTATGGATATTTGAGTATCCAACATAAAATATTCCATTACAAAGGGGAAAGCTAATAAGAAGCTATAACACAGCACAGCAAGGGCAATGATCGGGCAAACAGAGAGAATTATGAAAGATATATAAATAAATTTGCTTTTTCGCTCTGAAAGGTTACAGCACATACGTGCATATGATCTATAATTCTTCCATTTGCAGCAGTGACTACAACATTTACTGATCTATGTTACTACTGCACTCATTTTAGGAAAGATGAGCTTTTTAGGAAAGATACGTATTACAGATACAGCATAGTCTGTGTGACAAAGATCCAGAGACTTGTCATACATTTTGATACTGTTTTGTTAATGCTGTACTGGCAGAGTTTTACTTCAAAGGAATGGGTTCCAGTGAAGATGCTGCCTGTGATGCTTTGCCTGGAGTCTCGGCAGAATGGAAAGTTTTATAACCACATAAGGATTTTATGACAGATGCCTTCAGGAATATGCACACATTTGTAGTCAAAGGAGAGCTAAAGCAAAGTAACCTCACGGTACTCCCAAATTCTGATGAAGTTTAAATACTAACATGTCCTTGTATGTTAACAAGGCAGACAGAAAAAAAACAAAACCACCATCTCCTCATATTTATAGCTGATACATTTCAAAACTTGCTAAACATGAAGTTAGACATCTATGTAAAGCTCAATTGTGCTTTGTTAGCGTTCCTCCGTGGGAGAAAAAAGATACCCAGCATTGAGATAACACAGCAGTAATTTGCAACCTCACAGTACGGAAGCCCTGGAATAAAGCGTCTCATGGAACAGGCCTCGAAACTCCTGCATCCATCATGCTAGTGTTTACAATGAGAACATCAGGGTATTGATAAAGCCATCTCCACTTTAGTAGAGTGCTAAAAGAAATTTGCCTCCCACTCCTCTATACATTTTTATCCCAAATGCCCCCAGATTGACTTTCATACAAGTATGCAATGGGACAAAACTTCCGCTGTACTCTAAAGAGCATAACAGTTGCAACAGTACCATATGACAACGCAGCAAAACAACAGTAAAGAGAGCACCAAATTTGCCAGAGGTGTAGAAGTCTAAATTCTTCCAGAGCCAGCTACACCCAAAGGTAGTTTGGTCAAAATTAACATTCTGAAGTTCAGTAGTAATTCCTGCTATTTTTTTAATCAAAAAGAAACCCAAGCAAGTACAATCTGTGAGCGTGAAGTAAAATGAATCTGTTAATTTACAACACAACTAAACTGAATGGCCATATTATCCTGAAGGCAGCCTGCCGACTCAGGAAGGGTCGGAAGTAAATAAATCATATATGACTGTGATAAACGATCAGTGCAGGATGTGTCAGAGTGCAGGCCTGATCAGCCATCATGCTGAAATGCACTGAACTACCATGGGAGGTTTGGGCACCTGAAAATACAAAATAGACTCTTGTTTGTGTCAGAACTGGGCAAATGATTTGCCTTGAATTAATATATTCATATAACACACTTCATATTTCTGAATGATGAGAAAGCAGGCAATGGGTATTTTTCTAATGTGTTGTCCCACTTTATCTCCCCAGAATTGTAAATTTCAGTAATTTTTCCTACCGTTACCTATTACCAAATGTTATGTATGGTTTAGCTTAAGACACATCATTTATTTTATCCTCAAAGTTCCAATGCTTCATGCCAGCGTTAACAAAAATTCATACTGAAAACACTTTCAATCCACAATAAAACATCATTAAGATAGGCTATATGTCAGAAAGAGCTATTTACTAGGGGAATGGATCTCACTCCTTTTACATTCCCAACCTCAGTAATGCTTGTGTCGCATTTTGGATCTTTGACACACATTGTATATCCTTGACGGGTTCAGAGACATATGACTCTCAATTCCATGCTTGAAGGCATGTGCAGAAGAAAAGCTTTTTATTATTACTATTATTAAAAAGAGATTAACAGGAAAAACTGTCAAGCCAGAAAAAACATATCATCAATATAAACAGTGAAAAAAACAAAACAGGTGATATTTCACAGAATTCACATTAACACCAATAAAAAATAAGGGGAGGGGATTATAAACTGCACTTACTTAAGTAAATCACAAGACAGATGGCAGGTCTACCACACCTGGACTGGGGCAGAACACGCCATTGGAGGGCTACCTGCAATTGCAGCCTACGTCCCCCTGGACATGTGCTATTGATTCTGGTCTATACCACCAGTTCGGGTGTGCTGCCATGCATCAGAGCACTTGGTGCAGGAGAAGCGAGATTCAGAATGAGAGGGGTCTCTGTTTCTGGTAAGGATAGACTCCTTAGTCCTCAATACAAGATTTATCAGGTTTCTCAAATATGGTAGGCAGAGACCAATGCCATGGGGCTGTGCCTGCTCAGTGGATAACTGTAGCAGCAGACCTCAGCCTACACTTGCAGTCTCTTCTCAGTCCCTGTCTTCCTATAGGTCCACTAATTCTCCTTCTTAGTACTCTAACTGTGAGCTGAGACACATGCCACAGGACAGTATTCCTAAGGCTGCAGAGAGAACATATTCGATAGCAGCCCTCGTCTGACAATGGCAAAGTCAGCCTCACTAGAAGGCTCCCACTGCTCCTTCTCTGAACCTTAAATGTAAGCCAAGCCTGATGGCAATCCCAGAGACACAGGCAGTAACTGTATTCTTCCGTGCGGTTTACAACAATCCTTTTCAGAACACTAATTCTGAGTAACATCACAGGTTTCTGAAGAATAAACCAAAGCCTCCAATACAAAGGGACAATTTTTAACATAAATAAATTATTATGCTTTGTGGCCTTTTTCCCACCTGTAGTCCAGTGATATCCAAGGCTAAGAGGATATTGTCTAGGAGTAACTCATACTTGACCATCTGAAATATCTCTGAACCCCTTTCTTTCTACAGGGCACCCACATCCTCTTCTCTCAGCCTTAAACCAAACCATAGGCTGACCTGAGGCCATGCAACACCCCAGAGCTCTCAGTAAATGAAAACACAGCCACTTCTCAGACACACTCTTCCTGTGTGACTCAGTTTTCTCCTTCTCAAACACCTAAACTTACTGTAGCTGAAACAACAGCCAGGGGACTCCCCAGTTCCTGAATTTAATTGTTTCAAGGAGGTCTAGTTGCACTCTCGCTTCACTGCAGCAACATCTTCTGTTCCCCAGTCTTGGTACGTATCTGAGATTTATTGTTCTCGGAAGCCTCACCCCGCTCTCGTCCCCAAGCACAGCCTGAGCCCCAGGCCAGCAACTCAACCTGTGTAATCAGTGCTGAGCGCACAGTTGCACTAACAGCTGTCAGATTGCCTTGGCAGCCCTCCTGACTCCCACTGCTACTGTGTGTCCTGGATCGCTATTTTTCAGCGCATTACTCCATTGTCTGTCGTTCCTTTTACCCGATGGGGATCTCAAAAGGGAGGCACTACATCCTTCCTCTTCTAAACGTTGTGATGCTGGGCAGGTTATTGGCACATGCAGTGTGGCTGGCTGCCTCCGGCCTCCTTGCCAAGCACAGGAGACAAGTAATTCACAAAGACTTTATTGATGTGGTTCTCAATAAAATTCTCACGGTGGTGCACCTCCTCGGGAACCCAGAGGAACCTACTCTTGCTGGGTAGCTGAATACATCCATAATATCTTTCTTCAAGATAATAGTTGAACAATGTCGTGTTTTTATTTTTGATGATGTGAAATTACACAAAATCTATTAAAAATCCAGCTTTGACCAACCTTCTTTCAGGTACCATACAAAGAACCACAAGCAGATCTACAGATCCATCAGGGTGTGTTCTTGATTAATAATGCTTTAGACTAAATCATCTTTACAGTTTATCAAACTTAGCATTTTCATTTGATTGTAAATTTGTCCCTTCACTTTGATACTATTGGCAAAATGAGAATGTTGGAGCTATGAAATTAATTAAAATCTTAATTATGTGGATACTTCTTTATATTCTGTGATTAGATAAAGCAGTAAATTATCATAACTCCCTCTAGAGAAAAAAAAAAAAGCAAGACTAAGAGGAACAGAGCTACCTAGTAAATGATGGGAAAAGAGAAAGGATTTGATTTTTATGTTAGATACGTTGGTACATAGAGCTGTAAATCTTGTAGAATCAGCTAATGTGAACGCATTACCAATTTCATAATACGTGGCATAAAACAAAGGTATGAATCTATTTGTCTTAGATGCCATTGCCAATATTTGGCTTAGTTTATATACCACATACCCCTGAAGTTCCAAATTATTTAGACCTGGAGTACTGAAATATATAAAATGTAACAGAGAAAACTACATCCCAAACCTTTCCTTCTAATTTAATATGAAAGAAGGTTTTTTTAAATCCTTTTGGGAGTAGAGGAGACAGTCAAAAGCCATGAGAATATTTTTTCTAGTATTTCTCACCTGGGCAAAAATTTGGAAATGTTACAACAAATAGTTCCACCCTCTCTTGTGACCAAACTGGAAGTCTGATTACTCTTCATGCTGTCTAAAACTATCACTTTCAGATGCTAGCGATAACAGAAGAAATTCAGTTTTCATTTCAGAAAATAAAATGTTTCTAAGCTGTCACTTTGAGTACAGAACCCTGATAACATGAGCAATGGCTAAAAAAAAAAAAATGAGAAAAATCGTTATTTAAAATAAAACAGTGACTTTGATGAACAATATTAATATTAAATAGATATTAAATATTGCTTAAGAACACTGGACAGACTCCTTAAATGAAATATCCAATATTCAACAACTAATAGTTAAAATTGCATAGAAATCATAAAATGCCACAGACTGAGTGGTGGCAGAAGCAAAGCTATCACTAGAGTTTCAGATTCCTGGGGAATCAGAAGCAGGGGATTTGATAAGCAAAATTTCCAGATCACCTCCAGTTCCACCCCTTTTCTGGAGAAAAACAGAACTCTGGGCTAGGTAAAATTTCTATGCATCCCACATGCAGGGATTAGTTTAAGCTTTAGCTCATCATCAACACAGCCAATGGTTATCTTAGTAGCGTAAAGCACAACAGCATATCACAACATCTATTTGATCCTAATTTATCTTTAGCTACAGTCAGCGTTTGATATATCAGAGTTAGATGGAGGGGGACTAAAAGGTCAATCAAAAAACTACAAGAGGTTACTCCTTTACTTGAGCAGTCACTGCAAACTTCAAAGGCTTAATACAATAAAATGTGGTGCAGACAAATTGAATTTTAGTCCCTTTTTAAACCCCACTGGTGACACCAACACACTGAGCACTCAAGGATTCATATCCCACACAATCTTCTCCTTCTAAAAGCATATATTTTATGTTGTATAATCCTTTCCATCCACTTGCCAAAACCAAGGCAAAGTGAAGTCCTGTTTGTAAGTCACATTTGTGTTTCCTGTCGCATCAAATTGACAGCAAGAAGAATGAGAAACATATGACAAAATGTAAATTAAAGCAAACAATTTAAGAGCAATTAAGAAAATGTGTTCAATTGTAATTTTGAACAACATTCCGTATGCACAAAGACAGACCTCAGTGCCTGAAAGGAAGCATTAAATTTGTAGCACCAATCACCCCCTAACAATCCACCCTGCTCTGAACCGTTCCGGGTTCACAGGCCGCTAACTAATATTCAGCTAAGAGGCTTTAGGAATGTAGATTAATGTTTCATGCTCTAGGGAACAAGCTCATCACCAACTGTGTTGAGAAACTCTTCTTTTTTTTTTTTTTTTCCCCCCCTCAAGGGAACAGAATTACATAATCAGTTAAGTACATTATGGTTTCTTAGCTCTTTCTAAGCCCTTGGTACAGGCAACTAGCAATAACTTTTATTGAGGTAGGTGGACAAGTGGTCTTTGTTACAATGCAATTACCCATCGTATGGTACAAAATAAATACATTAGCAGCGTTCCAGCCATGCTACTCTTACTCCATTTAATTTTATCCATTAAATAGTAGCACCTATTTTCTGTATGCGCTCCTTGACAATTGTCAAATGACCATGAAACAGACCACACTTGCAATAACACACCCCAGTGCTCCCCCAAACAACCAACAAACCCAAAAGCAACAGCATATTTCAGGACTCCTACCAGCACCCTCCCTTTGTCATGCAGGGATGGAAAACAGAAAGAGAATTAGGTTCCAAAGCTACATTCATTATTACGGTCATATCTTACAGGAGAGATGGCTACTGCAGCCAATTCTTGTTGCAACTTAAACTGAACGTGCAGCCATGTGATGAGAGATGTAATAAGATTTTTAACAGAGGGCTGCATCTGAGTGTTCAACAAAAAAAAAAATTTAGCTGGGGTACAATGAACTGTTATTTATTTCCATTTGAGCTTAGCAAGGGTTGTCCTAAACAACTGTGAAACAATTTTACACTTTTTAAACGTATTAGCTTTGAACTGAAACAGTAAATAAACTATTTATTTGATTTTTTTTTTAGTATTTCAAAATGGATCAGTAAGGGTGTGTAGAGAGTTTACCACCACAGAGAACAAATTTTTGATGGCAGGCTAATGGGATTGCAAAGGGTTATTTTGCTGGAGAGGAGGTTTTCAGATGCTTTCTCTCTAATGAAGGTTTTGTTCCTCACTTACAAAATGGGTTTTGCCTTTCTTTTTCACCCTTTTTTTCTCTTCTTTTAAACAAGTCGGGGAAAGGTGAATTGCCTTGGAGAACCATGTTGTCATTGGACTAAATTAAACCTTAAAAGATCAAAGCGTTCAAAATCATGCTGAGATCAAACTGAGATCTTTGAAAGACTTAGAAGGAAGGAAAAACACTGATCTTTATGATTTGTCTGCAAACATGTTGCTCTTCACCTGCTGAATGCAGGATGACTATACTGTGTAAAAAACAATCTTCAGCAATAGCAGAGAAGATTTTAGAGAAATCGATCTTTCTAAGAACAGGTCAAATTCACCTTTCTTCCAAGAGTCCACAGGTCATGTCCCGGCCATGTAGGTTGTTCATTTAATTCTCTAATAGCTCAGTGGTTGTGCTATAAATTTTATTCTGTGTGACCTTCTAAATCTCTTCCTCCCACCAAAGATTGCTAAGAATGAAAGAACTTTTAGACAAACAAATAAATAAAGAGAAAATTTTCCACAGCGATGGAAAAAGCTGTTATTCGGCCACATACCTGTTATCTTCAGGTACTCAAAAGACCTCACGACTAAAACGGCCTTTAATGGTCTATGGGGCCTAAAATTATTTTTCTGAGGTTTGATGGATGTCTACTCTCCTAGCAGTGGTGCATGCCCCAGCCAGCTAAGACAATTCCTGAGCTTCCTGACCAAACAGAAAGGCCAGGTGTCTTTTTGGTCAGCTTTTAATCCTATGACTTCAGCAAGGTCAAGCCATGCTAGTTTTGAAATGAGTTACTATGTTTTACTCCAGGAAAGATTTAGTTGCAGAAGAAAAAAAAATTCCTGTCTGGAAGGATGAAACAACATAATCTATAACAATTCATTTTTCTTGTTTTCATGCCTTGAAACATATGCCCTGAAAGTAAAGAGGGATATATGCCTTGGGGAAGAACAGGAGACAAAAATCTTTCATGCCTCTCATTTCCAGCCTTTCCAGCACATAGCATCTACTGTCCTAAACTTCTCAACCTGATGGACTCAGGTTTGTGTGTCTGTTGTATGTCCTGTATGAAGTCCAACAGGATGAATTTTGTTAAGGTCTATCAATTACCTTAACATAGCTCTTGCAACATTGACTGCCGAGACATACAAGCTGAAGAAAGTTCTGCTGGCCAAATACACTTTCTAGGTTTTACTGTATCATGTAGCTGTCAAAGAAGTATCTATCCAAATCTTCGAAACATGTTAACACACACATCGGTTGAGGTCCCTCCAGGCTGGCAACCCTTCTCATTGCTGTTCCACTGGTGTTATTTCTGGTAACTGATGCCTCATACCATGTCCAGCAATACCATCACAGCAGCCTCTCTCACAGTATGGGTTTTATCAGCCTTCAAGAGTCTTGGAATGATATTCCCGAATGCCATCCCCACCACCAGCAGGTTAAAAACCTAGGACTGTGGAGTCCTCCTGCCTGTGGCAGCACAGTCTTGCCCTGGCCACCACCTGCTTTAATGGCCACAGGCTGGGGCAGCCCCACAGATCTCCATCCCATCGAGTGGGAGACGCTGTGATTCAGGAAACTGTATCTATCAGCAGTTAAAGCCAGGAGAGCCCAGGCCATGTTTGTTCCCCACACTGTCTCTGATCTTAAGGTGCAACATGGGTGTTGCTGCTCCCTGCCTCTCCACCCCAGCACAGCGGGGTGATCTGCTGCCTTTTGTTCAGCTTCAGTTTAATGTATTAATTTCAGTTTTCCTGAGGAAACCTGACTTCCAGATGAGCATTCTTCCTTTCATAACTGAGGGAACACACAGCACGCCTCCAAAATCCACAGCAAGAATTCCTCTCCCTCACCCCGACTGTGCTCTCAGCCAGCAACCCAGCAGAGAACAGAGAGCAAGAGGACCGCGTTTGTCAACACCTACATGCTTCCCTTCGCCTCTTTTGGCGCTAATCGTTATCTCACCACTTTTCATCCAGTCTTTTCAGCCTCAGAGGCACCATACCACACAAGGTAGTAGGCGAGGGCATTAAAAAGATAAAGAGAGGCAATTATAGAGATATTTTCTTCTTTCATAAGACCATTTTGGGTTTATATTCCCTTCTCTCTAGTACCAGAGGAGAGCACTGACACAGTGTTAGAATGCTGGTCAGCCCTGTGGTAAGAGGCGATTTCACGTACAGCAATTTCTTCCATGCTTGACAGGCTAAATAGAACTTCTATGTCCATTTTAAGGCAGTGGCTGTGATTATTAAACCTTCCTTATAAAGCTCTCTGCCTCTCAGCAAGGTACATACCACCTGTCATATATTTTTTTTCAGCTTGCAAATTCGTAGGAGATCCAAACAAACAGAAAACCCCAAGAAGCTAGCATCTATTCCTACTTGGAATGGAGAGCAGCTAGCATCTAAATCCCGTGACGACACTGATGACAATCACTGCTGGTTATACTGCCTCATATTTTTTCATATACATTTGGGAGAAAGTTGGTAGGAAAACTGCTGCAAATGCAAAGGCACTAGAAGAAGATAAGGGCAAAAGACTTAGGTTTCTAAAGGACAAAAAGCCAAATGAATGAGATTTCAATACAGTACAGACGCACAAACAGCATCAAGCCAAATTTAAATGTTCGTCTTTACCATATCCATAAGCCATTTCTTCTCAAAACCTTTCTTCTTAGAATTTGTTTTCCAGAATTTGTTTCCATTCGTTTTAAAGATCAGTGAATAGTTAAATGAATTTTTTTCTGGGATTTCCTTTAAAGAAATGATGATGGCAAACATTCCTGTACTAAGTTAATTCTTTATAATAGAGGGGAAAGAAGTGCAAAACAAGATACATTCATTGAAGTCCTCAATTTCTGATCATCTGGTGCTAGCAATCAACTTAAATCCTTCACAAATAATTATTTAGACTTTAAGATAAGAAAGATCAATCTGACAATTCATTCTGGGGAAAAAGATGATCTTCATAAAATTGTTTCAGCAGTATCTTCAGTGGATTTAAATTACCATGAAACTCAATACAGTGTATGGAACTATCACATTTTACAACACTGTAACACATGTTCTAAAAGGAATTCAAAGTTCTAGCAATGTCAGTAAAGAATTAGAAGTATATACGGTATTTTACAAAGCAATTAACTCACCTATGTTAAGAATAGGACAGCAGTTACAAAATCATCCTATTTCACAAAGCCATAAACTGTGATATTGAGTAGATTTAATCACAACTTAATTAAAAATAATTGCATCACATGGAATTTCTTTCATTTCTAGAATTTTTCATGGCACTTATAGAACAGTATATTAATGCAGTACCATTCATAGGCAAAATGGAAATCCACATTATTTGTAGAAGAATATTGAAGGGGCAGAGGAGGAACAACCGGATCAGTTCAGTTTTTCTGAGACTTCAGCAGCCGTTTTCTGCATCCAAAAGCATCAAAATTGTATTATGTCTTATTACAATGAATTCACAAATGAGTCCAACAGAATGATAAGTCTGACATCTGAGTATCATTCATGCCTGAATGCTCCTGTAAAGCAGGATGAGAAATTATTTGACATACAAAATACAATAGATGGTGCAGAGAAAGAGAAAAAGGCAGGCTTAGTCTGGGATTCTCTCAGTCCACCCGAACTATGGTGCAGGCAGCAAGACAAAAAGGAAGAAACAAAACCAAACTAGAAGTTGCTAAGAAATATCGGGAACGTTCTTATGTATACATTTACAAACAGAAGCACTATTGTTAACAGCAAAGAAAACAGTTTACACTCCCAGATGTTGATTTATCAAACTAGAGAAGTAGAAGAGATCATTCATTTCATTCTGGTTTTCAAGAAAGATTAGCTTTGCTTCAAAATCAGCACCTCATGCAGCGTTTCCACCAACCTCCTGAAGTATCCAAGAGATCATGTTTCCCTTCCATCACTTTTTACAAAATGTTCTGTCCTTTTTGCAACAAAGTAGGTAACAGTATTGGCTGTTGCAGCACCACCTGCAAATATGAATAATTAACATTTCTAGATGTATTGTCAAATACAAATCACCAATAAAAATCATGCTGTATTTTACCCAAACCAAAGTTTTTTACTTCCATGAGAAGCCTTCAATGTTGTTAAGAATAGTGTTACTTAAAACACTTGTGCAGGACTTGAGAAACCCTCTTTGGGAAAAAGTCCAACTAAGCCTTTAAACACATGCATAGTACATTTTATGTGAACGTGAACTTCTGCACCAATGTCATCAACTTTCCAGCAGCCTTAAAATTAAATATGGACCTAAAGCATTTTCCGGATTAGACCCTCTTTCCTTTCTTTATTAAAATGGGACAGTGGCTATAAGCCAGCAGAAACTCTAGTGATAAAGTAGAAGACATAAAGTTGGCGAGAGATGTGATAAAATTCACTTCTATACATGAGGAAATGACTTCCATAACTCATTCCAGGCTTTACTTCTTGTAAATAGCATAGCACTGTAAAAAAGCATTGCCGGTATTGCTTCTAGATGCACACTACTACACCAATTGCTCCCTAGTTTTAATTCAACAGAGCAGAGACTATTCCGAACGGTTTGGTTTTTTTTTCTTTTGTCTCATTATCTTTACTGTATTTTTTTTTCCTTGGGATTAAAGAAGGGAATACAGAAAAACAAAAAAAATTAGTTTCAGAAGTAAGACAGATCTACTGAAGAGGAAAAATCCACACTGCAATTTTTCTTCTGTTCACTGGGCTGGATGGATGATCTACCTTTCTTTCAAGTTGCCTTTGCTGGAGGCAAGAACAGTGACAGTGTGTTATAGGACTAGCGAAAGTGCAGAGCAGCTGGATTTCCCAGCCTTCTATATAAAGTCCAACAGGATGAATTTTGTTAAGGTTTTAAACTATCAATTACCTTAACATAGCTCTCGCAACACTGACTGCTGAGATATATAATCTGAAGAAAGTTCTGCTGGCCAAATACACTTTCTCCATTTTACTGTATCGTGTAGCTGTCAAAGAAGTATCAATCCAAATCTCTGAAACACATAACTGTGAACAGATTTTTATGGGATGCACAAAATCCCAAGGCCACAGTGACTTGTGTTAGTTGGGGGTCATTAGTTATTTGTCATCCCCTTGTATTACACACTGCTAAAACAGAGGAAAAACAGACTCTCACCTTAAGGGATCAAGGCTTCAGTGACAATAAAGGCACAAAAGACAACTTGGACAAATTTACTTTTGCTGTAAAAGAATCTAAAGATCTCATTCACATTGAAAAGTGGGGTGCTCTGAAAATAAAGCTTTAAAAGTTGGGGGGGAGGGGAAGAGAGCGAAAAAGAGTTTTATTTCCAGAAGATGTACTCTCATGATGAGCAGATTTTGAATTGTTAAACAATAGGAATACACAGTCTATTGTACCGAGAACAGTACTATAGTATAATTCCTGTCTTGGTCTTTGTTAGGTGTGTAAAATTTTTATTCCCTGTGTTGAAATAGATAAGAAAGGTAAACAAATCAGACACCACATAACACATCCTGCTTTTAACTTGGCTGTTGCAATCAAACACAAGTAACCCTGAGCAATTAAATCTTCAATGTCACCAATTATTTCTACTCAGTAAAAATTGTGTCAACATATTATGAGGCTATTCCACGAAGACTCAAAGGGATAGAGGAGTTTGGCATGCAACCAGTTTTACAGAGAATATATGAAGATACAGTGAGATACAAAAAATCTCCAGAGTCCTTGTGGGAACTTATAATGTCACAAAGCCTAAGACTGTCCCCAGGAGACCCCTCCACATTTCCTAGGGAGGGAAAATATGAGAGATGTGTTGGTCTAAGTGCTGCTGGCTAGATCTGCCTGCACTGTAAAGTACAATACTGTGGAACAACCAACCATAACTTGAAGTCACAGGTATCCATTAAACCAGAACTCAGAGAACAACTCCAAATTATCAGGATTCAAGACAGCTTAGAAGTATTTGAATCCTCTGCTAACAACTGTTAATTTTCATTCCTTGCTCTTAATTTCTGTGTTCTTAAATTATTTTGACAGTAATATCAAAGCAGCCCAGAGGAGATAAGTTCTGGCTACCTCACCTGCCAGAGGTGAGAAACAGTAGAAACAACTTTTCTATCAAAATATTAACTGAATAAAGTTCAACTGTGACAGTGTTTACCTGGACTGAAACAACAACAGCTCAGACTGTCCCATACCAAATAATTCACTTAGGTCTCCAGCCCCAGCTGGAAAAAGCACCCTGCCACCTCAGAGGTCTCTGTCTGGATGGAACAAAGCCTCTTACCATCAAAAATGCTCAAGAACAGTAGTTCAACCTTAAATCAAAAAACCCAAAAGTACCAGTAGAACATTTAAGCACTCAATTAAGTTTTAGTCACTTTTAATGGCAGTAAGACTTAGCATTATGCCCCATTGTTTTATGGCTAGAAATGGAATTAAGTATTTGCTCCGAAGTTTCAATAAATTAAGGCCTTGACATAGGGAAAGATAGTTAACTAGCTTTATTTTGACTTTCTCATCACAGTCTCACAACTGATTTCATAATAATTCAGAATTCCTCCCTTTTCCTATTTTTCTCATATATAAGTCTAGTCAGACTACAGAAAGAATAATTTAAAAAGATAATGAACAGTCTTAAATTGCCACTCTGACATCCAAAATAACAACTGTTTACACATTTTTGGTCTGCTTACATGCCAGTTTAGAAGAATCCAGTACTTGTGGCAAGGATTTTGTTGAATCTGAATGAAGTTTTCAGGCTGCCTCTGAGTAACAGTCTGACTTTGAACCGAAACTTTAAATTCTCTGTAACCCACTATGCTCCACAACGCAGCATGAGGAGCTGCTTAATAAAACAGTCTCCAGAGTGTACAACTACTGGTGTAACCTATGGTGAAACGGTATTTTCCTCTCTGTGTCCCATACAGTTTCTTTGCCTTTTCTTTTCCCAGTCTCCCATCCTGGAGTTCCCCTTCCCATCACCTACCAGTGACATGAGCTGAGCTGAGATGCTGGTTCTCTAGAACAGAATAACTTTCAGAACTGTTCCTCAGATCCAGGGATGGCTCTCTATAAGCATAAAGAACCACCAGGATGAATAACTACTTTATTAATGTCTCTTTAAGTTACAACTTGACCTGCCTGTTTGTTATTGGTAAAACTTTCTCAGTTACACAAGAGGACTGCCCTAAATAATTAGATGAAATACTGCCAAGCTATGATAATACATAGTGATTTTTGTGTTTAAATTACAGGGCCAGTGAATAAGGGAAACATTTGTGGCTTCTCTTTAAATCCCAGCAGGCAATGAATGAAGCCCTCAGCTTATACCTATGGGATACAAAAGAGCCAGAAATTGCTTTCATGACAATAAATATCTGCATTGCCTTGTAGTTCTACTGCATTCTGTATCAATTTTTGGTCATCTCTTATCTGTACTTAAAAAACATCAAATTTGAGTCAATTTGCATACTACATAATACATCCCAGATGTGCATAAAAATAAGAGCAAGTGTGTCAGTCCTTGATCTTCCTCTGACATTCTCATCTATTGCTTAACTATACTATTCACCACAAGCATGATATATGTATTCTAATTTACACATTTGCAGAAGTCCATTCAGCAGACTATGGAAGGTAGTTTTTTCGGAGTGAGGGTTTTGTTTGGGTTTTTGGCTTAAGGGTTTTGTTGTTTGGTGGTTTGGTTTTTTTCTTTAATATAATGGAAATACATTAAGATGAACAATAATTAAGGAAAAGATTACATTATTTTTTAAAACAATAAGAATAGGGAACCCTTAAAGCTGCTACAAACAAGCAGATGCCTTTTTTGGACTCATGGGATATTCTGAAGTCAAAGGTACCTCAATCAAATCACTAGCTCAACTCAAACAAATATCATCACTTCCACTTAAACCCAACCTTTCCATCACTGTCCTATCCTAATACTACCATCTGAATAGAGAGTCCAGTCCTGAAAATTCTTAAATCCTAACACAGTGGGTTACATGTCAATGGGTGTGCAAAAAGGGGAGCAGAATGAGTGCCAAACATACTTATAGAGGCCATGTACAAAAGAGCTTTCAAAGACACAGTGAAGTGGGCTAAATGTCAGCATATCCTGTAACAGTCAGCTGCTAGGAACACACGAAATGCCTACATCACAACTGTTACCTGCTTAGGAAATGTACTTAGTGTTTGTCCATATTAAAAGAAAAATCCTATGCCAAAGGCTTCTGAGGATCTGTCAGCATCTTCTCATAACATGGGATTATGCGCTACCATCTTTCCTTTGGGGACTGCAGTTCCTGCCACTCCTTGCAGGTTTCTTAACTACTGAGTCAGATAGCAACAGTTCATTTGGGTGACTAGCAAATAGCTGAAATAAGTCTCAGGACACTAGTTGTCAATAACATGAGGCTATGGGAGTCTCATTAACGTTGTTAATGACAGATTTGGAGCAGCAGAGTGAAAGGTGGTCTCCTCATTGGTCACTGGAGTGGACTTGGCTGGCCTGGCGGAATAGGTGAATTTTTTATGTCTCTTCACAAATCTGAACTCTGAAACAAGGAATACCGTACCCTGTGCCCTGTGTCAGGCACAGCAGTGCCTCCCTTACAAGAGTAAAGTCAATTTGTGGAACACAGAATAGACAAGTTCCCAAGGCTTGAGACGCAGCCAAATGAAGGTCTCTATACTACAATCTGTCTTTCATTGCTAGAATCATTTGGGTCCTCAGTTCTTCTGTGACTTCCCATTTTTAGAGAGCTCTCAAGTTTGCTTGGATGGGCTAGAGACATCGCTTGAAACAACTCGATAGAGCAGATAGTCTTCAAGTAAGCTCAAGGCTAAACAAGCCTCTGCACAGTGACAAAAAGCCCTAAAGTCTGAAGGCCGATACTAGCAGATGCTTAGGCAAAAAAGAGCATGTGTTGCCTATGGCAAGTGTAACAGCAATGCTTTCTCATTCAATTTTCTCATCTGTCTGTAATACGTCTTCTCGTTGCTACCATACTTTTTTAGCCAGGCAAGCAAAGTAACAATTTACCCTTTCTGTGTATTATTGCCATGTGACACAGTGGCATGCTCAGAAATTTATCAATGTATGCACTGACCAAACAGTCTCGTATCCCTCTAGGGATATTTCTTATTGCCTAAAAGACAATTTGGGAAGCTTAGCAAAATACCCTAGCACAGCTTTTCAACTTTCATGTGGGTAGGGTTTTTTCCCCCCTGTATATGATTAATAATTAAATGCTTTTACTAACATGGCTAAGTCCAAAATATATGTTAGACCGCATAATTAGCGGAATCATACATGAGATTTGTAGCATCATGCCTGTACTTTTTAGAAACAGATTAGTTTCCTATCTGAAAGCTTGGTGCAAGTTTCAGCCAAAATCCACCCAAAACGGCAAAAAGATTTTATTTTAAGAGCCTGGAAGCCAGATAGATGTTTCATGCAGCATACTTCAATAAAGAAAACTATTACTTTCATGTCTGCCTTTTTGCTGATACCTCAGAATACTCAGAAACTTATAACTAGCTTTGGACCATAAGGTAGATTCACAGATAATTCAATGAAAAGTGCTGTTAATCCAAAAGAAAGCTTGACAGTTCTGTAGCTCCGGCATTCGTTATTAGTTTATTAATATTTGATTAATCTCATAGCAAAAAGTGATCATTAGTGCAGGAGCACATGTCTAGAGCAGTGCAGACAAATTCCATTTCAGTAATGTTTGAGCTCATTTTTTTTTGCAGAAAAAAGCCAGAAAATTTTAAGTGGTGAAAGACTTCGTATGGCTTATATACTCGAATGCCTTAGATGAAGGAAAAATGCTACCTACACTTAGAGAATCTCAGAGATAAATTTTAACACTCAATAGCATTTGACAATGTGTGTACCTTAATCAAATCCAACACCCATGCGGAGCTGGCAGCAATCCTATTTTTTTTTTTTAAGAAGACTAATGCAGCCCACACTTTTCTTTATTATCAATATTATAATCTACATGAAAAGAAAAACTGAAATGCTAAAAGAAGGAATAATTTGTGACTTCAAACTACCCAAACCAAAATGACTTATTATACGAATCTTTCCCTTGCTTATAGGTCCATAAGCACCTGCAAGTCTAAGTACTTATTATGCAGTAGTTGGCTGCCCAGAGGTGGAGTCCCACAAACCTTTCCTGTATTGCAAATTGCTGATAGTGACATCACGAATATATTAAAAACTATGCAGAAAACCTATTGTCTAATTTACACAACAAGCTGAATATTTACTACAATGTTTTCTGAGGAAGGCTTACACCCCTTTTAACGGCATTTACAAGGGGCACTACAGGGGAAGAAAAAAACTAAAACCCAAAAATACTATGGACTACTACTTTTTAAATTAAATAAATAAATTCAAAAGATTATCAAATCTGCAACAATCTATCAACATAAGAAGTTATATCAGAAGATATAAAACTAATCAGATGAAAAACATGAAAAAAAAAAATGGGAGCGTAAGACAGAGAAGGAAAAGCTTTTCTCTAAAGGACTGTCTTTTCAATTTATTATGAAGGATACAAAGTGCAAATAGAACCCTTTTAGGAGAGGTTTCCAAAGCTAGCTTGGAAATAACATATTGATGGATTTTCAGGGCTGATGGCAGCTACCACAACCATAACCTCCTACAGGACAAGCCAACACATGCCACATTCCCGCACCCACAAATCTTTTGGCATTCCTGGAAAGTTTTCAGGCATTCCTTCCCACCTATTCTTACATAACGTATTCCCTTCAATTCCCCATTCCCTTCAATAAAATCTTACACATAGAGTCATAAATGCACGATCAGGCTCTCTGCCTGTACCCTGCAAGTTTCTAACATCGTGTTTGATCATCTCCTTCAGAGCAGCAGTTTCTTTGTGCCTTAAATTTTCTCCAGGGTTCCAGTTTAGTGTACCTGCCCTTCCCTCGTGTCCCTGCTCCCGCCTCTTCTGCGGTGTCTCCCACCAATTCTTGCCTCACGGAAGTTGTACACGATCTTCACACGTAATCCATTCCACTCTTCTCTTTCCAAGTCAGGATCATCTATATCCACGCTTTAAAAGCCCCTCAAATTAGCGAAGTTCCACAACCTCCACATACCTGTTGGCATTCTCCAGCAGTCAAAGCAAACCTTCCCAGGGGGAATGTTTAAGCTCGTTGTCACAGAGGCACCCACCGAACAGACAAACCACCCACTGAAATTTACTCAGCGCTCCAACAAACCAACATCAACCACGTATCTGGATGGCGGCTGAGAGCGTTGCTACAAAACCGACTTAGCAATTCTGAAAGCCCACAAGCAATCCTTCCGAAGGACCCCCCGAGGGGTGCACGACCACTCACCTCCGCCTCGAGGGGCTCCGGGAGCTGCGGGAAGCGGTGCTCCGGCCCCGGGGGAGCGCCGAGGAGGGACCGCTGAGGAGCGGCTCTAGGGTGGGACTCCATTTCACACCACAGTCGAACCTAATCGGTGGTCGGTTGTGTTTGGCCGCTGCCTCCAGGGCTGGCAGCAGTTAGCAATCAGGTTTCAAAAGCCGAGATGCCTCAGTGTTTGTCAGGTCGTTAGCAAGCCCCCATCTTGGTCAGGTCTTTGTCTTTTAGCCACCACACTTGTTAGCGCAGATCTCTGACCCTTTTCATTGCTTTGCTTCAACCTCTCTAAAGGAAGTCAGTTCTTCCTGACTGAAGCTCCGCCAGGGGAGGGTCAGGCTGGATATCAGAAAAAAATTCTTCACGGAAAGAGTCATCAGGCGCTGGCAGAGGCTGCCCAGGGAGGGGGTCGAGTCGCCTTCCCTGGAGGTGTTTAAGGAACGGGTGGATGAAGTGCTGAGGGACATGGTTTAGGGAGTGTTAGGAATGGTTGGACTCGATGATCCACTGGGTCCTTTCCAACCTGGTGATTCTGTGATTCTATGATTCCCTTACCTGATCAGGCCTGGAAAACCTGGTAAGATCAGGGCATGCATAAGCTCTCTTCAGCACTAGACTCACTGCTGGATTATGTTGATCTTTCCCCATTTTAATAGTCAGGATATGCTACCACAGAAATCAAACCCATAGACGGATCTACATCAATGATGTCGCTCTTTGTCAGTGACATTTAGAATTTCTTCAAAAGCCCATCGCATGAGCCTGACGTCATGTATATTTCATAAAGCTGCACTGTATTACCACCTTCAATTCTACGTTTATCAGGGCTTGTATAATTCATACCATTATTAACTTTGGGATCAATGTTAAAGAGAACAACCTGTGTCTTTATAGACCATAATTTGGCTTATCATGGCTGTAAAGTCTTGCTGATAGAGCCCAGGAAAGGTCTGTTCCACCACTGACATTCACTGCAACTGAGCAAGGGCAAAGACTCGCCCAGTGGCAGACCAAGGGCATGGTCTGAAACACCCGGAGCAAGAAGCGGGCAGTGCCCAGGGATGCTGTTGCACGTGCCCTGTGCTCTTTGAGCATTCACCCAAGCAAAGTTCACTGGAAAGAACTACATGACAAAAAAAAATGGCCTCTGCATTCATTTCCTTGCATAATATCTTGAACAGCATCTCCTACGTCCTTAAAGGAGCAATTTATTGTGCTATGCTGATCATGGATAGGGTTTTTTATTAAATTTTGGTATTGATTTTTATATCATTTAATCCAATAAAATTTTAAGTTTCTCCTTGCAAGAACAGAATTAAAACGCTGCCTCTGTCTTCCACAGCACTTTTTTAACATGCACATGCAAACTGTCCAAGAAAGGTGGCATGTTGAACTGTACTCTACTGCTTTGTTAGTGAGCCAGACTACATCCACCACGGAGCTCTCATAGCCGTCTAGACTTCCTTTCCATGTAGCAACAAAAATGGAAAGTTTGTAAAGCTGGACGTGTGAGAAGTTCTTTCTGTTAGTTTTACAATCTACATTTCAACTCAAAATAAAAATTCCTCGTGAGCTGTGGTTTTTTGGCTTTTTTTTCCCTTGGATACTGTACTCTGAGATACAACACTAAATTACACTGATTCGTTATTCCTATTAAAACAAACAATAACCTCAATTTGCTTAGCAAACCAAACAATTGCAAGCAGTAAATTTAAACAGTAAAACTGGAAGCACGTTTGGTAAATGTTATTTCCCTGAACAAGGAAAGCTTTTGGCAAAGTGCTTAACTCGAATACAACAAAAGGCAATTTAATTTAGTAATACAGCTGGATGAAAAATGGAGACCTCAGGTTTAATAAGAAGGGGAAAAAAGACAGGCATATATCATCCAAAAGGATAATTATGAGAAACTATTTTGTATGATCCAGCTAAATCAAAGCTTTTAATGCTTTCTTACTCCTGTCAAAGGAAGGAGATTTAGTGCTTTAAAAATGGGGATTTTGCAGACTCCACTGCCAAGAAAAAATGATTTGTCCTTTGATAAATTACTACTGGGCTTTCTACTTGAAAAAAAAATACACTTACATTGAAATAAATGCCAAGGAATGGCTAGAGAATTTATATTATTCACTCGTATCTGTCACTGGATTGGTTGAAAAGCGACAGTGCTATTAAAAATGTCTTCTTGCTTCTAGACATAATGGCACAAAGGGGCCATGCAAGTCTTTCGTGAATGGGAAGGATATGTATACAAAAATAATAGTAAGCAAATC
Source organism: Cuculus canorus (assembly GCF_017976375.1). Taxonomy (NCBI): domain Eukaryota; kingdom Metazoa; phylum Chordata; class Aves; order Cuculiformes; family Cuculidae; genus Cuculus; species Cuculus canorus. Next base: position 5,533,942 of record NC_071415.1, on the reverse strand, counting down.
TTTATTCCCTCCACCAGCCTGACATACTAGGCTCTAAAGAGAGACTCTGTGTGTCTGTGTGTGTATTTTGTGTTCAGAAGCTGCCAGTTCCAATGAAAACTCCCCTCCCACTGGGAGGGAAATTGCCCATTCATTTTCCTAAGGATTTTCAAGGGCTCTTAAATAAATCCTAGAAAAATTTTCAGTCTTCTGAAGGAAGGGACAAACATACATGTATATATGATGTGTCTACGGGGATGCTAACTTGAGAGCTGCATTGCAGTAAAAAAAAAAATAAATAATTTACCCCAAAGAAACCCTGTTAAGAACCTGATCTGTGCTTCTTTGGCTGGAGAAACTCACCTTGTTTTCTTTTTGCCCAGCCTTTGGGCAAGAACAATGATTCATCAAGGAGCAGAAGATCTAGGCAATTGCCAAGCTGTGAACAAGGAGGAAAAGCTCGCTGGGGAGCAGTTATCCCTGGTGGCAGTTTGTGGAGGGATTGTGACCAGAGGGATGTTGCTGCACAGGCCCAGTTCCTTTCAAACCTGCAGGTAATAATACCCAGTAGTCACTCAAGTGGCTAAGGAAAATATGTCTATGTGCATTGGAACTTGGCTGGAGACAGGTGTGTTCCCAGCAGACTACAGCCCTGTCCTGTAGGCGCTCATCGTGGCTAACATCTGCTCCCCCATGGGTGCCAACAGCCACCCCAGCTCTTATCTGTCAAGCCTCAGTCTCTTTAAAAACTAAGGTCCCTGTTGCCAAGAGGCCTTCTGCTTGTTGCCAGAGTTAAGGCAGAATTATAGAGTGCATGCAGATGGCAAACAGAAAAAAAAAAGCCATTAATAAGGTTGCAGTGCCAGTTGTGCAAGGTTAATAGATCCACACAGGTCTGCAGGACTGGGATATTAGCTTCATATTACTTAAACTGTGTTTTCGTTCGTGCTTATTTTACACGTACTTTTCCTTGCAGTCTGAGAGGCTACTGAAATTCTTCATTCATTTCTGAGTCTGAGGTCATCTTGATATACTTTTTATTATCCTATTCCATGTAAAAGCTTTCTTCTTTTTTGATTAATTCTAACAGCAATTTTCTACTAACATACACCAGATCTTTGTCTTATTTAAATTGCTGATTGACATAGACATTTATCTCCTGAGAGTAGCATCAGTTGCAGATTTTCATGGAAACCCATAAAAGTGTTTCTTTGGGTCTTAACAACTTCTACATTTAATAATTAAATTAGTATCACTGAGAGAGTTCTGAATTTACAATAATAATAAAAAGGCAAGAATCAGAGTTTTTTTATCGAATCATAGAATAGTTTGAGTTGGAAGGGGCCTTAAAGATCATCTAGTTCAAACCCCCCTGCGATGAGCAGGGGCATCCCACTAGATCAGGCTGCCCAAGCTGCATCCAACCTGGCCTTGAACCTCCCCAGGGATGGGGCAGCCACAACCTCCCTGGGCAACCTGTTCCAGTGTCTCACCACTCTCATGGTGAAGAACTTCTTCCTTATGTCCAGTCTAAATCTGCCCCTCTCCAGTTTATACCCGTTCCCCCTCATCCTATCACCACAAGCCTTTATGCACAGCCCCTCTCCAGCTTTCCTGTAGCTCCTTCAGGTACTGGAAGGTCACTATAAGATCTCCTTGGATCCTTCTCTTTTCTGGACTGAAAATCCCCAACTCTCTCAGCCTGTCCTTGTAGGGAAGGTGCTCCAGCCCTCTGATCTTCTTTCTAGCCTCCTCTGGATCCGTTCCAACAGCTCCATCTCCTTCTCACGTTGAGGGTTCCAGAACTGGACACAGTATTCCAGATGAGGTCTCACAAGAGAGGAATAGAGGGGCAGAATCCTCTCCCTCCCTGCTGGCCACGCTTCTTTTGATGCAGCCCAGGACACGGTTGGTCTTCTGGGCTGCGAGCACACATTGTCGGCTCATGTTGAGCTTCTCACTGATCAGCACCCCCAAGTCCTTCTCTGCAGGGCTGCTCTCAATCACATCATCCCCCATCGTGTACTGAAAACGGGGATTGCCCTGACTCAGGTGTAGGAATTTACACTTGGCCTTGTTGAACCTCACGAGATTCTCACAGCCCCACTTCTCCAGTCTGTCCAGGTCCCTCTGGATGACATCCTGTCCTTCTGGTGTGGCAACTGCACCACTCAGTTTGGCGTCATCTCCAAACTTGCTGAGGGTGCAATGTCCATCTCACTGTCTATATCATTGATGAAGCTATTAAGCAGCACTAGTCCCAGTACAGACCCCTGAGGGACATCACCTGTCACTGTACCATCCACCCATCAGATCCATACCTCTCCAATTTAGAGAGAAGGATGTTGTTGGAGACCATGTCAAAGGCTTTGCAGAAGTCCAGACAGATCACATCTGTTGGTTTACCCGTGTCCACTGCTGCAGTTACCCCATCATAGAAAGCCACTAAGTTGGTCAGACAGGATTTGCCCCTGGTGAAGCCATGCTTGCTGCCATCAATCACCTCCCTGCCCTCCCTGTCCTTTAGCATGGCTTCTAGGAGGATATAGATACATGCACGAAGTTAGATTTCATTGCAGTTGTTCAACATATGCAGAGCACAGAGCTAGCTAGGAAGAAGTCTGGGAGGAGTTTGACTTAAATGCAATAGTTTTTCCTGTACAGTGCTTAGTCTATAAAATCTTTGCAACTGAAACAAGCTTCTTTCTCCTCTGTTCACAGAAACCTAACAGCATGGGACTGTATTCAAGAGCCAAGCATTCAGAAACCGCCAGAATATCGAGACATCAGCAAAAAGGAAATTCCATCAATAAAAGAAGGTTAGAAAAATTCCATCTGAAAGAGATATCTCTAGAAACCATCACTACAAATTAGCCAAAGTTAGAGGGATTTTATGCAGTAAGTTCACAAGCTTCTAGCTTACAGTGTCCTAAAGTGCCAACTGTTTAAAAATTATCTAGGGTGACGCCACCAAACATAGCCTCAAAATCTTTATTTATATTTTACGTACTTGTGCATGGTTATTCCAGGTACAGGGTACTAGAAATCTCATTTCTACTCTTTCATCCATTAACCCTCCAAGATGCTTTCACTGGAAAGCTGCTGTTTGCTGCAGCGGTTGTCTCACTTTTAAATGCATGAAACAATGTTTGGTTTTGTTGTGTTTTTTTTTCTTCAGAAAATGCAGTTCAGTTCTGCAGTTCAGTAAATGCAGCATTTGTTAAAATATAGTAAGCTACAAATACTACCCCAGTCTCTGAATCACTGTCATTCTGACATCTCAATGATTTTTTTGTATGGATTTTACTAACAAAATAACAACAACAAAGAAAATGGCAAAATTTCAATCTATATCTTTCTTGTGACAAGGGCGTCTTATAGAATACATAATTATATCATCTCTAGCCATTTATCTTAAGTCAATAATCCCATGGCCCTTCTAAAATCAGCATTTTGCAAATACTACAGAAACTACTTGAAACAGTAAATTATTTTCAAATAACATCTTTATGTTATTCCTTGGCACATAGGCTTAAGTGGATTGTTTAGCTAAGAAGAACGTAATAGAAAGTTTACTTCTCAAAATAAGTTTTGTTAGAAAAAAAATTTCTTCTGAGAAAATTCAATTCTAATCACTAATTAGCATGCAAATACTAATATTAAATGGAGAAACAAAAGAATAAATAAGGATTATAGCAAAATAATCCTACCAGAGTTTTTTTTCTAATATGTTGTTTTCATATTCCTAAATCTTTGAAGAATTAAAGAATGAAGCAACTCATTGTTTCTCTATCTATTGCAGGTGTTCACTCACAGTAGTTTTCCTTAGAACTACTTCCAAAGAAACAATCATCACTACTAGAGCCAACAACTTCTTTCAGCCTAGCAGTTACGATTTTGGTAGAAGGCACTCCAACAGAATATATCATAATGCGATTCAGTTGTTGGAAACTGATGAGGAAAAAATAAACAATTTTTAATTGTTAAGATATTTAACTACTAAAAACTCTCTAAGATGAGACAGAGTTTCTGTTGCTCGTCGTCTTTAACAACTGAAGATGAAAGCGCAGAGAATACGGCCTTGAGAGAAATTATGAGATACAGTCCTTTGGTCTTTTCCACTGCGGATCAGAGTGTCTCATCCACATACTCTCCTGGCTGCGGCCATAAGCTTAACTCCACTTCCTTGCATCCCTTTATCTAACAACAGTGATAAGATTAGTATCACCATAAGGCTTCTGCAATTATGGGAGCTCTGTATGACCTGGGAGCTACCAGCAGACTGAAGACATCCTATCAGGCAAGTCCTACTTGTGCACAGGTTAGCAGAGACCATGGCCCCAGCACGGCTGTTCCCAGGGTCTCCTGGAGATGAGGTGGTACCGATGGTAAGAAAACTCTGCTGCGTAGGCTCCCTGGTGGTGCACCTTCACTATCACTTTCAGTATACATACAGAGCTCATAGCACCTCTGCGACAGGTTTCGATCCGTGCATCATTAAAACAAATCAGCTGATGATTGCACTCTCAATTTAGTGATCACTGTTGGAATTTATGGGGCTGCAGGACATTTTCAGTTCAAAGATGTTTAATCTTCAAATCTCTTCCCCTTTGATCTTAAACTGCTATGTCTGCTGACAGTCAGGACAAAGGATAAATCCACAAAATCAAAATGGCTTTCTAAAGCTATCTTTGTCAAAGGAGTTAAGAACAGAAGACATCGTCAGAGTTTCTCTCTTGCAATCCAAGATCAATTCTACAGGCCAAATCCTCAGCCAACATAAACCAGTGCTGCTTCATTCAGATAAAGGTGACAGGATTTTATACTACCTGTGGAACCGGCCCTAGCATTGTGCAAGTTCCACAGTTTTTTGAGACTGACATCTGCAAAGGTCCTTAATGAAAAGCAGTCAATAAACAAACAAAACACACCTCCTTGTAAATCGTTCTTTAAAAATGCTAATAATCTAGCCTGATACACATGCAAACAAAGTAATCAATTAAAGCAGGCTAGAGTGACAATTTTACAAGAAGTTGTAAGCTGAAGAGGAGGTTAGATATAGAATGTGTTCACAGGGCTGCCATTTACCCTATTTTTTAAAAAATTATAGCCCTGTAAATTTTTTTTGACTGTTTATACCACATGCAAAAAAAGGCAGTCTGTGCCTCAAGTAGCCACTGTGAGTTTCCTCATTTCTATACCCATTAGTTGAAAGTATACAGCCAATTCTCAGCCTTGTATTTTAGGTCATAAATCTGCTCCCTCTGTTCCTTGGGCAAATTAAAAGCTATATATCTTTTGTAAAAGTCTTTCTGACACAGAGCTCCTACCTGCACAGCCTAAGGCTAGCTGTGTGTCTAGGAAAATTATATACAATAGGCAGTGACAGCCATGGAGTCGAGCATTTAGGCACTAGTCAACAGATTTTTATACATGTAAAAATCATTCTGCCTCATAACTTGAGCACAATTTATATATATTTAAAAGGATTACATGGGTATGAAATAAGAAAATACTTGCAAAAGGAAAGGAGAGTGGCCCAAATTGTATATTCTTGCAATCTTTAAAACTATGCTGCATTAAGCATATGCATTAACCTCTGCATTACACTAATGCAGACACTAATATGAGAATTGTAACTTATTTTTTTGTGCTTTTAACAGTTGCCATGCTCCAGTTTGTGATGACTGTATGAGCACCGTTTATGACTTCAGTTGAATGTGCAAAGAGTATATGTGTTTTAATTAAAACCATACGAAATTATGTTGTTTGGGAACGCCAGCTTTGTCATGTATCACAGCAATGGCTTGTCTAGTTACACTGGAGTTTTATGGCCTCACAATGAGGCATTGCAAAATGGCAATATTTAAGATGTCCCACATGAATTGATGCGCTGTGGAAAATTTTCTAAGCAATGGGCTACTGTACATCTTTTGAAAGCTGCAAGAAACTTGCAAAGAAGTAATTTTCACTATAAGACGTAGAGAAATAGTTATAAAAAATTGAGGTTTTCCTCTAATTATTTGTTCAACAGCGGTGCCACTCTGCCTGAGGCTCTAGCTTTTCATAGTATAAGCTTCTTTCTTTCATTACGCTGCAAGTAACCCTTGTTTCATTATTTCATTTGAAGCACTACTTGCCCTCCTTAGACCTTTTTGGTTTATAGCTGCCATTTTCACGATGTCATATCTCTTACTCTATGATAAGAGGTGTTCATGTTTTTTCTTTCCTAAGTGATATTGTTGTCATATAATTTACTTTCTCGGCTCTTCTGACTGGAGAAGCTGGAAGGCCTGTCATCTTTACTTTTAACGCACAGCCACGATCTGAATAGAGCTTGTAGGTTTGATCTACTGTTTCCATTTCTCGTCCATTTTAAAATAAAATACAAAGTAGCACTACTATCCGAAAATAGCTCTTCTATCTATTTTTGAACACATGGTTTATATTACTTAGCGAAGTGGTTTCCTTTCCAACTGTCATCTTCTGTCCTCTCTCAGCAGCTTTAGGATGCTTTTATGGATCATTCAACTTTTCCTTCTCAATGCTGATGACAGTAGTCAAATTTGAGGATGTAATGCCACTGTCATCTTATTTAAAGCAGTACTATGGGGAAGAAAGCCATATCTCATTTAAAAATAGAAGTCACAGAATAAAAACTGACATAGAACAGCATTAGAACTGTTTGTAAAGAGTCTTGTAGTGGGACACGGTCAGAGGAGAGGCCAGGCAGGTTCCTCTGACTTTCCATGGTAGTTAAGTACACGTCCAGGCCTCGCCAGTCCTAAACAACTTACAGCCTCCTGTTGTGTATTTCACACCAATTCAGTTTCAGATCTCCGAGTCTGATTTAATTAGAAGGGCAGAACAATCCTGGAAAGCGATCCGGTATCTAAAGTTGCTGCGCTGTGTAACTGAAGTAGATGATGTTTACTCAGCTCTCAGAAGGTATAAACTACTAAGTGTCGCTAGCACTTCTAAACTCACAGCCGCTTCCCCAATGAATTAAATACCACACTTTTAATAATGTAAGCCTCAAACAAATGACGCTTCAGTGGGCCCAATCCACAGCTGGCACAGCTGCAGCAGTCATTTCTGCACCAGCAGGGATGTCTGTTCTTCTGCCAACACTCACATCAGCAGAACAGTTCTTGAACAAATGGATACACACAGCAAAGATGTGCAGTCTGCAGCCCAGAAAAATCCATGTACTGTCAAGGCTTCGTGCTGAAATCTGCCATTTGTTTCTGAACATCTCTGCATCTAGAGATGGAAAACTTAGTTCAGTTTACCAAAAAAATTGTCTTATATTGTTGCATTTTGTGCTACACTGTTAGAATTTTATGCATTTTTGTGGAGGCAGCATTTTATAAGAAATACATTTCTGTTTGCATTGGTTGGTGACCTTACATTGCTAATGAGCTTTTGTAACCCTTTGGCGTGCTACCCTCATGACTTTGCTTGCATGACCAATACTTGGTCTCTTCAGTAAAGTTATTGATTTTGGTAGGAGCACTTAAGTAATAAAGTATTGCTCTGTGTGAGAGAGACTATCAGATTATAATCCCAAGCAAACAGATTGTTCTCTTTTTGAGTTGCTTGAAATGAAGAACACCACAATACTGGCATACCTGTTTGCACTGTTGTTTTAAATTATATACGCAGAGCATCTTAATAGAAGAAATTATATGCTGCCTTGCTGACACATTTCACAGTTAGAAATGGACTTTAAACCTGTTTGAAGTAACGAAACTGACAATCTTACCTCTGCCTTCCATGTGTGCACTCTCCTTAAAAATGCAACCAGAGAGTACAAAATTTGATTTATACAATGCATTGCTTACAGATTTTGCAATAGATTCTTTTTTTTAATCATTCAATGGAGAGAAATATTCTTTCCCAATTTCCTTTTAAATTTCTGCCACAGGTCACAAAAATGAAGATTAGGAGCTACAGTAAATGCACAGAAGATAATTATGCATTCAACTGGATTTAAAAAACATATTTGAGCTTCTAAATAGCTTCTCAATTTCTAAATGTTTCTTTTTTCTAAAAGTTTGCAGTACACATTCACAGGCAGAAAGAGCACACATCTGCAGAGTAAGTTTAGTAAGTTTAAGATCTGCAAAGTAGAAAGACTGTCAGACACAGTAGCATAAAACACCAGGGTAGCAGCTACATTTGTGGAATTATTTCAGCTTCAAAATACTGGAAAAAGGGTAAAAAAAGTCTAGAAGAAATATAGCATACTGAATAGCTTTTAAAGGGAGTTGGACAGATTCCTCAAACAAGAGGTGGAGTGGCATTGGATTCTTGCAATTACTGAAGTTCTCATTTACTGTGGCTTAGCAGTCCAAAACCCTACTGCAACCCCACTATGGCAGATACAGATTAGACAGGATGACAGTTATCGCTGAACTCAGTACTGTTCTCCTCCTCTTTTCTACCAAAAAGCAAGACTTTTTTTCCATAAGCTTTGAAAACATGGTCCTGAACCTCCCGAGAATGGTGATGAAATTGAAAGCTCATTTTTCAGAAAATGAATATTTCAAGATAAGGAATATGGCAAGGAATCCAGGGCTGTTGGCTTATTTGTTTACTTGACAGCAAGTTTTTCAACAATGCAACACTTTTTCATTAAAACTTTGCACTTTCCTTGAATTGAGGAAGAACTGTCAAAAATAAGTCTCAAATATTTAGATATGGAAAAGAGCGGCAGTGTCTCATGGGAACTGTTATTATTTTATAGCTCATGCTGAGATCTGCCTAAACATTTGCTTCGATGAATTTAGAACTCACAAAATGGAGTCTTTCTCCCATGATGCACTACCATGAATCCTTCCCACGGCTGAGAAGTGTTTGTCCCCCAGAGAGTTTGAAGTGTTGTGAGGTTTACAACACAACCGAGAAGTCTGCTCTGAAAAGCAGAGTATCACCACGAAGCAAATAAAACAAGAACATGTATTTTGTTTTGACGTTATGCTGAAACCTATGGGGTTTGGAAATTAATCAGAAATTAGACATTCCAAACTGATTATTATTTGTGATTAAAGATTTCCAGAAGGGGACATGATTTCAGTTCGTGCTACTACTTGCCTGTCTTCCGCAGTATTTTACAGGCAGCACCAACAGGTTTCATCTCTCAGAAGAGTGAAGAGACCAAGTGCTACAGCCAATAAGCATACCAAATTAGTTTATTATGTGGAGCGAACACCAAAGACACTGTCTTTTCCTCAGAGAAGCTAGAAATGGGACTAAATAGACTGTATAAACTCAGTCTTGCAGACGAAGAGCCAAAAAGCACAAGGGGAGCCCTCCCTCCCCCAACATTTCACCCACACTAAAACAGGAAGGCTGTAGCAGAGACAAAAAATCAAGTAGAGAGCTCACCCATCATGATCCTACAAGTAGTCACCACTCCTACCTTGCTTTCCAGTTGCATAAAAGTAGCACCTTTTGTTATCCTTTTTTAAATTTTACTTGCCATTACCCATGGAAGTTGGGTTTTAACATGTTCTATGATGGTAACTTAAAAGATATTGCCTTCACACTTAAAATCTGTACTTTTTTTAATATATTAATTATTCCTAAGCTGTCAAAAGAAGCTATTTGAGCCAGTTAGGGTTTCAAACATTTTTACATAATGTGTAGAAACAGTTTCTCTGAATATCACACTTCTGTCACTAAAGAAGAGGCTAATCCTGACAAGCAAAGGAAAAAAACAATTTAAAAAAAAAAATCATCCTCTCCTCCTTGTCCCAGCCCTGATTTTCTTGTACTCTATATTTGAGTTGCATGGAATGGGGTCAAACAAAATGGAGAAATCAGACCCTTATGCAACCAACGATTTGAGAAATGGCAATTTGTACTTAAGTACTCTAAAATTAATAGAGTGCAATTAAGAAAGGCAGAAATTGTCTTAATCTAAGTGCAGCAGATTCTTAAAAATATCTGTTCTTGTCTTCCTTGCAGCTGAAAATGAAAAGCATTTACATATTACTGATAAATTAAAGTGATATGTTAACATAATTAATGAAGTCATTCACTACTGCTAATGAAATTCACTGTAAACACTTACAGATGCTACTAAGTCAACTCAACAGAAGGATTTTCAGATTTTTTTAAGAAATAAGCCTGGGCAAAAATTCATTCAGCATTCATTTTCCTATGGAAACATACCAATTTATTTTAGAACTTATATAATTAAATATAGTCTGGGGTTTACCCTCAAAAAATCAAGTGATTCTGTTTAACTGAAGTAATGTTGGAAGATAATTTTGCACCATCCTTTCACATGGTGAGACCACCATGCTTTCTTCTGTGATGTTACTAGGACTGCTATAAGTTTGCTGCTGTAAAAACAGAGCTTTCCAGGATATCTTGTCACACACACCTTACCAGCGTAACAGGCAACTAGACATAAGTGCAAACAAACTGGTTGCATCTAACTCTAAGGATAAACAGAAACATTTAGTCCTCATAAAGTACTATATTTTCCAGCCTGTTCATAAAATTATCAGGCAAGCATCACACTGCACACTTATAATCACACTCATAATGGAAATAGCCTTCGCCAAAAGCAAAATTAGACTACAAAAACCAACTCCTTTTGTAACACCAAAGGGATTCTATATTTTCTGACATCAATCATCTACATGAAACCCAGATATGATTCAGTACTATTAATTTTCTTCGTATTTAATAGCTATCAATATACCTCAACCAATGAGTAGCTCATTGCTAACAACTAAATCAGTCAGGATTTATCATATTGTTGAATTAAACTGAAACGTTTTATTAAAACAACATTAATCCTCACTTCTGCGTGGTTCAAAGATCAATTTAGATTGAAATACAGAATAGCTATGACTAATCATCAAGGAAAAAATAGATTCAAGTTCCATAATGTTAGTAATAGTGATGCAGTACTTCCATATGAACTTCTATGACTCCTGTTACTCAAGTTTACACTTAATATAATAACACAGACTGAGTTATAAAGTGATGATTCCCTTTATAAGCTCTGCATAGAAATGCTCTGGAAGGAAGTGATGCTCTGAGCAACCTGATCGAGTTGAAGTCCCTGCTCATTGCAGGAGGGTTGGACGAGATGACCTTTAAAGGTCCCTTCCAACCCAAACCGTTCTATGATTTGGATCATAATTCTTGTTACAAGAAGAAAGAAGGAAAGAAAATGAAAACATTACTGGGGTGCCTCCTCTTATTTCCAGATTGAGTAACTCAATCCTATTTGAAGAAAAAATAATAGTAAGTTTTCCTCTGTCTTGCGGTAGTCCAGCAAAGAATACCAGAGAAGGCAATTAGTTTAGAGAGCAATTATCTTCTCAGAATGTCTTTACAGGAAGGAAGTGCAAGACAAGACTTGGAAAAAATCAGACTTTGATAAAGGTCAGCGACATATAACCTATTTTGGCAATTACTTGTCAAATATACGAAGGGTTTAAAACACATTGAAGCAACTCAGCAAATGTGGTGACAGGATTGTTTTAAGCAATGAACTTAATTATTCTTCAAAGATAGCTCTGAATTTAACACTGGCAATGCGGACATAAAATTTGGTGTGAAAGAACAAGGAAAGAAGCGATGTGCCTTCCCCCAGACCTTAAGCGGGGATAGATGTTGTCTGTAGGCTATATGCCATTGGTGCTGCTGTGCAATCAGCCACTCCAGGGCCGTTCTTTGTTCCTCTCTAGTCTTAATACAGGTATGATGCGAGTGCATCAGTGACCTATTTGTAGGTGAAGAGGACAGACTCCTCATGTGCACCATGGCAGCTGGAAAGCTTTCAGAAAGAAATCTGCAGCACACTGAACAGCCCGCTATCAAGCATCCTTATTTTGTTCTACGTTGAATTACAATTTTCTTCCCTGGAGATTCTCCCTTCTAGATCCCCATGTGAAGATATGTGCTGTTTGGGGTCATATTTGAAATGTTTGACCCACCTGCTGTTCAGAAGCCACACAGGCTGTGTTCCCCCACCAGTTCTGCCATTGTATGATTTTAGCTGCGCCAGTGGTGGAGACTGATTGAACATCAGGAGGGAGAGAGAACATTCTATAAAACTGCAGGCGGAAAAGGTTTGCCAATTATTTTTCTTCTTTTGACTTTTAGGATGCACAGATTCCTTTTGGCAGTTCCCCTTGTTTTGTGCTCATAAAATAAGTTTAATGGCTGAATTTTCTTTAAGATAATCAGAGGCTGTATAATTTATGCATCTGAATAGCATTGTAGCCAGATGTAATTTTGCTTGAAGTTTCAGCATTACAGTTAGTAATGACTCTGCTGGCTGTGTTTTGTAGAATTTGCAATTTATTTAACAGTTGACTGAGCACTGACCCCATATAATATCACCATAATCAAAGTGTGGTAAAAATTAAAAACGAAAAAAGAAATCTGTGCCCCTGGGAAACGCGCAGGCTTCAAGTGGACAGGGTATAGAAACACTCTCTGAAAATGACAGGTAACTAACATGGTCTTTAAAGTTTATAGCACAGACAAACTAGCCAATCAAAGATTTATCTGAATTAAGGTTTGAAACACTCTCCCAGTAATAGCTATGGCTCCAGGCATTTGTTTTGTCAGTCTTTGCTGCCATTAAACTCAAGTCCCTTTCGCTGATTTGCAAGAGTTGATTATTCTTTGATCAGACAAGGGAAACATCAGAGGGTATCCTGTGCTTCCAAGGAGCAGGGGGACCTTAGGGGGAGAAAAGCTAAATTTCTATTACCGTCTGTTTGTGCCATGACTTTACAAAAAGGAATAAAGCAATGCCAAATCGGGAGCTATATCTTTCCAAAGCACACTGTGAAATACACACAGAATACACACAAAGCTATGCCCTTGCTTTCCAGGCTTCCCCAGCCCTCCCCGGGCTCTCACTCACTCTGCAAACCTCTCGATCACTCCCTCCAGCCACCTTCGTGTCCTGCTTGCCTCTTTCAGTAGGTCTCACACCAGACCCACAAGTCCCTCTTTGGGTCGTTAATTTGGCCTGGTCTATTACAAGACTTACAGTTAATCCACCTGTCCAGCCCACCCACTGGGTGATGTTTAATAAATTGTATTCTTCATTAACATTTACTTCTCAAGCATTATAGATGATTAATGGTCATATAGAAATAGTGTCATCAGCATAAAACAATGATTTATGGTGATAAAGAAAACAGTGTCATCAGCATAAAAAATATGAAGTTATTTGAAGAACTTCACACGGGAAGGAGTAATTGCAGACTTTTCTGCAAGTTCAGTTTACCTCTCCTGCTTTCACGTATGCCCCTGTTTAGTCCTGTTGAAATAGCAGTGTGGCTGAGTCTTAGATTTCTGTGTCCCTGTCAGGTACGATAAAACCAATTTGAGACACTGCGCTGCAACAACAGCATTACGAAATACACTGGGAAGATGGTTTTCTCTTGAACTCCTCTGTACTACAAGTGGATCCCAACTGTACTCCTAAGCCAATTTAGATCAGAGGCCACTATTGCATAGGGCTTGCAGGAGGCTGCACTACAATTTGTGTGCCATGTGGGATACAGAGATCCGGGAAAGGTTTCCTTTCAAAGCACTCAAAAAGCTGAAATGGTTTCTCACCTGGTTGCCATTTACACTAGTAATCCAATTGGAGTAAGAGTGTTTCTAACAAAGTTAAAAACTGGCAATGCAACTGGAAACAGTGTCCCAGAAGAGCAACTCAGCAGTCTAAAAAACGTAAAAAACTGTGGAAAAGTTTTGCATCGTGGCACACAGTCACAGTCCACTTGATGCGATATGGAACTTGCATTCAAAACTGCAAAGCTGTAAGATCTACTCGACTTCAGGAAAACTAATAAAATTCCTAACGACAGTGAAAAAGAAATACAAAATAAAGGGAAAAAAGTTATTAATTCTATAGTCCATGAAAAATGGCTGCCTGACTCTCAGGATTCTCTCTAGTGGTGGGCCACACAGCACTGTAGTTGGTTTGTACCCAGGCCACAAAGGAAACCTAACACCACCAGTTTTATCAAAAAAACCCCCACAACCTCCATAAGTTTTTGTGTTCTTCTCTAAGCAAAGCCACTAATTCAAAATAAAATAAAATAAAATAAAATAAACCAAACCCAACAAAACTCCAACACGTTTCATGACGGTTCATTATTTAAAGGAACATCTTCGTATGCAGCACTCCTCTCAGTAAAGAGTTGTACAGTTACTGAGTGAGCTTGCAGAGGGTTTTTTCTAGGGTTTTTTTCATTCAACAGCTCACTTTAAGCAATCAAAATAAGGGATAAAACTACACTAATGTAATGCTACGTATCTGTCCTGACATGACAATGGGAATAGCGGGGCAAAGATTATCTGGAGGTTTAGAGGGTCGTTACCAGAGAATTACTCTGTACCAGGGAGTGCTGTGTTGAGAGGATTGCTATCCTTCAACACCCACCGTGGTGGCACTGGACATTCAAGGTTATTCCAAACCCTCTTGCAATTTTCTGTAGTTTCCTAAATAGCAAAATGAATAGTTGCCTTTCTGACCGCTGTGTAACTCAAAGATATTTGCTAAATGCCACGCGTTAAGTTCTGCACTCGCACGCTCAGGAAGGTCAGGTTCACCCCAGATATTACAGTTCAATTCACAGCTAGATTTTAACAACCTTGTAGGAAGTCTCCTCAAGATTACCCTATTCATCTTTGATGCTGCCCACACTCTTGGATTCCATTCTTTCAGAAAATTACTTGTCCCCGTTCTCTTATAACTGCTGAGGCACAAGCGCCCAAACCAGGAATGGTGAGCCCTGTGAGCCAGGGTGAGGGGACCCTGGGGGAGTCCTGACAGCTCTCATTGGCAGATCTTAAGCGGGATGTCCCTCTGCCCACCTGCAGGCTCAGAGCTACTCCCAAGAGGCCAGAAAACAATTCTTGTTTCAGCCCTGGAACGCTTTAAATATCCCATGACAGAGCTAATGACATTCAGAGACTGCTTTTAGCTCTTTTAAAGTGTCCTCCTTCAAAAATTTCTGTAGAAGATCCATAATAATACTTACTGAGCTTGCTGCCTTTCCTAACGCTTTTATTGGAGAAGATTCACCAGAAGGCAGAGAGTTAAGTGAGCAGATTTTGAGAAGCTGCAACTTGAAGTTAGTGGCAGTGTGCAGAAATCACTGGAACTGCAACAGCACAAACCGGCCAAGGATCTGGCCCATATGCTTCGTAAGATGCAGTTGCATGGCTACGTCCCGTAAGTTGGTGTGTTTTGACACTGAATATCATATTCCAAGCATCCCATGGGTTCTGCGTGCTGCAGAACTACAGCTACAGGTATATGATAGCACCCTCCAATTCATCGCAGAGTTCCTCCTCAGCTCAATGCTACAGCTTCCTTGTGCAGGCAATTTGTGCTTAGATCTTCGCTTTTAAGAAAAAGAGACATCTTTTCATTCTCAACCGCAATAAAATAAATTAATGTCTGTACCACTCCTTAGACAATATTACCATATCGCTGTAATGGTCTGGGGGGAAGGGAGCTGAGTACTAATAGTTAAGGGGGGAGGTGGATGCAAAGGTAACGTACTCCTATTTTCATTCTATATCATATTCACTGCGGTTATTGGATTAGGTATGCCAATAGTCAAAGTAGAATACTTGCCTACTTGATTGCATTGTTCCCAATTATTTGCTGTTCCTTCTCATTGATTTTCAAACCGGACTATCTTGATTTCAACACTACTAAAAGAGCCATTTAGAGAAGTAATGGAAAAAAATGGTTCCAGTGCCTATTCATGACATCGCCTTCCATAAATCTCCCCCCAACTTTAAACACTTCCATTACAGCTACAATATTTTTGACCTTTATACTGTTTCTCTGCCTCTTTCAATCAGCAGCAGCAGACTGACTGGTGTGAGATTTCCCTCCTGAATATTCTGAGTATCCAGATGCGACAGCCACTTCAAGGGGAAAAATAAATCTGAAACAAGTCCTCCCCTCTTGCAAAGTGAAACCATCATTATTATGTCTTCAGCATTAACAACGCACATTTAAAGCTGCAGATTAAAGGTGCAGTACATTGCACTTATGCAAAAATGTGCAAAATGAAGGACAAAGAAAGAGGGATCCTTCTTTCCTCTCTGTTCAGGCACTAGCCCACAGGTAAGAGGCTCTCCTAGGAGGAGAAGGACACAAAAAGCAATGACTACCACATTAGAAGCACACACATTCATTCTTTACATACAAATGCATCTCTCCCTGATGTCAGAAAACAAAACCAACAAAAATGTCCCCTAGAGAACTTATTTATGAGGTTTTACATTTCACATACACACGGAACACACGTCTTGCTCTGCTGACACAAATTTCAATGTTGCTTATTCAAGTGAAGCAGAAGCTGGTCTTTGCACCAGCAAGAAGAAATGCTCCCAGAATAGACTAGGTAAGTTTAAGACATCCATCAATTACATGAGGGGAGTGGTGGTATGAAGTGTCAACTATTTTCTACCCCTTTGTATTTAAATACTTGAAACAACTTGTGAATCACTTTGTGAATTGCTTCATTCAGATGAAGCTCTGCCCCACCACTGCATGGACTGTCTGGGGTGATCCAATATTATTATCTATTTTTTTTCTAAGTTGGGCTAATATATACTGCACTGTAAAATACTGCTTTCACAGGTGAAGTGGAAAGGAAAAAGTTTAGAGGCTGTATCTGCTTATTTCTTATTCAGGTGGGAAAAGCAAAAATAAATAAATAAAATTGTTTTACTCTGCCTACTGCATTCGCTAGTTGTTTTCTTTTTCAACTCAGAAAGCAGTTTTTGTATTACCAATTCTGTTCTTGTTCTTCAGACTACGTAGAGATTTGTTGAGGCTTGGATAAATGTCCAAAACATACTCTCAGCTATTCCAGCTCTATTGAGTCTCTGAAAAAGTCCTGTATGTATCTTTTCAGAATTTATGTCTTTTCATTTTAGTCTCACATGAAAGCACACAAAGCTAAACAAGAAGAAAGGGGAGAAAGTGATCTGAACTTACACAAAGAGGAAGAATGGCTTATTTAGAGTTTTGCTGGAGTTCTGGATGAATGACCATATTAACTTTTGCCTTATTCCAACCATTCTTCCAACAAAATTTCTGAACCTGGGCTAATCAAAATTCTGAGTTTTGCCAAGTAAAAAATGTATTATGATGAGATGTAGAAACTACACTTAAAGGAAAAGAAGTGTACGCAAAACTCATTTTTGCACTGAAAGTCAATAGTAACTTATTAGCAGCACAGTTTACAGTTAAATATTAGCTATGTGAGAAATGGGAGCAGTCTCACACTAAATAGAAATGTTTTCACCTTAAATCTGGTGTAGAACTTCAGCAATAAAAACATAATTCAAACTTTTTTTTTTAATAAGGAATATCTTAATAGCTACTTTTCCAAAATACTATTCGGACTTTTTATTTTTCTTTCATGGAGTATTTCTCATTAAACATATTCAGTAGATGGTCTGACTGTCCCCATTGCTAACATGTATACGGATGCAATGCAGATGTCATGTGAGTCAGCAGCAAGCCAGCGAGCAGAGCAGTACATCTCGATCACAAGTGATCACTCCAATATCAATCATTCTTCCCATGTGAAGAAAAAGCACCTTGTTCTCATTAAAAAAGATGACCTTAGTTTCACATGAAATCCCCCCTACTGTCCCCCAAAATGGTTTCATATGAGATCAGGATTGCTGTTTAGGTTAGCAGGTATGTCCCATTTTGCAAAACAGAGAAGTCTTTGCATTTTGATTACTTACATTTAAAATAGCAGAAGAGCAAAACAGAATTCCAGGAATATTCAGTCATTGTTAGTGTTCTTTTCTGCTTAATAAAAGTTCAGTTCATTCTTACACATCTTTCAGGTTCTCTTTTTGCAAAACATCGGAACGGTCAGATTTTAAATTATCTACCACTGTGCACGAGGCTGATAAAATCCCTACTCTTCATTTACACACCTCTACAATAGCGCTCAAGAGGAGGAGAGATCTGTCTCCCCAGGATACCTGCTCAAGCGCTTGTGATGGGAATGGAGTAAAATATTCTGCTGTAGCACAGGTTGGGATTAAACAAATCTCTTTTAATAACCTCCTCTGCTTGAAGCAATTAAAGCAAGCCACGTATAGTTTCCACTGCAACTCAAACAAATTCAAATAGTCCCGTATGACAATACGAATCAGAAAATGCAATAATTCGTGTTACGCACCTCACGCACTGTCCAAAAGTCACATGAGGTAGTCAAGAACTTGGAAGCTCTCAAAAGATAATTCTGAACAAGTCAGCCCCACATCTGCCTCCCCCCATATAGCTGCGCTGTGTGCCATCACCGTGCACAGGATCATTTGATTGCGTTGAGGCAGCTCGCTTCCATTTGGCTCAGATTATGTTTACACCATGGCTTAAAACAGTGCCAGGAAATGCGTTTGAGCACGGGCCTGTGACAATCCTCCCCACTTAACAGTCAAATTTCTCTTTTTGGACAGTCCAAGTCTGCTTTCTCCAGCTCAAGCCCTCAGTAGCAGGGACATGAGCCAGAGGAGCCACTTGGCCCTCTTACTGTTCCCAGGAGAAGGTGAAAAACCTGACAAAAATACTGTTGTGAAAACTGACATTTTGGAAAGGCCTTTGAAACCAGACACATTCATCTTTTTCCTTTGTCCATTCTTTGTTACCCTCCCTTCTTTTGTCTGGGTGTATCAAGTGATATGACCACACAGCTATGTTCCCCTCTGCAGTTTGAAACCAACCCATCATAACTCAAGTATCACCAGGTGTTTTGTCTGGGCTCAGGTAACGCTACCGTAAACAAAAAAGATGCCAGTGAAGCAGCCCAGGCCTAGGAAACAGCACAACCTTCAGGCACGGTTATCTGCTGTGGACATTTTAGTTTGGGACACTTTAAGCTCAGGGGTCTATAAGCTCTCCAGTCAATTTTGTCATATCTCCTTTGCTTTAACCACTCCTTCATCACAGGCTCTTTCACATAAGCTCACACAGGGTTCGGATTAACAGTTTTATGGCATTCTACAGAACTCTCCACATCTTTATCTAACGCAGTTAATCAAGAATTGTCTCAACTTCATTTGTAAGAGAACTGGGTATGAAACAGTCAATCAACTGTACAAACAGAGGAAAAAAAACCCAGCCTAACTCTAACAGGTTTTGCTTCGTAATAGCTGGTAAATTCAAATGTAACACAATCCTCTGGTTGGCATTCCATGAGCTAAATTCTAAGACGATGTGCATCCAGAAAGAAGTATTTAACTCTGTTTGTGAGTCCTTCCAACTTGCCAAAGACCAGCCAGAAAGACTAGAGGGAGGCAACGTAACCTTTGTTGGAAGTGAACGTTATTGTGGGCACAGTACAAGTCACTGAATGGGCACCAAGGGTAGGGATGCTTGCAGGCAAAACAATAGGAAATCCCAACAGTACCAGGGATCTGGTTGGCTTTGAAAACCAGATTGTTAAAAATTCAGGTAGTTTGAAGAATTTTAATACTAGAAGAAGAGAGTAAGAAATTAAATGCAACAGAAAGCAAGAGCAATGAGAGACACTGGAAAGGAGAAAGAAGCAGGTAGAGTAGCTTAGAACTCACACAAAAGAAGAAACAGAGACAGAAGGATTTTAGAAAAGAATAGAAAAATCTCTATGCCTATTTTCATTTGAAGCTACTGGAAGAAAGAAGTCCTAAAGGCATAGGAATAGTTTAATTTTCATAGCTGGTCTGGTTGACATTTTCTTTTGAACACCAGATTAAAGAACATAACTCAGCTAATAGCATCTTTTCTATAAATGCTACAGGGCTAAAGACAAGATAAACAGCAGCATTTAAAGGCTTCTTCCCTATGCAAATAAGTGCTGGTAAATATTATCAACATTTGCATATTTTGAGCAAGATGAAAATACAAATTTTGTTGACGGCTCATCTGTTTTTCAACTTCATAATCCCAATGCCAACACCTGACGTACATCAGCCTAGGGTTTACTATGAGATAACACTTCTGAAGTTGCCTTAAGAGAAATAGAAAACTGTAAATACATTTAACTGAGCACGTCGTTGCTAATTACTTATACTAGATTAGTGGGTTTGGATTTCTCAGTCAGGATCCTTTTACATGAAACGTGAGCAGGTCGGCATGATTCTAGAACTTTTTCACCTGAAGCTCCAGTTCTCAAAGGTAACAAACTATCAAAAAGATCAGCTCCTTCAAGGTTAGACTGCAGGCCTCAAAGTTATGAAATAAAATTGGAAACTTCAGAAATGTCTCCAAAGTCCAGTGATCATCAAATCTTCACAAGGAAGCCTCAAATACTCAAAAATTATATATGAATTTCAGCCTTTATATGTTTATGTCATTTTTTGATTAATTAAAGCTTCACTCTCTTCACTTTTGAAGTCTGTAGTAAAATAAAAGTGCACATAGTGTGCAATATTTTCTTATTTTGGGAAAAAAAACCCTAAAATCTAAAGAAATAAGGGATCAACAGCAACAACAAAAAAAATAAAAAAAAAAGAAACAGAGAAGGAGGAAGCCTGGGAGAAGCAGCAATTTTTGGAACGTCAAGCAAGCTGACACAGCAGGGCTGAAATAACATCTGTGGGTGGACCCGTGTTGTACATTTGCAGGCTGAGCCCAGAACCAGAACCGCTACACTGAGTGCCACAAATGCCTGATACGGGTCTGGACACTGTGAAGTCCTGAAGTTGGTGGATATTCCCTTGGGAGAACAAGTCAATAAAGAGGCAGTTCCAGGGAAAAGGATCTAAATTTTATTACCATTTTTGAGTCCAGACAAGTTTTATATTCTAGTATAACTGCTGTAATGTCTGATATATCTGACTTAAAGGACAGAATTGTAATAAAGTTAGAAGCATACAAAATTGCAGAAAGGACAATTTAAACCAAAGCTTTCAACGTTAACATCCAGGTTTTCAGGATTCAAAAGTGAGCTATGAAACACCAGAAAAAAATACATTTAACTTGAGGCCTTTGGTAAATGTCAGCCAGGGGAAATGTGACTTAGATTATTAGAGAGAGTCATAGAATATAATCCACAGTAGATCACTTCAGCCCTGGCTAATTAGTAAAGGCAGCAGTTCATTACAGCGCTGTAACTGTATCTAATTCAGTTTGCTCTGCAGTTCATCTAGTGTGTCTTTTTTTTATGCATTACTGGACTGGTTGTTGCAGTGTACAATCAGCTCTAAAGATGCTTCTAACCCCTGCAGTTTCCACTACGTAAGTTCAGAAACCATACTTGAGGTCTGCTCAATTTTAATCTGACTATTAATCAGGAAGAACAAGGAGGAATGGAAAAAAAAAAGGGGGAGGCATGGATAAAATAAACTCACGCTTGAAGGTCAGAGCTGTGGTCAAGACATTTCCTAATTAGAGCTAAGCAACTAGAGTTGGTTAATAGGAAATTGTCAGAGGCAAATTTGAAATTTAAAAGAACAAAGCTATATAACCTGTGGCCAGACCATTTAAATGATATCTTTTGTTATAAAGAGGTATTGAAATTTATTCCCATGAGATTCTGTTTGTGTTGAAATTTTACACATATTCAAGACATGTAAATACATTCATATACTTAGAGGGAAAAAAAATCTCATCCAGGGCTAATAACTACAAGTATCCAAAAAATCTGAAAGCCACAGATGATTTGGGAAGTATCCTAAAAGGTTGTTTGGGTTTTTCTATGCTTGTCTTTTTCTTGTTCTCTGCCCTGAACTGGGAAAGGACAGCTCTCCAAGGCTAGCTCTCCAAGGGAAGTCTTTAGAGTTAAGGTTAGGCTTAGGGTTAGAGGTGTCCCCACAGATAATTGTCCCAGACCTGCCCTGGACACCTTTTACTGACCAGTGCTGGTTAAGCGAACATTTGGTATGGATTAATATCAATCGCTCAGCTGACCCACTATCCCCCCGATTCACTTGGTAAACGTTCTGAACACAACATTGAGAACTATTTACACAAGTTGTACCTTTCCACAGAGTAAGTATAAGGTAGCTATAGCTACACACATGTCACAAACCTACAAAGCAATTGAAAACAAGCACTTGATAAGTAGCAGCAAAACACTTATTAGCAGGAAGTGTCAGTTCATGAAAACCCATACCATACAACAAAAAATATTTGCTATCTATATCTGACTTTCCAGTAGTTAATAATAGTGAAAAACACTTTTTTAAGTGACCATAACAAATTTCGTTTACACAGTGCATGCCATTCTTGTTGCTTTTATGGCCTGGAAATACAGTAGCATAACGGATATTAAAACTGACATAGTCCTGTATTTTAAATAGTTGTCATCTGCTCATATTTTTTGTTTAATAGGGTTCTCAGAAGTCATTCACAACTAATTGGTATTAGTTTTAATTGAGCTTTATGTAGGTATTGGAAGGAAAACTGAAAAAAAACCAGTTTGCAGTAATTTCCTGTACAATGAATGAAAAAATGCAGTCTTTGAAGAAATTTGTTCCCATATAAATTAAAAATGACTGAGAGGCATGGGAAGCTGTCAGGATCCTCAATATTCAGACAAATGTGACCTGTGAGTGAATTAAGTCCCATTTTCTTATAGGGAGAAGACAGCCCAGTTATCTCTAGCACAGATGAGCGAAACAAGTGGCTTAAACTCTTCCTTGCAATAAAAAGTAGAGTTCAGGCTGTATTGGAGCCATGCCAAGCATGCTTAAGAGGAGCAGCCACCGATGAAACCTTTAGAAACCTGTCTAAAATGTAAGTTACCTGCTGTATGTTTATATGGTTGCCCCATCGCTGCTTGAACTTTCAGCAGTAAACTACTGAAAAAAAAAAAAGCTTCCTTAATTCCCCAGTAGAACTGAACCCTACAGGTTTCTGTAGGGCTAAATAACATAGCAACTTCTAAAAACTTCAGGGCAGGAGAAAATAGATAGAAGCAAGTGCACTCTGCCCAAGAGAAACAGTAGACGAATTTGAGGCAGAGCTGGATGTCTGACAAGGCTACACGTCGAAGTATGCCTTTGCACAGAACAAATTTAAGTATATAAAACAACTTGTTATTCAACAGCATTCTCACCACATCAGTTGCAAACACTTACCTCTTAATGTACTTTTTAAATTTGTGAATTGATGGCAACAGCCAGAGCCCTGCATCTATGTGAACCCTGGACAGAACTTTCCTTCTGAAGTCAGGTCTGTTTTCTTGTTTTGACTTCAAAAGAACTGCCCAAGCACATTTGCAAGAGAATGACAACTGATGCTTACAGGATCTGGTCTAAGAGGTCACGAGTTTCTCTGACTCCACACTCAGAAGATCTGCATGTTGTCATTTCCTGGTTGATGAGTCTGAATAGCCTTTTCACAACTGTGATGGCAAACTTGTGAGATATACCTGAAGGAGGTTTAAATTGTACCAAAAGGGCTTCAAAGATTCCCTGTGCTGGTTGCAAGCCACCGATATTTATACAGCCGATGAGCCTGCTGTTGGGTTTCCCTGTTCTTTAACCTGTATCAGCTAAACGTGGGCAAGCTGAAGAATGCCTACTCACTCTTCAATCGCTTCTTTGCCCAGCACAGCATAAACACATCACTACTTCCATACAGCAGCAAATACATCAAGTCTTCTGGTGCCTCGGAGCCTCTTAATCGAAAGAAAAGATTAAAAAAACTGAAAAGCAACCGTATCACACAAAGCGGTACAGCAGGGTATTGGGAGGTACTACCTCCTCACTTATTAAAGCTCACTTTCATGTTTCTGATGTATTTTCATCCTTTTAACGGTTTACACCAGAGAAGATAAGGAACCAAGGAACAAAGTAAAGCGTTGTGTAGCCCTGTTCTAGATATCTCTGCACCGCTAGGACAATGCAAGCCTTCCTACCTGTGGCTGGAAACCAAACACCAGCACATCCATTCCCTGCCTCAGCAAATCCATGCCCCACAGCTGTACCCACTTGGGTGCCATCAGCTGCCTGAGATTAGACCTCAAACACAGATATCTCATGGCTCAAGCGCAGCTTAGAGGTTTCCAGAGTTCACAGATTCCTGTCGGAGCGCAACGACCCTGGATATGGTCTCCCCAGCTGACATTTGGCAAAAACAGCTTTCAGTTTCGGGTTCAAGTTGTAACCCTCTACACTTAATTCCAAAATACAAAGAACAAATGAATTTATCTCCATTAATACTCTCTTACTACATTATACAGGAATAATGATGACTTAATCACATTAACGTTTGTTTTGCCTCTAACCTGCCTAGGTTTTTCCAGGTGTGAAGTGAGGCTGCTGGTTACTCGTGGAGCTATTGACTGCTGTAGAGTAAACCAAGCAGGATCATTTTTCCTCCAGGTTTTCCCTTCGACAGAGTAGGCAAAGCTCCATTTTCTATGGACAAAACAGTTCAGATGATGAAGTAAAGATTTTCTTAAGGCAAGATATTGAAAACAGACCGACAGCTGAGGGCTGTGTTGCAAATTGCTGAACGAATGTTCAAGCCCAGGTGTTTTCATCAGATAGCTCTTTTGCCTATGATCTCAGTATAGATATCGCCCATTAGAGAAAGTAATTAGTTTACTTAAGTAATTTCTGCTAAAATATTAAAAGGCTTATCCATCACCGTGCGACAAAAATCCATTTCAGAGCATTCAGAGAAAAGAAACTGCTTTGTAAATGCACAGAAACACAAACAATAAAAAGAACGGTTCAAAGTAGCTCCTCCATATTGGCAAAGGAAGTAGAAAGCTTAATAAAGAGAGATTAGAAGAATTTGTAAGAAGTATTGCACAGTGCAACGTCATCAGCCATGTTTGGTGACTGAGGATTCATTAATGTGATGATGGAGCATTTGGCAGCATGAGATTTGAAGTGCTTTTGATCTTTTTGAGAAAAAGGTTATACTGCATAGAGTTCATAAGGCTACCAAGAGATCTAATCACAACTTACATTTAAAATACACACTCTTTTCATGTGAACCTTTATGGCAAAGTGCCATGACTGCTATCTTTCTTTGCAATATTTTTTGCTGTTTCTAATTACATGTGTGAAACTGTTTATATAACTGTCTTCTTTTCCCACCATGCCACACTGGCAGTCTGGTCTTCCCTAAAACTGAATGTTTGTGCCCCTATTGTTATTGTGAAGTCAAAAACAGATTTTCAAATTACCTTTCTGAATTAAAAACCTTGAAAATGTTTAGTTTATGAAGAACATATACGTTTCAATCCAAGTAAGAACAATGGCTTTGTCTTCAAGATTTTACATATATTAATGTCCTATTTGATCTAGCTATTTTTACTTTTTAACGAAACTTAACATTTAATTTCAAAATGGAAGGGACTAATACTTTCTTTCCACAGCATTTCACTCCTCCTTCAAAACTACTGCAATCCCACAAAAGAGTTTTAGCGAGAAGACGACTGTATTTTGGGGGTGAATAAGTTAGCGGTGTTATTTTTTGCTCAGTTATAACTGGAGTTGCTATGGGATTTCTGCTCAATACAGATTTGCATGTGTTAAGTCGCTTAACGAGCAGAGGCATATGAGCTGGTGCATGTCCTTCCAAGGGCCAAATAGTGGAAGTCTTTTAAAATACCAAGGAAGCCTTTTCTGCTTTGAAAGCGATGTGAATTTTACAATCTTTACTTACACAAGAAGGATATTTTCCCACGTTTTTCTCATATCCTTTAGCTGCAACACAGCTGCAGCTTTGCTTCTGCCTTACAGTGGGAAAAGGAAAACTCAGTTGGAAAGCATTAAGCTTCTGAAAATTACTGCAATTACAGGTCAGAACGAGAAACCTACTGAATACAGGTTGCCCTGGAGCCTGCTGTACCTGGATTTGGCACAGTTTTTGACTGATGTCAACTCCCATTAATATCAGTGCTACTTAACCCTGAAAGAGTGCCAGAGTTAGAAATGGAGCTGACACAACGAGGTTTTAATGGTCTCCAGCAACAATGTTTACTGCTCCAAGGTAAAAGGTGAAGAAAATATGTTGTCCTTCCATATACCATTTTAGCAGATCTGGGTAAAAAGCCTTTTGACACATGGCCCCTTACAAAGAAATTGAATAAAAGTGTAATCTGCTAGAGATGTGTTACCACACACTACTACTTGGCAAAGGATATTTTTGTTTCTTTCCTTTTCTGATTCGTGTGTTTGAATGAAAGATCTCTCACTGCAGAGAATTTTTATCAGAGCTGTAAAACTGGGAAAGCCTGTGGCATTTACTTGGCAGCAGAGCCCTTGTTCGTGAGCCCAAGTGGAACTACGAGGCTTGTGACCAGAAAATACACAAACATCTCCCTGTGACCTCTCCCCACGCCTAAAAAGGTTTCCACTGGAGCCAGAGACAGGCAAGCAACTGCTCAAGTGAAAGAAACGAGCAGAGCAGGTGAGAGGCAAGAATGCAAACAGGTTGGCCACCAACTGAATTGATTAAATTGGAGGGGAGAGAACAGAGAAGGGAGAGGAAAGCAGGCCAACATCCAGGTGCTCAGCCGTGCAGGGAAGTTCTGATGTGCTCAGCCTTTAGTACGAGCTAAGGCTACTGCATGGCCTCACACAGCGTTTGCGCGCTCTTGCATACAAGTGGGTGATGATATCCTGAGAACCAAATTCAAGAATTCATAAACTACTCTGAAATAACTTTTCCCGAAACACAAAAAGCTTTTCTCTAAGGAGCACTTTCCCTCCCGCCCCCTCTCTTCAGGTATCAGAAAGACAGACAACAGAGAGAGGTGGGAAAGGAAGGAATTTTGAAATCAAATTCACACCAAAGAAACCGTGAAGTCACAAATAATTAAACACCTCATACTGTGAATCTCTCCCCATTAACTTTTACATAGGAAGCTTGAAGCTAGTCAAGCTGGTGGGCTGGGGAAAACTTTTAAATGCAAAATGAGGAAAGCATGTTCAATACACGATTTGCCTGATATCACCCAATCTCTAGACATCCCTATTTTTAGCTGCAAAATAATTTGTATACCAGCCATCTCTTTCCTCTGCAACATAGTTTTCTAATTACAGATACATGCCAGGAGACAATATTTGAATATAGTTTAATTTATAAATTACCTTGAGCAGGTTTTTCCCTGGTGAATATAAAACATTATCTAAAATTTCGTGTTTTATCCACAGCTGTCAAGTGAGTAATTTCTCTGCCTTGAAATACATATAATGCAAAGTGCTTACCCTGAAGAGAAGGGAAAAAATTAATCAAATTCTCTATCCTCAAGAAAAAAAGAAATCTGGTGATATTCCTTTCCATCCCACGAAATTATGATAAATTACTGATCCAAACTGTCTCCAGTATGAAGCGTATGGGTGGTAACAGTGATTTAACCATTCTGGAATCTGGATAACACTGTGCACAGCATTGTACAATGTACAGAGAAAAACAGCTTGTCTCTGAAAAAGCTTAGTCTCCTTGCAGACAATACCAGCCAAGGGTGAGCGAAGAGGAACTTTATTATCTCGGATTTGCAGAGGCACCCCGAGCACAGAGCGTGAGAGCTGACTGCACTCTTGAAACCTATGCCAAAAGATGAACCTGGGTGTCTCAATCCCAGTTTAACACTTTACCCATAGATCAAGCCTCTCTCATCCTGGTGACTCTTGCCTGCAAATCCAGTCAGCCAGAGCCCGTGTGATCTTTATTTTTCCTCCTCCTCTTCTCTACATCTTTCAAAGAGTTTCTAGTTTTCCCTTTTATTGTTAGTATTTTAAATCTCGTTCCAAACCTTTTAAGGACATCAGACAAGGAGACAGGCCCCTGCATCCTTTGATATTCACTTATTTCCATTGCGAGGGCTGGTTGATTTAACAGCACGGCAAATACTGCTTAGTACCAGGGTTTCACGGGCTGCCCTGACTACAACCTGTGTAACAACTGCACAGTTGAGTCCTCACTTTCTGCTGTTACTTTAGTTAATCCTTCTGACAATAATTTATGCCGGTAGAAATAAACCCGTGAAAAATCCCAAAAGCAATCAATACAAAAAGTGACAGTAGAACCGCTGTAAGACACTGACTTTAGCTCTATGTGCAGTGGTGCTACACCAACATAAAGGGTGACAAAAATGATTTACTGGCTGGCCATGAGTGAGACAAGCTGTCTTATTGTCAAAGAAGACAGGAGAGTTTGGTGTTTAGTGAAACCTTGGGAATGAAAATAGTATTTCCTTTGGGGCACGTGAAACCTTTACTCCTAATGTAAGTTAACTCTCAGTAAAAAAGTAAAACAACTTATGAAGAGAAAAAAAATGAAATGTTTAATTTGAAATATATTTTGGGTTAAAGTAATGTTACAAATAATTATAACTGTGATCATGAGCAAATTTTAAAATCTCAAAATCTTAAGAATCCACTAGATTTTTAGGAGCAAATTAATCACCCGTCTTGTGTCACAATAGAAATGGACTCCCAGTCATGACAAAATCTGACACAGTAAAACAGTGGCAGAACTAAATAGATACCAAGGTGCCCTGATTCCTATTGCAAACATTACTCCACATTACCAGCATTATCAACTGCTTTATAGATATACTCTTATTACCAAGTTTTAGTCATAATGTAGTTCTATTTCAACTGTATAAACCTAGAATGAATAACCTGTCACTATTTTAGCACTGTGGGATATTTTCTGTTCCCTTGAGGTAAATGGCAAATCCTTGTCTTGGGCATAAGAATTCCTTGCACCCATCATTAATTATTTTCCTTCTAATTGGTCTGCACATACCGTTTTCATAGTGTTCCCACCTTAGTTTAAAACAGAGTCATGTCGGGCTGCAGGTCACAGGGTCGCTGCAGGCTGTAGGATCTGGCAGAGCATCAAAGGTGCAAACAAGAATTTTCCAAGACTTTTCACAACTCTTGAAACAATGGTAAAGTAATAAGAAGCAGTAACTAAAACCGCTCACCAACGTACTCTCAAGACTCTGATATGTTTATCCCAAAGCTATTAAATACACGTCACTCAGAAAATAAAAATGTCTTCATTGAGGAGAAATTTTCTTTTGTATTCTCATAAGATTATCTTCTCCATCACCTTGATAAACACATTTAGCTTCTGAGCACCTAGAAAAAATCCAGACTTTGGGAGACTTAAGTAGGAAATACCTCTGAGCAACAGTCGGCTACAAACACAAAGGTCTTCCCAACATGGAATGGATTTTTTTAAAGGATTATTTCACAGACTCCGAAG
This sequence comes from Cuculus canorus, assembly GCF_017976375.1. NCBI lineage: Eukaryota > Metazoa > Chordata > Aves > Cuculiformes > Cuculidae > Cuculus > Cuculus canorus. The sequence goes on along the minus strand of NC_071415.1, from coordinate 5,504,751 downwards.
CTCTAGGCACCATCCATTTCACGGGATATCTCAGAATTCCTGCTCTCTTTGCATGAAACATACCCTAGCACTTCACTCCCCGCTGCAACCTATCTGACATTAGGTACCTACAGGTCTTCAAAGATACAAAACCTTCAGACTTTCTGAGGAAAGAGAATCAATTTTCCTGAGTTTCTAAGCTAAAAGGAGGAGCAAAGGTGAATTAGCAATAGCTTAAGTCCTGGTGAATCTTCCTCTCAAGACTTGCATTTTGTGGTAGTGGGGCAATTCATCTTGAACCCATACACTCTTCAGTTCAGCTGTGCTAATTGCAATATCCCCGAAGAAAGGGGTAATCAATAGGCCTTTTGTTGGGATAAAGCCCTGGTTCTGGATACTCATACCATCCATCTGAAATTCACTGGAGTTTAGGATTTTTTTCATAAAACACTCAGAGATGGGGATGTTGGATTCGATGGAGTTTAACTGTTCAAAAAAATGCAGTACGTGGTGTTTCTTTCATAATATGCTCACATACAGTGCTTTAAAGTGCTAGAAAGTACTTGATGCGCTTAAAGGGCTAGAAAACCTCTTTGCTATATATTCTCCATATTAGAGAAGTCTTGCCTGTGCAATGGAAACCACTGGGCTGATGCACAAAGGAATGAACCACGAGTTACCAAAAGCTTATAATTTGTGTTGTACTACAGTATAACCATTGCACACAAACTCATTACAGACAATACAAAACATGCAGCTAGAATACAAATAAATATTCTATTTAGTCAATGCCCATTCATATTTTGAATGCCCAAGTTCAGTTTGACTTGCCTCAAAAACACATTATTGAGACCGGAGGAGTCTCACCTCAGGGACCAGCAGCATTCCCTCAAACACAGGCTTTCTCGACACACAAGGAGGTGGCTGGTATAATCCATGGGCAGGTAAGGAAAAAACATAACAGAGGAGAAAATGAAGTGACTGAACTATTAGAAACTCAATCAGCTCAAAAGCTATTAGACAGACCATGGGACAACTGAGATGAGCAAGGCGTTGTTCCTGGCACTGTTAGACAGACAAGCGAGCTCTTCATAAACCTTGGCACCCGTTGCTACTGACAATCCTTTCTGTTCATGATGACTCCCCATTCCTGAGCGTGTGGAACGGCCCTGGCAGGCTGCTTCTCTCTCCTGTCTGCCCTTGTATCTCTGCAGCTCAGCTGCAAAGGCTTCTGTGTCAGAGGTGTTCCTCCATGCTGTGGTGGCCTCTACTCTGGCATTTAGAATGGACTCAAGCAGCTCTTTGCCCCATTTTCTGATGGTTGGCTAAAATAAAACCAGGAATTCTCTTCTACGGTTTCACACACCAGCTGTATCACTGCTACATGGGTCTTGCACGAGCAGTTATAACTGCAGTGAAATGAAAGATAACAACGATGCATTGCATAGACAATCCTACCAACTACTCCTATCTGACTGGAACAGATTTGAAAAAGTGGCTTATTTCTCCCTTTATTAGTAGTCCTTGAAACGAACTTACAAAACACCCTAAAAGCTGTTTTAGCAATGAATGCTGCTGTCCTCAATACAGCCGTGCAAGGTCAGGGTTTTACTTTTCCCTTCAGTCTAAATGCAAAAGGAATAACTTGATAAAGACAAGAAATGAATGTAATGTCTCCCACAGACAGCAGGGGAAGATTTAAAAATTAACTGCCCTGTTTCCTCCTTGGCATTCTCTCATTATTCCACTGTCAATTTCTTTTTAAAATTTGTATTTTGATTAAATAAAAATTCCTCGTGCACAGTCTTAACACTGCTGATTTTAGATGTGAGTGCTGGTGCTTCGATATGTTAGGCCCATAAATGCAAATTGAAGCAATCACACAAACATGGGAGCTGAGTGAAAATAGAGCTGAAAGGTTTTTAATCCAAACAAACTCAGTCACTTGATTAAAGTTCTTGAGTAATTTGCCCTTTGCCATGTTTTGGGGAAATCTAGTGATATACAGGACATAAATTCTCTTTTCTTTTGGGTGCCATCTATTTCCGCACTTGCAATACAATGGCAATATCTCCGAGCTGCCTGTAGCCTCGGCGGCTGTACCCAAGCTAACTTCATTTTGGGAGTAACACCCGTATTAGTGCTGCGTCCAGATGATTTTTCTGAAGCAAAGCAGACCTTGTGCATGTCAGTGTGTGTATAACACATAATCTACAGTTCTTTGTATCTGTATAAGTAAGTATTATGTAGGCACAGCCCATGAACCACAGACAATTCAGGCTGAAAGAGCATTCCTACTTGTCCCCAACCATTGGCCTTTGCTAAAGCCCTATGTCCTGACTAAACGCTCTTGTAGTTTCTGTCCTGAGAATCTTGGATCTGATGCACGTCCCACAAGCTAAAAGCAGCTTTTGTTGATTAGTACATGATGCCATCCCAAAACACTCAACTCACAGAAGAAAATGCAATACATTCTTCCAAGACACCTTTCAGTGCAAGGTGTCATTAATTCTAAGCATGTCGTGCAGACATATGTGTTTGTGTATTATCGTATAAACACGTCAAAAAAATGCAATAGGATCCTCAGTCACTTGGAGTCCAAGCATTTAAATGTTATATCTGAGACACTACCAGCAATGAGAAGAAGTCATTTAGCGCTGCTTTCATAGGATGTAGGGGCAGTCACAAATCTATTACTTCATCATTATTCTTATTTAAGTATTTTGGAGTCAGGTACAGAGGCAGCCACTTTGGTACCATATACCTTGTCTTTTAACTCAACTTTTGATGAAGAACTCGCGCTGTATGATGTACACAAGATGTACCGATGAAACAATTGACTGACTTCAAGATGTACATGTTAATAAGAAGAAATCAGAGTTGGTCCCTTTCCAGTCTTAGGTAAAAAAGAGCTTGGCCTCACATCCTCGCAGATTTTTACCACAGTAAGAATATGTTATGGATTTTCTGCTGGTACAGTTCCTTGTTGCTACAAATCTTTGTGGAGTAGTAAATAGCAAAGGCAGGTTACTATTACAGAGAGATCTGAATCATTTGCAGCCTAAAAAATGCATTTTTATACAGCCAAATGCAACATAATGCATCTGGGAACAGAGTAAATCTACTAAATCTACAAAGAAATCTGCAGAGTAAATCTACAGGCTGAAAAAGCTTGTCTGGGAAAGCAGCAACACAAGAAGATTTAAAGGTCATGATATAGAAAGTTTTGCAATTTTTTATGACAAATAGTTTCTTTGCTGAAAAATACACTTAAAGTGTAGTTTAGGGAGAGTAAAATTTTTTCAGTAATTCAAGCTGAATTACTTGAGTACTTACTTGGAATATTATTTAAAGGTGAAAAGTCAGATTTTTGTCTGCATAACATAACTTTTCTGTAGTGTAATCGTAAAATGCATGCATGCCATTCATAAAGTGATATGCATGCAGTTCACAATTATCTGTGTGCTAAACTGAGCATACATTTGAGCTGGCAGCTAACCTTCCCCACGCTGCCTGGGAGCTGGGGCTGGAAGCACACTACGCTTTCTCCCATAACAAGACTTACTAAGACAATTCTTCTTTCTGAGGTGCTTTGGAAATGAGATTCAGCACTGCTCATAGAACTTGTCCTGTTACTTTGAAAGCAATTTTGTGGGCATTCACATGGTGGCTTTTTTTCTCAGCGGCCTTAAATGATCTGTTCGTTCACATCTGAGTTCCTTGATATCATCCTTATATGGCCCCACAGAATTAATTGGGTGCAAGATTCACTGTCACACTCACTGCCCCTTAAAAAGAGGTGCTCTTTCCTACCCACTTCACAGCTCCAGCAACAGTCAGGAATTATTAGTGCTTGATGATCTTTTGTTTCAAGACTTCCATCTCTTGTACTTTGAAATTGAAATTCCTTAGCCTGCGAGGGCCCCAGAAGCTGACAGCTGACTTCTTAAACTTTTCTAAGATGCAACAGCAAAGAAAGTAAATCTATCAGCTCTGCCTCTTACAGTAATAGCATTTGCTTAAAAAAAAAAAAAAAAAAAGAAAGAAAAGAAAAAAAAAGCAAGCGGTGCTGGCAATGTCTACTGCAGCTCCTGTCCTCATTTTTTTTCTTTTATTCCTCCATTAGCTGAATTAAATCTTCTCTATTTACACATTCTATTGAACATATCTGTTGAAGCACTTGTATATCTTTCTTGGATTCAGCAACTGCAGATATCAGAAAGATCAGAGAAGCAAAAGTGCTTCAGCCGCTGCATCCCTATCAATTGTGGGGCTTTTTTTTTTCAGAGAAAGAAGTATCTGTAGTTGTGCTGCTTTCTTTTCTGCACATCTCTCTATTCAGCTCAAGCTGTCCTAATCCAATCTCGGGGAGGGGAACGGACTACATCGGTAAGAAAAAGTAAATGTTCTTAGAATCACAGAATCTTAACACAACGAAGAGTTGTCCTGCCAGATATAATTTCCTTCTAGATTCAAAATTCACCTACCCCTCTCCACTGGCGACACAGAATACAAACATGTATTTATGGGCATCAGACACTTCTTTAACAGTGCCAGATCTCTCATGTCCAGATATGCACTGGTCCTCACTGGACAACGAACCTAGAAGCAGCTCTTCTTCTGGAATCATAACTGTACCCAGGTGAAGCCTAAAGGTATGTCCTAAGGACAGGGAGTGGTACATTGCTGTGGCCGCAAACTGTCTGATCAGCAGTTTCTCCATTTTTCCGCTTAATTTTTCCCCTTAAATTGAGTTACAGCGTTACATTCTGATATCAATATCCCCTCAGAGAAGACTGCATCCTTGTATGTCAGTAACAATCAAACCTCCCTCCTTACAGCAAAATAACAGGTAATGAGGCAATCACATTGTTTCAGATAAAGGGAGCAGTAACTCAATACACAAAATAACATAAGTCAGGAGATTCTATGATGATTTTCTTTCCCCTAAAGATCTCAGCAGCACTTAAACTCTTAGAATAGTGATAACAGAGATAAAACTTCTATTAATTTCTAGTTCAGTGATTATTGATCTCTTTTGACATACTTACCTTAAATGAAATAGGTATGTAAGACTAGTGTTAAGAGTCATTAAAGAAGGATTTGGGCACTCAGAGTATTTAGGATTTGACAGAAGAAGAAGAAAATTTTACTGTTCACAGAAACAGTTATTAAGTAGTCACGACTATTATGTTTAAGACCCAAACAGAAACACATCTTGGAATCCAGAAGAAAAAAGCTGGAAAGCCCAGAAACACATAGAATTAAGGCACAATAAACAGGAAAATACAAGATCTTACTTAAACCAGAGATGTCCATTTTTATACTAATTTCAACTATCTTGTCCCATTCACAGTATCTCTGAAAAGAGTTGCTTTTAGGAGTAGAAGAAAAGAAAGAGGCAATCCTTTATCTAAGTCTAAAGCTTACCAGGCAGCCTTCTTGCAGCACGGAGAATATTAATACCCAACACACTGAGTGAATTGCAGTTCATTATTTTCAGAACACGAATGATACAATTATTACTTTTAGTGTGAATAAGAAAACAGGCCACCAGTGCTTCAGGTACACACAGTTTGTAAAATACCAGCAGTTTTCGCTTTCAGAAATGAACATCATTGCTTTGAAGTGGTCCAAGCACAGAGAAAAATGTCCTTAGTTCTGTTTTTAACACTGCAGTTCTCTAGTGCAGCCAGAGTGCCAGGGCATGCGAAGGGGCGAGCAGAACATTTAAAGGTCAGAGCTGATGGACATTTATTAAAGCTAAGAGCGATTGCTTGACTCTTGCGTGTTACTGTCCCTATCCCAAGCCTTCACTGAAAAAGATTTGCATTCCTAAAAGCTTTAGGATGTGTCTTCTTTGCATGTAGGGTTGATCTCACTTGGGAACCCTTCCACAATTCATTTTGTTCGACTGGGGACTGGGTAGCTTTCAGTTTGATTCCACAACTGGATGAAGCTGCAGCGATGCACATCAGATCTGTTCCTGAATCTGTCGCTTACTGTTCTCCCGCTTAGTAAATTCAAGGAGAAGATAATGCTGTATGACAGCAACAAATAAGTATATATACACTTCTTGTGGTCTGGACTTGAAGCCCATCTATTTCAGTAAGATGTCTCTTACAGCCCTCAGCACTAAATACGTTAGGAGAAGAAGCAAAATCTGCATTAGGCAGATAGGAGATAATCCTCCCTCAGAGTGGATCTCTTCTAAATTCTCAGTAGAACTGGAGAAAAATCCCCGAACAGTGGAGTTTAAAAATGGCAGTGTTAAATAAAACTATTTTCAAGAAGCTCATCGGTTGAAAATAAATCAAAATTATTTACTGAACAAAAAAAATAGGATGATTAACACCCATTTAATAAGATTGTTTGGTGGCGGGAAAGGGAAAAAAATACATTCCCTCTCTACCTGGTCCATGATATCTACTGCCAATTTCTTCATTGTACTGAGAGTAATGTAGAAAACATTACGGAAATTTCCTTCCTTTAGTGCTACTATTTCTGTGTGCATTGCATTGCTGTATTAAGTCTAAACATATCAATGTTCATTGAATTATTAAAATCATACTGTAAGCTACCAAGAGCTGTTGCATGCCAAATACAGGAGCACAACTTGCCGACTCATTCATGAGGAGAAAGACTTTTTTCCTCCTCTCACACAGATGCATTTAAAATCCAGCAAGACAGCTAATTGTAACCTAATCTTGACAATTCTATGTGCAGAAGCAATTTTAGGTATGATTGGAAAATGTGCAGAGGGAATAACAACTGGGTATTTCTGGCACCCTCTGGGATTTAAAAACCAGGTTCAGTAGTATTAAATAAACTAGCGGAGCTACTTTTGCTAAATCAAGTAATACTGGACTAATAAGGACATCTGGAAACAGTGGGTATCAAAACGCATTTGATTTACATTTCCTTCATGACTGCAACGGACAGCTCAAACGGGAGCACTGTTCCTTGCAGCGGAGGTGCCAAGTGCTACACACTTACGGGGAAGTCGGAGAGAGGCAGTTGTGGATAAAACTGGCAAAAGTATTTAAGCATAAATAACAACACTGATTCAAGGTTATCGCATAATTTAATGAGAAGAGAGTTTTGCCCTTATTAAGAAATACATTTAACAATATTCTCATATTAAACATCTACTAGAAATACAGAATAAAAGCACTGCATGAGCTTCCAAAATTAAAGGAAGGACATGAAATGAGGCTCTATGTCACTATACTCCTTTTGGAGAAAAATAGGGATTGATGTCTCCATTTAAATCTAGAGCCAGGCCTTACTGAGTACCTACAGGAAGATTACCTAACATAAAACAAAGATTAAGGGGTTTCAAGGCCTTAACATTTAGTCAAGCATTACATCTTATGAAAATTAACCTTTTTCCTTCGTAGCTTATTGGAATTTTAAGATCAATAGATAGGACCACTATGGACTAACTTAAGCTATCTTAAATATACAAAAATCCTGCCTTGGTGCATCATAAAATTAGCATAATTAATCTGGCCACTCACTCCTCTTTCAGCAAAAAAAATACCTATAACCATTTCCAGTACAAGCAGATTGGTCTCAATTAATAGAATTGCCAGGATTACCCAACAACGAGAAGGGAGCCAAATGCACACAGAGGAAAGGGAAATGAAACTCCCCACGAAACTTCTTTCCCATCAGCTAGCAGAACCGGGCCAGATAGTACTGCTCACTGCTAGTATTATTCCATAGAGGCTGAGCTGGGAGACATTTTCCAGATGAATATTTTGCCCATGTTATGAAACTGCATGTTCCTATGATGATTATTTCCAAGTGTTTTAATAACAGCAACAAAAAGACGGTGCATTTCAAATATTTAAGGTGATTTTTCCCTTCAAAAGCAAATGTGTACAGTTCTATGCAAAAAAACTATAGTTTATGATTTTGTTTTCTCTGAGTGCTTCATACTCAGAGAGGGTATTCCCTCTTCAGAAGAATCTACAACAGGGGTAAGCTTAAAAAAGGTCAAGTAGACATGCAACAGAGAAATGCATTTCTCAAGGCCATACCAAGAAAATGTGGTGTCCAAGGCCTAGGATAGACTGCTTTAATCTTTGGACCATGCTTCCATACCCAACTCAAGAACAGACAGATCATACTACTGAGCTTTCTTCTGGTGCATCAGTTCACTTTTGAAGACTTCATTATACATATTGCACCACTGCTGCTTATTTTATCTGCAGGATTGATAATTCAAGTGTTCCGAAACTCACTGTTTGGAATTTAACTGCTGAGCTATCTACAGCAGCATCAACCATAAGATCACTTACACTTCTTGAATGCTCAATTATCATAGCAGTAAACTGGTTCTACTACTTCAGGCAATTTGGCGATATTAGTGATGTCCTCAAAGATCTGTACTGCTATAATATAGTTATTTCCTACCCCAAACTCAGTTATCTTAACAGGAAATGTAACTGGTTTAACTGCTTTGATGTCAGGGGTCTGTAGTTCCGCAGTGGGTTGGTTAGCAGTGCGTGCGAGTCCCACACAATGGGTGTGGCAAAATACAGCTGTTCTAAGTCTAGATGGTGGTAGAAGACTATAACAAACATGGTCTCACAACATCAAGATTAAAGTATTCTTTGCTGAGTCAGGGGGTCTGTTCATCACTTCAGCAAGCGCACACACATACTCCCACATGATGTATACAAATCAATGAGTCAAAAATGTATCAGCAAAAGCATCAACCCTTCTTACACTTGCAGTGTTCGCTGTCCTCAGACCTCTTAACAAATACTGTATTCTTGCTAAAAATCATAATCAGTAGCTGCTCTTTAGGGCATGTCTTTAAGCTCCACCTCTACCAAAGAAGTGCCAGTACAGAAATACTTTGGGAGCAGCAAGGACCTTGGCATTTTTCAGTGTAGTTTCTTTAGATCTTAACTAACTGTTCTCCTGCTCTATTATTTAACTGTGTGCATTGTTTAGAGCATGGCCCTAAGACACAATCTGGAGCGTAAAGTGTGAAGTGCTGAGGGGCGTGGTTTAGGGGTTATTAGGAATGCTTGGACTCGATGATCCAGTGGGTCCTTTCCAACCTGGTGATTCTGTGATTCTATAACACTTGTTTGGATGGCACAAGTTAGGAGGAATGACCGCATTCTTCTCTCTCTCTGTCCAATCAATGAAAATAAGAGTTTAATTGCTGAACTATCTACAGCAATGCCAACCCTTCCAACTTAACATCTTTTACTAGAACGTATCTGCCACATTTTCTCTCTCTGTCTTTCCCTATTCTGTTTTTCTTGTTCCGGTCTCACTTCTCTATTTCTTCTCCCACTCTCAAAAAAAACAGCTAGAGATGAAATGCTGTAGAATATCACACAGAAAACTATCCCCACCAGTGTGAATCTTTCATTAGTGTAACAAAAGAAACAGAAACCACACCAGTTAGAGTGGGTAAATCCTCTCCCTAAATTATTACAGACTGCACTTAAGAGCTGTACAATTCCATCATGGGTGGACCCTTATAAATCCACTTGTCGCCACATAATTAAAGAGAGTCCTCCTGTTATGCAGGAGTAAAACTGAGTAAGCAGGTCTGTCACAAAGTAAGGCGGTGTTTAAAGGGCTTATCTACCTGTAACTAAGCCAATCTCCTAAGTGAAAAGTTTTGCCTCTCCCATTAATGGCGCTGACATAAGACTAAAGCTAACCTCAAGAAAGTGTTCCAAAGTAGCTGTCAAAATAGAAATGTAAAATCTGTGTTGACAGTGCCAACTTCGCTTCACAACTGTGGCAAAAACACAAAGCATCTTTTTTACAGGAATTGGGTGTAGCCTCACCAGCGACCAGCAACACAGTGAGCTTGAGGCCAGGAATCAGACAACATGGAAAGATCAACAGCGTGCTCAAAGAGGGAAGACGCTGTTTGGTGGGAACAGGAAAGCTCCTCAGGAAACCCCGTGTCAAGCAAAGGCCCAGGAAGGAATCACCTGCGCTCTTCAAATGGGGCTGGAGACTGGTGCCTCAACAGAGCAGCTCCAGCCAGGGCCTGAGCTTCACTGGGGGTGCTGGGCAATGCTTGAGGGGTGGGGGGAATGTTGCGCAGAACCATTAAAAACTGTTGGTGTCCTCAGCATCCTGGCAATGCACCCCCTCTGTTTTGATTTGCATTGGAGGGTCTTTTGAGAGACAGATTCATCTCTCATCTCTCGGATTCATCTAGGATGACAGCTTCTGCTAAAATAAGCTTTATGCCTTCAGTTTGGTCCACTGGTTTACCCTGTCCAAAAAATTTAAAAAAATAACAAATCTCTTTCAATCTAGAACCACTTCAATGGAATGCTAGATTAACTATTGTACGATTAAACAAAGACCCAAAAGACATGGGGTTTAGTGCACAGATCTGTTAGTTATAACCCCAAAAAGCCAGAAATATAACAACTGTATTCATCCTTCATCAAGTATATATGAGAGGCTACTAACTGTGGATCCTCTTTCTGAAGGCCTTTACATAGGAAATAGAATTACCATGAAAGTAACATCAGCAGAAGTCAATTGGGCTAATAATAGAGCTGAGTTTTATCTAAAGGATCTAAGAAGAAATGGATAAACTTTAAAAGCTACTAAATCTAAGCAATTTAGTATGTTGTTTTGTTCCTATACTGAATTTTATAACCTGAAGTTTATCCCTTTTCCTCACAAGATGAAAAATAGGCACGTGTTAATAGCCTGAAATCTCACAAGCTTTATTGCCCTGAAGTACCAGTCTGCTCCTTGACAACTTCTCTGTTAGTGTTCATAAGATACTATTCTTTTCTGCACAGACAAAACCAGATCTCCAGATATGAGATCAGAGTTGTTTTCTAAGAGCACTACGCTCCCACGGATCAGTTAATCCTGTTGATGGTAATACTTCTGAGAATATGGAGAACTATTCTGCATGTTATTTTTACATGATCTCTCTGAGTATCAAAACTAGGTCTTTGCAAAGGGGAAAAAACTGCAAATCCACAGGCAAAAAGAGAAGCCATGTTCTACAACACACTGATAGTTCAAGTGGTACTTGAAAATGATTCACTTGCCTTGAGTTTTGACTTTACACTGTTTAGAGTTGTTAAAGAGACTGTATCATACATCAAGTTTCAGTTCAAAAATTCAACAGCTGCTTAAAATGTTTAAATTATATTTTTAAATGCCACCATTGTTTTCCTGTTAGGAGAGCAGATAACAGTCTTTCATAAGATTACTTTATCCCATATGCCCAGTCTTGTCAGATTCGTAATGTTCTCTTTGTTGGGTACAGGATAACATCTGCTTACATTGCCAAATTCTAAGCCAGCGCCACGAGGCTAGAGTTCCTCTCCTGCTGTCTTCAAAGGCTGATTAATGGCAAGAGCAGGTGCAAGTCCTACAGGCTTCACTTGATGGCTTCCCCCTCTGCTGCAACTCTCCTTCCACCTTCTCCCCAGATATTTGTATTAAAAGGCTCCAATATCAACACATCTGAGGCAACTGACTATTAGATCAAATATATTTCCTGTTCTCAGCTTCGCTCAATTATTTCAGTTTTGCCTTCATGTGCTGGCATTCTGCTTGCAAACGTGCTGTACGCTTTGGTGACACTGTGGGGTCTACAGCACTGAAAGAAAAGAGAGAGCAAAGCCAAGCATTTTCCCTGTCTGAGCAATTACAGTCTGGAGGATCCCGCCAGTGGCCACGCGCGTTACCTTTACAGTATCCTGCCCCTGACACCAGAATAAAGTACAGAAGGCAATGATTCCTATTCAGGCTTGAAACACACAGAAATTCCTGGAGATTTAAGAATTTTGATATCATGTGAAATATACCTGTATACATCAAATTCAGCTTTGCGAAGAGTGACACCATAACTGCACAGCCTAGAGAAACCGGCTGGATCAAATCCAGTGAACATAGTATTTTTTACGTAAAATTTAATGAAAAATTTGAGCCTCAAGCTAAAGAGAGGAACCTGTTATAATCCGAAATAAAAGGAATGTTAGGAGTTAAAGTGAGGTAGAGATATTCTGGTTGTTGTTTTAAACATAACAGAAGACAAAGAAATGCAAGAACAACTTGCAAGAAAAGAGGAAAAAATCAAGAAGAAATCATTTAACTACTTTCCTATGGAAAAACAAGCAAATGAAAAAGAATTTTCAGTGGACTCTTATACCTTCAAATTCTGGGGAAGCAATGTTTCTTTTTTTGCTTTGTAAGTAAAGTACTGCAATCTAGAGAGTTGACTTCATTACCATCTTTTCCCCAAAATTAAGCAGCCTGGAAAAAAAAAAAAAGAGTTTTTGTCTAGTTAATGGGACTAACGCTAAAGAAAATCAGGTGCCAGAGTAAAGCAACAAAATAAGGCAATTCAAGCATAAAAACTTGAAAAGACAAATATTGATACTACTGACAGACAAAAAGGAATTAACTTGAAATTGTATCAGCTATTTTGCTGCCTCATGTATGATTCTAGCTCCTTTGTCCACATACTAGTGTTTGCAGCATTGAGTGTGTGTACAAGATCTGTTAACATTAACTCTTTTCACTGCGAACATACATTAACTTCCACAGGACATTCATCTCCACAAATGTAGCATTCTGGCAATAAAGAGTGTAATTCAGAGTCCTGGAGTTCTGATGATTTCAATAACTTACGCATTAAGTTTAAGTTTAGGAGCGGTGTCATTCTCTTCAGGAAAGAGACAGTTCCTTCCTGTGTTTTTATACCAGAGCCGCAGCCTTTATTGCAGCTTTTATGAGACACAATAATTCAAAACTCAGCTTCCCTAGATTGCTGCACGTTCTTTTTTTCTTCTTTCACCTTTGCATTTCGCTTCACGTGCCCTGTACAATCTACAACAAAACATGAAAGACCACGTTTGCCAAAATAAAGGAAAACTACGGGCCATCCTTGTCTGCAGTGTCTACCTTTTCTGCCTGTATTGCCATTGATCCAATGATATTTTTACGCATCCATCCCTAGAGATTTATTCTTGAAAAAATGATAGCCAGTCAGAAGAGTTATCACCTTGTCTCCTGGTGGAAATGCATTGCCACCCAAGCCACAATTTACACAGCGACTATCAAGGGCAGCAGTAGAATATCTATGAAACTAAGTGGTAAGAGCTTGATGATGAAACAAAATCCACAGCAAAATCCCATTATGTGTTTCTTGCTGAGAAAGGTTTTTTCCTAATAGTATTGTTCCAAAGGCAATTGGAGTCCACATTGTTCACACCTGCATAATCAAACAAATTGGACAAAACCTGCTTTTCCGTATCGCTGTTATTCATCCACAACTTGCATTATAGAACAACATGTTTCAGTGATCAGCAATGTGCTGTGTTGAACATTTGTTTCAAATAGAAATAGCTAAACCAAAATCAAAGGAAAGCGTTGTGTCTTTGATGTAGTTCCATACATTTGTTATGCTGCAAGAGCTGAGATTGTTAGACCCAGCTAATGTCAATGGATTGGTTAAATCCTCTTTTAGACTTTGTGGAAGGAACAATGAATTCCCTGTAGATATGGCCACAAACGCTTTAGAGATGCCACATTTTATTTAGTTATTTATTTGCCTGGTTTGTTACTATTGTGTTTCTGGGAGAAGGCCTAAAGAAATAGCTGAGACCAAGATCAAGAAATAAGACAAAGTGAGATACTCCAAGCCAGACAGTTAATCACTGTGTCAAACCAGAGTACCTGAGCAAGAAGACTTCTGGATTGTTCTTTCCTTTTATAGTGAAGAGAAAAACAGCGTGCACTCCCTGTGGAAAGAAACTGCACTATACTCAATTACTAGATACCCAGTTTTGAAAATGACTTCAGACAAGGACTGAGAACTAAGTTTTTAAACACACTGAACGTGTAGCTACATCGTGGCTGACCAAAGACTGTTACAGGATACGACCAAAATATCTGCCAGCTCATTTCTCTTATAGCATATATGAACATTTTCCTGGGTAGAAGTAATTTGAAACTCAGAAACCTGTAATCTCCTCAAAGGCAGACAAGATCCTGTCACCCATCATTATGAGGTGTAAAAAAACCAACCAAACAAACCACAAACCAACAAAAACCCCCAGCAAGCTGTGTAGGCTTTCCTAGAGGAAAAAATAATAATTCACACAAGTGGCATAATTGTATATCATATGTAACCACAGGAAATAACTACTTTACCGCGTTCATCCATTCAGAAAGAAGAAAATGGAAGTCACTCAAGCTAATCCTTTTTAGACTTGCACAGACTGCCTCCTGTTACAGTGGCTCTGGGTTTGTACTGCCAGCTGTGAGAACTGCTAAACTACCTCCTTGAAAGCTGCTTTAAATTCAGATGTGTGGAGCTTGTGCACACTATTACAAATGAGAAAAGCCCTTCCCACAAAGTGCTACATTCAGTTTTCAGATGGCTGAAAATATTTTGTCTCTAATATGAGAACCACTTGTGTTTCCTTGGAAAGGAACTCCGTAGGGGTATGTAAAATAATGAATGGTTTAGTTCAAGTTGATTAAGCTTCCCTGTTCATCCTGGAAAATCAGACCAGAATAATGGGGAAACTCAAGCAGATGTGCTACACAGCAAAACAGGAAGAAAAGAAAGATACACGAAAACAAGTGTATGCTGTGGAATTTTTAAGCAATTGACAATCCAGATAAACTTTTTAAGGGGGTCAATATATATAGGTATGATTTACCTTTGGGATTTGTTTGCTTGGGTTTGGAGTAACAAGACCACTCAAGACTTCTTCCTCTCTAGAACTACACATAACAAAAACCACAGTGTGTTTGAAGGCACAGGTTTTGAGAAAGCCATTCTGAACAGCATTTGCATTACCATAGTTATTTTCATCGATGCCAACAGGGCTAGCAAGGGGGTAAGGTTTTCCCCAGCAACGGTAGCAAGCTTACACAAAAAGTGAACAAAGAAGTGGAGATGTGAGAACTCATTGGGGTTTAACTTTCCACGTGAAAAACGAAATGCACGACATCATGTTGGCACTCAATTCCCACGGAAAGTTGTCTGTCATCTCAAACACTGTTAGATACGAGGGGCAACAGACACTACTCACTTTCTCAGTCGACACTGTGTGCGGTGTGCCATCCTACCTCGGCATGCAGAGCAGAGAAAGAGAGTAGGTTTGGGCTACTTGGAGGCCAAATCCTGACTTCTGAGGAAAATGGAGACACTTGCCTAGAAACCATTTCCTGCCAACACCTGCCCTAAACTGCAACTTCAAATTGCCTCCAGACAAGTAGAAAAACTTTGCTCAAACCATTTTATACCAGAATGCCGAGTTCCTTCAAAATCAAAGCAGTAATTGAATTTCCCCAAAATATCTTACAGAAAAGATGCAGACATTTTGAAAAGGTCCAAAGCAGCTTATTTTGACCTGATAGAAGGAGGTATTTTCACTATTCCCTTTGAAAAGCCTTCATATTGAGGGTAACACACATTAAACCTTAAAAGTCTAAATTAAAAAGTTTAAATTTAGTGCAATCTATTAAATGATCATCGGGAAAGGGGGAGGAAGACTGTAGGTAATAGTAGTGTGGTTTTGTGTTATTGTGTCATTGTTCAGACAGGATTTTTTTTTATTTGTTTTTTTTTAATACAACTTCAGTGATTTTTTTTTGTTTTACTCCAATGCAAAATTGAGCCAATTTTGAAACGTGAAAAATCTTTCACATATGGAACTTTCTCTGCCACAGAGCACTTATCTGGAGGAGCACATCACAGCGTTTCATAGTCTGGGACCTCACTAGAGTGTCCAGTAAATGGATTAGATGGATCCATCAAATGGAGTTGGTTTTGGTGCTTCAGAGTCTTGTCCAGACAGTGAACACATGATTGCTTCCGACACGATTACTTCATTACAGCTGCTTTTGCACCAAGGCAATGTTACCTACAAACGCATTAGTCACTGAAGCATTTTTGCAACTCAGCTGTAGTTTGTTAGGAGCATGTTGATCCTGGCCCTTGGTCTATAGAAAATCCTGCCAGTAGTTGTAGCTTTCTCCATGAGTTTCATACACTTAAAGCCAGAAATCACTGAGCAGCACTGCCAGGGACTCAGTCAGTATCAGCTTGAAGCTTTAGATTGCCAAGGGTTTTATTTTTGTTATTGCAATTGTAAAAGGGAAATTTATTATCAAGTGGTTTTAAGCCAGGAATTTTATTTTCTTTTTAAAGCAATCTGGGGTATTTTTTGTTTGTTTGTTTGTTTGTTTTACTTTGAAACAGAACTATTATGGATGAAAATAACCTATGCAAAAGAAGCTAAAGACATAATAATTTGAGTTTATGTGATACTACGATTTATAATAAAATTAAAAGTGATCTTGACATCGGAATGGTCGGTCATGACATAACAGCTATATGCTTTCTCAGTAGTGATAAGCCTGGCCTGATAACAACAATTCCTTTATGCACAGAAAGAATGAAGTCAGGATGACAGCTAAGCTAAAAAATAACCCTTAAGTTCCATACGCCCAGGAGAAGCAAGGAGAAAAAAAAAAAGTCACTAACTCCCAGAGAATTAAAAAACAATGATATGATTGTATTGCAGATCATTTACTACACTAATAAGAAAGGATCATTTGGACAAAAGCTATGCAAATTTATTGAAATAGTCAAGATGACCAAAAAATGCTGTTTTTCTATTCTTGTACTGAACAGCTGTCCAATTGAAACTCCATCTGGAAAATGTTCACTTGTAGTTGTTCACAGCTAACACATCATCAAAATCCTAATCAACAGATCAAGGCATCATTGAAACTTTAAACTTAAAGCACCAGGGAAGGCAACTGCAACATTAAATAACACGCAGGGGAAGATCAACCACCCTCCCTGAAGAGACTTTTTTTTTTCCCCGAAGTCCCTTGAGAGGTTATTTAATACAGGCTTCAGTGCATTTATCACTTTGAAGAGGGTTTCACTTTTAATTTTCTAACTCTAGAGGTGCAGCTTTTTAAAAGCTGTGGATGTTCTTGCTTAGCTATCTGCTCAGCTACATATTCCATAGAGAAAATTGGACTTTGCTACAACTTCAAACCATTTACACCCTATGAAACTCAAGTACTAATTCATACTGCATGATCTGAAAGCAAAACTGGTTCACAGATGCTGAGGTAGATCCATCAGAATCTGGATTCTTATGATCTCTACTAACTAATGCAGGCAGTAGGATGATGTTTTTTTCTTGTTTGTAGAAAGAACAAGCCAGTGTCAGTGTGTGCATGCACACCAAGTAACAACTTTCAGGAGTGAGCTACCCTATGTGCTGTCAATAGCCACGTCCATCACCCGTACCTTCTGCTTCCTACCTAGAAACAGGAACATTTCCATCTGTCTATTCTATAGCAAATCTTTTTCCCTAGGTCCACATCAAAAAAGGCAGCTCTTCAAGGAAATTCACTCCTGGTGTTGACCAATCCTGTTATGGACATTTACAAGTTACAGGTTCTAGTGGTTGTTATGCATTTTATTTACCAAATGGGTTGCCTCAGGATCACCTGATTAGTTACCATGGATCACAAAAGTGGTTAATGCCTATTACCATCCATTCTGAATTCAGGTGATATGTTAAGAGGATAATAAAGTTAACCATATAACCAGAATATAATTCAGACTGGAGGGGACCCTCAAAAAGTCATTATGGTCCACTCTCCTGCTCAAAGCAGAGCAAACTTCATTGATAGATAACCAGAACAAAGCTGAGCAATTTTATGTTTTAAACTTCTCTGAGAATTAAGATAATACTCTATAAGTTTGCTGCAGACCCTAATGAAGTACAAAACCGTGTATGAAAAAACAAGGGATTTTAATTAGAATTTATAGCTCAGATTGTCTTTTCTGTATAGTAGTTTTGACTATAAGACCTGCCTCTATCTCATACTTCGATTTAGGTGTCTTTCAGTGATTAATTGTATATGTTCTGAAGTTTTCCAACTTTCATTTCTACTATTTCAAAACAGTACACAACATATGAAAAGAAAAATTTCATTCTGTCTGAGCTTCCAAAGTTGTGTACGTCTGTAATAATCTTATTTTGACAGATTTTCTCCATTTATCTTTTTCCAAAATGAAAGACTTGCTATCAAATGTATCTGTTTTCCTTTTACAACTAATCATCAATGGGTAAATCTGATAGGTTTCTGTTACAATATTTCTTTTCAAAATCATTTTGTAGGCAAAGGAACACAAAACGTCTGCCATGCCACAAGTCTGTTTTCCAGAAAATGGAAGAAAGTTCTTTTGAAGCTGCATAGAAATTATCCTATTACACATGAACCGTTTAGAGCACAGTGGCTTCCTAACAATTAGAACTTTATGTGTTTCATTCACAGCTTATATAAAAATTCTCAATAGGCTATTTGCCCTCTCCTTCTCCCATAGAAGTCTGAAAAGACATCAGTAAAGATCCTTTATGGCATTTAATTTATTTTCTTGAAATTACCTACAATTCCTTAGTAAAAGAGATGCTTTTAAATGAATTATCTCTCTGCCAATTACAACAACTCTCATCATGTGCTGGCTCTGCAAGAACACCAACGTGACAACTTTTCCTAGTTAGGAAAAAAGGTGGTGCAAATCAGTTTAATTTTGTTTTTAAATTCACAAATCTGCCTTGTGAACTGTATTCAAAATTCAGGTAGAAGTGCTCCAGTTTACAATCCTGTGTAAAATACCTTTGAAGACTACAGAAGCATGGAAATAGGGAGATAGTGGTGATCTCTCTCCCATTTAATTGCATGATCATCTTGAACTCTCTGAAGTCAATTACTGTAATTACTGCAACTATTGTGTTGCCATATTTCATTTGGAACAAAATGGTAGCGTGAGAGGAGACTGCCAAATACAATGTTCCAGACTTTTCCCACTTTATAGAAATGTGTTTAAAATGAAAGCTTCTGTCAAGCCCAATAAAGTGTTCCTAAACTCAAGAGGCGCAGTCACTGGTTACAACACTCCCTGTTAATGTAAAACACTGTAAAATGTAATAACGCTGAAGAGAGGAAGAAGGCTCAACTTCAGTAGTTAAAACACAGCCCCACCAGTACAGAGAATACACAAGAGGTGTCAGCATTGTCTACAGGGCAGCTCGAGGACCAGTTTCATCCTAAACTCCACCGTACCAAGCAGAACAGCTGCTCAGCCTCCCACGATTATGCTAGATGCCCTGCGTAAAGCGGGAGGTACTCAGCCAACACTTTATAGATAACTGATGATCCCCGAAACATAAAATTGCATCTGGATAAAAACTTTTCCGTCCTCAAGAGGTTTTTCAGGAGTGTGGTTGTCTTAAACCGCAGCTTGAATAACTAAAAACATTATAATACAAGGTTAGCCTCAATTTCATCCTGATGGAACTATTTATCTGTCACACAAAGATCAGTATATTCTCCGTGGACTGCTTTTTTTAAGGGCACATACACAAGTTATTTTCTCACTACAGTGAGGATGTCTAAATAAATCTCTTACAGGCAAGTAATAGGAAATATTTCAGCTCCGGCTGACTACATCCAACTATTTCCCAACCTTCAGGAAGGCCAGTGAATATCTAAAAGTATTAGCACTTTGAAAAGAACAAAATAGAGACAGATTGACGAAACACAGAGGTGACAGCCTCTGCATTAACCCTCAGTTCTAACTTCGTAGAAAACAAACTCTTCTAATGCTTGTTACCACACAAAATATGCAACTGCATTGTGATTCTGTGTTTTGCTTCCTCCAAACGGGACACACACGGCGATATAGGCAGTAGTTTTTCCATGCTTTAAGGTGCCATAAATATTTAAGCCTCTCTCCTGTAACTCCTCGTCTCAGGAAGGGCTGAGCAGATTCTCCAAGGACCAATACTGAAACAGATACTGAACTGTGAGCCATGCTTAGGGATGTGAAAGTTGCATTTTGGTTTTAATATGTTTGTGGTCACTAGAAATTTCCTGGGTCTATAGCTGTGAAAGATGCATTTTGGTTTCAATACGTTTGTGGTCACTAGAATTTTGCTGATTCTGTGGGGGCCAAGCAGATATTCTTTGAAAAACTGTTATAAAGAGCACCCTTTATGGTCCATCAAGCTTTTTGGACACTAGCCGTTATTCAAGAACAAGACAAGGCCTAGGATTTGAGGGAAAGCAGAATAACTGTGCTTCAGACCAGCACGCTCTCGGCTAAGGCAGAGCCTTGGACTTGGACCGATTCACCTACAGCATGTCAGGCACCCACTATAGGAGTCAACAGAAAGAGAGAGCAGGGCTAACACCCTCCATCTGTCACAGTTGACTTCTCAGCCCTTTTCCTCATGAGGCCAATGTGCAGCAGGTTTGACAGGTGATAAGGCAACAAACATTAGTAAGACTTTAATAACAGGTGGCATCATCCGAGACTAACAAAGAACATCATTTTGTAAGGAATTAGAGGAACCTCAAAATTGATAGTCTTCTTTATTTTCCTGTTGTCTTCAAACAATTCAGGATTTCATGCTTAAGGGCTCGAAGATAATATTTTTTTTTTTTTTAAAAAGTCAGAACTATTGCAAATTAAATCTGTTGCAAATGATCTCTGTAATCTCCAATGAGGTTGTAGAGAACCATAAATCCTTTCTTTGGTTGCAATTCATCAACTAATTAGTCAATTAATCAACTGGACTACACAAAATTCTTAAACTGAGAATTTCTATTGCAAGTATTTTCAGTTTAGCTCTACCTTCCTTAGCAGGCAGCATTATTACTTTGTCTAAGAAAACCCAGGGAATTCATCTTGTGTACAACTTTTTATGCCACTTCCTGAGCGCACTGGCAGTGGAAGGGTTACTTTGTTCGTGTTTTTTATCCTTTTCCATATCAACTCACTTTGAGATTGACTCAACTGTTAAGGAGAGCTTCTGAAGAGATGAAGGACAATGCAGCACTTTGTTACTGCTATGGACAGTAAAATAAATAGTTTTCATTCCACAGTGTTCAACATATTCCACATTCTCACAATGCTTGCTTAATAGTTTTGAGACTGTTTTTGTCTTAGAAGAGAAAAGCAGAACGCACTTCAGTTTTTTCTCCTCCTGGATCTAATTATTCTCTAATTTAAATGCAAAGGCCAAACCAGGTTGCTCCTGAGACACTGTGGGACTCTATTAGGATCTTTTACATTAAGACTTTTTATGATAACAATTATATGATAAAGAGCATCTGGAGTCTTACACAATATTAACACTATTTCTTAAAGGTGCAACCCAATTTTTTCCCCTATTTAACATTCAACTTCTCTGTGCTTACAGCCTAAGGGAAGAGGATATTTTCTTCCAACTAGTCTGTATTGGGTAACGACAGAGAGATTCAGAAAAGCTTGGTGGGGGGAGAGCATGACTAGTTTTAGCATCCATTAGAGAGAAAGTTCTGCATCTTCAGGCTCTCTTTAGTTAAGTCCATACCGTTCCAGTTTCTTCTACATATAAGTGGCCGTCTATTTTTGCTTATGTAATTTGAAAAATAACAGTGTTAAAGGTTTGAAGGCATCCTCAGAGAAACAGGATACTGTGCCACACATGGTGTAACAGAGTATTACATCACACTCCATAAAACCTCCATGGTAAGAAGCGAATAATTGTCTAGAATTGTATTAATTTGTAAAATGAGCGGGGCATATCATTCTTTGTGTAAATCTTCTAGCTGTTCTGATGTCTGGTGACAGCTGGACACATACAGTAATTCAGAAATCAGGGTAGAACTTACGGAAGGTAATGTTTGGTTCTTATAAACCAGATTCCCTGGAGTTTCAGACTTAAAGTTCACACTTTGTTGTTCACTGAAACATTTTGGGCTTTCACTCTACTGGACTGTATTACAATTCAATAGAAACAGATCCTGCTCGATTAACAACGATCGGGATTGATATTTCTTTAAATGTTTGATAAGTAGGAAAAACAAGTAAAATTATTATAATTTTATTATCTCCTTCTGTGCATTAATAGCTTACAGGTAAATAAATGAAACATTAAAAGTAGGCAATGAGAGGCAAAGCCAGGGATTTTAATCTGCAATGTTTAGAGTCCAAAAGGTTCATTGATTTATCTACAGTTTGCTTCTTCCTCTATATCTCATATATTACATGCCATTGCACAGGTATCTATCTACCTACCCAGTTAGCAGAGACCAGCACTCATAAGGTTAGATTCTGAAAGACCCAACTTCAAAAAAGGGCTTGAAACATAGTTTTCACTCTGCTCGACAGTGGAAAAGGGCTAACTCCATTCCTTACTTTTTTTTTTTCATGTATAGTAAGAACATTCTGTTAGTCTTTTTGATAAAATATTAAACATATCTGAAGGAAAGGATCAGGAATATGAAAATGCTGTAAGAATTTTTTATAATAGTTAGATTATACAACTTTAATTATCTTATTATACTACTGCAATACTGCAACTGCACTATAGCTGTGAGGAAAGTAGCAGGCTAACAGAACAACAAAGCCACCTTGAATATTTACATATGCTAATCTACCTGTTCCAGTGTTTCATCTGTGATCTTTCTGCTTTACCGATAAGCTGGTAAACCTCACACTTACATGCTCAACCTTCTGTCACCATTAACATTACAAACAGAGAAGTGTCACAAATTACTGACTGAAGACAGTGTCCATATACAAAAGTAAAGTGGTTTTCTGTTTCCTGTAACAGAGATGAGCGTGGCCCACAGACTATATTATGAGGTGAAAGACACTTCCAAATCTGAGATACAGTTTCAATCTATAATTAATGTACCCATAAATGCTTCATTATTTCTGTACAGACTTGCAGAAGGGACATTTTAACTGCACATTTTTTACAAAATAAGACTTATTATTGAGCAAATGGAAGCACAATATCAAGAAATTTCTGCTGTCATTGTTCTTGAGCTGAAAAATCTAATTGAAGCCTCCCCTAACAAAGAAACCAATGAGTTGAGTACTTATTGCCATGAAGAACAGTGTCAGTTGGTTCATGGTATATTGTCTGATTCTCTCTGTGTAAAATTCTCTAATTCACATGGTCTCATGTTCCATGTTTGCATGTGCTCCGTTCAGTGAACAAAACAATATCCATTTTGACTATTTTTTTAATGCTACTTTGTGAGGCAGCTCATACAATTCCTGAGAAGGAACACGACAAGTGATCTTTAGGAATGCTTTCACAGAGAAAGAGATTTAGCGCATGAGACCGAGGACTACAAAAGATGACTTAAAAATGTAAAATTATGTACAAAAGAGTCTATATAATTTGACTTAAATCAGCAGAATAAATTCCATCAATTTCTAGGTCTAAATTATTTGTTCAATCCCGAATATTTTAATAGTCTAATGTAGTGATAGGAAAGAAAAAAAATATCCCTAAAATTTCCTGACAATATCTGACCATCATTTAGCTGCAGTTCTCTGGAGAAACTAAAGTAGCCTCAAGACAAAACAAGAGAGCTTTAATTTATGTTGTAGGTGTTTGCTTTCTAAAGGCAGAACAAGTGGTTATAGAAAACCAATATCCAAAGTTGCATTGCTACTTAAAAAACAAGGATGGGATGGTCCTCTGGATAAAACAATAAATAAAAATCACCTTTTCTGTTACACCTTTCCACTCCAATTCTTCATGCCACTAGATGTCAAAATGACAAGAAGAATATCTCAGGAACTAGTTTTAACATAAAACTGAATTAAAGTCTTGGAGTTATAAGTAGGCCAAAGGCCATCATTATTAGTTTCATTTTCAGTTAAACTATTTTCTTGGTAGGATTTCATGACTCTGCAAACTTATTTTATCAGATGTGCTTTAAATGTATCTAGTTCGTTCACTAGGATATTTACATAAACCAATTCATTGAATTCTTCTCAGATGGAAGACACTAGAAAAAGTAATTTTTCCGTGATCTGTATTGTGCTATTAGAAAAGTGATCAGACTTTAGGAAAATAAACCAGACCACCATCCTCAATGTGTCCATTGTGATCCAACAAGATCAAGGACTTACTATTCTACTGCTACCTGCAATTACAGGCAAACTGCTTCCCTATGTTGCCCAATAACTGTTTGAACCTATTTACTATCATTTCTACTCTTAGAAAATACCAGGGGGTCAGTCTGGACTAATACAACACCTGAAGCGGACAGAACTGACCTAGTTTAGTATTTGTTGTAGTTTTCGTACTTACAGGACTGTGCAGTTCCATGAAAGAAAAGACGTTATGTTTCTGTGAGATTTCAGCTCGGGACTTTTGAGTGGAAGAAAAATGAACAAGCTGGTATGTTAGTCATCCAGGATTCAAACATCTTAATGCAAAGCGTCTGAAATTCTTTATGACATACAATGATATTCTCAGGCAGAAAAATCTCAGCGAATTTTAGATATTCTTCTACTGGAAATGCTTATTGTTTTCAACTCTATCTTTTTCAACAGTTGGTCCATTATTGCTGCATACAATAAACTGCAAGGTGTTCTAACTTGAAAATCCATTGTCAACGTTTCTCAAAAACTTTAAGGAGATTTTTTTTGTGTCTTTGCTTTAGTCCTGCCTGTTTAGGGAAGAACTTCAAAACCTAAAGAGCAGCTTCTCAGCACAGAAAAGCCAGGAAAATTGTGAATTACTCATCACTGAGATGTACAGTAATAAGTAAAGCCTCTGGCAAGGGACTCTGAGTCTAGTATATCCTTCAGGGAATCAAGGGAAATCTGCATTACAATGTGACACCTGACTGACTGGGGACTAACAGTCAAAGTGATGACATTATCTGCCAATCAAGGGAAGAGGCAGTCAAAAGAGAAATCTTCTGATTACACAGTAGATCCATTAAGAGTGGGGCTAGTGATACACTTAATCTTTCTAGTGCCCTAAACACAACAATCGCCAGGTTTTGTCATTTCTGACATTTTTGCAACTGTGCGTGGCACACATTAGGTTGGAAAGAGGCCCCGATCAAAATATATGCTTCGTGCCCAACTGCAATGAGGGGCTAAATCAAAGCCCATGCCTAAGGAATGATTATAGTGCATGGAAGTTAGAGCCAAAAGGAGTTATTTGGCTTTTTTTTTTTTTTATACCATGTCAGCAGTTGATTTCACAGGAGTAAACCTCTGAACTATAAGGCAACTCAATGTCTAGTTTTCTGGACTCCGTGTCCCTTCATAGATCACAGCCTCCTGGGAAAATGAGAATAAACTCTGGGACAAGACTCATAGTGGCTAAGACTGAAAGGGGCCATTAGACCATCTAGTCTGCCTTTACATAAGCCAGGCCAAATATTTTTTACCAGGTGCTCACGCATTGGAGCTTAACAACTTGCATTTGATTAAAATCATCTAGAAGGTATAAATACAGAAAAAACCTACCAGCTACATTAAGTAATTGCCATGTCTGAACAATTAATAACCCTTGTTGTTAACATTTATGATTCTGATTTCAGCGGCTCTGTGCTACGGTGACTGCAACATCATAAACTGATGGGCAGAACAAGCTGTATGCCTATGAAACGTGGTGATGACCTGTTAGGAGTGGCAGCTAAACTATCTGAAGACTTCATATGCCTTCAGCATGTTCCAGAACATCCCAGCTCCTTACTGCACATGTGAATAAGCTAGGCACATTTTTCAGACTATTACTTCCCCAACAGCTTCTCCTTCCTCCCGTGAGTGACTGTGACAAGATCACAGTAGTGTCTCGTGTCTCCTGTCTTCCAAACAGGGAACTTTCTGAAAAGCAGAAGGTGCTGGATGAGGAGGTAGCAAAGTCACACGTGTACAAAGAACACTACAGGACGATTGATCTAAAATGAGGGAAAACGAGAACAGTTTGGATTTGCTTCTGGGATAAAATACAAAAAAAGCATATTGGAAAAGTTCATGTAAAGACACAAGACAAAATATGCCAACGGTTGGGGAAATAAATCTTAGAGCCATCTTAATCTTAAAGCTCCCAGGAGAAACTAGACATTTCTGAAACTGGAATTCAGTAACAACCACAAAGTAAATGTTAGTGCTATAAAGCAGAACAACTTTTGACATGTAGCTAAAAGTGCCAGTGAGATGAAGCAGGTTTGGGTAGCGGCAATACAACTAACGGTATTTTCATTTCTTATCGCTTGTCTTTGCAACTGTATATGACAAACACATAGCTCTTACAAACAAAGAATGGCTTCCAATTTGGAGACCATCAATTTGATAAAGATCCAAGCAACATTTATGCTGTGGTACATTTCCGTAGCTAGTGAAGGCCACTTCAGATACTTTCCTATCGCCCTATAACTCTATTAGAACTACTCTACCATTTAATGAAGCAACGAGAAAGCCACGTTGTGGCTTGGTCTCTTCTTATATTAGACCCTAGAGTACAAGACCATATAAATTTTGTTCTCCATATGTTGCTTATTCAATGTAAAAATAAATGAAAATCAGGTGAGAGTAGCTTAACATATTCCTTTATTTTCTGGTTGGGTAGCTGTTTTCATGGATAAGACCCTTGTTTCTGTTTAGCACACAGGAGATAGTCATTATGCAGTCAATGCACCACAACAGTTGGGGAAAAAAAATATATATCTATATATATATTGGTTTTTTTGGTACACTCAGATGAAGTCCAAGACACAAAAGACTACTGCACTTTTTGTAGTCTGATGCTGTGGAAGTATGAGCACGCATCATTCAGTACCTTTCTATTGCAATGGCTGAAAACCCATTTAGGTGGTAATAATCATGTAAAGGAAGTCTTTGCACTTAAAAAGATGTAAAAGAAGAAGGAAGGTTTTGTGGATAAGAGATAAGTACCCAACAAACTAAATACTTTGAGCCAGCACGTTTAAAAATAAAAACAAACAAGAAAACTCCACCAAGTTAATGATCTTTTCTTCACTGAAATTAACAAATGGCTCATCCAGTGGCATAGCAGCTATTTTCCTTTCCTTTATGGAAAGAGTAGCTGACAGGTTCTCTCTCACAGCTGAACAGCAGCTTCTCAACTGTCTCTAACTGAGAAGTCAGACTGGCACAGGGGACTCATGGAAGGAAAGATATGGTTAAAGACCTGTGGTTACATCCACAGAACTTTCCCACAGAAGCACAGAGTTTACTCTAGGTATTGAAAAAAGAAGTGTCCGCAGAAGTACTTGTCCTCTCCAAGCTAGACAGTCACTACCAAAGCAGTGTGGAGTAGAAAATTATAGACAGCAGAGGACTTTTCTGGGATGCCTACTGAAGAGAAAAACCTGTGAGGAAGATAATGAAGAAATGTAGTCAGAAAGGGAAAAATAGTTGTTTGACAAATGGAATGTAAGAAAAATTATCAAAGATGTTTGAACCTGTTTCTCAGGGTTCACAAACTATATTTGAGAAACAAAGATTTATGTATATCATGGACATTGCAGGCATTGCACTAGAATTAAGGAAAAGTAGGATTCAGTGGGAAATCCTGAGGTTCTGCAAACATACCACTTATCCTTGATGTTGCTTTTCCTTTAAGGATGTCTACTGATGGAGAATCCCTGACTGGTAACCTATTCCATTGCTGCTTTATCCTTCACCTTAGGGCACTTCCCCCAACAGCTGGGCTGATACTTTCCTGTGAAAATTTACTTCTTAGTCATTCAAGTGGAGAGCAGACTAATCCTTTCTTCTTTCCAGCAGCTTCTTATGTATTGGAACACTGTCCTTATGTACTCTTCAGACTTAAAAGTTAGAGATAAAAGATGACCTTGCTTTCTCAAACAAACTCTCATAAATGCAATTTCGCATTCTGCTGCAGCATATATGGCCTAATGAATAAATAAAGGCACTTGCCCGGCCATGACTACAGTGCAGATTCTGCAGCGATATGCTGACCTCGTACACTTTGGACGGTGATGTTTACTTGTGGTATCAGGTATGCAACTCTATTTTTGATAGAGAACAAGATGCTCAAACCACTGGGCGTTAGTGCTACATGGAGATGTCTGTGATACCACACTGTGCTCTGCTGTTCACTGTCCATCACATCTCAAATCCACTGTGTCCCTGCCCTCTCCCTTTGCCTGAACACAGACAACAAAACTAGAGGGTTTTTTTTTCTGCTTACCCGTGGCAAGAGCTAAAAGCCAGCCGTGCTCTCCCTTCCCCTCCTTTTCCTGCTCCCACAGGACAGTAGCATGTCTGTCTCCAGGAAAATGAAGCACCAGAGCTAGCATAGATAGGAGTAGAGCGGAAGCCGTAGTTCCTGGCAGATTGCTGTACTGAAGTGGCATCAAAATAATGAAAGACTCAAATGCTTTGTCCATCCTTTCCTGACATCACCTTACGCTTCTTCTCTTAATAGCAAGAATTTCAAAGCTCCCATTGCATAAAGTACTTCCAGAGTTTATAGAATTACTGAAAATTTCTCTTAATGGCTTCCAGCACCACTAGATTATTCATTGTTCAGATAAGAAAAATATTCAGAAAACCCCTTTATGAACAAAAATGAAACTTGTTCTATCTTTTTTTTTCTATTTTGCATCTAAAAAATTCATTTAAAATAATATCTGCTTTCTACTTCTCATGTTTGGTCTTTTGCTTAAGATTTTATTTCAGTTTTATCTTCTATCAAGACGGACTTTAAAATGTGGTCTGAGCTAAAATTTAATATGCACAATAAAATTTACTATGTAGCTGAACAAAAAGTCGCTGCACCAAAAATGGTCCAGTCCAGCAGTTTTCTAAATGATGTAGGAGAAAAATAATGGGGCAGAGTAGCAGCAGCCTGACCCTATTCCCATAAGACTGTAAGATTTATCACCTACATAAGCAGAATGCTACAGAAAAGAGATCTATTGACCACAGCAATAACTCACAGGCCAGTAAAGCGAGCTGAGATGCTAGTCTGGTATTTGCTGATAGTACCTTTATTATGTGGTACTCAGAATCTTTTTAAATAGCGTTGCTCAACAAGCTACTGTTTTTAATATTATGCACCACCTACTCTTTTTTAGACCAGCCGTTTATTTACAGTTCTGATATTCAGGGGAGGGGGAGCTGCAGGGAAGGATTTATAGTAGTGACGATTTACTGTTTCAATCAAGAATTGTGTTGCCGCAATTCTTGTGGATTTCAGGAGATGGGGGAGCTACAGGCACATGCTATCCTGGTATAACAGAAATATTACTCAAATAGGAATATGTTTGCATAATACCTTCTATTTGAATAGAATATTTACTGGGGAAATGAAAAATAATAAAAAAAAAAGGCACAAACCTGCTACTATTTGTGATGCGTGGACTGAATTTTTGCTGGTTTGGGTACACGTAGGGAGATATTCAACTAGCTCTCTATTTTGCAGAGCGTTTCTTCAAGGGCTTGGATAGCAAGCGTACGAGGTCCTTAAGAAGTCATTCAATACTGGGAGACGGAAGCAGAGGGCATCACCTTTCCCCAGTGAGCTTTGGTCAGAGCCCCGAGAACAACTCTTCCCCTGGTTCTTCAGCTGCCCGTGCTCACGGCCAACACCGACAGCGCACCTCGCACTGCTGTGAAAAACACTGTGAGAATCAGGGGCCTGGCCCTATTTCCTTTGGAGCTGCATTTAACTCAGGCCATCAGCCCTTGATCTCTGCCTGAGCTACGCTGCAGCTATGCCTGTGCCCGGCTGCGCTCCCTGCTGATCCGAACACCGACCTTTGGACTTGACTTCCTGCCTTGAGCTCAGATCCATCTCTAGAAATTCCCCTAGAGAAAGATAATTTTCTTCCAGCAACCTTTAGCTTCAATGTAGCTATTTTAGCCAAGCAAGAGAGTCCAAAATATACACAATGGACTGAAGAAATATCTCTTCTCTTTAATCCCTTCTCCATTTTCACAACCTCAGTGTCAGACACGCTGCCTTTATTCTTCCAGGATTTAAAAGAAAAAGTAAAGGGCTTTGGAAGTCGATCGCAAGTTGTAATAAAACTTCTGTTTACGGTTCTTTAATAGTTATTACAATTATTTGTTAAGGTGACTAGCTCAAATATCAGCTACTACAGAATCCTAACTAAAAGAGCAGAAGCTTTATCCAGAATGATTCTTGGAGTTAGCGGCAGGAAAACATGTTATAAACAAACTATAAATGAAAGCATGCTGTAAAGAAAGAGCAAATAAAGTAACAGAAGGTGTCAACAGTTCAACCCAAGAATCCCAGTTCAGCTGTTCGCCCAGCTATCTGATCCCATAGAGAAACCCGACAGAGGGTATCACGGAATCATAGAATAGTCCCAGTTGAATGGGACTTGGAGAGGTCACCCAATCCAACCTTCCATGGGGAAGGGAGCCTAAATGAGATTATCCAGGACCCTGTTCCATCACATTATGAAAACCTCAAGCAGCAGGCACTCTACTAAATCCCTGGGGAGGTTGCTCCAGTGAATTATTGTTGCCACTATAAAAAATTTTGTTCTTACATCAAGACGAATCTTATCCCAGTGTAACTTACACACGTTGTTCCTTGTGTTCCCCACGTGGCTCCCTGTGAAGAGTCCCTCCACACACACAAAGCCTAGAGGTGCTGGTGACCCAGACCCCCTCGGTCCCCCTGGGTCCAAGGCCTGCGTTTCCCCCAGCACAGGGTTGCTGTTGCAGCAGCTGTTGCTTCCCTTGGCTTCCTGAATTCCGAACTGCCTGCAGGAGTGTTGGCTCTGCCCCACGCTCACCTTCCCCAGCTCTCAGGAGACCTGCCAGCTGATTCCTCATGCTCGCAGCCCCAGGGGCTGGGAACCCCGTCAGACACCCCCCGAGAGCCTCAGGAGCCTCCCAGAGCACAGAAAATTTTTCTTATGATTTTTTTTTTTTAACCCATAAAAATCCCCTATTTCCACCTGGATGTATTTTCTTGAAAAGAAAGAATCGCATTGTGTTACTCTGGAGTATCTCAGTGGGCAGATGGCAGCTGGTCCTTCTCTGTATCTTTGTGAGCAGGAGAGGAGCTTTCCAACTGGTGTTGTCTGTAAAGCAGACACCGTGTGACCTTGTAGGGAATTGTGTAAGAGATTCATAAAATACAGACACTGAAAAAAGGAATTAAAATGGTTTCTACACCTATTTTTCATTGCTGCTCAAAGAAAACACAGCGCCACTGTTCATTTTTTTTTGTCCACTAGCAATCTCGCGCGATACTTTAATGTTCAGTAAAACTCATGCCTGAAAATGTAAGTTCGTGTAGCAAAATCTGTCCATGGAAATTCTCTTCAGATCACATGGAAGATATAAGTTGAATAGATGTACTTACGAATACACAACAAACTTTTGGAGTTTTCACTCTGAATTTGCTCCTGCAGGCCCAGCAATTTTCCCCAGGAATCACTGCAATTTGCAGGGGAAAAGGGCACAAAAGCCTTAAATTATTTTGGTTTTTCCATTAAAAGCTTTAACTTTACAGGTCCTTTGAAACAATGAAAAGCACAGAGATAGCGTGAAAAAGGAAAAGTTCCTTTCCAGCTGTCAAAGGTAGATTACTTCCTAATTTAAGAACAAAATAATCTCTGGTGCTACTTGGTTCCACACATTTTAACTGTACACAGTATTTGGGAGGAATTTACACTTAGTAAACAACAGCAATCCTCATTAGGAAACAAAACCCAGCCTCGATTCTCTGAATCTCTGAAGATCTGCTAGACAACGCAAGTCATGCACGTGCAAAGATTGATGCTTAGTAAGAGGTGACGTGCAGCTGAGCAATGGCCCAGTTCTACTTCGACCTGTGACAAAGTTTGAGACCAAAATTTCTTTCAGCACAGAGGCTCGTATTTCACACCATAGAAACCACCAAACAAAGAAAACTCCAAACCAGCAACTGAATCTTTGTTCATGAAAATATAATTGCCTCGGGTAAAATCAAGTTACGAAATTAGAACAGCAAGGAAAAATTCTACCATACAGGGTACATCTGTTGCCATGTGCATAAATTCTCTATAACTTGCCAAAGTAATTTATCCACCCAGAACACACATCCAAGCCGGCCAATATCTAGTACCGAGCAGAAAGGAAATTTAAAGAAAGGCACATCATTTATCATTACAGACAGCTCAGCAATATTGTGAGCAGGGAGCACAATTTCAGTGGAGGGGGAAGAAGGAGTGGGAGAATGAAAATTGGAAATGCTTGCTGAGCTCAGAGCCTGCTGTAACTGCAGCCTGACATCAGGATCTCAAGGGCTACTTCCTCTGAGAAAAGAGGAGTACAGAAAGCCATGTCTTAACCATTCAACCCTGTCCCAGCACATATTGTAATTGAATGAATTGCTATTTTGTGATGGAAAAACTTGCTGTCGGAAATTTTTTGACCACCCTTGCATAACTTGCAGTAGAATTTAATGTGAAGAATCAACAAACTCACCACTCTATGGCAGTCTTACATTAAGGCTGAAACCTTCTAGAATTAACTGCTACAAAAAGCCCATTTTCATACGTTGAACGTAAAATTCTGCCTTTTCCTCTCCACATTTGGAGCTATTGACAAGGGTTTCAATGCAGTTATGCAGTACAAAAGACTGCTGAATTTTTCAACACACTGTTCAGGTTTCTAGGCTACAAGATGCTGGGGGGCAAGGAGAAGTGAGGGTAGGTTGTTAGTACTGTCTTTGCTGTTTATTCCCCCCAATCTGTACCAATGAATCAAGTTCCCATAAGAGAACATACTGACATATGGGTATTAACTTCATCCTACAGAAACCCATCATTAAAATTAAGGACGATTTTAGCTCCTAGCATCACGGAAGAAGCCCTAAATCCATGAGCAGGCTGTGAACAGTGTCTTTACGAGGCTTCAGGTTCCCCAGAGCTTATACACAAGACAATGTTCAGTGCTTGGTGATGCATCAACAGTGATGCCCAGTGAGATACTTGGAGGCAAGGAGGACATAGCACAGCTCTAGACAGAAGAGAAGATAGGAGCTGCAGGGTGTAAATTTTACTGGAGGCAGATTTTAACAAGTAGTTTGGGAGATGTCTGTATTTTCAGGAGCTATTTCAACTGAATTGCCTCCAGCATAGTCTTGGATGAAAGCACAGTTGCAAACTACTGAGTGCGAGCTCCCGTTAGTCCGTTCCTACTGCGCATTACAAGTCCTATTCAACTTGGTAAGCATGCACAGGCCTTTCTGATTCCACCTTCCTTTTGGAGATGCTATGGCAGTAGTATGCTTTCATTCTAAAATGAAACACTTTCATCTTTCCAGGCTGCAGACCAGGGAAGAAGAATCTGCACATGTGCCTAAAGAGTGTGTTATCAGTTCTTCATTTCCAGAAGGTCCTTGATTTTCCTGCTTCAGTTTTTGAAACACAGAAACGACGCAGTCATTTCTCTGCCACAGAGTTATGTTGAAAAAAAAATCAGCTGGCTGCAGGAGAAAAATTAGATTATTAAAATACATGAATACTTTTCAGTCATGCTGGAAAACTTAAACAACTGTACAGTAAATAATTTAGCTATGATGAGATCCTGACAGCCTGCAGTACAACTTGCAAAAATGGAGAACAAATTAAGAAACGGAAAAAAAGCCAGTGAGGAAAGAAATCATCAGAACCCATAGATACTTCAGCACAGGGAGAATGAAGGACATAGCGCTAAGAAAAGGTTTCAATAAAAGGCAAAAGTAAAAGGGGCAAAGAATGAGGGCATTCCTTTTTGTGTGTGAACCAAGACTTATATCACTGCAAAACTATGAAAGTTAGACATTTATTCTCCATCTAGATGATCCCCGATGCACTAGAAGTACCAAATGAGCTAAGATGGCATTAGCAGAAGAACCTCTGGAGGCCAGCCTGCCTTCCACCAACACGGTTAGATCAAGCAGGTTAATAACGTACAAAAAACTCGTGTGATAGTGTGTGCTTTGATACTGAGAATTGCCCAAAGTGAGCCCATAATGATTAGAAACAGGATGAGAAAAAAGTGTTAACAACGAATTGTAAAATGCTTAGAGTATGCAGTTAGCAAATAATTTATGAGCTAATTGTGAGTTCCCTGGAAGGTGCACATCCTTTTCATAATATTGCTATGTAAATGTGAAAATGGAAACTTGACTAAAGTTCAAACTGTAAGTTATTTGTGTATTGTTACCCCCAAAACCAAAATGCTATTTTCATCTCCAAGACACAGTACGTGACATCTGACAACTAGTCACTGGGGAGAAAACAGAGTAATTTGATACAGAAAAGTTAAGACCAATCAATGACAATGAATAAAAGAAAACAAAAGAAGCAAATTATTTTTGCTGCTAATGATTATTTGCAATTAAATTTGCAAATATGACATCCGGTACATAACTCATTGAATGAATTGTCTAAACTGGCTGAGATATAAAGTAGAGTGGTTTTTAATTCTTTTTTTTTGAACTATCTGAGCAACTCCAACAAAAATGTTTTTATGTCCTCCAAAGTATCAAAGATGAGATTACAGTCTTCTGCTTTTGTAAATGGCTAATAAATATTGCATCTGTTCAGCAACAGTGATCACTTAAACTTAATAACCACCTCTATTTCCATGAAAATGCAGTTACAGGTATTCATTTTCCTCTTCCTTTCCTAGATGCCATCGACCTGCCTCAAGTGAAATGAAATGCTACTGCACATCTCTGATGAAAAAGCCAAATTAACCCTACTTAGTTTCCTGTCCCCACCCTAGGGAGTTCCACTCTTAAAATCAGAAAGATGCATTTGTACTGAAAATGTTTTACCTCTATTGAAAAATAAGGGCATTTTATGAGAACCCATTTGACCAGAAAGAGTGGGGTCAGATGATGTGATTTAAAATAAAAAAAAAGAAAACGAATCCAATCACCAAGACAGAGAAAAAAACCAAAACATAAAACGCGGAAGAATATTTAAAAGGTCCAATAAAAAACCAAAGCCCTAAAACCGAGAAAACAAAAGAACAACCTAAAATATACCAACCTAAAGCCCCAAACACAACCAAAATAAACCAACCAGAAAAACCCAACAAAAAAAAAGGAAAGTGACAAAAATAAAAAAAACTAAACCAAAAAAACCCATAGTTCTTCCAATCACACCTTGATTTCTTTTCCAACAGAATGTTCATAAACTTCCTAATCCAGATTATGCATACTTTAATCAAAAGCCAAGACAAAATGTTAAACGCAGAACACTACCACTGACAAAGAACAAAAATTGTCTTTGTCTAGAAGGGTCTTAAGTTTAACGTAGTGGAGGCAGAAAAGGCATACGAAACAAAACTACGAATGTGGAAATTATATTTAGGGCTTTTATAGGGAGTCAGAGATCAGCCTGGCTTTGCCTGAAATAGGACGTACGCTTTCACACCACTGTCAGTTTGTTAAAGAACACATGGAAAATTTCGAACTGAAATAACGCCTGAAACTTGATAACTTGACACCATGTCTGGCCTGGGTTTTAAATAGTTTGCACAGTTCTAGTTAGGACTCTTTCAGCCATAGTTGATGGGTGATTAAACAACATGTTTTTAAAACATGAAGCATTGGCCATTTTTTGTTTCTGGGGCCATCCTTTTTAAGTTTCATGGAAATGGAATGAAACCAAGCCAGACTGGTTTTGAAATTCCTATCACTAACCGCACTTCAGTTACCCAACATCTAATGCTTACTCATGTAATACTTAAATGTGATAATTTTTGTAAGGGAAGTTGAAAAAGTGTCAGAGCGCTATAATTTTATTGGGGTGGGACTGGGGTGGCTCTTTGCTCTGCTCGTCTCCTGACTCACCTCCTCGGGTTCTTGTAAAATGATTTAGGCTCCTCAGATCAATGTCAAACATAGCACAAAATAGTAACATTTTTAATTATTTCCCATTGGACAGTAGGAGTCTGATTTGTGAAAAGCAGAAACACAAAGAACATGTGTTGTTACTATTAAAGTTGTTTAAGCAAGTAGAAAGCAGAAAGTACTAGTAGAAAACTGGCTGAACAGCACATTAAAATACAAATTTCGGTTCCCTTACGGTGAATCAAGTGTAAGAAACCTCCATCTTCACCAGTTGCTTTTTCTCCTTAACATTACAACGCATTCTCCAAATCAGTTGTGCTGATTCAGTTGTCTCTATGGCTGTGTCTCAAAATAGATTTGTGAAGCCCTCCAGCTGTGGTATTTAAAAACATTATCCTCTGCCCATCTCATCCACCCACCTGCTCCAAGAAAAGGATGGTTCCAGAGTAAGCCTCGTGCACAGCCGCGTTAAACAACCATTCAAAGGACTGAATCTGCCCTGTACGATCGTATCTGCTGTCAGAGCAGGTTTGAAATGGTTCAGACAGAAAAGGCTCCTGTCCTAAGCCACGTTTAGTGTTAAAGAAATCATACTGTGGATCCGCAGGCTAAATCCACGTTCGGGCTCATTATGGGCAGGTCTCTCCCAGAAACATCTGCAGAATGTCATCCCCATCACCCCCTATTAAATTTAACTCGTTTATTATGTGTATATCACTGCAAGACGTGGCCTTTTGTTCCTTGTCAATAGAGCAACTTACACCGTGCTATCCAAAAGCCACACGGAGCATCCTTTCCGTGTTATTAAAAGGGAACCGGTGCCAATCAGCCTAGGACAGTGCAGAGGCTGAGCCCTACCTCTGAAAATTCTCAGATGCTGACACTCTTATAACAAAATTAATTACTATTCTATACAGCTCGATTGACAGAAACCCGAGGCCCTTTGACAGCGACATGTCACAACACGGTTCAACATGGGTGTAGGAAGGCATTCTGAATCCGCTCTCGTACTATGAGTATCATCAAACACAAACTGCAAAGAAAATAAGCCTTTTTCGGGGGGCAGAGTCACATTTTTGTTTTCATAAAAGAACAGGTCATTGAATTTCACCTAAAAAAAATAAATAGGCAAAACAAGTTATTAATCTGTTCTAATGTAAAATACACAGCTCTAAACCGATGAATATTTGAAATGAAGACAGTGAGGTTAAATTACTCCTACATGACCCACAGATGTTTTAGGCAGTCTAAAGCGTATGTGTTCAGTTTAGTCACTTTACAAAACACAGAGCCATATACCGGCTTATAAAAGTTAATTTCTATTTATTACTTCTTAGCCCTAGCATATTTGCGCAGAGACTTATTCTTTTCACTGGGTAATTGTAGCTGGAAATGCAGACATTTCTTTGCTCTTTATAAGCTTCCTAGAAGCGAACACAAGATACTATTCTGCAGGGAAGACTCCGGCTCTTAACAAGAGCAGCTTTTGCAAAAGTAATTTTGTCTAAAATCTAGGAAATGAAAGAGGGGCAGTAGTTTTAACACATTTTCAGAACAGATTCCTTCTATAAATTTGAATTGCTGCAGTTATCAGATAAAAACTTTGGCAGATTTTTAGTAGACCAGATGTCTGCAGTAAAATATTATTTAATGTATCTGTGAACAGTTTCCAGTATGCAAATAACTCAGCTTCTACAAACATCTGATGGACAACTGCCAAAATGATGTGTGTCCTTTCAGTAGGGTGGAAGTGGCTACAGAGATTCTTAGTTTTCTGATAAAAGCGCTATTTAAAATATTTATTTATTCATTTTGTAATAATACATACAGAATACTTTTTTTACTGTTTAATAGTCTAATAACTTAATAATGTTATGATAAACTTGGGAATAAAATCAACAATGCTTTAAAGAGATGAAGGAATAGAAAGCAAGTAAACCAAAGGATGTTTATCAATTGTTTTCCACGTAAATTGTGCTTTTCCATGGTTGCTGAATTTTGAACTGCTCTAAAAATTTGCATTGCTTAGTTTTAATTTTGCTTTCTATGATCCTCTGACACTGACAAGCACAGTAACCCAGGCCAGCAGACCGGTGTAGCCAAATGGCTTGATGACAACCTTGTTTTAAGATATGAGACAGAGTCTTAGTTAATTACATCCCCAGACAGAGCACTCCTCAGCATTAGGAAAGCTAGCTAGATTGGAAATTATTTCCTCCATAGGCTCCAAAACATTAACGACCATCCCATGCTTCCCAAAGCACAGGACCTAGGGCAAAAGACAACAGGGCAGATTTGATTTTCTAGCAGAGAATAAAGATTTACAGCTCTATCACGCTTTCCAGGCTTTTCCATGTTAACATTTTTCTCATTTTCCTAAATAACTGAAAAACTTCACCCAGCTAATGGGTCTTCTCAGTTTGTTGTAATTTGATATTTAAATAACCACCTTGCTGGCATACTAAATCGTCTCTAGATTATTTTATTAATCTTATAAGACCATTAACAAAATCAGTTATGGATGGTATTTACTACTGTAAATCAGTAGTGTGTTCCAATTTATGAGAAAGTCCCTTTCCCTCTGACTCCAAAGGAAACATGATTGACCCTGACACAGTTATGTGCTCCAGAGGGGAGACAATCTGTCACATTCAATCATTTCTTGATCAAATCCAAAATGGCAAGTTAATTGTTTAATTAAGGGAACAAGGCCCTTGGAAACTTCCATGTTCTACATAATTTTATAATGGGTCTACATAAATAAAATAAATAAGATCTGATGGAACAGAGAGAAATTTCATGAGCAAACCCAGCGCTAAATATATGTGATACTAATGAAAAGCTGTCAGCAGCTAATCTCTTGTGGCTGAGCCCAACAAAATAAGTTGTTTGACATAAGTATTTTGAAATTCATGTGAAAAATAAATGGAACGGCACATTTGAACACAGTTGTACTTCATTTAAGTTGTACCACAAAACCAAAACTCTATCTTACTTCTTAAAGTAATCCTGAAAACTAGGATTAATGAAAAGCAGAGGCGTTTGTGGGAATGGCACCAGAAATAAAAGTTCATTTCTATAATAAAAAACTATCCATTGGGAACTTTGACCCAGACACTTAACCATGCACCAATTTATTTGCTGGTGAATGGGCCCCATACAGGATGAATTCCATTATTTATTAAGTGCACTGATTCTTTTTGTTACGTTATTCATTTAGTGTACCCGCTCATCTCATTAGTGGAATTCCTCCCAGCATTATAGGTTTTGAATAGTTTTCAGAAGTCTCCTCCTCTGCCCCAAATCTCTTCCAGGAAAGTTACTTCTTTCTTTAGCTTAAATTATCAGTATTTGATTGAAACTCAAAACAAAACAAAGTTCATTGTTCGTTTTTGATCAATCAGTTTTAAATTCTGACCTCAAGATAGCTAAAAATACTTGTATAAAACTGCCAGTGTCATTTATTTGAGGTTTCTATTGATACTTAGTATTTTATAGAAAAAACAAGTAGGTTTCCAGTAGGTTTCCAGCCAGATATAAACTTCATGCTTTGTTCAGTGTTTCCTTAAGGCCAGAGGTACATACACAGTCTGTGAAATGCAGATCAGCTGATGTGTATTCAGCTACAGGAACTTCTCAAGACTCCTAACTGTTAAAAGTTTTCTGAGAAAGTCCCTACCATCATGTTCCTGAGGTAGAGAAGACAAGTCAGCCACAGAACTTTTGGTGTTATTTATTCTGTGTTTATGTTTTAAATACATTTAAGCCATATCTACATCCAATTTCTTTACAAAACAAGAAGATTGTTATTTTTTTTAAGTAAGGAATAAAGTATGGGGAGGATTGTCAATTCTGGAAGTTTTGGGACACAGAGCTTCCAGTTAACTCAAATGTACCTGGAGAGGTGGAAGGGATCTTTGTTTCTCGCTTTAGGAGCATAGTTATTTTAGGAGAGTGAGGGGCTGGAGGGGAGGAAAAAACACAGACTCACTCCAGAATATGAAAATTGCAAAATGGGCCCCCTAAATTTCTATATCTATTTTGAAGTCAGGAGCTTTCTGAAACAATGACAATTGAGTTCTTTTCATGCTGACTTTTGCTTTCTCTTGATTGTGATATTTCCCAGCTTCTCCTCATCTTAATGATGTATGAGAAAGTTGCTAAATTTTAGGATAACTCTGTTTCATTAAGACAGAGCTTGAAAAAAAAATACACAAAATATTTTAAAATTTGTGACAAAATAAATGAACAAACTCCGCTAAACTTCAAATCTTTTTCCTAATGCCACTCTGCTTAAAAATACACAAATTCCCTGAACGTCCAGTGGGCCAGAGTAGGTGAGAAACCAGCAAGAACACTGTGTGTATGTTCTTCTACCAATATCAACTCACACAGTTGCTTATGGAAACCAGATAATCCTGCCTGGATTCATCAGTGTTTAATCAAACACTGACTTTTCCCTCCCATCAATTAAAAGATTTGCAAAAGGCAGAAGAGAGGAAAAGGTAATAAGGCTGAAAGTGATGAGGGAACTGGAGGGTCACATCAATAAAGACACATTTTTGTAACAACTGTCTTTGCTTTGAATAAAGAAGCACAAAGAATCTGCTTTTTCCAACCACACTGAGGAGCTGTGCTAAATCTCTGATTAGACAAAGATCTTTAAACTTTTATAGGAATGAGAAGGTCTCCACTAATGAGAGTTTAAGGGAATTTCTTAAATCTAAAGTGAAGGATACCAGGAGTTGAACATAACCTGAGGGTTTTCCTGTACATGTTCGCTAATATTACAAAGAGCTTTCAGAAAACCCTCTGAAGATCCTGTTTCCTGCAGGAAGAAAAAGAAGCAAGGCGCGTAAGACTTTTGGGAGCTGAAAAAGGAAAGAATACTGCTGTAAAGTTACATACACAGTATGTTGTTAGAGAAGCAAGTCTTCCAAATACCCTAATGTAACTTCTGTATCTAGGAGGTAATTTCAAATGAAAAACAAACAAACAAACAAACAAAAAGGATCTCTGCTTGCCCTTTCATAAGGCAAACTGTTTTAGCATACAAAACCAGTGCAACCTAAACAGCAATAGGATACTGTAACTGGGATGATAATTAAGCTCATTGAAAGCGCTTGTGAAAAGGTAGTGCTGCACCTTTCACAAACTGAACCCACACCTCTCAGGACTGCACCCAAGGAAGAGCTGGGGAAGTGCAAAAGGATTTTTTACTCTTCCAGGGATGCCAAAGTCTTCTGTCCTAACTGCAATAAGGAATAAGACAGTCCCCATTCACGCCCAGAGGGCAAATGAGCCATCTGACAGTGCTGTCTGAAAGGTGTTCCATGGGCAAGAGTAAATTTAAGAAAAAAACCAAAGCAAAACCAAAATAAAATAGCCTTTAGATTATTTAAAAGGTATAATGTTTTCCCCCTTTTCTTGCAGGCATAACTCTAAATGCAACGTACGTGCTGTCTGTCTCTCTCTGTATTGGCAGGGACAAACAGCTGATCCTCCTGTAATTCCCCCTGTTCCAGTGGTAATTGCAGCATGTCAGAACACAAAAAAATTTAAGCTGTACCTTCTCAATGGTCTATTGGGGAGAGGGAGGGGAGAAAACCAAAAAGTCCCCCAAACCATGTCAAATTCATCTGCCTGTCTGCCTTTATTGTGTTCAATGGAAGCACTGTTTTCTAAATAGTATATTGCTGTAAAGCACTGACAGAGAAGAAGATTTAACCTTTATATAAATGGAGAACAGTCAAGGGCAATAAAAGCTCATGTCAGGTAAGAGAAGGCTTATCAATGCTGACAGGGGTAGGAATGGAGAAGTCGGAACGTGTGCTCCTGAGCACAAGGTGTCAGATTCACTGAGACCTTTATAAAGCTCTTCTCTGTTTCTGTTTTGTTACAGAAAGCTCCTTTTATGTGGGAAGATCTACCAGGAAAAGGAGCCACCTTTTCATATCCTGAGGAAGGCAGTTGCTTGCCCCTCCAAAACAAGGTAACCGAGGTAGGAAACACTGCTGTGACAGCTGCCATAGCAAAGGGACCAAAGAGGGCAGCACTTTGAAGTTTTCCTTGGAAGACAGGACGCTTCACAAAGCAGTCCTTCAACTTGTGAAGGCTGCAGGGAGCTCCTGGGGCCAGCAAGCAGTGAGCCCA
The DNA here is from genome assembly GCF_017976375.1 of Cuculus canorus. Lineage (NCBI taxonomy): Eukaryota > Metazoa > Chordata > Aves > Cuculiformes > Cuculidae > Cuculus > Cuculus canorus. The sequence goes on along the minus strand of NC_071415.1, from coordinate 5,462,929 downwards.
GCACAGCCTGTATGAGGTCTGCAAGGGAGCACCAACCAGTGGGAGCAGCCCTGGGGCAGTACGCAGGAGAAGGACAAGCCACCAGACAGAAAAGGGATGCAAGAAACAACCCGAGAGGTGGTGAGCTGGAATGAAGAGAACCAAATGACAGCCAGGTGAAAAAAGAGCTACCAAAACTAAGACTTATGGACTTCAAAAGTTTCTGTGCCCAGCTTGGGCATCATAAACTGTCCACAAAGACACGCATTGAAGTTTGGTGTAGAAAGTTTAAACTCGGAAGAGAGATGATCAGAAGGTTGCAGCTGGAAAAAAAAGTAGATAGAACAGATGAGGAATTGTGTGGGAAAAACACCAAAACAACAACAAAAAGTATGTTTCTACACATTAAGACAAACCCCAGGGCAACACCGAAGAGGGTGTGCCTATAGAAACTACAATGAAGAGATGGCAGAGAAAATGCTGGTGCACGTTGGCCCCCTGATAGGAACGCGCTGTGAGAAGGGAACCCACAGCACACTGTGGCAGCAGAGCAACTCGTGGATATGCAGCTGGTATTGCCTCAAGAGTGCTTTGGGAGCCAGGGCCTTCCCTGGCACCTTTTCTTCACTTGGCCTCAGCCAAAACAGCTCAATGCTGTTATCTAATATTAAAATCACACTTCACCTGTCTGAGAGATCTTTCTACATGTAAGTGGTATAAAACCATCTTTCATCCTTTCTGCTCGCATTCATTTCTTCAATAACTAAACTTTGTTTCCTTAAACATTTCAGGTAAAGTACTCCAGAGATGCTATAATTTCATGTGGAAAAGGAAAGGGAGAGAAGGAGGGAGAGAAGGAGGGAGAGAAGGAGGGAGAGAAGGAGGGAGAGAAGGAGGGAGAGAAGGAGGGAGAGAAGGAGGGAGAGAAGGAGGGAGAGAAGGAGGGAGAGAAGGAGGGAGAGAAGGAGGGAGAGAAGGAGGGAGAGAAGGAGGGAGAGAAGGAGGGAGAGAAGGAGGGAGAGAAGGAGGGAGAGAAGGAGGGAGAGAAGGAGGGAGAGAAGGAGGGAGAGAAGGAGGGAGAGAAGGAGGGAGAGAAGGAGGGAGAGAAGGAGGGAGAGAAGGAGGGAGAGAAGGAGGGAGAGAAGGAGGGAGAGAAGGAGGGAGAGAAGGAGGGAGAGAAGGAGGGAGAGAAGGAGGGAGAGAAGGAGGGAGAGAAGGAGGGAAAGTCATCTGAAATATAGAAATAATAGTAATAGCCCCCAGTGCCTTTCTTGCAGTCTGACTCACAGTGGGAGCTTGCATCCTTGTTACTGGGAACTTCCATTACATAAGCCCAGAAACAGCTTGCTAAGCATGACTCTGCCCAGAGGGATTGGCATGTGGCATCCCCGTACACTGCAGAACCATTCTCCTTGCTGTTATTCCCATACACAAAAGACCTTACATCTCCATTTTCAATCAACAACGCTCATATATTCTGAATCTAGAAGAGTACTACTCTTATGTCTGTTACATTTAGCACAAAAAAAACCACCAAACAACCAAAACCACCCATCCTCTGAAAGTTCCAGGGATGAATGTTATTGAACTTGGAGCCTGCAAGATGTCAGTCTGAGATTCTGTAGGTCAGGAAGTTTTCATGTGTCAGTGGTTGACATTAGGTTAACTTTTGAAAATAATCCTGCCTCCAGTGTTCCCCTTTCACATGTATTTTACACTACTAAGCTCTCTTTTGTTAAAGTCTTAAACACATTTCTCAAGTGAAGCTTAGAGAAACCTGGTTCTTTAGGACTGGAAAGAAAGTCAGTACTAGGCCTCCTTAGCATCCACTATATATTTGTGATGGTTCCAAACAATTTCTAATGCTTTCTGTTCCTTCTCAACAAAAATTCTAATTTCGTGTCAGAAAATACAGGAATAAAATTTTGTTCAGCATTCCAACAGCAGCACAAATGTCCTAGATAAAAAACATAAAATACTTGGAATAATAGTAGTAGCTAAGGGGATTGCGTTTATGGACTATTTGTTATTATGTTATGTGAATTGCAGGAAGCGACTCAAGTGAACATTTGTACTCGTGCAATCTTATTTGTTTTGTATATAGTGTCTTTCGTAATGTGGGCATTTGTGCAGTCTTTGTATTTTACATGGCTTCCCAAGAGGAGAAACAGTAGTGAAACCAATAAAGCAGACAATAAACCTGTATTAATAATGTATGCAGAGCTATAGATGTCTATTTATATGATACAACATTAAAGTGTAAACGCATTGCTTTTTTGCTTTATTCTAGACAAGCGTGAATGACCAGAACACTGCTCTTACCTATTTTTTTACCAATGACATCTTTATAGTGCTCCATGTTAAGGAGCTCATTGAATACACACACACAAAAAAGACAAACCTGGATTTTTTATTAGTCTGTATATAGGATCATAGAATGGTTTGAGTTCGAAGGGACGTTAAAGATCATCCAGCTCCACCCTCCTGTCATGGGCAGGGACATCCCACTGGATCAGGCTGCCCAAGGCCCATCCAATCTGGCCTTGAACCCCTCCAGGGATGGGGCAGCCACAATTTCCCTGGGCAACCTGGGCCAGGGCCTCACCACTCTCACGGTGAGGAATTTCCTCCTTAAGTCCAGTCTAAATCTGTCCCTTTCCAGTTTATACCCATTGTTCCTCATCCTATCCCCACAAGCCTTTATGAACAGCCCCTCTCCAGCTTTCCCATAGCCCCTTCAGGTACTGGAAACTGCTCTAAGGTCTCCTCGGAGCCTTCTCTTCTCCAGGCTGAACAACCCCAACTCTCTCAGCCTGTCCTTGCATGGGAGGTGCTCCAGCCCTCCAATCATCTTTGTAGCCTCCTCTGGACCCGTTCCAACATTTCCACATCCTTCTTATGTTGAGGATTCCAGAATTGGACACAATCCTCCAGGGGATATCTCACAAGAGCAGAACAGAGGGGCAGAATTACCTGCCTCGACCTGCTGGCTACATTTCTTTTGATGCTGCCCAGGATATGGATTTACTGTATATTTATACATGGGGATACTATATAGTCTTGGTAGTAAGAAGTGACAAAATTTGACTTACAGAAAATATACCTAATGCTCATGTTCCCATTGCTTAAGAAGATAAACAGAATATGTTAATCCAGTGTCAAGATATAGGTATATGCCCATATTTGTAAAATTCAATTCAATCTAACAACATTCGTAAAAACTTCAGATTTTATTACTTCTTTACTATTCCTCAGTTAAGTAACGATGTTCACACCAAACAGCACACAGTAAAGACTGCCGCATCTCCATTTGAAACTGTATCCAGGTTTTTTTCCACATAGGGAGAACCAGCTCTGTCCACATTCCCAGTTACAAAGACCTCTGCTCCCTCTCACCTGAAAGGAGAGCACGTGCAGCTTTGCTGTACCGAGTGCTGTTCAGAGCTTGGGATAGATTTGACTTCCACCAGAGCTCAAGACTTAGGCTGTGGACCTGGTTTATATCTTTACAGTCTCCCAAGCCAACCACAGCCACCTTTTCCTCTCATTTCTCCCATTTCTTATCACTGTCTCAGTTCTTATCTTCATTTCTTCCTTCAGTGACTTCACAGGTTAGAGGGGAGAAGATTTACCTGCGCTGTCAAACAGGAGACTTGGGGAGTGCGCAGATATAAAGGAAATACAGGAATTCAAAGTGACAGTGATTTAAAATATATTCTTCAAAAAAAGAAAGATCTGACTCGGTCTTTGGGAATGACAGAGTGTGATTTCCTTATTTTTGCAGACAGAACTACACACATCAAGGGAGAGCAATATCCACCTGAGAATTTTTCTGTAGATATATCTTTGAAGTAGCAGCTTCTGGCATAAATTCTACAATTACCAGGGGATGAACAGGTAGACTTTCACAGAAGGAAGAGAGAAAAAAAGAAAAGGAGTTAGAAACAGAAAAATCAAGTAGTTGGAGAATAGAAACAAATCAAGACAAGAACAAAAAAAGACTGACAAAAGAACCTGTCCAATTTTTTAGAAAGTTTCAATCTATTCGATACTTGTTTGCAGGATTGCTGAAAAATGTTTGTACCTCTCTGCAGTGAAAGATGGACCCCTGAAGAATTAGATGTTCATGTTGGATGAAGAGACAAGTTTTCAACCTCTCTAGGGCTCAGCACTCTGACATACACTGTGAACGCGGGTAATTGCTCAGTCCGGCAAACACCAGAATACTTCAATTTCGCAAAAAAACTACCTAGAAAAAGCACTGAAAATATATTGGATTTGAACAATATCAGGGTTAAAGCACATGCTGATAGAACTGAATCAAGGTCCAAGGTAAAAAGCTAAATGCCTAACTCACCCACCCTGACTGAGATAATTTGACCTATATGACTTTCATTAACACAGAAGAGAATAAATAAATGTGGAAAAGTGAAGGCTACATGAGAAGAAGTATTAAAGCTTTGAAATAAAGCTCTAAATAAATATAAAAGACAACAGAAAAGTAAAATCTAAGCTGTTTGACCTACAGGGTAAACAATCAAGCAAGACCCCGAGGCTTCTCCCAGTTCCTGTTGTGTCTCTTTGAACAAAGCACATCATTTCTCTTGCCTCTGACTTCCCTCCTAACCTTTGTCAGTCTTGTCTAGTTGGCCTGTAGAGATCTTCAGGCCAGGGCTTGTTTCTCATTGTGCTATACCAAGCACACTCTCTTTCAGGTCTTCTGAGTAGCCTGGTACAAAAATATTGATACCTGCAGTATCACTGAAAATTGATGAACAACTGTATTAGGTATGTCCTGATTGCTCAAAGCATAAAAGCGTCTGTGCAGGGTCAAACCAAACCCCAGTGCAGGGTTCAACTCACTTCCTTGTTGCTAAAGGCAATTGTCCAGGAAAATGCACAAGCACAGGCCAAGCATTCAGGGATATTTCCTTAAATACTCTCTTTCCAACTCAGTTCTGTAGCTCATTGACTTTTCAAGCCAGCAGCAGTGATTCTGGTGTCCTTGTTTAGGTGTTGCAGTGCCAGCTAAACACTTCAGCTAAGGAGGACATCCTGCAGGAATTCAGGTCACTAGTGTAGGTGGCAAGTTAACTAATGAAACTGTTAATTTACAATTACACAGGCAATTGTAGAGTTTATTTCCTGAGGAAACTGCACAATGACTGATAAATGTAGACAGCGAATGCTCTTACCTACGAGGAGAAGCTTCTTCTATGATCTGGGAGTGACAAGAAATCTCTACCAAAATTTCTACACCTTCCAGAGAGGGTATTATACACTATTTTCCGATTAGGAGCTCCATGTCAGTGACAATGACTTCCTAGTAACCCAGACTTGTATGCAAACTGCTTTTCTGTTACTTTATTTCTGCCCTATAATCCGTTCATTCTGAATAAATAGGATTTTGCTTTATGGAAGCTGGTTAACCTTATGCTGAACTAAAAATCAGACTTGCAGTTAATTACCAGGATCTGCAATCTAAAGCCCTGCAATCTAAACATTTTATACGGAGAAAATTGAAGCAGAAAAAAATGACTTAGGCCAAAACAGAAAATCTAATCAGACTTTGGCAGAGTTCAGAATGACATTAAATCTCTTATTGTAATTGCGAAACATATCCCAGCAAAACCCGATTATCAAATAGCAAAAGAAAATAGCAAAGGTACAGGAACGAATATGAACTACATATACAGTACAGCACTTGGGAGTCTGTACTTCAAAAGTTTACCAATCCCTTAGCATATGCAGCAATAGATTACCGACTACTTATATATGTACAGTACATCTTGTGTGAATAACAAAACACTGCTGTCATAGAGCACATTGCTAAACATTTCAAAAATAAACTCATTTTCCCTAACATCAGAAAGACAGACCCTGTTCTGCTCTGCACTTCCATCATTTCATAACTATATCGACTACCTTGTCAAGACCAATAAAATAATAGCCAAATTCTAAACCGGTTGCCTTTATATGAATCTGATTGTACCTCAGAAGTTCGGGCAGATGCCTGGTTAATCATTTTTCCAGTTTACAAGAGCAGATATTGCAGTGCTTGTCCAACATAGGCACTCAGTTTGGTAAGCCCGGGCCAGCATACACAGCTGATTTGGGTATACAGTATCCACACACAGACTGTTTCTTCACTTGGAGACATTGCAGAACTACCTGGAGAACACTGAAATCATTTAAGAGATTGTTGCAAAGGTACGGTGAACCTCGTACCACTGTGTAATGTCAGCCCATGTGTAAACTGAAAAAGTGTGCGCAAGTGGGGCTCTGAAGTCCCACAGAAAACTCCAAAATCTACTGAAGAAAGACTTTAAAAACCTAAAACATTCATAACTCGCATCAGATTTAACTACCCTTACTGGGTTTTGGCTCTGCAAAGTGTTCAGATCGAAATACATGCTTACTTAGGAAGCTCTGAAGTGCTTTAGCCTTGCTTCACCCTCAACAAGTTAATCCCAAAAATAAGTTCAGCGTTATATAGCCAGGTATAGTGATGCCTAACTTACATTCACATTACTCGCATTCTTCCCTTCCTTGAAGTATCCTGCAACATCTCTTTCTGGACTCACTGTATCAGCACCAGCTACAGTCTCATAACTCTCGGGAAGAGGAGAGATAAAGTAAATAGCCAAAAAGTGCAAGGCTGGATGAATACAGTCTTCAGAGTTCATATCTCTGCTTAAATCACTCACTGAAACCGATTTGAAATTCTCTTTAATTGATTTAGCACCATGCCCTTTACGGAGCAGCGTACTAGGCACAGCAACAGCTGTTGATTATTTGGCAGTTCAACCCACTCACCCCGTTCACCTGTGCTGCAGATCCACAATTGTACCCACCTGCAGCCAACAGTCCCATTCAAACAGGAAGAAAAAAAATAAAACCAAACCCAGACCCTCCCTGAAGCTATGAAAATAAAGAAGAGAAAAATCTGTCCCTCAGAAAAATACCCATCTCAGAGAGCATACAGCAGATCTGCCAACAGAATCACAGAATCACCAGGTTGGAAAGGACCCATTGGATCATCGAGTCCAACCATTCCTAACACTCCCTAAACCATGTCTCTAAGCACTTCATCCACCCGTTCCTTAAACACCTCCAGGGAAGGCGACTCGACCCCCTCCCTGGGCAGCCTCTGCCAGTGCCCCATGACTCTTTCGGTGAAGAATTTTTTTCTGATATCCAGTCTGACCCTCCCCTGGTGGAGCTTCAGGCCATTCCCCCTTGTCCTGTCCCCTGTCACTTGGGAGAAGAGCCCAGCTCTCTCCTCTCCACAACCTCCTTTTAGGTAGTTGTAGAGACCAATAAGGTCTCCCCTCAGCCTCCTCTTCTCCAGGCTCAACAACCCCAGCTCTCTCAGCCGCTCCTTGTAAGACTTGTTAAGACAAAAAGCTTTGTACCAGGCTATAGAGACAACTGAGGAAAAAAAGGCAGGGATTTCCCCAAGACTGAATACGACACGGGGCCCACGGGTACCGTTTGCCTTTCTGGCACAGCGACTGTACCAGGCAGCACCTGAAATGGCACAGGACACCTAAATTTGGGTAGTTGTGCCAGCGGGTGCCCTCTGTGGCTCACAGAGGAGGAGTGATTCCCATTCCAAGTCGTATGCCAGCTGCCCCAGACCAACATTACCCTGCTGCATCCCTCTCCCACCTGGCTACGCTTCTTTAGGAAAATCTACCTCACTACAGGATTTTTTTATTTTTTTAAAAGAGGATAAAAAAGCCACACAATAATCCTATTGCCCTAGACATTTCAGCTTTGTAATTTACATCTATGGGATCTAAATCAACATAGACCATAAAAAACAAAACTGAGAACATTAAATACTGAGCACAGATATTTCTTTGAGACACATATCAAGGTGGGAGCAAAACTGTGACAGTTATTCTTGTTGAGAGCCTGACGCAATTCTGAGCTTTCCTGGTGATATTGAAACCCACAGTAAATATACCTCTTTCTTTACTGTGTGTCAACTTTTCTTGCCATACTATTTTTAAGACATTTGTAGTAACAACAAAGGAATAATGTTATATGATTTTATATATATTCCTTATTCAGTGTACCAGAACTCCTGAAATGCTTGATAGTACTATTGGCAGATATAAGCAACAAAACACCGCTTAGCTATTCCTTCCCAACAGTTCAATTCAGCTCAATTAATACTTTTACAAGTTTAGTCCTGCTGTCGATTTAAAACAATCATAAAATAAAGGCTGAATCAACTTGGTGACTTGATTCAAGCAAGGAAAAATAAAAAATAGAAAAATATACAAAAAGGGAAGGAATTTGGCATTTATCTATTTATATTAGAAATGATTCAGCTAGAATTTACTGGTGATAGGTTGTGCATTCAGTTTTGCAAAATGTTAGATGCAAACAAAGGCAATATCCGTCTCTGTTGTCGACTCGATGCTGCCAACAGTTTGTGAGAGCAGCAGAACTGAAGCAATGTCCTCCTTTTGGGACCAACGTACCAAGGGGTTTAATTATCCTAATAATAAGACTGCTAATTTCATGCTGACAACACAGCCAATATTCTTTACGGACATGGCTGAAGACTGATCATTGTAGCTCATGTAAGTTCATGTAAGCTCTCACGCCACCTTCCACCTTTTGAGTTCCTTTAGTGACCATGACAAAACTTACATCTACCACCGGGTCCCTGAACATGTCCAAAACCATCTCCATGCAAAATTTCCCAGCAAACAAACTCCATCCATTCTTCTAAGAATGGTGGCTTCAAAATACTCTATCACTTTATGTCACAGCACTGATGACTTTCCGTCTATAAGAATGCTTAGCTTCTAGAAAGTGCAAAGAGGTGGAGAGGATGAACATCAGCAGGCAGGGTTGGTTTTTTTTTTTTGTAAGCTCATTTTCTCCTTTTACGTCTATCATAAATTCAAGATTCAGTATGTCACAAAATGAGACTTCTTTGTCTCTGTGGCTCCGCTCTACAGGAGGGGCAGCATGTTGGAACAGGTAGGCATTACTGAAATCAGCAAATAAAAACTGTAGCAATAGCAGACGAGAAGAAGGAATAACAGATGTACAACTACAGGAGAAGGCCGTATAACTGAGGGACAACACAGTCCTCAGAAATATATGATGTGTCTTCTACCCTGTGCAAATGGAAGCTGACTACCAAAGCTTCCATCCAATGACCCCTTAGTTACACCTTCTGTCTCTCAGTGGTATCCTGCTCAACTACATGGTTATCATCCCCAAATAGTTATTTACAGACCAGTAATCGGTTAAGATGCAATAACAGTGGTTGTCACCATCTGACAGCTGTTTGCTGGTTTGCAAGTAAAGGGGTGTGTTTTCACTGTGACGTAGGCCAGGTGTCCACACCATGAAAGATGTCAACATCACAGCTGTTATTACATGATGCCACTGAAGTCCTGCAGAGAGGTTTGGGGAGGGAAGAGCATGAGGACAGCCAGAGGACAGTAAGTGGAATCACTCCAGCTGTGTTTGATGGGAGCTAGACAAATCCATCCGTAGGGCTCCTCCTCCTGCACAAGTCATTTAAGAAGTGACAAATATAACATACTACAATAAAATGTTATAACACACGATCTGAATATTGCCATGTTTTGAAAAGGGCTGTGAAACCTTCACCTTGATGAATCTTGTGCGGTCCAAAGCAATTTAGCATATTCTTGCCTCCATTGAGCTATCAATGACATCTTCTGCAACAACCACGTAAAACAGGATGGCAGAATCCACAATTCTGAACACAAAGCAAATGGATGCTTTTCTTTGGAACAACTTAATCATGTTTCTCCCTCTTGTTGAATGGGTTTTCTGGTTTCGCTCCACTCAGCAACTTTGCAGCGGAGGGGGGCCTGAACTGCATGACCTTATAGAATTAGATACCTATACAATTTCAAATATAAACTATTCGCTCTGCAGAGCGATCAAAGACACTTTCTTTTTCATCAAAATTGAACATGTTAACTAAACCACCATGACAAACTCTGTACCATTGCAGTCAAATCTAAATAGCTGTTCAGTGATGCATAACCTCTTCTTTTAAATTGTAGCCTGCTTTGTCTCTCTAACACAACCAGTTATAACTATATTTTCCATTCTTCCCACATTCCACCTGCAGTCAGAATGTGTGTTTGTCATCCAATCAGTTCATACTCTTTATCTGCCAATGTGGAGATGACCTGAAGGAAATGAGTAACGCAACCCACCTGCTACCTGATTCCTGTACTGAATAAGCTTCAGGAAGAATTTCAAGAGCTAAATATGTCGGAAATTGGCAGCTGTCTTTGGAAATATACAGAATTAAAACATAAGTAAGGATCATTTTGTGGTCTGATTTTAGTCATTATTGGCCTAGTTTTTCTGACGCAGCACGTCAGTTACTGTTATATTAGAATTCCTCAGCACTTCATAATCAAGATTAAATTTACTAATATTGCAGAACCTAGCCCATATTTAGCCCAGTCGTGCTCCGTAACGGAAGCCTGATATTGGATCAACCAGATTCATGTGAAGTAGAGAAAAGTAGAAAAATGTCAGTTGCCATTCTAACATAACATCTGTCCGCGCTGTGGCTCAAGTGAGCCACTCTGGGTAAAATACTCTTAATTTTCTGAAATCTAAACAGAAAGCAATTTTTGAAATGACGATCTCTTATAACACAATGGTGATTTTCCAGGGCTATTCAAATCCCTCCAGCATTTTGAAGTAATTCCAAAAATAATGTTTTGTAAATATTTTACTAAATTTGTAATCTCTTCCTTTCTTTACATCTATTATCATTATCTACACATACTGTTCCTCTGGAGATTTACAACTGTAATTTAGCATTTCTCAGATTACAAAAAAAATTGAATACAAAAAGGACTATCTTACAATATTAGGTACTGCTGGATAGTATTACTCAGCTTTGTAATTATCTTATCGCCACCTGCACAGCCATAGTTTCAATCAAAAAAACCTCAGTCACTTCCATTCCTGCTGCAGATAACGTGGGCCAACAGATAACTTAATCTATACCTATTCCTCCATAGAGATGATAACAGAAGTAGTAACTTCTATCCTTCTTCTCAAGGATAATCTTGCATCAGACTGATCTCAGAGTAGGAGAATCAACTGTTACATAAAGCAGTGACACACCAAGATACAATTCAACCCCAAGCTGCTTTTCCTTGAGACCAGAATTTACAACTCAGAGTAGATATAGGTCCAATCTAATTATTTTACTCACTTCGCACACGCTCACATCAAACACTGAGAGTTTGATGTTCTCGTTATGGCTGTACCAGGAATAGAAATCACTTTACAAGTCCTTTCTCTTCTCTAGCACTCCTGCAATGAAGAACTACAGTCACCCTCTTAAGCCCTAACTTGGGCTTCCAATATTTCACTAATTCCTTTGCATTACAACTTTTTCCCCAAAAAGAGATAAGCAGCACAGTAAAAGGGTGAGAGGGTTGGTGGAGAAAATAAGCAGCAGCAATCTCTTTTCCAGTGCTAAGAAAACAAATACATTTTCAGCAAACTGTCTGTGGGAACTGTTCTATTCTGCAGTGAGATATAATTAACTCAAAGTATTTTGCCAAGGCTGTGACATATGTCAACAGTAAGTACAAGTACTGTAGCATATACCTAATTTATAGCTTTCACAGAGCATTTTCAGCTCTGATCATGCTTCTCACACTATTTAAATATATTTTAAAAACAAAGCGCCCTGTAACAAGTATTCCCTAATGCACATTTGCAAGTGAAGCATCTATGGTCTCAAATCCAGCATGACTCACGTTACTGAGTAAAAAGAGTAAGATGATTAAGCAGACAGGCTCACCCAGCTTGTTTTTACACATCAATAAATAACCTCAACACAGCTGAAATAGACGTGGTTTTCCATTTGGAGTTAATTCAAACACTGGCTCTTCTTCAGACCTTCCACACTATGTAAAATAGAGCTGGATGAATAATTCATTATGAATTATACATTCAATTAATTTAATTTCTTCTGCTCACTAATTAACTATCTTGACTTTTTTGAATGTTTTCATTATCTGAAAATTATTTACTCAACAGTTTCTATGAATAACTCCTTGCCTTTAGATTGTTCACAAGCAGATTACAGCAAGAAATCAAAATTGTAAATTCAAGCTGTGCTGAATAGTTTCAATTAGACATACAAGTCACATGGCATTTTTCTGGTTCCTTATTGGATATATTGAAAACAATTAAAACAAAACCAAATCAACCAACCGAACACATCGCCACAGATACCTTGCGCAAACAAATCCATTTCAAGACTAAAATTTATTTGCAGTGAAATTGAACATATTCATTTTGTAGCACAGAATGATTTTATCTTAGTCTTTGAAAAAAATAGCAGAGTAGCGTGTAGAAAAGTAAAACACAACCTGTATGCACCTATTCTTTAACTACTCCAGCTTCCTCTAGAAGTCCAAGTCCTCTTCTAGGCTCAAACCTCCACCACACCTTCCTACACTGAACCTGAATAAGGCGGTGCCGCCAGTAAGAATAAAGTCAAGAGAATATCCAAGTCTCTTCTTGAGTCTCAATGCAAGGATGAGGTGGTTTCATGGCCAGGTTTAGTGGGCTGTAGGGGAGACCTTACAGAGACCACATGTTGCTTTTTCTACTTTCCAGAAGAAAGCAAGATATTTGTGGTGATAAACAGAAAGACCATGTAGACTATGTTTTGTCCTTTTTATTCAAATCACACCTCAGCAGTGAGTTCACTGCTTCCTTAGAGTGGCAGCCAAGCAGGTCACTCAGCCATCTGTGCCTCTGTTCCATAGCTACAGACACAAGGACAGAAACAGGTCCTTATCTCAAGTGGCTGATGTGATGGTAACAAGCATAAAAGGAAGGATGGAATTGCAGGCAACTACAACTGGCAACCAGAACATGGTGAATAGCAATTAACCTCGCTAAGGAATCATCTATATACGCAGAGACAACATACATAAAAAGCCTTTTATCTTTCCAGTAGCAAAGAAAATCTTTCCCTGCATCATCTAATAACAGCAAAAATAATCCCTCCTAAACCCCCAACCTACCTTGATCATACGTTTCTTCTTCCTACAGCTGCTGTTGCTTGTAAATGCAAGATGTTCTCTTTCACTCCCTCTAGGATGAGAGGAAAGGGAGAAGTTAAGATGAAAAATAATAATAGTCTATCAAAGCACAGAATATTTCAAAGAGAAACATAGAACTACTGACAAGTACCTACTGTTTCTCAGAGGACATTGCAGCAGACCATCTCATACAAGATGGAGCAGTGAGAAGCAACTATGATTGCTGTAATCATTACTTGCTATTACCTGAGGGAACCGAGCAGCTGCCATCAGTTCAAGTTATTTGGCAATTCTCTTGCCAATTTAGAGCCAAGAATTATATCTGCTTCCCACCCACCTGAGGTGGAGGAATTGAGCTGTGGACATCAAATGTGAACAGTCAATCTTAACTGAGCTCATGAGACACGTGATGTGAGTCATCTGCTAAAAGTTACAGAGGAGATGGTTAAGCAAAGTCTGACACAAAAAAACCTGAGACTAACCTTGTAGCTTGGGAGCCAAGACTGGGAGAGTAGAGACAAAGAGATGCTTATAGAATTGTCACAGTGAGACAAAGCTCAACTCGATCACTTCGCTCAGTACAAGTGGAAGTACGTTCAAATTTATGTTTTTGACTCTCGTTTGGAAAATGTCAGTGTGCAAGAGTGAACAGTGAGTTCACTCCAAGTTTCTTGTGACACTGAAGAAACTCATGACAGAAACTTTTCAGTTACTGACTGAGGTTTATGGTGAAGAGACCCCAAAGATCCAGTCGGTGCTTAAAGGAACCCATGTTTTGTTGGCAGAAGATGCAAAAGCAAAAAAGACAGAGATCCTCAATAGCCTTTCAGAAAATGATCTGCAGAATTAGTTTGAACTTTGGCACTGTCGTATGCAGCTGTGTGTCACCTCAGAAGGGAACCATTGTGAAGATGATCATAGTTGATTTTCTTAATTTGTTAAATAAAAAGAGCTACAGACAGTCTCCTTTTTTGTGTGTTGGACCTCCTATTTTGACAAAAAAGATGCTAGATTTGGAGGTATTGAAATATTTAATTATTTAATTATTTATATATAAAAATATATATAAATATATATTATATAATATATATGGAGGTATACCAAATATTTAATTTACCTTTGTGCAGATGATAAATTATTTTGATTTAAGTCATAGTGTCAGTTAAACCATTTCTTGCAACGCTGTAAAACCCCATACTCCACAACCGAAGACTTTATGAAACAAAACGCTATACATATGCTTTGCCAAGCAGAACTCTTAACATACATTACAAATGAAACTCTTTAAAAACATTCTCAGTCCGTATGTGCTACAGTTAGCTAAAATATGATCTTTGTTAAAATAATTTCTACCTCTGTCTTTGAGCTAATATAATGTATTTCCAGCCAATTAATTTTAGTTAAAATTAATATTCTACAGTACTTTTAATCATACAAAACAATATTATAGAATACCACACGGACATGTATTGATTAAAATCCTTGAAGACTTCCTTAAATATTTAGAGCTGAATTTTAATTCTGCTCACAAAAACAATCTTAACTCATTTCTTGACTCCTGGAATTCCTCTTATCGAGTCTCCAGTATATGTTTTACAGCAAACAGATGAAACTCTTGGTGACAATATGCATAATGAAGAGACCCCATTCCTTACAGAGAAGGCTAATTAATCATTAGGTGAGTGCTAGTAAATTTTCTGAATCACCAAGTTTCTGACAGACATGCTGTTAAGCCAGCAAAATGCCCACAGATGTTACTTGCCCATCAGAGGGAAACATAATCTCTTGAGGACTCTGAGCATCTTGTAATGGGTTAGTTATTTATTTATTTTTTGAACGAAAAGAAAAATTAGCAAACCCATGTAATGATTAATGTATATATGCAAGAAAATAATAATAGCAAGAAGCTTATTGATAAGTAAAACTAGTGCTGTATTTTAAGACACTAAAGTAGCAACGTGAATTGCTTTCCAGCAGCTCTGAAATAGAATGGTTGATAGATCTAATGTGCTGTCTCCATAATAGTTTAAGTATAGCTTAATTCAGAGAAAATAATCCTGAATTTTCACAGCAGGATTCTCCATTTTACTTTACTTTCTCCCTATGCCTTTTAGTACTTTACTAGGGCAGTGTCCACACAAAAGCCCCATCACGAGGTTCAGCAACATGTGCCATTCTCTCCTGCTGGATACAAAAGCCGGAGCCTTGGTACGGCTCCACGTCTGCCGAGAGCCACCAACCTGCTCTTGACCTGATGGGAATCGAAGGACACGTCACATGCTTCAAGGCTGCCCCTGGGCAGCCTGGTTTCGCTGGCCAAGATATGTCTAAATAGACTGCAACCCCCCAGGCAACACTGGCAAACCAAACAGCCTTTACAATATGTTACACACTAGGATCACGGTTCTGCAAGGTACAGGTTTTGACAATGTACTGCTCAGAGATATTTCAGATCCGTGATTTCATTTAAATTATCTTTCTCCTTCACAGATTTTATAAGGACGGTCTCAGAAAACCATTAATGAGTATTTTTTAAGTATTTCTATAATGACAGTGATATTTTTCAGGTGCAGAATTCCAGGCAGGCTCTCAGCAGGACTCAAGCCTCAAACCTCCCTTCCTCACTAAACGTTTTCCTTTCAACAATCTTTAAAGTTTCCCCACCCCCTACCATTATGAAATGTATTAGGGGCTGGCATATATGAAAACGACTGCTTCTTTTTTTCCTCCCCCTCCCTCCCCAGGTATTAATTACATTACAGTTCATTAGCTGAGCTCATTAAGACCACAGTACAGGTAAGAAATAGGTAATTGGCTAGGTACAATTATTACATTAATTTAATTAGCTGTTTTGTGCTTTTATCAAGAAGATGACCTCTGTGGATACTGGAATGGGTTTCGCTCCCTTGCTGCTCGCTGGGTTGCAGGCAGCCATGGGTCTGGGATTAACTTTGAGAAGGAAAAGCCACGTGAAAATTGCTTTTGGTGCGGTTCAGGCTGAGGGGAAGAGGCAGCTGTATCCAGATAGCTGTTGTATAAGATTGCTGGATTTTAGCACAACTCCATCCCTCCTCGCTTACCGGTGTGCCACTGGTGACCTATCACGTGCCGGGCAGAACACAGCCCTGGCCGTGGGGAATGTGGGAGCATTCCGCCTCGGCCACGTGTCACAGGGACTTTGTGCTCCAGACAGGCCATAGCTCTTGAGATACCATGACAATAAATCCAGAACAAAGGAGTTTGAAAGCATGGAAGAATACCAGAAATATACACACATCTCCATATAAATGAGCTAGCTGATGGCAGGATCAGAAGCCCTGGGACATCCCTTCCATCCCTGCTCCTGGGACGGAGCCTCTGGCAGAGCAGCACCAACAACCCACAAGAGCTGGCGTGGGGACAGTACTACAGAGAGGGCAGCGAGCCTTTGACCCCACGTCACCGCTGAACGCTTGCACAGGGCTCATCCCAAGCTGCCCAAAAACACTCCAAGAGGGGTTTCTTTCTTTTTTTTTTTTTTTATTTTACTATTGCTTTAATTAAACAAATAGAATGATTTGTTCCTGAGACTACTACACAAATGAATACCATTGACAGGAGGCAGCTCTAGGGATGCTTTCAATTAAAACAGCAATTGGTGTGGGTGGCAAGGTATGGTCCAATGCCTAATTGAGTAAATGTGACATCTCCCACTGGCTAAGCTGGGAGCTGGACAAAGCCCAAAAGAGAAAAGGAGGAGGTCAGGCAGTGGGTACGTTCAAAACAGTGTTAAGAGGTTTACTTATCACCTTTATAGGGAAATATTCTTGTGTCATTTGCAAAGAAGTTCCTGTTTTCCAAACAATCTTCTATCTAAATGAAACATGATATATATTCTGTTTAGGTAAAAAGAGAACAAGGTGATAAATAAAAAAGAAATATGTGTCTCTATGTGTGCTTTTGTGTGTTTGTTTTTTCAATTTCATCTTCGTGTTGATTTTAAAAAGTTTTCTCTTAAAAAATAAAATATCCGTGACTATTCAGAAGCTTTACATTTTTGTTGGTATTATGAAAACTCACCCCTACATTTCACGTTGCTAAAATCCATGTTTATGTACTTACTGCTTTGGTATTATGTAACTTCCCAGGGTTGGCAAACAGCACAAATAATACCTGTCTGTTTGTGCAATCACACAGGGGATGTAGCTGGGATTATAAATTACATCCAGACAAATAAGAGGCACAAAACATAAGCTTGTCAAGTCACTGGAGCAAATTGGTATTGTGCTGGAACAAACTGGAGAACTAACAAGCAATACAGATGAAATCATGGACAGCTGAAGCAGATCCATAGTTCATCTTCCAGAGTCAGTTAATGTCAATGTCAGTGGAATTTGCACAAGCAACAAACCCTCAACCTCAGCTCTGTGCTAGCTGACATTTCCCTCCTTTTAAAATTGGCAGCATGAGCTGTGGAACCTAAATTTAACCTCTGGAGAATATACCACATGACATCTGTGTTCTTTACATGTTCAGCTTAAGACTTTGAAAGCTAATTTATCCATGCACCACCTCAATAAGTGACTCGCCTGGCAACTACTGAACTTCTGTCACTTGTTGGCTTCTTTTGGCAGAACCTTTTTCTCTTGGGAACTCATTCTTTAATAATTACTATCTTAGACCCCTGAGGATGACACTAATGAGCATTTGAAAATGCCAAAAATACCTAACAGTGCTCACTGATTTTTGAAGAAACACCTGTTAAAAGCGGCCGTTGCACCGACAGACTCCTGCAACAAATCGTGCCAGCCTGTGTTGTTAGACTCGTATCAAATTCTCACATCCAAAATACAAACATTTAAATAGACACTTGAAATATTGAAAGACAAATTAAAGTTTTCTTATAAAGTGCTGCCTTTTACATTCTTAAGAGAACGGTACGTGAGAAGAATTGCTAAAACAAATATCACTTCCAAACTAGAATAGCTTCAAATTAATAGAGAGTGACAAGAGAGCCGCAAAGTCCAGTCGTATCTCCTCCCTTTCCCCAAGATACCCTGAATCCACTTGGCAGGGAAGAAGGATATAGAAAAGTGTTTTTTCCTACAGAAATTACACTGGACCTGTCCTTCCACTGGCAGAAAGCAGCAACGCTCCCAGCTACAAAAGGGGCACAGCACTTTTTACCCTGCATCAACCTACATATCCATAGAGTTTCTGCAGCTATACAGAGAAGTCTCAAATTGTGCAACCATGCGTTAACTGAATTTCCCTCCTCAGTGAATGTAGTATTTTACTTTCCACTTATGTCTTTGTTCCACATAGTTATTTCTGTCTTGATGACATAACTCCATGTCTGCAAAATAAACACTATTGAGAAAAATAAATGCATAATGCACCCATACACTGGTCTAAGAAGCTGGTTTCATGGTGACTGCTATACATTTCCTCTGATCTACACACACTGTGCTCTTCTCTGAGCTTTCCCCATTTCTTTCTCTTAGGTTTCAATGCCGTATGGGCATGGCAGTGAGCCAACAAGACAAGTCTGCAAGGTATTTATGCGAGTTTGAATTGGAGTACCAAATAAAAGTGGATACTTCTATGACTTCTTAACATCCTGTCCTAAAGAAACAAGCAGTATTGCACCCATGTATATTAGCAACAAATCAAGTGCGCTGCAAACATCACAAGACCGGGAGAAAACGACTTTGAGAGATTATGCTGATTCTTTATGTACACGCCCACATTTGTGGAAACACTCAGCTATATCCTCCCTTTATATCACAGCAAAATTAATTAAGTTAGTTATCATTTAGAATAAAAGAGTAGAAATAACTCGTAATACAAAGCCACGCTTCATGATGAAATGTTACTTGAGAATACATGGATAGACACACATGAAAAACAGAGTAATTTAGCAGGTTTAAAACTCTGTCCCTTTCATATATCCATAGTCATTTCAATAAAATGATGTGCTTGTTTTCAGGGAATCCAGCTCTCCTGAATGCTAGGTAAGAGTTTAAATTACTCTGTCTATTTACAGTTATTGAATAGCAAAATGCTAAAGGAAACTGTGTCAGAGAGTAGCTAAATAAATGTTGATGGCATCTTGTCTAAGATGGGTTCTTGCATTTATTTAAACATTCAAGTAACTTCACGCAGGGAAAAGGAATTATTCATTTGTATTGCTGAACCACAGTATAAATGCCTTCTGGATCAGAGTTCTACACTATCCTCTCTGTAAGAAAAGAACAATTTCTTTACTACATGATGATGTTTCAAAGTGTCCTGATTTCTGCCTGCAGAATCTAGGCATCAGTTAAAGCCTTAAAAAATCCAGCCAGATATCCAAATTCTTCTGATCTGCCTGAACACATGTACTCTCGCACCCACATGATGAGGCCATGCACTTTGTCCACTATTCCAGTGAGTAAGTGAATGAGATTGAGGTAATGGAAACTAGCAGAAAAGTAATTCAGATCAAATAAAAAATATGGCTACAGAGAACAGCCTTCATTCCAAATTATTAGTTCCAGAAAACACACCATCTAATCCATCAGAATAGCTGTGAGAAAAGATGCATCGTATACAGTTTCATGAGTCTGGTGTGCAATCGCTGGCAGATATTAAAGACAGAGCATGCTAAGTGGCCGGGGGTTTCAAGGCAACCACTTCTTCATTCTGTCTTTCGCTACGGAGAGCTGTTTTTCTGCTTACTTCTTTCCTCTGTCATTTAATTTGACAAAAATAAATGCGACGCAGAATCTGAATTACACACGATTAAAATGAATCTCCTTAAATTCTATAGACCCAAAATCCTCTTGGTACCACTTTACTTTTAAGTGATACCCAACAATGATTTACTGTGAGATGAATAATGAATTTATATCACATACTAGTTGTAGCAAAAATAATCTATAAATGTTTAATAAATATTCTGTAATGCTTCTGGTAAGCATGTTATAAATAAGTAACAATAGATTTGTGATGAAATATTTATACACATTTTGGCTATTGTTATGCTTTAAGTGTTCAAGGAGCCATTACTAACAAAGTGAATGGAGTTATCAAGGTTATAGATATGTTCTGTAAGCCATTTATAATGAAACGTTCAACACTTAAAGTAAATGCATTTGTAGAGGTTGTTGACAAAGTGTAAGTGTCTAACAAACCATTCATACTAAACTCTACACAGATATAAACGATACGTAGCTCTTTGTCTAATCATTTACAGCGAGACGTGAAACTCCTCTGCTGAGAATATATTGCGAGATCTTTGTGTGTTCCTGTATATGACTGCAGCAAACTTGTAGGTACATGCTCAGGTCTCGACAAATCACTCACAAATCATATTATTAAGGCTGCATCTTAGTTATCGCATCCAGATAAACCTGAAGGCTCAAGAGCATGGATAACTTCCAGGGAGCCACTGGGGTCAAAAAAGCAGATTGAGGGTTATTTCCATACAGTGTGATGCTAAATATCAACTGCTTCAAGACAAGGCAAGGCAAGGCAAGGCACACAGTTGAACCCTAGCTGACTAACAGGCCCTAGAAGTGCTACAGAGACCGCATCAGCCTAACAGGTTTAGCTAAGGCCATCACATTTGTCGTGACAGCAGCTTAAGAAGGTGACACCTATTACCATCACAGAAATATCCAGAAATCAATACATAATATAACAAATGTTTTAAGGAAAAGATTCTTGATGTTAAACTATACACTTGGTTGCTTCTGGTTCCCACGGCTGCTCTAAGTGTTGCTGCTTCCCACTCGAACCGTCCTCAGCACTTTCACAACTCCTAAAAAGCGCCTGGATCTCTCCAGCAGCTGTGCGTTCACAGCTCTTACCCTCAAAGCCTCAAATGCTCTGGACAGTGGCATTGTTTTCATGACAGAAAATCATAATGATGTCCTTACTTAGTGAAAAAAAACGCTACAAATAGTTGGAAAGGTTTAAAATCTGTTTTAAATAATAACATTAAAAATGGAAGGATTTAACTTCCCCTTACGCAGCCACTCAACCAGGGCTTAACAATAGCGGATTTGGCTTGAAAAACTGGAACAATATCAGAACAAGTTGAATACAGGAAGAAGTAATATTCTTTTCTGTATTTCAGTTAATCTCCCAGAACATAGGGCTATTATAGTCTGCAGGAACATGCATATAGGCACAACAAAACTGAAAAATAAATGAAGACTTCCTTTCAGTCTCTCATAAAGATGAAAAAGCAAGTGTGGGGAAGAGGACATCAACACGAGGTCCATTAGCCAAATTGCTTGTTCAAAATATGGGATCACATTACTTTAAAATTTCTAAGGAAATAAACACAATTTTAAATTTAATAACTTTCTTTGACATTAGGAGCTATTGTATAGCAACTGTAATGCAAATTTAATTGCTGTACTATTTTGTATGTAGTTCTACAGTGCTGACTCATCCCGGGGTCAATATGAGGTTTGCTCATTTTGTTTCTCTACCAGGAGTGTCAGGCTCTTAAGAGAAGTATTATATTTCACTCTGAAATATGAAAATATGAAAATAACCTTCACTCTGTCTTTAGCCATTTGCAAAGGTAAATTCTTATCTCAACTTTGTCCATATCCTCAGCTTTATAGCAACACTAAGACGTTAGAGGGAAATACTTTCTAATAACGATACGTTAATGAACAATAAATTACAGAGAAAATACTATTTAGAACATTCAAATTAATACTAAATGAGGTCTTCATTAATACAGTATAATAAATATAAAAAGGAATTATCAATAATTAGACTGTGACTTTATATTGTTAAGCATCAGAGATTATATTTTATTTCAAATAATGTTAATAGATGTTGCAAAAATCATCCACCTCTTGCACAGAAGTTCATGTCAAGTGAAGAAAGCTGGGCAAAGGGTGGCTGCTTCAAACGCACAAGCCCTGCCGTGCCTGCCTTAAGTCAGCAATTATTTCACTGGCTAACGGGGGAAGCTTGTTTTCATGAGGATTATAAAATTAGAACACAGCTTTAGATTCCAGAGAAAGGAAGTAATAATAAGTTGTGCTTGTATAACACCTTTCCTTTTGTGATCATAAAGTATTTTATAAGCAGAGTACTTGAACGAGAACTATCGATATGAAATATGTCCCAGCGGTCCTGTGCCTTATGTCCACACTAGTGTAAACAGCAGCTTTTTGACTGCAGTTCATCATCCCATGTATTCAGATGTTAGACTCCGGGTAGTGCAGAAGAAGAATGTGGCCTTTTTCCAACAAAACCTAGTCTGATGGGACAAACTCCTATTTATTTTCTCATAGTTATTTTCCTTTTCTCCTCTCCTTTCTTACTTCTTAAGGATCCCTGATGAAAGATCTCCAATCTATCAGCTAAAAACCTGCTATTGGCGATGCTGCTGCACCACAAAAACGAGGTGAACAGAAACAGCGTTTAAGGCAGTGCACAAAACAATAAAAAAGATCAACTATTATTACTTTTCTAGCAGCTGAGGAATATCATTGTAAAAGAACCAAGCGCTTCTGTGTTTAAGTTGTAACATGGGGGCTTCATTATGTGTAATAATTACATTTCTGCAGCAGACTCTTACTGGCATATTAAAACACTTTGGTCTGTTTGGACTTAAACAAGGGATGGAACTGGATGAAGGAAAAAATCTTTTTAGTATTCTGCCTTCTTATGATTTAAGGAGAGCCTTCTGTACAAAGACAAATTTGCACAACCCATTATTAATAAACTTAATGCTTCGTAATGTTACTTCGTCACAGATTTAAAAGAAAAAACACACACAATCCAAGTGACAAACTGCAATCTCGCAACCTACCGTGTCTGTACAAATGTTGTCAATAAGGTTCTAAATAGCTCATTCATTGCCAGAGACTCATAACAAAATTTGAAGCTCTTCTTACCAAGCTATTGCAGACCAAAGGTTATTTTTCATTTAGATAACACTGTGTAAAATATAAGCGTCTTGCTGAGATATCATGTGTCTTTCAATACCTTTGAAGAAGTGCACATGCAGGATTTCACTCTCCAGTGTTACAGAAAGACAAGTGTCACAGTTGCAGCCAGGTTCCCGCTGGCCTGTTCCTCTCACCATTGCCCTTTCCAGGCTCTGCAGAGTCCTCATGCGTTCACCAGCACTGATGTTTCTCTTTCCAGACCAGTAGCAACGCTGGGCTGGGTGCGTTTGGGGCTGGGCTAACCCTGAGGTCGGAGAGGGGCAGCGCGTGGGTCAGAGCCAGCACAAGGTAAGCCGTGGCAATGCGAGTCAGAAGGGCAGGAGGGAGACCAACCTACGGACCTGTCAGTCCAACTTTACCTTCTACGTGAAACATCGTGAGAGGAGTATCTGCACCCTAACTTGATCCTAAAAGGTATTTTCGTGACGGAGGTCTCTGTGTCCACTCCAAGGAGACAGAAGGGTCTTAGAAACATAGCTGAGCTATATATTCTGCCCCTGCATATCCTTCATGGAAAAGTAATGTCAGATGGGGACATCAACTGTAATCTGTGGTCCACGAAAAAAAAGGACTTCACAGGATGAAAAAACAATGAGAAATATTTAGAAAGGAACACGGCTATATAATGATTTAATGAAGGTTTATGTTCCACATGCATATCTTAATGTCATAGTTATGCTCCAAAATAATAACTATCAGGAAGGTCTATAATTAGGGGAAAACAAGAACTTCTCTATCAACTGGAATAGCCCGTCAGATTGAGATTTCTCTCTCAAAGACTCTTGGAATTGCGATGACAAGAGTTCATTTAATGGATAGAAGACAGTGATACTGCTGCTTTCTTGTGTAACCAATCTTGCCTTTAATGAGAAAATGTTTTTCCTTTCCTCTTTTTGTTGGAAATTACACAAAAAGCCTCTAGTCTGCTCAGATGCATTCATCGCAATGGAAAAAGCGCTCCCAGTTTCTGAGGCTGTATATTCAATTAATATAATACGTCACAACATTTTCAAAATGCAAGTTTCTTAGAAAAAGAGACATTACTATGAAGAAGGAATTTAAAATACACGTAAAACACATTTTCTTGGGAAAGTATTTGATTCAAATTGTCAGAAGACAAAAACCCATAAAGGCCTCTCTTATGCCTTCCTTCTTAATCTTCAGCCAAAGTTTCAGGACCATAAACTGGCATCCCAGGAATGAAAGGAATAAATGGCCTTTAATAGAAGAAATTTTTACACTTAAAGAGAGAGAGAGGGAGCATTTCTATGCTTTGCAGTCATTCAGCATAAAATTACTTACTTATTATTCATGGCAATCTTCAAATGCTTTATTGAAGCATAATGCAAAAAAGTACCTGTCCATACTTAAAACTCAAAATTTCACCTATCTATCCTTCATTTGGATTTGGGCTTCAACAACTCCATTATTTCCCCTTTTTTGACATTTCTCGGTTGGTATATCAATCATTGCCTGGGTGTGACTGGGACAACACTAAAAAAAGTCACGGCAAATTTCAGTTGTGTTGCTTGCAAAGTAAAGCTGAAGATGAGGTTGCTAAGCAATAGCAAAAGAAAGTCAGAGGTGCAGCAGCACTTGCTCTGGGTATTCAGTGTCCTGGAACCCACTGATTATATCTTTTTCATTAAGGCTTGCTAGTAGCATTTGCATTCCTTGAATGGAAAAGCTTTAGGTACCTCCACAAAACTTTCCATTTCACATTGATATCCTTTGACTTATTCCTTTCCCCTGTGCTCATGACACACAGATTCTGCTTTCTCAGGTATTTTTGGCAGGTGGGAAATGGATACCACTGACTTCCTCTAGCAGCCCAGCTCAGATACTGTGCTTCTGCAAACTTTGATGTATTGGCAAGCCCTTATTCATACCTGGGGCTACACCCCAGGGGAGAAATCAGCTTGTTTTTCTACACAAAAAAATGCACTTCCGAGCAGGAAACCATCCTTCTGAATTTGGCTGAAGAATGAGAAAACACAGAAAAGATCTGCCAGTGCCTGGATCAAGCCCAGAGTGCATTCAGATCAGTTCCATCACAGGATTAAGCAGACAGCTGTTGAACTCTTATTTACAATTTGCAAATGTTAAATATTTTCTCTGGATTATGAAGAAATGCCTCAGTGAAGAAAAAAAAACAGTGGATTCATTTAGTAAACTATTTCATCTGTTAACAGTTGCAGTTTTTCTGACATGAAGAACGGTTCTCTGCTTTACCTCCAACTTCAGGTTCATGCAAGTGCTTCTCAGATAGGAAATGGAAGTGCAGTGAGTTGCAGTCCTCTGGCTTTCCTCAACAGCTCTGGAATTTCACTGAGATCCCAGCAGTGGTCCCTGCCCATTTGCATTTCACATTCCCTGTTGCCTCTGCGCATTCCCAAGGGTCTGCTGCAAGCACATTGGATTGGGAACCCATTCCCCACCATCCCTGCAATTTCTTCTCATCCCTGTCTGCACAGCACGATCCGAGATCCATCACTTTACATGGAGGTTACAAGGGTACAAAACTGCCCAATACACTGATACCCTCCTATTTTTATTTTTTTTTTGCAGCTGCCACAGTTCAAGGTATAATCAGTACCACAAAAAGGTTTGATCTACTGTAATTAAAGAGAGACTCGAGCCTTTCTAGTTGCTCCTCATTCAGACAGAAAGGGCAGGACATCTATCTACCTCCTGAGGAACATGGGAAAGAAAAGCAACCAGCTATTCCTTTCCCACTTTGACACATACTTATGCAATCCCAATGACAGAAGTCAGTGCTTGGACCAGAGATGGAAATGTAAGTTTTCCAAATCTCATTGGAGAGCACCAGATCACTGAACTGTCTTTCCTGATGGACAAGCTCTGTCAGATTCACTGTGATGGTTTAAAGAGTTAATGCCAAGAAAAGTGGCTGCGCAGGGGCTCCTTAGCGACCGCGTTTGGCAGCCTAGTGCAATCATAGAATGGTTTGGGTTGGGAGAAGCCTTAAAGTCAATCCATCTGCAACCCCCCTTGCCATGGACAGAGACACCTTCCACTGGATCAGGTTAGTCAAAGCCCCTCATCCTATTCCTGCAGTCTTTGACAGAGAGCCCCTCCCCAGGTCTTCTGTAGGCATTGTTTAATTGCTGGAAAGCTGCTATAGGGTCTCCCTGGAGTCTTCTCTTCTCTAGGCTAACCAAGCTCAACTCTTTCAGCCTTTCCTCTTGCAGGAGATGCTCCAGCCCTCTGATCATCTTCATGGCCTCCTCTGGACTCGCTCCAATGAATCCATGTCCTTCTTGTGCTGAGGAGTCTAGAACTGAACACTGGACTCCAGATGAGGTCTCATGAGAGTGGAGTAGAGTGGCAGAATCACCTTCCTCAACCTCCTGGTTGGTCATCTTCTGATGCAGCCCAGGATATGACTGTCTTGAGTTGAGGAAGGATTTCACTCCCTACCCAGCCTGTCCTTTTGTTTTGGATTGCTCTGACCCAAGTGCAGAAGCTCACACTTAGCCTTGCTGAACTTCATGAGGTTTGTAAGGACCCACCTCTCAAGTCTGTGAAGGCCCCTCCGGATGACATCCCTTCCCTCCAGCACGTCAACCTCAGCCACCACCCGATTCATGATCAGGTTTACCCCTGACTTTCAAGCCCGGCACTCCCAGGCCCGTCCCTGCTCCAGGAGTTACAGGCTCTGGCAGTGGGAAGCCTAAACAATGGAAAACTGTGACCTTGCACCCAACCTAGAAGAAAGCCAGCCGAGCTCAGAGTATCAGAAAAGGCCTTTTCACATTGTTTGACATGAACCCAGGGTATACTCTAGAATAACATTACTCTGCAAGTGAACGGGCTTTTCATTCTGTTAGCATAGTCTCCCTGTTGGTTGGAAGTTTACTCTTTCGGCAGTTTTTCTGGTGGAATGTAATCATTTAACTGTGATTTATGGTACAGCTATATGCAGCTGGCTTAGTGCAAGGTGAACGCACAGCAGTGCTTTAATAGTTCTTTTCCATTAGCAGGTATGTTTTTCAGTTGGCTTCACTGCGATGGGAAGAGTTGATAAATGTAACGTATAAAACACTGTTGGTAAATATCTTCAGGCTAAGAGTAAGCTTACTGCTTGCCTCTCAGAAGGTGAGATAACTATATGCCTCTAGAAAATAACCTTCCAGGTGATAGCTGTGACTAAAAATTTGATGGGGAGGAGGAAAGAGTGTTTACAGTAGTGAGCTTAAAAGGAGTATCTATTCAGAAGCAGATCTAGGGCTAAAATACAATCTTTTCTTTTCTTGCATTGCTCTTCTTGCTTATAGGCTACCTTTCTGAATATGGATACTGATGCTAAACAGCATTAATAATTGCTAAGTTATATTAAATTGGGTATCAATCAAATTAATAATGTCTACCATACTTGAGGCATTTAGGTTCTTCAAAATCATTAGCATCTGCTCCTATTAAAAATGACAGATGATTTGCAAATCCAAACTTTTGGTGTAAAATGTTAGCTAACAAGGTGAAATTAAAATTTACATCTTGTTCCAACATAATGAAGATAATTAAAAAGAGCGATAAAACCCTTTGATTAACCCTCGTACCATTTTGAACAGCACTATTATGCGCATAAAATATTGAACACTGGAATCTTTTGCTGGTACAAAGTTTACAATATAAGTATATTCGAATTTAAATATTAAGAAAATATAAAAACATGCCATTGGATCTCTAACTGCACCCTTTGTCAGTGCCAAATTAAAAGCAGAACTGGGGGCCTATGCCACAGTGAGATAACTCATGTCTTGAGTTGATGAAAGATTAGAGTCTGCTCCTGCTTCTTTCTTGTACCAGGCATCATGTCATTCCCAAGATGATTTTGGTGTATAGTTTAATTAGCCTCCCTGCTACAACCAAGCTGTGCTCTGTCATCAGAAACATTCAAACCCTGCAAAATACGCATTAGAATTGCTGTTCTGGGTTTTGTTTTGGTGCCTTTACTTCAGTTTTGTTGTTTTTCCAATGGTAAAGGTATCACAGAAACGTTCATTTGAAGTTTTGCTTGATGGAATGATGCCTGGCAGCACTGTACAGGTCTGAGCATTTAAAATTGCCGTTCAAAGTCCTTTCGGTTCCCCAGGAGCCCTTCCTTTGGTCTCTGCAGCTACTCTGTGAAGGCCCCAGCCGAACACAAAAGCTCACCAGCAGTATCAAGTTTTAGGATGTCCCTTCCATGTGGATGTTTGCTTTGGAAGGACAATCCACGGGTTCCTGCCTGCAGGTTTTTGGGCAGGTAAGCCTGCATTTCTGGCACAGGACTAGGACAGCTAACAAGTACCAAAAAAATAAACTTCTAGGAATTCACAGTATCAATCTTGCAGAGAAAACTATTGCTGTGCAGGGACACAGCCGAGGTGGTACAAGGGCTGCAGTCTATCTCTCAAATCCCAGCTGCTGCTTAAAATACTGTATACAATGCTCTCTACCCAGTCTACAGCAAGTCATTGACCAAACTACTTGTCTGCCTCTCCCCCCCCCCCCCCCAAATTAGAGTAGCTAACTTAATGAAAAATGATTTTTTTTTCTTTTTGTCGCTTAGGAGGGTCTGCACATAAAGCTCTTATCACCAAGCCACAGCTGTAGGAAGAATCCTTTAATCACAGCCTTCCTCCTTGAAGAAGAATATAGATTTATGACCGGACTTTGGTTACTGAGTGAGAAAGAAATATTGCCAGCAGCCACCATACTACTTCCCATAGGCTGTAAACAGCTTTAATCTGCTTTAGCTGTCATTTTGAAGTCGAAAGATATTAGAGTACAATGTAATTATGTAGTTGTGGGCAGAAGCACAGTTTATTTTCTTTAAACTAAAGTGGCAGAGGCAAATTTGTAGACTGCGCCTAAACAAACAAATCCTCCTCCCTCGGTCTTCCTGCCACCATGGCTGCAACAGTCCCATCCCTTTTGTGCTGCTTCGCTCGCTCTACTCTTCTGCTGATACGCTTTCATGGGCACCCTGGCTTCCCACCACAGGGAAATGAGCTCACACGTCGCGCTCTCTCTCTCTCTCTCTCAGGCACACATAAAAGCAGAATGATTTCTTAGACAGTACAAAAAGCCATTGGAAACGTGGATGCTGGTTTTGTTGGGGTCACAGCAGTGACACGTTCACTCCTGAGATTCCTAGGGCAGGAATCCGCTCCCATAAGCACAGAAGATAATTTCTTGCTTGCTTAGATATGGCATGTCTGTCGCTACACAGAAAGTTTTAGCATAACCTGATTAATTGTCAGTTGTCTTTGCTTTCACATCTAATAAGGCTTGTCAGGAAAGAAAAATCCTACTTAATACAATGCAGACAAAAAGAGACCGTTTAGCTTTTCCCCTCTGCCTGTAGATAAAAAAGAAAGTAGTTCCTTTAGAATTTTTTAGCAGGAAAGACCTGTAAGCTCATGTGTAGAACATGCAACCACCAAGCACTGCACTTATTTGCAAAGTTTCCTGTATTCTAGGTGAATGTTGCAAAACATTAAGTAATAAAGTTATTCTTCACCTGACCTGATGTCTACTTTTGCATGCAAAGTGAAATTAATTCATCAGGAAATAGGAGAAAGACCAATTCTCTACCACAACGCCTCAGTTATGGGCAAATATGTTACCCATTTCTCAAATATTTGCAGCCTTTAAATCTGCCCTTTACTGAAGAAACCTTTACTGTCACTTTCTACCAATATTTTCAAAAGATGCACCTATGGGATCCACTTGAGTGAAGTGGGTTCATAAATGCTTAAGTATAAATTAATTTAGTGTATCATCAGTTTTACTGGAATCTACAGTTTACAAAATTGTAATAAGCATACAGATGTATTTTCTCACCTTATTTATTTCTTTATTAAGTGAACATAATGAATTTACCTGGACTGCTACCGTTGAAGGACATTTGCTTACTGGTCGGAGATTTCAGGGAAGAAAATACTGAACCAAACTTTCCTTTCCAGTGATGCTGATGTCTTTGCACGAGTTAAGACAACAAAGAGCAGATAAATTGCAGTCTTCCTAGATTTATATTGTTCTATGCTGCGTGCTGCATTTTAAAATTCATAGATAGAGGGATCTATTTGCCATCAGCTACACGCTATTACCCTTTCAAAGAGCTACTGTAACTATTACGCAGGACACTGAAGCCTCTCTGGATTTTCATAGCAATAATCTCCTCCTGATTGCCCGAGTTTGTCCACCTCCCAAATTCTATCAGAAAGCTCTTAAAAAGTCTGAGCCCGTTGTGTGCTGAGTACTATCAGTTCAGCTGGTTTTAGGAGGTGCATAGATAAGATGTCATGAATTAATACCACTATAATATAGAGAAAATATATTTGTTCATTCATTAACAAAAGGGAGGGGGGAAAGCAAAACACGGTTTATTGGGTGAATTAAAAGGAGAGCACTGTGCTATAGCACTAGGAGCAGTAATTATCAATTCTGTCTGGAAAGAGAATAAACAGACCTGCAGGGCTTTTTACAGCATCATTTTGCCTCTGTATTCCAGCCAGGCATCAGTCTCCATGGAATCCAAACAGTTATCCAAGCAAATTATTCCTGCTAAGAGCAAGACTTCTCCTAGCAAGCACTTAAGATCTTGGTGCTGTGGGCCTATCAGCAAGATCTATTAGGCTGCAATTCTAATTTCAGAAGCTGAGGAATGTACATCTGTGCTAAATATAAAGCAGTAAAATACAGTGGCATATACACTTCAAGAGCCCTTACTGCTACCCTATAGCTCCCTCACTTCTTTATTCAAATGAAAACGCGAAAGCATAGGAAGTTTTAGCGTCACTTCTGAGCTTTAAAAAAAATGAAATTGCAGAGTAAAGAGGACTGAGGAAAATTCTGGCACAGCCTCAAAATGAAACCAACACAGCTTCAAAGATCTGCTAAAGACAAACATTTTCAATTAACAACTTAAATGATAAATTATTGTGATAATCAAATGGGAATAGGGATTCGGTTTGTATGAAACGTTCAGGAGAGTTAGTGACTGCAAATTTTTCCACGCTTCTCTCCATCAGTATTCACCAATTATTACAGACATTAAAATGGACAGTTAAGCATAATCCCGCACAAAACAGCACCATGGTCATAAAAAACCAAAAAATCCTAAAAAAACCCCAGTCCTATAATTTCTATTGAAGTAGACAAGGATTTTCATTCAAAACTGGCATCTTCTAATGGCAGATATCAAGATAAAGATAACTATCAAGAACATCTTTGTTAGATTAATGTCATAGGAGGGGTCACGCTGACACTTTTTTTGTAGTAAGCTCTATGATTAATAAAACTGCTTAGAAAGTGGTTCATTTAATGACAGACAGATATATATTGTATGACCTAAGTTCTTCGTAAATGCCATCTTGTTGTCAAAATGCTGAGAGAGAAATTTGATATGATTAATGTTCTTTTTTCCTCCCTTTTTCCCCACACTGATCAAACTGAAGAAAGCTAATCCCATTGCCTACATTGAAGCGATTAACAACAAAAGGGTGATTTCTGCAAAACTCAGTCCTCATACCTTAAGAAAACCCTTTCATTTTACTCATTTTTGCACTACAAATAATTAAGGGATATGAATCAGAGGGTTGGAAGAGACTTCCAGAGACCAGTTAAATCTGTTACCCTGCTTGCTGGCAGGAAAGTCGTACATGGAGTTTCCCAGCAGATGTGTTGCTAAAGACCCGCAGACAGGGCCTCTGCAGCTTCCCTAACCACTGTGTTCCAACATTTCACCTTCAAGGAGAAGCTTTTCCTAACATCTGAGCTAAATTTTCTTTTCTCTAATTAGAATTTCTTATCCCATTTGCCATCAGCATGGAGAACACGTGCAGTTTCACCATTATTTTAAGCTTACCCAGGATGACATTTTTGTCAAAAGATGCGATCCCAGCGGCTCTGACTGCACATTCCTGTTGTGTCCCTTGTGATGGCTCCAGTGATTCAACATCTGCCAGTCGAGCTGCTGATCCAGCTGAAAATGAATTGAGAAAAAAAAAATTAAGCAGATCAGTGGCTGCAAGGGAGTAGGAGGTCAGCACAAGGGCTGAAACTTCTCCTGGTGTTCCTGCTACCAAGAAAAACATCTCCAGAGCACCAGCCCAAGATCCTTTCCCACCGAATTTCCACCTAGCCATCTATTTTCTATCCTGTGTTTAGGTACTTGATTATCCCTTGTAAACCCAGCACTTCGCTCTTCTCTTTATTAAACAGAGCCATATGTCTGTAATAGTGCCATATATCTATAATAAAACCATCTATCTAATCATCATTCTCAATCTCCTGCCATCCAGCATTCAGATTTCTCCTAGCTGGTACCATCTGCAAGTTTAACAAGCCTCCTCTCTATCACATTCTCCTCCTAAAAAGAAAATTAAATAGCATCAGTATTAGAGGAAAAAAGTGATGAGTTCCTTAATGTTTCTGTAATTGAGGACATCTGACAAATATTTTAGGAAAAAAACCCACTAGAGTGATGTTAATGCACTGATCAAGGAGAAATTAGGCCTCGCCCCTACCTCATCAGCTGGAATATCAGAACAACTGGAAAATGAATACCGCAAACACAGTGGTTGTGGGAGATAATGAGCTCAGGTTGTCTAGGGAATTAATTCTATTATTTCCTTTCTCACACTAGCCATGATGTGAGATGCAAAACCTGCAGGGCCTACTTTTATTATTTTATTGTAGTTACAACAAATAGAAGCCAAGACTTGCGAAGAAAAGAGAAGGACCACCTTTTAGGACTAATAAAAACAACAAACAGTTGGTGGAAAAACCCTGCAGTTACTTATGGTGTAAAGAAAACCAGTTTTCAGCCTCCTCATGAATATCACCATCTGCATTCAGTAGTAATCTGCCAGCTGTGACGATCCCTGTAATTCTTTGACAAAAAATATTATTGAGATCAAGAGCTACAGTAGACCTAAGATAGTTTTCTTCATGTTAACGTCAGCAAGACCTTCTATTGTCTCCACGGGGAAGAATGGGAAAACTTTGAAAGACATAAACTCATTTCTGGCAAAAAGGGCTAGTAGAAATGTTAGTTGTGACTAACAGAAGTTCGCTTGTGAAAAAAGGAAATTTGTTGAGAATGAAGGGATTGTCAGATAAAAGAATCTTTCTCCTCACAAGAATCTTCCTGATACAGAACCAGAGAGGTAGAAGAGGGAAAAGGAGAGAGACCCATCGCAGCTATCCAAACAGCAGTGCTAGGAAAGATTCGCCACTTTCCATCCAAATTCCTTAACCACTGAGATAAGTAGACATATTGTTTCTCCCTTCCCCCACAATCAATATCTACTCTTCTTTTTTTACCTGCTTCTTAAACCAGAATTATTGTTTCTTATATAAGCCTGGAGAAATGGGGCACTAAATTGGATAGACTACTGGCTAATCTGTTAAGGTGATTCTTGTATTCCTCATGGAGACTGGTTCTTAGAAAGTCGCATTCATAAAGTTAAAATTCATTCCCTGTGGAGAAAAACAATATAAGGCTTTTGTGCCACTTCTAATCCCTACAGCTGTTATGCCGCATAGATATATATTTAACCCATTCATGTGAGTGAGCAGGAGCTTCAGGATTTTGTTCAGTCATTAAACAGACTCTAAAACAGGTTAAAAGACGAAAGAAAGATAAATAACATACTCATTTCACCTACATATGTTAAAATCCTGCAGGACAATTTCTACTAGTAGGAGTGTCACAAACAAAGTTTAGGCAGGTAATTTGCTGTTCACAGGGGTACAGAGCTACCAGCCACTTCCTCGTGTCCCTTCCTCTACCTCAGAGACTGCAAATCAAACACTTGCTTCTTGAATATAACAAAAGCGTTAAAGTGCAGCAGTTTCATTAAAGCACCAGGAAAAAAAAAAAGTTATTTATGATTAGAGCATTATGTGCTAATATAACATTCAACAATTAAAATTACTTGTATCCAAATTTTATTAGAAGTTAATGGCATCTAAAATAATATTGATAAGAAACGATGGAGACTATCTTCCCAGAAGTCTAATTTTGATCCATAAAATTGTTTCATATGTTGGCTCGAAAAATGATAATCTGTATAGTAGGAATAATACATCTCATTCATTGATGATTTTCTGCAAGTTGTATGTTAGTTTTCTTCAAACTCACACAGAAAGCTCAAGAAAGTAAATATTCTCGTACAAACCTGGTAAACAGGTTTAAACAGAGTCTGAAACCAGATCAATTTTCTCTTGTAGGTTTCTAAGAGTACAAAATGAAAAACCAAACCAGACCCCAGACTCGAGCAGCTTTTCATGTTTACGAAGATTTTCATTAGATTGCAGTTCAAACATACCCAAAGATGGCCTCGTTCCATGATCACAGTACCGCAAGGAGTCCTTCTAACCCTTAGGAGCAATGAAAAGAAACTCGGGCTCACTGGCATGCAACAAGAATGAAGCAGTCAACAAGAATTCAGGTAGCTGCTAATTATCCAAGTTTTCCCATAGCTCTGAGAGCTTTCAGAAGGAAGCATTCAGCTCATTTACATGTGTTAGAAGGTGAGCACTTATTAATGGATCTTGAGAGCAGCAGGGGGTTGGTGAATCCGGGAGCACTGAACTGCTCTTTTTATTGCTCATGAAACTTTGCAGTCCTGGGAAGTCTACAGAGTAAAGCAGATACACTGCTCCAATGGGTTATTTTGTTGCTGCTCTTCTTTCATTCCTCACTAAACTCTTTGGAAGAGTCAGAGTAGACCTTATAATACTTTTACAGAGAGAAGTCATTCAGATCATGCCACATGTAGTAAATGCTCTCCGATTGCCCTTTCCTACTGCACCAATCCTCACTTGATACTATAGACAGGACCACATGCAGTTTCTTTGCCTGTGTTTTGCAGAAATTAAGGTCATCAATAAAAGGAGTCATAGCCACAGTGCAGAATCCCTTGATTCACTGCAGGAGGGAATGCTACATCTGAAAGCAAGTGCTGTCATTTCAAATGTCACCCAGTATGTCACCAAATGTCACCTTCCTAGATATTTTTTCTGTAATGACAGTTTGTAGCTATATGTGATGTTTGCTGAACCCCCTGGTAGATCATCTATTATGTTCCACTTGAAGATCAGATGTTAAGACCTTCCTGACATCTGGCAAGTGATTGACCTGTACTTACAACATTATCAAATGAAAAGAAACCCCAAACATCCCCTACACACACACAGGCACACACGTGCGCACATTCGGCAAGACTTTACATTTCAAAAACAATTTCTAATCTAAACAATCTTCCAATCCACACGTGCACTTGACGATCACATCAGCACCTTCACCCATCACTCCCAATCTGCAATCAATTTGTCTGCTGTTTGTGGTTTTTAGGGGTTACTTATTGGGAAAGGTGAGTGTTTCTCTGAAAGCAGAGATTACTCACTACATTTTAAAAATCAAAGTTCCACACGGACCTGTTGAATATGTAGGGTTTGGGACTGGTAGACATCCAAATCTGCTCTTTTTAGACCAAATAGATGTTTCTGAACAGACACACATGGAAATGCATCCTAAATGCAAACAATTAAAAGAATTAGTACAGGAACACTTGCTCCACTTTGTCACTATTATTCATCAGTTTGCATTTATAGGAGGTTCTGTTGTGTGTTTTTGAAGTGTTAATATCATTGCTGGTTTATACTGGCTCATTTTGAATATCAGCCACAGAGCATCAATAACACCCAGAGTACAAGAAAGAGAAAAAGCACCTCATGCACATTTTCACAGGAAATCTAGTAATGTTAAACACTAAATGAAACTCTCAGATATATCAAGTGTCTCATCCTGATATCATCTCCTAAAATTATATATCTAACACCCGTCCTCTGAACAAGCCTTAATTTTAGCAATTTGTTTCTCTAAAAGTGACCTAATCCCTTATCTCCCTATGCGCATCGTAAACAAATGCAGGGATATCTCCATTTGCATTCATTTATTTCTTTATTAGTATTGTTTCTGAAATACCTATAAAAGAAGTGGGTAGTTTTATTGATGACACTCTTCAGGTTTCTTTCCTGACTAACCCACTGTTTACCAATGCTCAACTTCCCTCCCCCAACTTTATTCTTAAAATTCTTAAGATTTGATGCTTCTTCAAAGCTGCCTATGTTTATTGTCCTGACGAGTGCACGGATTTTCTCTCTCCGCTCTACTTTTGACACTGAGCTCAATGATCAGTTGATCAGTCGAGCCTATCTGTCTGGCTGTTGACATTGAGCCCCTTCAAGCTTCTGTTTTCCTGTTCTATTTTTGTATCATTCAGCAATTCACGTTTTCCTCTGAGGTCACTCCTAAAGGTCCATGTGTCATGTTTTTCATTTCTGCCTTGTCAGGAAAATCTTGCCACTGCATCTATCAAAGTAATCATCAGGCCTTGATGTAAGAGTGTGGTTCCTCTCACATTTTTCATTACCAGATAATTTATTAATATCCTCCTGAGCAAGACTAGATTTATCTTGATAAAACAGCTATCAGTGGTGACACAGTATAGAGCACCGAAAGGGTTCAGCTAGTTTGGCAAACGCTCAGAGGTGTCCTTTAGCCTCTCCCATTCCTCAGTCCCTCAGCAAGCTGAAAGAAGATCTTGGATCCTGAGGCTCCGGAGGCTTTTGGCATTGGGCCACGTCAGTGAGGCTGACCCCGGGCCACCCTCCTCAGAGCAGCCCCGGCAGCACATTTGGCTTTCACTTTGCGACACTCTCCGTGCCTGGCATGGAATACGCACCCATTGCATGAAATAAAGATAACATAATAATATACACAGAAACAAAAAGCTTTTGAGTTAGGAATGCCATCCAATATCAAGGAGCTGCAGGCAGTCATTTTACATCTCAAGTTGAACAGCCTCCTACACCGCTCTGGATATTTTCTGCCTAGGCAGATACTCCCTGTTCTTTTAGCAATTGAACCCTACCTATACAACCTTCCCCATTTCAGTCCACTCTTCCTGTAACAGCCATGTCTCTTTTACATTATCTTTGCCTGAAAAAAACCATCGTAAGGCTACTCAGCCAGCTCCCTCCTCTATTATATACTGAAATTAAAGCGCAGGAGGCCCTCCACAAAAGCGGCTGGCTAATGACTCTCCTGGTGGACATTAGGCAAGAGATGCATTTGTGACATGAGTGGCAGCTGTGCAGACACCAGTTTATGTGATTCAGCACAGCTATTTCATTAATTGCATTTCACGGTTCATTTCCTCAGATTACACTCTAAATAAATAAATAAATAAGAACATAAAGCTGCTGTGGTCTCTGAACCGTTCACCAAACAAAAAGAAGGGAAAAAAAAAAATTCCCTTATTTTAATTGGCTTCCTACATATTTTTCTATCTTAGGTGTTTTTTAAACTGTAAAGTAAAAAAAGAAAATAAATTGCATTTA
Source organism: Cuculus canorus (assembly GCF_017976375.1). Taxonomy (NCBI): domain Eukaryota; kingdom Metazoa; phylum Chordata; class Aves; order Cuculiformes; family Cuculidae; genus Cuculus; species Cuculus canorus. Next base: position 5,425,482 of record NC_071415.1, on the reverse strand, counting down.
TATTCTGTTGTCTAATTATCTATTCAGTTTGCCACAGAGGCTTGGTAACTTAAAGAACCCTGCTATGAGGAAGCAGCCTCTAATGAAAGTGAAGACATTGTAGAGGCTTACCTAGAAACACGATGTACCTATATCTGCTGCTTTACATGTTTACATTTTGTGGCTTAAATTTAACAGAAAAACCCATCTTGCACAGTCACAGGAAATCAATAGCTTAGTTTAAAACCTGGCCCTTTATGTATCTTCACAACTATGTGCATAATGGAGAAGTAATTACAGGAAACAATTAAAAATGGAACACAGAAATGGAAAAATTTCCTTCAATTCAAGTCAGTTAAGTGAGTGCTCTAAAAAGACATCCAATTCACAGCTGAACATATAGTGACAGCATATAGTTCAGCACCACAAAAGAACGTCAAAAGCATCCAATATGGTCATGAATTTTTCAAATTAGATGTTACGGGAGACTGTCCTAAAAAATTATTGTTTGATAAAACAGAAGTTTTCACATCAGAAGGTATAATTTAAAAACACCTTCTGTAAGGAGCTTTTCCTAACATTGACATGAGTGTGAAACCTGGAGCCAGTTCCAGTGGTTGTTGCCGGAACCTTTGCCATTCGTAGCCAAAAATCGAGCTGAATCAGACACCACAACCCTTTAAAAATCAAGATCTGTATTTTTTTCAAAAGCCTTCTCTTAGGAAGTTTTTCAGGTTTACAGAGGAAGAGCTGCACTTAGGAGTAGCCCTCAGCCTTGCTGCGCAGAGCCAGGTAGGAACGCGGGCTCAGATCTTCATTTGAAGTTAGTCAGAGCATGTTCTAGATAAAAACCTTATATAGCAGAGAATCACTCTTTGGGAGAAAATGAACATTGTCTCAGAGAGCTATATTTGGTGGAGAAAATATCTAGTGCTACTTTTTGTTTGGTTTGGGTTTTTGTTGGTGTTGTTTGTTTTTTTAAATATGCAGGTATTGAAAGCTCCACGTTTGCAAAAAATTGAGGGTGAACATATTTAGGAAAATATGGGACAGGAAGTCTGGGCAATTGCTGAGTTATAATCATGCATCTACTATAAATATCCGCAGTGTGAAAAAGGCACTCTTTCTCTCTGTTTTTCAGTGCTGCTGTTAAGCACTAAGCTTTTTTGTGGTTTCTTTTTAGTAATCAGGATCTCTCGTACTTTCCGGACAGATGGCCATTCACACTTCAGTGCTCATTTAAACACATACGTCAATGATGACAGAACATTTCAGCTGAGAACAGGCCAATGTAATCTTCCAAATTCAAAGCTATCTGTCATTTTTGTTGGTTATATAAAACCAGAGTCAAAAGAAAGTAGGACTGTTCTTATTCGGAAAGCTAGAAAGAAAATGGAAAATTCCACCTGGCTTGCTGTCAGCATGAAGCTCAGGCACGGCTATTTAAAATGATTTGAGAAGGTTTGAATGTCTAGCCTCTGCTGATCCATTGGCAGTTGCTCTTGGGACCTGCTAAGAAATGGGAGAAGCTCATATCAGATTAGAGAATGAATGTTGGGCCTTGCAGGCTGCTCAGAGCTCCCTCAAGACCATTAATTTTATATATCCTCTTCAGATCCATCCCATGTTTATAATGTGATGGTCCTTTGTTTGTTTCTTAAGGTATTAGATAAGTACATGCCAGCAACTTGCAGCCTCACTCTGCAATACACAAAAGACAAATTGGAAACGGAGGACAAAGCATCTTCCCGAGTCCGACGCTGATCCCCTGTGCGGATGCAGTACTTATGTGGATAAATAGACAAAATTATTTTCCACTGCTGTCAAGCCAACATCTTGGGCAACAAGAAAAACATTTAAATTTAATAGCATTCTCTTCAGCTTCAGGGTAGACTATGTGTAAGAAATGGAAATCTGAACATGAAAAATAAAAATCTATTCAGGACATTTCGGGCTCCTGTCAGTCACAGGAAGAACTTGTATTCTGCCAGGAACATCTACTTAACTGAACTTATCAGAAAATGATTTTTTTTTAGTTCAAATAAACTTTACAGGAAAACTTTTGGGACCTGTGCCAAACCTAAACCAACCTATGAGCCATTTAAAGTTCAATTAATTAGTAATTAGGAGGACAGAATTAACACAGGGGAGCTTTTAAGTGAGTGTGTATGTAATCAGCCAATAATTATCAACACAGCAACAGAAGTGTGACACAGTATGAGCTTCCAGCATATTCACCTAAGTGTGTAAAGATAATGAACATAGCAGTGGCTGAATATTTTAGCTTGTCATCTGTGTGAATCTCCAGTAAGTCTGCTCCTGCGATTTGTACCTAAGCTACTAACCACAAAGATAAGGAGACTCCACGGAGAGTAAAAATTTCCCTAAACTTACAACATCATTTAACAGCTGGGTTTCAAAAGTGTATTTTTCAGGAGTTCTACCAATAATTGAGACATTTATTGTACCGTATATTCGTCATTTTTGCCTGCAAAAGATTTCTCATTGATAAACAAAGCGCAGCAGTGAATCAACAGTCCAGTCAGCTCCTAAACACATGGTTCTTACAACTGAAAAACAAAAGCCGTGAAAATCACTTAGGTCTTAAAAAGATTCTATCATTCTGAAAGTAAAATCTGCGAAAACTGTAGAGTTTAGGGAACGCATTTTACTCGTCAGTTAACCGACTTTATGCTGCGGTGACTTATATCATCAGAGCAACCACTGTTATCCTGCTTTGGAAGACCAGCAGCAGCGGTACTAGAAACCACTAGTGCCTTGCACAAATGCAGTCATGATCCTTACGTAAGGATCGTGAAAGATCGAAGAGAATAAGTACTTGCAAAGGGTAGAACACGCTGGTGAGCAGCTGGATTTAACTTTAGTCTTGTGGTTAGGACCGGGAAACACTCCTTAAACAAACCTGTCCTGTCAAACACGTTGTGAAATAGAAGAGCCTGACCCAGACGGATCCGTCAAGACATAACAGAGTGACTCTACAGAGCAGCAGCTTTAACAAACTAGAGGAATTGACCCAGGATAAGATTAGCTCAATAGGCAAGTGGTAGACTGTGAGCACCTGATTGAGCTGGAACAAGACAGAAGATGAGAATAAAATACACTTCAAGCTTCTTGCAGAACCCGTTGCTAAACTTTCTGGGAGAAAAGATAAATTTGAAGGGAGAGAATAATTAGCTTTTCTCCTGAGTTGTAATTCGTAATTCATTCTGACTGAAGAAAAAGGAGAAGGCTGAAGGTATCTGAAAGAATCTCTGTGCCTCACCTTTTTAGCTTTTTCTGATTTAAGCTCTCTCTTATAGCTGGTGGGAGCATTTAAAGTGGAACATGCAGATAGGAGGATAGGATGGTCAAGGCACGTGTTCTTTTTACAAACTGTTTTTGTGTATTTTATAACCTTCTGTGGTTCAGGCATCTGATGAGGTCTGCCACATCTGGTTGACACTCCTCTATAAGAGCACTGGCAAAGGAGAAATTCCTTCTGTGTGAAAAATATATATATATTTAATAGAAAACTTCAATTTAAAATTAATTTCATCATAACTATATGGAAATGTTATCCCTCTCCTGGAAAGTAACACACTGTGCCTTCTGCTATAAGTGTGATATATTTTGCTTATGCAATCACTGGCAAAGAATTGGTTAATAGCCACTATAGACTTGGGTGCAATATACATCAAATATTCCAGATCTCCTCTGAGCAGATCAAATTGATTTACCACTCATTAGTAGGTATTAATTAGATAAAGAATTACTAAATACTTAATTGGAATGTCTGTTTGGGGGCTGTTTGCTTTTCACTTATGAGTGATTTGGCACTCCCATATGTTTTAAGACTGTTTATGAGAGCTCCGAATATCATTTTGTAACCTTCTAAGTCATCACCCATAAACATGTATTTTGAAATCCAGATGAAAGAACAAAATGACATAAATGAGCATTATAGCAGTACTTAGATGTGCAAATGAGTTTGTTATGGTGTCCCCCCCAGCAGACAGTTAAAGAAGTGAGGGCAGTCCAAAGCCTATTGGCCTGATTTGAGTTTTTTGAAAGGTACCTTTCAGCCAAACCGAGGGATCTGTCTGTTCGGAAACCTAAGTTGAAAGATTATGATCTGTGATGTTTTTCTACATACAATTAGTGAGTTCACTACATTCCATCTCAGCACATTCTTCTATCAACTACAGCACTTTTCTTAGTCTCAGATTTTTTTGTACACTTCCGACTGCATAGTTACTACTGATGCCTACTAATTAGGCAAATATTGAGGCTTCAATCCATCAATAACATCAGATCAATTCCTCAGCAGGAGACATTAGCTTTTATGGCTTTTGATACAGGTTCTTCTGGTGATGCCCATCAGCTCACAGGAAAGGGGGAAAGTCAATGTTCAGTACTCACAAATACTCTGTTAGTCACCTGCCTGTTGCAGTCACTGCACCATCTCAGTCACGCACACAAAGTAGTCAGATTGTCGTTGTTTTTTTCAAGCCTGAACCATCAAAGTGCCATTTCAAGCCATCACTTGACCCGAACTGCTTAAAGCAGTCAGTAGCAACAGAAAGAATTTGCTTGGACTATCCAATTATTATTTGCGGAGCAGTTCTGTTCAGCAATATTAATAACTGTACAAATAACAAAATAACTTCTTGCAGTTTTGCAAGATGTAATTCTCTTTTAATACCCGACTTTCCTGTACTTTAATAAATTCATTGAAAGCCCTTTTTTAATTATTAAGCACTGTAGCTATAAAAAGTGAGAAAATGCCTTGGATATTGCCTATGGTTTAAATATCATAAACAAGAATTTTGCCTTTCAAATGTCAGTTGTCAAACATTTAAAGATGTTAGTGACTACGTTGCCTAAACTGCTTTAAAAATATCAGTCTATGGATATTACCAATGCAGTCCATATTTCTACTTTCATTTGTCCCACACTAATGTGTACAGGACAGCCAGCTGAAATTTAAATCATTATAGGAGAGAAAGCACAGCCCCATTCACGCAAGACTCATCCGGCAATGATTACCAATTTTTTTTTGTACTTTCTTAGTGCCCAGGACACTTGACGCTTACACTACTAGCACCAAGAATTGCTCTGAAGCCCTGCTACCAATGGAATAACTATATAAAATCCATATTTTGCACGTTGCTCAATTTTTTTTCTCATAGTCAAATTTAGAACCGAAATGTTTCTAAGAATATTTCTGCGCAAATGGACTCTTCCCTATTTTCTTCAAACACATATCACAGAAAACCTGAATGGCAACTCAGTTACACAAATGTGAAGTTAACAAATGAACACAATAACCACAGAAGATGTGAAATCATGGGCTGTGACTCACTCGGTGAAGATGTACCTATTTTTCTCTAGAGAAAGATGTTTGCGTGACACGTCAACAGAAGGTCGGTAACCACTAGGCAGGGTCGCTAGGAAGAAAGACGTCAAAGGCTAATGAATCTTTTGGAAAAAAAGACTTTTAAGTGACAAGACTGTCCCCACACAACCTAAAGTAGCTTTGAAGATACTTGAAGCTCTATTTCTTCAGGTAAATCAGAACCCCCTAGCAAAACTAGTAACTAATGCCAGCATAGTACGGTGGAATTTTCGTTGTAAATGGATCAGGAAAAAGGGATTGATTTTAACAGGATAAGAGATTGTTCCTGATAAAATTACCCCAAACTTCCAGGACATTTTTGTCTAAGTTTTAAGTAAGTATCTGTAGGTTTTTTTGTGGAAGAAGAAAGAAAACAAACTTCAAGTTTTAACTTGCTTGTGTTTCCTGAATGGTAACTTACATTTACCATTATTGCAGTGCTTGACTAACATCTTTTTCTACCTCATACCCTGAAAAACAGTTTGGAAAATTTTGAAGCACTATTTCATGTGGAGAGTAGTCTCCTAAAATGCTAGAATCCAATCTACAGCCATATTAGTTCTGTAAAACAACTCACTATTTGATTATCAGATGCACATGCCAACCCATAAATTAATATTAAAGTCAGTGATGGGACCTGAACCTTGATCTGGTGGCTTCCCAGGTGAGTGCTTTGCACTCGAGGTAATAGAGTAATTAGACAGCTTTTCCCTCTGAAGGATAATTGCTAATACACGTTGGCTGTTGCAGAGGAATCCCTCCTGAGGAGCAGATACGGGTTTCCTTTTTCATTAAAAAAGAAACTTAACTTTTTCTGTGGTTAACCTTCAGCATATTAAAATGCTTAGTGCCTGAGATAGATAGAAGTGTTCCTCTAAGTAACAAACAATTAAACACAGCAGACAAGTGGGATAGTAGCACTATGGTTCTGAGACAAATCCACCGTGGATTACATCTAGGTAAAAGCAGCCTTGCTAACTATTCTGTACAGGCATAACCCACAGAACTGCAAGTCAGCATAGAACTAGTACAGTTATTGATAAAGTTAATAAATCCACATGATCCACTCATTAACAGTTTGTACTGCACCCACGATTCTAATTTTTCAGAGATGATACCTCTGTGAGATGTGTCACGCTACATATTTACACATTTCTCTGGTACATAGAGCAATGGTTCATTTTCCTCATTTTTCCTGAGCTTTGCTCCTGCTTTTGGAGAGTCATAAACTCAACAATACATATGCATATATATTTATTAAATAGATCAGATCAAGAAATGTCATTTTACCTAAGCCTATTCTAATCTCAGCAAGACTACCCTGATCCATAGAAAGACAGAAATATTGCATATACTGAGTTTTAAAAACTATGCTCAGAATTCCTAATAGATCAAAGAAAAAAGTACAACTTGTGAATACAGACTACAAAACCATATCAGAAGTTCAGAAGTTTAGTCCACTGAAACATGCAGATGCTTTCCTATTAAACCAGATTTAGAGTCTAAATCATTTGGGTCTGATCTCGTCTTCCCTCGTATCTTCTGTGATCATTAGCATTTTGAATACTAAGTGTCCAGTGGATATGAAATACTGCTAGTCTATTGAGCCTCAGAATATAAATACCAAGATTTTATTTTCCCGGTTTCCTTTTAGCTATTTTTGCTTTCGGAAGCACAACTTAAGATATATCTTAATATATTATAGGCGAGTGTGTTATATTGCTGGACAGATTCCATGGGCTTCATCTGTCTGGTTACTTTGAATGAGAGTAAGAAAAATACCTTCAACTCTGTTTCAGTGCCAATGTGAGATAGATTTAAGCAACAGAGCATCCTTTCCTTAATTCCATTTTTTTGGATTTTTTTTGCCTTATCTCACAAGTTTTCTATAGCATCTCTTTCTTCCTACATCTTTCCAGGCTGAACTGGCATTCCTGGAACTGTCAATCACAAAGATTTAAGGCCACTTCCAGAAAATTTGAACTATCAGCAAGTGGCGCGTCAGCTGTAGTAGACGGAACCATTTACAAATTTCATTAAAAAAAGAGAGGGTATGGTTACTGACCTCTGGAAACGGAGTGAAAACCCATTACGGCATTTTTGATTACCATCCCCGACTGCACAGAAATTTTCTACTACACAGTAATAAAACACCTTTTTGTTTTCAGGCTGCACTTCCCCATAGAACTACTTTAGAGTCAGCATCAACAGTATACTGGTTATGTCTACGCTGGTTATGTTTTCCAGAATAGATGTAAAGTCAACGTTCTGTCCATAAATATTTACTGATAACTGTTCTGTGGTTTGTACACATTTGGAAGTATTAACTTGCATGTTCTATTCAAACTTCAGTTTGAATAACGACATAGGCTAATAACTTTGACTTTTTCAAACAGATAGGTGGTTTTCTTGAAATTCTTTTCGTAAATAAATATCCACATGTTTATAAACCTGATATTTCATTCTGATAATAAAAGGCATGATTCACTTCTTATTTATGTTCTTCCTCCATGGATCTGCTCCCGCACATCCTCACAGATAATCCCTTGATAGTTGTAGCTACTTGGAGAGTACGTAATTAGCAGTACAAGTGTGAGGTAAGGCTATGCCATTGTACTCATGCAGATGGGAATTAGAGAGACAAAAACACTAAGGCCCACATCTTCAAAATTATTTATGCACCTGTCTTCATAGATCTTAAATACATTCACGGATTTCAAAGCAGCGCATCCATAATGAAACAGAAAACTGAACCAAACTTTCTGGAACCTCAGATTAGGGATATTTTCTATTCCCAAACGCAGCAAGGTAGCTCATGCCAAATTTGCTAGTACTGTGCAGGACCTCAGAGCCCCACGGCCCCCGTGTTTGCACAGAAAGCAGCACATGTGCAAGCACGCAGACTTCATCACGGGGAGGGGATTTAGAGTTTTATGGATTAAAAGCTGTGGAGAGGCAGATTTCCATTACAACATAAAGCAAACAAAGGAGAGCAGCAGTGAGAACTCTCACTATGCCACCTCACTGCCAATGATTCTCAGGAAGGACAATTAATGGAGGCCTCGCATCTGCATATTCATCAGTCCTTTTGCTGAGACTGCCAACATGAATAACTATGAAAGCTGCTTGTGGTGCTGGCTGACAACTGTCCTCCGAGAATCTGATCAAGAGCAGCGTGACCTACAAAACTTCATTTTACAGATGGGAGATTTTTGGGTCCAGTTTGGGCCTTCAGAACTAAATTGGCTTAAAATGAAGTTCAGCTTTGGGGATGGATTGGTTGCAGTTGTTAGAACTGCAGCTGGGAAGGCTCTCCGGGACGCGAGAAGCCCCTGTGCAAGACCTCTTTATTAAAAATGCTGTGTGGATATTTTGGAGTGGGAAACTGTTTAACAAATTCTGCATCTTCGTCTGTTGGCAGGTTACAACTCTAATTTATTCATCACTACTTTATCTGCCAAACTCTTTCCAATTTTTACTCTATTAATTGGACACCAGCAGTGTACATTATGAGTATCTGATATTCATCCTATTGTTTCCGATTCTCCACTGGGTGAGGAGAGTTCTTGGCAGCCAGCTTCTACTGTGACCCTTCAGGCTTCCAAGTTCTGCATTAACTTTCTGATGAACATTCTCTAGTAGTCACTTAAATTTTACTGTTTCAGCAACATTACTGCCATTAAATTTACTTGTCTGAATATTCACAGAAGGCAGCCCCAAAAATATAAATATGTCACTGAAAATAAATGAAGTTTAAAACATGTATTAATCAAATTTTTTTTTGTTATTTGAATACGAAAAGTAATATTTCAGTCTGTCACATTGTTGATGGCAAGGTATAGATAATATTTTGGTCAGGCAGGCATTGTTTTCAAGTGTTTTCAGTCGCAATCTTTTATGTTTCAACCCTTGTGTGCACTGTAGCTTTATTACAGTTCATTTGTGAATCTGGATCTGAAGAAACCATTAGTTAACACATCAAAACTGATAGTAAACATACTGACAGAGTCCTTCTTAAACCCAAAATTTGTTTATAATATTGCTAGAGTTATTTTTTCCAGTGTCTATGATCCAAAAAAGGAGCTTATATATAAAAACCTGTGTGGGCTTGCCACGATTTGCTTCACCGACCTGCATTTTCTGACTGCATTACTAAGCATTATGTTTGGCACGGACATTTTAATCTACCTTACACAGAAAGAGAGGGTTTTCTGGTTTTATCTCAGAACTGCTGAAAGTCATATTTTAGTCTATTTCTTTGAATCTGTTTAGATGAACTTGATAATTATTAAAGCTCCAAAGCGTGTTATAAAGCCTTCCATTTAGATTTATCTCTGCCTTTTAAAAATCTGAAAGACATGCTGGTAGAGAACATATCATCCATGTGACATAATGACCATTCAGTAACCAAAGAGGCAATTGCCTAGTTGATGTTAGCAAGGAGTTGAGGAGGTCAGCATGACAAGATGAAACAGAATAGATTCTGCATGAAGCCAGGGGCTCTACGTCTGCTTTGCACTCATTCCATTAATCTAAAATCACAGACTCAACAGATCCATGAATAAGGAGACCAGACATCCTTCAGGTTTTGTTGGTGTAGTCGTTGAACATGGAGCTCTTATACATGGATGTGGAGATTACTGAGGGGGACAGGGGATAAGGGAAACCTATCTTCAAATGTTTTTTGATTGATTATGCAATAGAAATGAGCGTTTTGTTGGGTTTGAAATGGGAAAACCAAAACCAAACACAAACAAATCAGTGGTTTCTGCTCACTGTGACTTTCTAAATTTTATTATTCCTCTGGGGATGTTCTGGTTTTACATGATTTTGTATTTCCCTAATTTTTCTTAGCTGCCTTTAAATGTTACTGTAAATCCCTTCACCCATTTCCAGCTTGGCAAATCAGCTTTCTGTTTAACCCTTTGTAACAAACAAATTTTAAAGACGCTCTTCTCCATTCATTTTACTTTCTAAGTTACCAAACAAGACCCTTGGGATCACTAAGGACACAAGGAAAATTTTCAGGCCTATTGCCCTGATCACGTTTGGGGCTGAGTAACTGCATTTCATGCATAGTGCATGAACATGTGGAAGAATCTCCTCTTTGCACTGTCAGCTAGACACAGCCCTACACATCAAACTGTTATTTTTCAGACTGCAAGGGATGCTTTATGGAGAGAAATATATATCTGCCAGCAAAGCATTTTCCAAATGAAGATGGAGCATAAAACCACCCTGCAAGTAACACAAACTGGTAATGGTGACATTTTGCAGTATAACTGCATTTTCTAGCACAGTAATAAGAGGTAAAGAGCAAGGTTTTCATGTGCATGCAATGGAAGGGAAAGATGACAGCATTAGTAAGCTGCTTGTGCTGGAAAAGTACAGGAGAGGCCTCAGCAGTGTCAGGAAGGATTTCTTCCTGGCAAAGAGAATGTCTCCTGGCTTCCTCGCTCTGCAGCCCTACCAGCCGGGTACCGCAGTGGTAAGAGGGATCATGCCCTTTGCTTGTCAGTCCCACCACTACGGCTGCAAGCAAGCATCCAGATCACAAACAGAAGTTGTATTTACAATCGTGATGCTCCTCTTTCCTCTTTTGCAATCATTTCTGTCATCTTCTCTTCAAGGAAACAACACTGAGTTGTAACAGAAGCAGCATGTGTGAGCCACTATCAAGTCATTTTTCCTTTCTCCCCAGGAAAGAGCAAATAATATCATCACTGGTGCAACTGAAAAATGAGTAAAAAAGGTGTGTTTTTCAAAACAACAAAATCTGCTGCTACAATAGGGAAGGAAATAAGAGACCTTGCTACAAGGAATGTTTTACTCAACACATCACCTGCTTTAAACCACTTACCATTTTTTCCTGCAACTTTAAACAAAGGTTTAAAGTATTTGTAGAGGTGATTGTTTGTCATGCAAGTAAGTGGGTCAAAGTCTCTATACTCAAAAATCTAGATCATGGTCATTTCTTATTATTTGACTCTGCCATGGTAAAGCAGAACTTTCTAGATTTGCTTATTCTGTAAAAATTAATGTAATAGTCCCCCCCATAGAGTGCGAAAAAAAATTACCCAGTATTTTTTAGCCACGCTGAGAAAAACAAAGAATGTTTAGTTACCTAGGAGGAACAGAACATGGTATTGATAAGCTTGTGAAACCAAATGTTTAGATTTCACAACACTTGGTAAGAAGCAGAAAAGCCATAATGATATAAACCTGTGAGAAACGCAAAAACATAACAACACTGGGAAAAGAAGAATCTATGTAAATCTAGCTCTTAGATGGTAACAAGTCTATTTTCAAGGTCTGGACACTGAAAATGCTGTCAGAGGGCTAGACTCACTTCAGAAACTAAATAAAAAAAGTCTGTGACTGTTCACACAAATTTAGAAGTCAGTTGAGAGCTGAATAGAGACAAGACTTTCCTTTTTCTTGTCTTGTCATCCCACACTGAATTATTTGAGCTTCTTTTTCATTTAAGGGAAAATTTCAAGACATCTGCCTGATTATAGAAAATGTATTAAAATCCCTAGATCAAAGCATTAATGAACCCCAGTGCAGAAGTTGTTCTTTTCCCCAGGCAGTTTCTGCAGACTTGTATAGCTGTCCTTGTTTATTTAATCTTTCCTCATATGGACATTTTCTATTGTGTTCTTTTCTGATTTCCTACCAACTCCTAAAGTTCTACTTAGTGTTTTGGCAGCAAATCAGCACTAACCTGATGTCTGAAGAGAACAATTTACAATGACTTTAAAATGTCTTTTGTTAGTGGCAATATTTAACTTGGAACCCATAATGACATAAGTAAAGTTAGAATTACTTTCCTCTCTATAAACAATACTTTGAATTAATTGTCCAATAACTCAATATTAAGTGATCCTCCTGTAACTTTTCCATGTCTCCAACAGATTAAATTGTCCTGCATAAATTAACATCAAGCAAACTTGGACAGAGAATCTCTCTCTAAATACACAGCACAAAGTTTAGCACAGAACCCTGTGAGACCTCATTAATAACCTCTGTCCAGTTTGAAGAGTGAGCATTTATGCCTGTCCTCTGTCTCTACTTGTTAACCAGTTATTAGTTCACAGGATTAACTTGCCCCTCTTCAAAACACCTCTGCTGACAAAGTTTTTGGCAATTCCGGTTTGTTATACTGCTCTGATCAGCCTTAGCACGTTTGCTGTTGGCATCTCCTGTTCTACACCGTCTCTATGAGGGTACAGACCAGGTTCAACGTTGCTGTCATGAAAAGGATATCATACACCCAAAACTTCCACTCTCCTACACTTTTGTCCACAGGGAATTTAGAGGTGTTGTGGAAAACACATACATATTTAGCTATTATCCTTCCATCTGGTAGGGTGTAACCTGTATTCATGAAGCATCCCCATGCAGAAAAAGCAGAAGATGCGTTTCTGTCCTGTTACCGGAGACTGCTTCAGCATCAGATGGTGACACAGCTGTTTTTTCAAAGTATCAGTATCTGAACGGTTTCTAACTGTCAATGAGGACAACAGACTGCAGTCCCAGATACCTCCTGTTGCCGCTTGGGTCCCAGGGAGCTACCAGCACTGCGGTCCCGGTGACAGGAGTTGCCAAGCGTAAAGTTGCTGGAGTCAGGACTTGCTTATTCTTTTTTCGTTTGTGGGCCTTTGAGGTTTTGACACGCTGCTCGGACCCAGCCATCTGAACTGCTGTCTCCCCTAGCAAAAGGGAGCAGCCAGTATTCGATGCAGTCACACCATGCATTCGTGAGCTACAGTTCTTTCTAAGACACTCAGAGTATTTGTAGCACTTCCCCGATCAGTTGTAACTGAGATCGTCATCTGAGTAGAGCAGCCGCCTTGCTATATCCTGGCAAAGCAAAGAGCCCTTCGCCAGGAGCAGTTTGTCAGTTGGTACACAGGTAGTTTTTTCCAGTGTGGTGACTGACTGGGATGCTGGAGAGGAGGGCAGAAGGACTCAGGGTGCTGTCAGGATTGCAGAAGAGAGGAAGAGAATGGGAAGGGGAACACCAGGCACATGAGCATGTTCCCGAGAAAAGGGTGGGTGGGTGGGCAGGGCAGCGTTAAATGGAGATGGAAAAGGAGGTTGCAGTACGTGGAGAATGCACACATGAAAAGTGTTTGAAAGAGACATGCAGGGGATTTAAGATAAAAAAAAAAAAAAACAAATCATAGGAAACCAGACTAACAGTCATCTCGGATACCAGACATTCTCAAAGAGATAAGGGTCTCATCATCTACCCCAGATGATTCTTTTTTATGTTGCTGATTGTTAATTCCAACATCTCTGGTGTAATTTCAGATTCTGAATTAATCCTCATGCACTTTTAGGAGGTAACTATCATATTACTCCTTGAAATCACTGATTAAATTCACCGTATCTTATACAAGAAGCATGCTGACATCCTGAGGAACACTTTTGTTACTTCTTGTTCAAAGTACTTCAATATGCTTGATTTGTTTTGCCTTCCTAACTTCTATGTGAACTGTTTTGCAGTGTTCTAGGATACAGCACAGTCTACTCCTTGAGTTTTCTACTACTTTGATTTTTCCTATTCTGTGTTTCATATTTCGACCACACATTAAAAAGCTAATGTTAGCCTTAGTGCAAAGCCAATAACGTAACTGGAAATGTTTCCCACCCCACTTCTCTCATGGTCACCATCCAAGGCAGTAGTTAAACCTGGCTCGCTACTAAATGCTGTAAAACACAGAAAGATTCGGCCAAAGCCAAATAATTAAATGATTATTTTTTCCTCATGGATTATCCGTAGTGAGTCTCGTAAATCCATTCGCACCGCACTGTAGATGGCTGATCTGCATCAGACAATATAACTGCAATAACCATAAAAGAATGTGCTCCATACTTAAATATCTTCACAACTTTCATTATATATAATTACAAAGCACAGAATAATAGAATAGTTTGGGTTGGAAGAGACCCTGAAGATCATCCAGTTCCACCCCCTGCCAGGGGCAGGAACACCTCCCACTGGACCAGGCTGCCCAAGGCGCATCCAACCTGGCTTTGAACTTCTCGAAGAGGCACATGCAAAAGAATGTACTCTGTTTCCCTAGAAGAAAAGAATCCCAATATTCCCAGACTTTTGTGTTAATTTATAACACAGAATGGTAGATTCAGGATTTGCTAGACCTTAATGTAATCAATACCGAAAACGTTATGCTGACATATTATAAAGAAAAGCCAAACACTCGGCTGTTGTGGTGGAGTGGTCAGGAAGGCAGCTGACCCCACATGCGTTACTGCTGACTTTTAGCAACATTATTAGGGCTTCAGCCAGATTCAGAGACACAACTACTTTTAATTTTAGGATCAGGCCTTGTTACTGAAAGCTGATTTTCTCCTACCGCCTATGTTTTCCCCCCTGCAAAAATAGAAAAAGGGCAAGACAGGATTCTGCCTCCTCTACATCTCCCAGCCTTGAGGTTCCACCCGAGTTCAGTTCCTCTGAAGCCCTGATGGACTCCAGGGGTGAGACACAAACTTGTGACAAAAAGCTTCTGCACCCATGAGGGTTTGCTGTGAGAGCAAACACGGTGTTGTGAAAAGCAGAGTTAATACGATTTGGATGAAGAATCCATTTCAAACTATCCTCCTTGGTTTTTGAATGTAAATGTGACGTACTCTCAACAGAAGGCACTTTAATAGCCCTGCGTTTGTACAGGTGGCTTATAAAACATATATGCCTCTTCCCCAGCAGTGACTATTAAAGAGAGCAGGTAATACACAAACACGTGATCAAGCCTACTGCCTGAAAGTGTGGAACAATTAAGGTATTTTATTGCATGTTCTTCTTTGTTTAATTCCGGTATAGTTACAAAGTTATAATCTGAAGTGCCTTAAAACCTAAGGAAAAAAAAATAGCACACTGTTCACCTGAATAAAAGTATGTTGTTCTTCACTTATTCTTTTAAAAGTTCTGAAAAATAAACTAACAATAGCCAACAAAAAAGAGTAGTGCAGCAGACAGTAATCTTCAGATAAGTAAGTGTAAGAACACTGCCACCTTAGTATGCAGAAAAAGACAGGAGAAGAAGGTATACATGAACGTTCATTCTGTTCTCTCTAATTATTCAAAACATCTTGTATTTCAGCTAACAAAGTTCTTACATGCAAGGTTGAAGGTGTAAGGGTGAGAATGAGAATGAGTCTAGGCACTTTGATTAGTAACCTTCATATTGATTTCATTTGCTATTTGGGAGAGGAGAAAAATTATTCCCATTTAAGTTTTAAAACCTAAAGCCAAAACAGTTTCATTTATTTAAATGACAAAACTAGTCACAGAAGAAAAGATTAATTTTTTGTTAAAGTGCTTTGCAATATAAAAAGATCTTCGGCAAGCTTCAAAATAATCGTACGGCATTTCTTTTTTTTCCCCCCTAATATCATATATAATACATAAACTGTAAACAGTTCCTTCATTTTGACAAATACTTCAAATACTTCAGTAGGGATAGAAAAGTGATGGCAAAATCTATACCATAACAGATGACCAAACAACAGTGTTGACTCTCTCTGAACTGCTACCTAAGTAGATTCCGTCCTTGCAAACACTTTTGCATTATATATCTACTATTCTTTTTTTTAAGATCATGTTCCCTTAAAGCATCTCAGACCATACAAGGCTAAAGACACCTACCCATCCTGAAATCTGATGTCATCTGACCCATGAAGCATGGCAGCTTCAAGAACCATATCGACTTGGATATTTCTTGATTTTTTGATTAACAGTCCGTGTGATATCATTCCTGATAACAAGCAAATCTATGAAACACAGCTGTCGCCCACACTCTCTGTATAAACAATACGATTCCACAAAACTAACAACCTGTTAAGCTTGTTTGCAACAGCCTTCATTGAGTGAGTCTAGAGGAAGAAAATTAGGGCACATTTGCAACTCAGATAAGCTTGAAACTATACAACTCTTTAAACCAATATAATAAAACCTGCAAAAGCAATTTTCAGAGCGAGGAACAAGAAAGGACTGGTTAGTAGGTATATTCCAAGGCAGAGGTTCACCAGGTAATTGCATACTGAAGCCTCCAGAAGAAAGAGACTTCCTAAGTGGGAGGGCAAAACTCACAAAACTAGGTTTTTGGTTTTTTTTAGCAAAACGGCCGTGATAGCACGCTAAAATATTCTGATTCTTTGGTGGGAAAGATGATGCTTATATACTGTTACTGAAAGATATTTTTATGGATCTAAACAGAAACTCCCTGTGCTTTCAGGGTTGAAATAGCATAGCGTGAGGAGCACAGCTGTTGCTCAGAGTCTAGTCAGAAAACGTCGTCTTTTTAGCTTTATAAATCAATCTAGTTGAGGCTTTCCTGCTTTGACACAATGTTCTAACCTCAGAGAGGGAATTTTGCGATTGGGTGAGAAATGGAGGGTAACAGATTTGCTGAACATTTTGCATAGCAAAAGAGGAGACCTGGCTGCTTTCTGATTGCACTCTCTGCGGCTGAACAGGTTTCTGTTAAAATAAATGGCAAACCAAGCAAAGAGAGCTGACAGAAGAACAGAAAGACACCTCAAGTTGTAAGAGCAAAGCGGAGAACACGACATTGTTCTGCAATCACTTTATTAATCCACAACAAGTCTTCTTGAACTTACATTCTCATTTGCAATGACTGCAAATCAGATGATCCACCAAAACAAGGCTATTTGGAGCAGCCCAAATGGAGCCTTACAATGGATTTTTTAAACATATGTGTGTCCCATGACCTTTATAATGAATCATCCTAACGTCTCATACTGCCTGAAACGTATGAGACTAAAGAACGATCAACAAGATAAAAACCAAAGTTCTACTTAATTTTATGTCTGGATCAGTGAAAGATTTTTTATTTAACATCCTCCTTATTAACTAATGTGCTAACATCAGTTTGGACAGAAATGGTACCTGCTCTTGTTACTCCAGCACCTCATTCCCATCACCCTTCTCCTCCTCTCAGCTAGGTGCTCACAAGGCTATTTCTCAAGGTTCTCCTCACTCTACCAGGCAAGACTTTGCCATTTCTGGAGGCACCACCACCAGTGTCGCTGATGGGCTCTACTGCATCCCGGGTGAGGCCACTAGGGAACCGGCTGTGTCCAGCACAGGGCAAACCCAGCTTCTCCAGCTGCCTCCTGGGCTTGGACTCCCGAAGCAATAAATCGGACATTACAACAGCTATGGGTCTGATGGGCCTGGGCTCCACTTGCTTTCCCAGAAGACAACGACGTAAGGTTGTTCTGTATGACACTATACTGCAAGAGGCATCAGTGATGCTGATTAGCACTGCTCATTGATAAAACAAGTCCTAGCTTATGTATTGGAATGACAAATGCCTATACCTGAATGCCATCATTTAACTGGCAACCATAATTTTAGTTCATCAAATATCACATAATGGATTCCTTGTAGCTTGAAAAAACATCATGCGAAGGTAGTCAGGACACTTGGTAAACACCCCAAATATTCCAAGATATGCATTCAGCTATAGAAGACTACTGTAGCTACACACATGCTTCGTCATAATCAACGTATATAGAGTGTGCCTAGTAACATGAAAGAGAATACCAAATCATCTCCACCAAATCCAACCGGTTTTGCGAATTATGCAGCCGTGGAATGTGAAATACGTGGAGTTACCTTACAACAATGACAGACAGGCTTGTACCAATCCAGGAAAGAAGTTAAAACCTGACTGGTCTTGATAAATTTGTTTGCATATTTACCCAAAGCAAATTCTATTTTCATTTCAAGTTTAAGGAGAAAGTACTGGTGGGGCAGAAAGCAACAAGCAGCAACCTGACGGTGTACTTGGTTCATGAATCTGCTGCTCAGTTTTCTTAACTAGAGTTCAGAGCAAGAAAAAAATGAATGACTAAATTACAGTGCATATTTTCATTGTAAGGTCAGGGGATGTTGACATTAAAGAAAACATAGCCCTTGTTTATGACCAGTAAAGGGATCGGTGCAAATGTGTAATTCACTGTCAGTGCAGAATTATGCTAGCTCGGGAGAGTGCTTTAAGACCTGAGTTGTGGGGATGTTAGCAGAGTCAGAAATACAGAAAACACCATGGAGGATTTAGAAGTATGAAAAGCATAAGGATTATATAGACTTGAACTGTGAATGAGGTTGAAGTGCATTCAAGAAAGCAATAAAGAATAGTGAACCAGAAACGCCCTGCTCACTTATGATAAAATATCTAGTTAATACCAAAGAAAAGCTTCAAAGAGAGTTGTCTGGTTCTTTAGAAAGTGACTGTAAAATAATGCCAGTATGCTTTGTATAAATACTCTAGCAAATAAAGACTCTCTTTTAGAAAGAAGATTGAACTTGGTAACTAAGCCGCTTAAGCAGTAAGGGAAAGCATATTAAAATTATTTCTTGACTTGCAGAAATGTTGAATAACGGTCTATGGTCATGTTCTGTAATGACAACAGATGATACACTGTTCCCAAACTAATGTAGCTTCCTGCATTTTACATATGAGACACATACCAAAAGGTCAATTTGATCCAAAATGGCTATACAAAATCATGTAATTTACACAAGTAAGTCAGCTACTTACTCTTTAAGTCTTCCGATTTTGCTCATTTTCTTGAGGAGTGCAGAAATCACCAGCTAACCTACTCTCTTCATCACCATTCTTTTCACTACTTTTAGTGAAAAAAAAAAATACTTCAAACTAAGTGTATCAAATAAATATAATTTGAATAACCAAAAATCAATGACCAAAAGCATGAAAATACTTTCACCTAAATTAGCTTATGCTTCCTTTGAACGAAAGTCAGGCTCACTGTTCTTTAGAGGAGGGAATTAGTAGACACTGTAGACGCTAAAAGTGATTTGTTTTGTTTATGGAGAATCTTACTAGAATTATAAGACTCAAGTGAACTACACAAGAAATAAAAACACATTCGAGAATAAGCAGCATTATAGACACTAAAGGCAAAACTCAGCACTTCCCCATCTGTTACCAATTCAAAATGTGATCCTCATCAATTTTGAATGCAAGACTAATTTTGGTAAATCAGGCGTTCTCTCGCTGTTGGGTGAGGATTTTGTTTTCCCTTTTCAGCTACAGAACTTAGTAATGTAAACTCCAAGACTACTCTAAGTAGGGTACACAAAGCAGTGCTACGGGAATAAAGAAAGCATTTGAGTAAAGCCATGAAACATTCTTAAAGGTCTGGGCATTAGAATTACATGGGGGAAAAGCATGGGAGAGGCAATAACTCCTACAAATGCTGAATCATTGCTCACCAAACCAGCTCTAGATCAGCCTCTTAGCATCATCTCATTGTCTGCACCTCTGCATTTGCAAAGCCTCATTAGCAACTCGCCTGGAACACTACAGATATGACACAAACTTGCTCTGGGAGAGAAAATAAGGGAATCTGTATTAGAGAATCAAGTCAGAAATCTGGAAACACTTTAGAAGATGGTTCACGTATCACCACGATCTCAGTGAAAAATAATAAACCACCATTTTTAGCAAACGCTGAATAAAGAAAGTGATACAACTTTTTACCAGTTATCTGATGCTTATTTCATGCCTGATTCAGTCAAAAAAAGAAATCATGTTTTTGGAATGGACCTTGTCCACCCCTCAGAAAAAAAAGGTAACAAAATTCTGCCTTAATTCTGTGGAAGCAGCTGTAGCGCAGCATCACTCAAAGGCCTTAGCTGGGAACAGACTACCTTCTAAAGACAAAATACCTGGAAACATACAGTTACAAAGATGAAAAAATTATGACCTATACTTGCTCGGGGAAACTCCTCAAGACTGTCGGTAATAATTCTGCCTCATCTGTGATAGGGATACTTGATTAACATTGTGGTGGGAAGAAGTGTAGAATTAAGTCTAAACAAATATCTTAACAGCTGACAACTCTGTTATACTCTGTTATATATCACAGGTCCTCCCACACCAATATAATTTTGCCTATTTTAAGGGAAAATTTTACAGAAAAAATAAAATACAAGCACATTTACTTCTGGATACATCAAAACAATGAGCCACCAAAGTAATTACAGATGCCACGTTCTCTTCTCTTTCTGCCATTTCTTTCTTTCCAAAGTAATTTAAACAGGATTAATTTAATTGACATTTTGTTTTTAAAACACATAGCCTGGTAAAGTATACAAATACTAAATAAATACTGAAGGGGAAAGAAACTTCTAAGGGTGTTCAGAGTTACTGTTGCTATGGGAACCCTATAGGAACTAACAGATAAACCAGGCAAAGTAATAC
The DNA here is from genome assembly GCF_017976375.1 of Cuculus canorus. Classification (NCBI taxonomy): domain Eukaryota; kingdom Metazoa; phylum Chordata; class Aves; order Cuculiformes; family Cuculidae; genus Cuculus; species Cuculus canorus. The sequence continues at coordinate 5,404,824 of NC_071415.1, read as the reverse complement.
AGTTAACTAGCTGAACAAAACAGCTAACATCGTTGCTTCCTGTCTGTCAGTAGATTTTAGAGTAGACGCTGTCACCTTTAAAAATACTTTTCTGTTTGACCAAGCCTGATGCCTACTCAGGGAATAAAGTACTCTTTAATATTTCAAAGGGTGATCACATCTCGCATGCTGTTCATCTTGGGTTTTATTTTGGGACTACCTTCTGTGTTCAAATTCCACACCAAAAATCTGGCAGGACTCAGCACATTAAAAGTATAGTCACAACATTATGCTCAAGCTTCTGTTCTCGAGGTGACTTTCTAGGCCAAAAGAGCATCCCACCACCAGAAAGAAAAGAAGTTTTGGAGATTCATTCTTTCTCTTCTGGGAAATACTCAGGAACTTACTGGTTTGTACCAAATGGACTTTGTGCACGGTCGGTTCATAAACTTGAGCATTCCTGGCGCAAATCCATATTAGAATTATTGCTGCTCACAGAAGAATAAAACTACAGGCATAGTAATTACACATAACCACAAGAGAAATACTGTTAAAATTCTGTGTCTTTTCAATTTGCCATTAGTATCACCGCTTGCAAGGATTTTACATCACATATGTAGGTTTCCAGCAACACAAAATGCTATCTATGTCATCAGTGCAGATCAGCTTTGTGTACTTAAGCCCATTCATGGCAAGTCTGAGACCTCCAGATTAGTCACACTTCTTATTCATGTCCTGGTCACTGAACTTGCCGTCTCCATCATCTCTGGACAGAAACATTAGAATGCTTCAGGTGATTGCACCATTTGTGCCATCACCCTCTTTTAAGCTGGGGCATGTGCATTTGCAAGGCAGCAGACAGACGGTCGGACATCAGCAAAGCTTCAATTTAGAATTTCTTACGCTGAGCAAAGACACGCAAGTCGACTGACATATACAGTCAAGGCATCGATCTGTTCTCAGAAAATTAATACAGAGAGCCAAACCCAAAACACAGTAAGTCAGCAAGGGTTGGAATAAGGCTGGTAATTCAAAAGCTCATCCCTAGGAACACGCATGAGTAGTTGTACTAAGTAACCGTTCTAAAATCCCACAAATTTTAACACTCAGTTGAGTAAAAAGGGGTAAAAAAGGGGCTCTGAACAGTTGGAGAACACAGAACCTTCATGTCTCTCTAATCCAGCCTCTCATTGAGTAGGAAAAAAACACCTTTTCTGAGTAGGTAAGCTATATCCTAATTATCCTATTCAGAGCTTCTTATACTGCTTTCCAAGCTCCTCATCACAGCCTCATCTGATAAACGGGTACCGGTCTAACTCAAGATGGCAATTCTCGTTTACCTGTGGCAATTCTGAGGACTTCTGCAAAGGCAGTTTTAATTTCATATTGGTTGTGAATTAGATTGTGGACTTGGCAGAATAAAACCTTTGATTGTGAAAATGAAAATGCGTCTGCTTCTTCAGGTTTTTAAAAATCTGTTGTTAACCATAAGAAAAATGAACATTTTTTTATTAACATACACACTTTGTGTTTATTTCCTTAAATTTAATAAAGCTTTCTAGCTACGAGGGTAATTGAGTCTCAAACCTCCACTTCACTGTTCAGTTTTCATTATTTCACACAATTCTTTTACTCTTATTATAGAAGCTGGCTTTATTCCCAACTCATAAAATGACCCGAATTCTCCAGGAGATATTGTCTAGCATTGATTTTTCTTCGTTCATAATGTTAATGGCATGACTGTTCCCATCTTTACTTTCTGTACTTTCTTAGCTTTCACTATTTTCATAATACCATAGTAACACACTATTTCTTTCCTCCTCTAGATCACATAATTCTTTTGTTTGTAATAGTGCTATGTGCATTTCATTTTCCTTTCCTCTCACTCCTGCTCTCTGAGAGGATGAGATATGTCTGTAGTGAATTTGAGGTTTATCTGTTTTTAAACTAATGACAAAGAAGAACACCAAACAGCAACAATTTTACAATAAATTCCTATTTTGTGTTCTTTGACTCCCTTTTTGAAATCTGTAATTCATCTGACAAATAATTCCTCACTGAAAATGCCCCAAAAGCTATTTATCCAGAATGTTTTTCGTCTAGAGCACCATTAGCATTATGTCAACATGGTTTTGGGGACGTCACACCCACTCTCTTGTTGACGGCACTTATGAGATTTGCAATATTTTTCAAGCTAGACTTGAGGAGCCTACATCTTATAGGATAAAATAATTTCACCCCTGCATATAGTTTATCTCTTTAATAAGATTGTCTGCACATGGAAAACTCTAAATATTGATAACTTCGGCTTACAAAAGCTCATCCTTCTTCCTTCAAAGTATTATTATCTTTCTAAATCTACACTTTCTCCTAGTTATTTAGATTTTTTTCACACGCTATGTCAGTTCTCATGAGACAGTTATTAAAATAAAGGAAAACTTATAATCGCGTTTTCATTTAGGGATTAAAATTTGCAGTTTAATTCACAATTGAAAGCCTCACAGTTCTTTATCGAGTCCCTCCCATTCTGACTTAGGCTGGTTTCTCTCTTCCTTGTCCGGACAAGCTACAGTAATCCCTTTCTCCATGGCCATGCTTCATGTTTCTCATCACTGAATGGCACAATATTATCTCAAACAGGTCTCTGACAGAGCCAAGTTCCATCGCTCAAGGCCCGTTTCAGATCACTATCCATAGCTACTCCTTTGCCATTCAGCTCTTTTACTCTGTGCTTTCTTAACAGGAGTATAAGCAACAATAAACAAATCTCTCAAAACAAAATCAAGGCCTTTGTTCAGTAAATTGAAACTTCTTGACTCTGAACTTCTAATCCTTTCTTAAAAAGGATAGAATTTTATAATTTCTCTGAAGCCCATTTCATCTTCCTTTACGAAAGACTCTCTCCTACTTAAAAAAAAAAAGATGACAAAATATCATCTCTGTTAAATTACTTTTTCAATAGTAGATGATTTATAGTTGATTAGGTAATTAAATCAAATACAAGTGGCTGAAAGTAAATCTATTTTTATCATCCCTGTAAATTAAAAGTTCCGCATCATAAAAAATCATGACCATCTTGAAAATGACTAGTCAAGTGCTTTTTATAGGCAAGCAGGATTTATTGTCAATTAACGTATTGAACTGTATAGTCAGCATAACCCTGTGCTCAAGACTTTTTAAATTATTGGCTTCCGCTATCAAGCTGCTCCATATCACAGTAATGAAATGTATCTAGCTATTCACATATTGAACAATTCCTTAGGTTGGGTTTATATCTCACTATAACAACATTTCATTTTATTATTATCTCCGATCCCCTGTAATGAATACAAATACATTCCTTTTTTCCATCATGGGTTTATCAATTTTCATTGATTTGCCTGTAATGAATGCAGACAGAATGGGGGAGAAAAAAAATTTAAAGAGATCGTATCCATTACAATATCTGTAAATTCATAAGTTTTCCACTTGCACTTACATCAATTATAAGAGAATAAATCATTCAGAAAAAAAACAATTAAAAGGGAATATTAGTTTAAGTTGTGATATTTAAACAACTATAAAAAGTAACTTGGGGACTTTTTTTTTTTTTTACTTCTGGAGTCTTTCCATAGACTTTAAAAAAAATAAAAGAAAGAAAAAAGAAAAAGAAATTCTGTTTATAGCTTTGTCTTACACATAGATTAATTTGTTGTAATGCACCACACTTTTCTTTTTCAATAAAGATCAACTTGGTGAACGAAAATGCATCTTATGGTGCAACGTATGGTTTTGCTACATACAAAATATGTTTGAATATTACTTATCCCAGCATCTCCACTTCCCATTGGGAAGTCCCCAGCCCCAAAATCCGTCCTCACTGAGGAATATCAAAGTGCTTGTTGCACAGAGGAGACCCCAGCACAACCTAAATATTTTCCACAGTCTGAGCACTGATACTTGGGAGGTTTTTCTCAATTCTGAAGCCTAAATAAAGCCACGTTGGTTGAAGACTCTATATAGGCATCACAAAACTCACATTCCAACCGTATTACAAACTTTCATATTGAAACCCAAACTTTTAAATGAAAACACAAAGTGTTCTCAGTTGTGCCATTTTATTACACTATAACAATTGCATCTGCTTGTGTTTGGCAATTATATCATTATGTGACAATGTACTTTGATATGAAATGAAGTGATACAACAACAGCCTGGCTTTCGTTCGGCACAGGATTAAAAATAAATCCGTAGAACATACAATGTCCCATGCATCCAGGAAAACAACGCTGACAGTAGAATTTGATGTACTGTATTTATGTTGTGTGCAAGAAGAGGACAAGGGAGGCTTCATAACCAAAAGGAAAAGACTGTTAGGCCAAAACCAGGTATTCATCCACACAGATGCACTCTCATTTTGATAGGTAGACTACTTGTTTAGAACAGATGCACAGGAAAACGTGGCGTGTTGTTTTGTTGTTCTGAGGGGTTTTTTAACAAGGAAATGTATTTCTAAATGTCTCAAAGAATTCCATAGGTTTTAATGCCTCAGGAGACCACAACCAAGCACTATAATCAGATTTTCAGATGAGGAGGGCAGTATGAGTGTTAGTAAAGGAATGCTTCAAGAAGAGGAAAAAGGCCCCTAAACGTCAGGCATTGAAATATATCAGTTGCCTATTATTCCATGTACTGATTTCTTTTCTAAAGAAGCCAGCAATGTTCAAGATTCTTTGTGATGAACATAACATAACCCTTTTCTTAATGGAGAAAATGCATCCTTGATCTTCTGCAGCCTCGTCTTAAACCTCAGCTAATGTTGAAAGGGGCAAGAGACAGAAAAGACATCTGTACAAGAAGTTCTAAGAAAAGCAGAGAAGAAAATGTCACCCCTTTACAGATGACTTTTCTCTGTCCCTCATATACATCTGTTGCACAGAACAAAAAACTTCTCAACCACCTTCTCCCATTTATCCCTCAGTTTCTCTAAAATCACCACGTATCATCTCAGATAGCTGTAACACTTCAAGCACTTCGTGCACGCCAAACAAAAGTATCTGCTACCTAATTGGGATTGCGAGTCCTCCCTTAGAATAGAAAGCATGCAGGGGAAATAAAATAGTCCATCAGTGTACTTCTGCCAGTGATTAGAAAAGGTGCAGAAAACCAGCACCCAGTGCCATAATGGTAATTCCCAAACTGCAGACACCCTGTCCTGTGAAATACGCAGGCTGCTTCTCAGAGACAAAAAAGAAACAGCTGATACCAGTTAATATATTTAGGAAATGGCACTTCTCAGCATTGTGTTACACCCAGAAATCTCATTGTCATACACGTTAAAATTTTTAAATATTACAAAGCCAATTTATTTTTGAAGTTTAAAAAAAAAATAAGGAGATGTGCAAGAGTAACTCAGGGCCTCTTTTCAGTGTTGCTAAGTTGGAAAAGAAGATAAAGATGCAAAAAAAAAAAAAAAAAAAAAGAACATGTACTAATAAATTTCTTCTTCCCTTTTAAATGCATGTTTGGAAGCTACCAGAATGATTCCCTGTAAACCTGCTGAATCTCCTTTTTCCAAGGATATTCTATTCGGTTCTCTAGATCACCCTACTGAAACTCAATGAAAGTCTGTTATCTAACCTTCCTGTGCCTTGAAAATTCCAGCCTACAGCATTACAAGCTTAGTTTGAACAAGTTACTTCAAATTAAAAACGTCCTTAACTTCTATCATTTCAACACCTTCAGAAGGCTTTCAGTGTTACTCTTGTTAGTAAATAAACTACACAGTGGAGGTCAGTCATATACCCACCCTTGCTCAAGATGTGGTGTAGGCCTACAAGAAGAGAAATAACTTGCAACAAAGTGTGTTCTAAACCAAATCACTGCATCCTGCAGATTTTCTTCGCTTTGAGTAGTATGGTTTGTAGGATTGCATGACTTGTATGACCTAAACAAAGTAGAAACAGATGCAAATGCAAATATTTTGAAGCACTGGAATTAAAACACCATTTTCCACCCCTCAACGTGAAGAATAGCATTTTCACTAAAGTAAAAATGAAGAGCCTTGCCTAAAGATTTCTCTACATTTAAAAAAACATTCTTAATTTTTCACATTGACACTAGATGGTTTTACTAACATCCTTGCTCCAAAGCATTGGGGTTGAACAGAAAGCACCTGGGAACAGAATTCAAATATTGTTAAAGCATTTTGTCTAGCACCAGCTCATGGCTTTGAATTGGCTTGCTTTCAGTTTTTTGACTTATGCATACATGAAGGCTTATGTGGCTGCCTGGTTTGTTTGTGGTTCTTTGTTGCAATGTTTTGTTAACCTTCCTTTATGTATTTTTAATGAATACTACAAATAAGAAATGTGTAAACTCATCCTGAGAAGAGGCTATAATGTCTTCCTGTGCTTTTGATTCACTGCCTCATTTGCAAGATTGCTGCTTATTCACAAATTAATTATGCAATGGCATCTTTAGCTAATAAAGTCTAAACAAAAAAACATTTAATCCAATTCATAGTTTTCTCTCAATCAAACCGAGTCTGTCAAACATAATTACATTACACATGCAAAGCAGGAACGAGCCAAACATGTGCCACACCTGCTTAGCGCTTCTTCAGGCAGACAATATACAGTAGAAGAACAGTTGGCAGCACAGATGGCAAAGCAAAGAAGACTTGTGAAAAATGTGGTTGAGGAGTGTGGTTTTGTGCCTTTTATTGATGCAAAAGGTCAGATAGTGATGTCAGTTTATGTCAAATACACCTTTCTGGTAACTTTAGGCTTGATAAATCTAATTTCAGAGATACAAAGCCCAGTTGTTTTGTGCTTTCTAAAGGAAGAGACCTCTGCAGCTCAGGGACTCATCTCTAGTTTGCAACTGCAGCCATGAGCTCCGGAGACACATCTGTTATCTCTTATGATCATGGAGACCATACTGTATTTTCAGGTTAGTCTAAAAACATATATCCCCCAACGAACACAGCTGTATATCCGTATAAGGAATCCTGTGCAGGAATAATAAAGGTAGTGATTCTGTACATTTCAGCACATGCTGTTTACATAAACTTAATAAGGAGCCAGGTATTTCACTTACGAGCACAAAACAAAAAGACAACCCAAAATAGTCCTGAGTAGCTTTCCAATTTTGTGCATATGCTTAATTGATAAAACAGACATATGATTTAATACTACTGCAAATTTATTATAATTACATAGATTTTAAATAGAAGTCATATCAAGAGGTAGAGTTTCTGAAAAATTGCTTTAGCTTTGTGGTATCTCCTGATAGCACTGAAAGGATCTCAACCATTTAATTTACAAAGTTAGGATCCTGCAGGAGGCACGACACACAAACCAAATTGATGCACCACTTCTTATTTCCTAACAGATCCGATATCTAGCCTTTGGCTTCCTGTACACTCAGGAAAGAAAAGAAACTCAAGAAATCGAAACTCAAAATGTTCTCATTCAAAACAGCTCATGTCTCTTATCTAAGTAACTGTTATCTGCTTCTTCTCATCACTGCAAACTTGTCCTCTACAGAAACCTTTTCACATCTGTTGTATTTATTCTATATTTGTATGGCATCCGTGTTATAAAAGCTCAGCATGAAACCATCTCCACAGTCAGCTGCTTTGACCACGTCCTGTCTTTGAGGTTCTGCACAAATATCTCCAGCTTTGCTAAGCTTTAGGGAAACATCATTTCCTCCACAGTTTTTCTTTCCCAATAGACTCAGATAACTCTTAAAGACGACCTTGGGTTACCTCCACAGAGGATACATCCATAAAGGAATTACAAGGATGTGAGGGCAAGTGGGTTTCACGAACTTCACTAATTGCTCTCATCACTTTCATTATGGCAGTTCTATCAAAGACAACCTATAGTGTGATATCTAGCATAAATGTACACCAGCTCATGTCACACACAGAAGGACGGTATGTCCTTCTGCATTACACATGGCCCAGTGGTCTGTGCTGCACTAGTTTCACTGAGCCGACTACGGAGAGCTGGGAGAGAGCTGCCTCTCCTTGGATGCGGTAGTCCAGAAAGAAATAAAAGAAAACCAAGCTCCAATTAAGCAAAGTTTAACTGGGGACTCCAATTACTCTCAATGTACGTCTGGCTGTAGCCTACTGGCTGTGACATTTTAGTAACCGTAGCATAATTTAATAGGTAAATTATCTTATTAAGAACATTTTCTAATAACAGTCTTAAGACTCAGTTCTAAGTTCACTGTTGACATCCCTGCATCAAAGCAGAGTATAGCTCAAATAGACACATAATTATTCCACAGGAGGAAGAAGGGACCCACCCTGATTGCTGTTTCAAGTATGTTATATGTTAGAGGAGCTCATTCTCCACTGAAATTTTCTTCCTGCTTTCAAACTTGTTTTGCACTTACGTGACCAAAATGCTAAGAAAGCATTTAGACAGTATTTCCCACAGGTGTAGATACACTAAATGGAGACTCTGCAGCATCAAGGACTGGGAAAATGGTATTGAAAACAGTGCATGTTCAAACAACTTCTGCAGCAGTTATTCCCCAGAAAGCTAAATTTTCGAATCTATTAGTATGCTTCCAAATTAAAAAATATTTCAGTACAGAATATTTTGCCTGCTTTTCTCCAAGGACACTTGACCAAAGGGCTGTTAGCAAGAGCTGGAAAACTGTCAGTGGAACTAAAAAGATAGTAGCAAATAAATAAATAAATAAATAAATAAATCAGAAACCGTTTTTCAGGAATTGAGTGCAAAAAAATTATTCAGCGCAAAATACACTGGGATTTAACTTAAACAAAGTTTAAAGAAACTCACAAAGTTTAAATTACTGAGTGAGCAACAAATGTCCTTGGAGAATCCTTATGACGGCACAAGTCAGAAATAAATCAGCAGGAAGGAATACGTAAGTTTTTCTGAGAATAGAATCTCATTGCCATCGTAACCATTAAAAAATAATAAAAAATTAACCACAATCTTATTCAGAAAGCATATCTGAAAGAAAGCCTCGGCTCCACTGAAAGACACCAAGACGAACCAGCAAGCAAAGCTATAAAACCAAAATCCCAAACGAATAAATAAAAAGACCATCTTCTGTTTCAGAAACCAGCAGTCCCATAACACATTGCTCCATAAATTTCTTCCCCACAGACTGGAAAAAGAATGTTCTTGACTAACAGATCTTTCTTGCTGAAATATCACCTGGGATGTATAGTACTCACTGGCAGGCTTGCACCATCTGCTTACTGAGGCTGTCGTAAAGCAAGCAACCTAAGTGTTTCATGTTTGCATAGCACTGATTTAAAGGAAATTGTATTCATTTTTACTTTGATACACAGGGACATCAAAAAAAAAAAGCCCGAGTTTACACCATGTTATTGTCTCAACTGTGCACTATTCCAAATAAAGCTTAATGAATGTTTTCCTAAATGTAAGAAATGCTTTTTTTTTTTCCTGTTTTTTACATTTCAGTCTGAACTAGATCAAAGCCAATGAAGTATAGGTCAATAAATTTGAAGACTCTTCATAGATGGTCATGGATTATACTGGCAGCAGAGTTTGAAGGGTGCCCACAGGGCTGCAGTCTGAGCACCAAAATTTCTTCCCCTCCTTTCCCTCACCCCATTTCCAAGTACCATAGTCCTGAAGCACCAAAATAAGATCATTTAGAGCCAGAAGCAGCATCAATATAGAGCTTTATGCTACAGAAGTGCTTAGTCTTCCTGAGACAAGATCATTAGGATGGGGAGCAATGCTGGCACGCTGAAACAGCCTAGAGGGTATCAACGCCTCTTGCTGCAGTGAAGCACTGTTAGTGCTAACAGACCTAGAAACACCATGGGTATCACCGCGCAGCACCGTGCTCTCAGGCAGACAACGCCACTCCAGCAGCCCAGCTGGGCTCTTGGTAAGGATGCATCCTAAAGTCAAATTAAGTCTTAAAAAAATGAGCTCGATTCGCCCTCTCTTCAGCCAACGCTATTTGTATTAATACGACTCTCGTATGAGATTAAATACCACCTACAGACAAAGGAAGACACATTCCAGCTTTAAAGTCAAGAAAGGACCACTATTATCTCAGCTTTTGGCCTTAAGATTTTAGGGGATTTAGGTGGTTGCCCCCAGTCAAATATGGGAACCATCTATTATTAAGCGACAGGGTCTATCATCTTTTAATTTTTTCACTTAAAAATCCAGAATACTAAAGTAATAGAAAATTATTCATTCCCTTCCTTTTAATACCAATGTGTAAATAAAAAAGCTTTACAAAGAAGGTATGAGATGTGCAGTGCCCAAATTTTTCACCTCTCATCATTGTGACAGCTGTTTCTACACTTGGGTTTCACTGAAAGCTCAGTTCTGGCTGATTTTGAACTTTCATTAGAAAGTGCTCATTCTCACAGAATTAGACAATATTCAAATATGCTTAAAACACTCAAAAATACACAGCAAAAAATGTATATCCATTATTATTTTTCACTAAGCTTTGTTATCTCTGTACCCATCTAATGATTTTTTTTTTTTAATGTCTGAAATTGGCTAGGAACTTCTCCTTTATTGCACAAATGAGCATTGCAAATATTTATGTACGATTTAATCTAAGTATATAGCCCCAGTGGTGATGTTGACGTGCACAACCATAATCATATGCATAAATAACTGTCAGGAAACTATCTGTTTGATTTCAGAAGTGATTTTTAATAATTGATATTTTATTTGGAAACAAGATTATGGAAAATGATTCCTTAAAAACTGCACTGTTTTATATCCAGGGAAACGTTCCAGATTAGAAAAACAAAATTAAAAGAAAAACACTAGACCAGATTGATAAGCTTGCAACAAAATATGCACGTGGCTTTCCAAAGCCCACTGATTCTTTTAATATTTAACATTCTAGCAAAAAGGATGTTTGACAACTTTTCAAGTCAAAACGTACCCAAAAAGCAATTTCCATTAGAGCAATACAACAAGGAAATCTAAGCATCCAAGTAAAGCAGGAAAGGGTTTTTTTCCTGTCCCACACCCACTGCCATGGGTGGAGGTATCGGAGTAAGCTTGCTGTCACTCATGTCCCAGTTGTCTTTTACGCTCCCACAGACCAGGCTTTCTCACTCATTATTGAAAAACAGCAAGTTCTCCTGCATAATGCAGCAGCTCTTCAACAGTGAAAAGAAAAACTTGCATGTGTCTATGTCCTGCTGATGCTTCTCTGATGGAAAACATTTAATTGTACAATTATGGAATTTTAATAAGTATTGATTTTATTCCTGTCATGAAAAGAGAGAGGACTGTGAATCTTGTCAAACCAGACCTAGCACAGGTTAATGCAGGGTGATATACTGATCTATTTGTCTCTTTATGAAGACTATCTATTCTTTCACCAGTACTAACCAATGCAAGCATATTCTGAAGATTTGTAAATAATGAATGCCTAATCTCAGCGACTGTTTGATGTAGAATAAAATTCTCAACACCTATATATTGCCCTGTTTATGTTAGACTCTGAAAATGTAAACTAGCAGACATTTATGGAGAAGCAGGAAATGCCAGAGAAGAGGAGAAAAGGATTTTACACTTCCTAAATCTATCGCGGGTGTTTATGGATGACCTCCGTCAGTTGGGACTCTTGTTCTTCATTACCAAAATATACAGGCAGCCCTGCAAAATTTCTCAATAACCTTGTATGCAAAAGGAACACAGCGGCAGCTGAAAATGTTCCTAGTTACGATTAAGGCCAGTATTTATCTTCTTGGCAAAGGCGCCTACATGGAAAACTAGAGTAACGATACCATACTCTACAAAATACTACAAAAAACAGATCAAGAAGAATTGAATAAATACAGCTATGTAACATCCATCACATTGATGAGAACATAGAGATAAATACAACTTGCTGCTAAACTTGGCATCTATTGACTACGAAAGAAAGTTAGATACCACAGAGACAAATACTACCCTACAGCCATTGAAAAACCATGGATCCAACAAATTAACATCTTTCACATTTGGCAGCCCACCAAAAGCAAAATTGAACATTATTATCACCTTAGCATTGGCCTTTTCAGCTTCATCTCCCAAAGATCTACTTGGGAAGATGATCTCACATCGGAAAGGATGGAAGAGTATTAGAAAAACCTCACTTGCTGAAGGTTTAAATCATACACTATTCGAACATCTGAGACTAAGAAAGAAAGTTATGACGGCTGGGCTAAATCAATGGACTAAATCTGAAAACAGAAGCATTAGTTTAGCATCAAACAGGGTAGAAGTAAAAGGTCTTTTCTTTTTGACCAATGAGTACACCAAGTTATAGGGATATTTGCTCAGTACTTTGCTGGAGAGAATTGAAGGGTTTGCAATGCTACCAGGGGGAATTTAACATATACTGTGAAGCATGAAAAGTTTCATAGAGTGACAAGAAGATCTAAGCAGGTGAGAGAAGTACCCATGTGCTTCTCAGTCATGACTTAATCATGTACTTCTTAGTTATGAAATAGTCATATGGATCTGAACTTTTTAAATATTAAGTGGTTATTTAAGTCCCAATTTCAAGCCTTTTGTAGCTCAGTAATTTGCAATGCTTTACTTTGTGTTTGCTATCTGTAACTCTGAATCGTTTTTCAAGGGAAGGTAAAAATCACAATTTCCATGGAAGTAAAGCGGAGCCACGAGAATATAGATTTTTTTTTTATTTTTTAATTCCAGAGTTCTGTTAATCAATTTTTACCATAAACCAGATTTGATGGCTTTATAGCTATGCAATGAGTTATTACTGAATGTGAAAGGTAACAGTAAAAATATCACTTTTATGTAATTGTGCTCCGAGCTATTAGTTATCCTCCAATTTTTATTTTTCTTTTGGAGTAGTCAGTCAAAAGCATTCTTCATCCTGTGTACACAGCTTTTAGCTAAACGGAGTTTTTTTTCTGCTACAGTTACAAGAAAAAAAAAAAAACCACGATCTATTCAGGTAGGACAAAAAGTCATAGAGAAATGTCTGTTAATGATTGCAAGGGTCAGCACGAAGTGGTACAATGTGGTGTAAAATGCCCGTTTTGCTCAGAAAACAAACCAAAGTAAGGACCTATAGAGAGTGGTATCATTGTGAACTGTGGACAGCAAATGGTTACGAGCGTGCCTTGAGTCCCACAGACGTGAGTGGATGGGCTGATTGTACAGCCTGCCTCAAGTCCGTACAACAAAGAGAGAATATCCACAAAGGAGGAGGCTGTTAAACACCCCCTTTTGTAAGGGAACCCATTAAACTTTTGGCACGAAGCACGCTCAGTGCTCAGAGTTTACTGTTCCTGATGAATGCCAAAGGCCTTCTGCATCTGTGCCCTATCCCGGTGTCTGCAAACAAGCAGCAATATCCGCATTGCCTGACAAACATTTGAAAAGGCACAGTGTGAGAACGTACGCATTTCAAACATCTCCTCCAAATTTTTATTACCAGACCTGAAAACAAAACAGTACCAATGGCACCGACTACAGCAAAATAAAATGAACCAAAGTTACCGCTCTCCCAGACTGGTGACAACTACAGCTCCTCTCCCCAGTCACGGCTCTTTGCAGCTGTTTGTTGTCAGAGCGGCGAGCACGAGCCTTGGCACCTCTCCTCTGCTGTGCTCTGGCTGGCTGCTCAGCACATTGAGGTAATTGACTCATCTTGGCTCCGGCATAACCTCAATCAGCTGGACCATCTCATTTTCCCCACAGCCAAAGAATGCTGCCATTCTTAACATTAGGGCAGCAGCCAACCTGTTTTCAGAGGGAAGCTTATTGCAGAATATCCCTCCGTATCCCTGGGAATTAGTCGAAAGCTTAAATGTTTCTTTTGAAAGAAAATACTGTTTCCAAGAAGGAAAAACTGTCTTTCTGAAAAATCTCTGAACAAAAAGCCAAACCCCAAAACAACACTGGGAAAAAGTGAAAGGAAAAAAAAAAAAACACATTCTGGGTTAAAAGCAAATCTCACGCTTGCTGAATTCTCTATCGAAATATTTGTTCATTGGATTTGAAACCCACTGTAGGTTACTTTCTTCTCATTGCAGAGTTACAAAATGGAAAACTCTGGTTTAGCCTTTTGCAGTTTTTTAGGCACTGGGATTCACACAATCCCTAAAAATGTCTAAATAAAGTGACAGTCTTTGCCTTGCCTCACTGGAAAGGTAACATTGTTCCTTCCTTCTCCCTCCCAACAATTATGGTTCTGAATGCAGCAGACTTTACTGAAGCTTTCTCTATAAATATTGATGTGACCAAGTATTTTTATAAACCTCACAGTCACCTCAGTGATAATTATTTGGGGGTTGTGTGGCACTGTGTGCTATTTTATTCTGGATTTTCATTTCACACAAAAAAATAGCAGTCGGTTGAGGAAGAAGAGACAACTTAATTTTAGAGATTAATATTCATGCTAAACCTTAATTTCAGCTCAAATTCAGACCATCACAAACTTTAGGGAATTTAGGGGGTTAATGTTAACTTAGTCCTTCAAAGAATGCAAGTTTTGAAGCAATTCCTGCACCTTCCTTACTACTTCTTTGTTGTGTTGTTGATTTTGGCAGCAGTCAAGGCAGGGCAGAGAAGGGAGGTGAGTCCACAGCAAGAGAAGCAACACCTTCTCCATGAGCTGAAGGCAGGGAAGAAGCAGGGACACCAATCTTTTAGTTGAGCCATCTTGCTTCAACTAATTTTCTGCCAAAGGCTGAACTTCCAGGAGGAGGAAAAGATCTTTCCTCCAAGCAAAACAGAAGGCTCTGCTCCACGTTCTCCATTTTGCTATCAGGAACTGGTAACCGTGACTTATTTCTTCCCTAAGCAGTATGGGCACGTGTTTTCTTTTCTCACAGGTCTTTGGCCAAGCCCCCATTATGCTTCAGCATATCTTCAGCAACCGATTTTCCCTGTTATACGTGGGTTAAAAGCTAAGCAGTTAGTCACATCCAGGTTTCACCTTGCCTGCGTAGGAGGGTCTCCCAGCCCCACGTAGGTGGCCCTAGTCTGGTGTGGAAGGAGCAGAGGCTGCCAAACTTCCATCCTGCCACACTACTTCATGCCAAAACATTCCAGTCAAGCTCTGATATTTGCTGTAACACTGGCATATGTAATCACAACCTAGAGAATAAAAACAGCTTTTCAGCCGGTGCATTACAGAAAGGAAAATAATGTTTTCCTCCAGAGCATTGAGCCTGGAGAAGATTATCTGCCCTCTCTGCTACTGGCTTTTATTTTTAAGACAGAAGCAAAAGGAGAAACTCAGCTGATGCTTTTGCAGACTGTGGTGCTCCTCACAGGCCATTACCCACGCAGGCTCTGGCCTCTCCACAACCGATTCCTTTGCCCTTCATGTAAACACAGTACATTTCCCCCTCCCTCTCGATTTGCCTCTGGGAGTTTAAACTAAACTGCACATAGGTTTCTGAACGCAACTGCTGGCAGTGGTACAGTTACTGCCCCTTTTCATCTACACTTTTCTCTTTTTTAGCTTGTGAAAATCTCTACTCTTTATGCTCAAAGTGTTACTTTCTAACTCAATTCCATCTGAACTGGGGACAATGAGATAGATGAATTCAGACTTTTAGTCTTGAAAAATGTCTTTCTCACCATGTCTTTTTTTGTCTCCATTTTCCCATTTAAGCAATAACTCATTTGGAGCTTTTTCCTTCCAGTCTTCCCATCTCTTATACAACCTCATAAGATGAAGATAGGTCCCATAAACATACACATCACTCAGGTAAAATTCAGCTTCTGAAAATATTTCTTAGTGTGCCGAATTTATCATTTGTTCTGGAGAATCTAATTTCTTATTGCAACAGGCTGGATTTCTCCTTGTCAGTCACCTACGCAATGCAAGATGCGCATACAGCTTTATCAGAAAAGATTTCTTCAGCTATGGGAGTAAAGTCCTGGAATTAAGCATGCAAAGTGGCCACTAAGAGATACTGAAAGCTTGCAAGAGGATTATTGGTGATACCGAGCAGTATCATTGCTCTGCAACACACAGAATTTCTCTCTGAGGCATCTCACACTGTCACAGAAAATGCTCACTTTTGCTTCCATTCTGCTAGGAAATCTGAGGGGAGAAAAAAGACTGGAACACTTCCAGTGGATTTCCTGATGCAAAAGCACTCTGCGTGTAAAAATCAAAACATTTGTGCGAATGTGTTGATTTCAATGTATTTTTGATAGGTTTCTGCTGTAAATCTGCCCAGGTCCGATCTGATGCACTGCCACAACCTGACTGTCTGTTGTTTAAGCCCAACAGCTGCCTACTTGGTGGCCTTCCAAAGCTCAATTCCTGCATGTTGTATGTGGGGATCAAACAACGCTGTACTCTTTACCCACAAGGGACAAAATGCATTGTTCTACTTTTAAACCTGCTGGAACATAACGCAGAGACATTTCACGCCCTGCTCCAGGCAGCTGCTATGAAACTGTGGAGAGACGTGTACGTTATACGGCCAAGGACCGCAGCGTAAAGGTACGCTGGAGCTCATGCTGCAAGAAATGCAATCGCAAACTAACAGCTACCGGCAATTGCTTGTGTATTACAGCTTGCATATACAAATACAAATGCTCACTCAAAATATATGCCAACATGTGCATTCTTGTACATGTGTGCATATAAGTTTAGAGAACACATTTTATCCTCTTTTGCATGAGGAAGCGTTTTCAGTGCAGCCTTCAGGAAAGTAAACAAAGGGTGCAAAGGAAAGAAGCTACAGAAGTTGGCATTATTTCCACTTAATCAGTATGAAATCATTACAGCTTTGCTATGAAAATGAAACGGCCCTAGTCATACAAGATACATCATGACACAGAAAAATTAGAAAACACTGTGAGCTCTGCACAGCAAGATTTGTAAGCCTGCCAGCAGAATCACAAACTCGCACAGCTCTAATTTGTCTAGGAAAAAGGACTGTTTAATTGCTGTGCATAATAAACACACAAACGTCAGAGAGCAGCCATGGATAACATGCACAAGTAGAATCCAGCTGTACCGCTATGGAAACATAAAAGTGATTTATATTATATCTTGATCTTGAGTCCAATAAATCACATTAAAATAAAATGACCAAATTTCCCTAAGTGCTCAGCACTCAGCAGCTCTTGCTGGCCTCGCTACTGAGCTCTTCTGGAAATGCATTGATTTCATTTAGGTATCTGCAGGGTACAGTGCCATGCAGCTTTTCCTCAGCTATGGTGGGCTCCACAAGCAATAGCTTTTTAGCTTGCTCAATTAGCAAAGCTGAGCACTAACATAGTTCTAAGGCTTCTAGTGCCTGAACTACTTTATTCAGAGTTAACTTTGCTCAATCTTATCTCTCCTCCGTGTTCAAATCCCTAAGCGTCAGCTGATAGCTTTCGAGAGCCTGTCCACTTTGTGATGCCTAATGGGAGCCTCCAGGGGCCAACCCTTGGATAAATAACTAGCCAAAAATTCATCTTTGTTCTGCTCCTAACTACAGCCAGAACAAATCAACAGATACCTGATGTCTACATGAACTGGCTTACTAAAAAATTAAGTTTTAATCGCAGAATTTCTTTCTTTTTCCTTTAGGGAAAGCTAGGAAAATACAAGGGAGCCAGTTTACCAGAAGGCATTTTGGGTAGGGTGTCAGCAACCTGCAACTGGCCTAACGTCAATACTTTTCCTACTCCTCCGTCAAACTTGTCTTTTATTGGTAGCTGAGAGGAAAGGACTTGTTAATGCGTATCATCGATGTGGGCAAGAAGTTAAATTTTGCTGTCATGGGCTCCAAGCCACAGTTTAACCCACTGCAACGGTCCATCTCAGTGATCCTATTAGACCACATTGCGCTCCAACCAAATTACATCTACAATTGAGGTTTAAGTTGTTTTTCTGTTTGTAATCATTAATGCTTCCCTTCCTGATATGAAGCGCTCTAAGATTTTATTAAATCTTTAATCTGAAACCTAAGTCTTTCCAAAATGATGATATTTTTACAGACAACTTTTAATTGAATAATCACCTCCTTGTTACCTTTCTTCATCTGCCTGACTGGCTTCAAGGAAAAACAAGTAATATTCCTCTCCATACTGAGATTACAAATCACTATGCATGGCTTGAGCACCCGATGACAAACCACTGGCGCAGACTTTTCTCCAAGGCTTTAGACACCTTGGGATTTACCACTCTTCACAGAAGCCCTGTGTTTGCACATGGTATTCTTACTACCTGCAATTACATTTTCTACGCTGAAGACCATTTCTTACGTCATAGTCAACACAAAAATTCCAGCTGCAATTCCCCTAAAAAGTAATGGGGCAATCAATAAAGTTGAATATCTTGTTAATTTTTTCTACTTATATACAGCACGAGACTTATGTGAGAATTAGACTACCGTTTACTCGATTCAGGAAGAAAATTGCTGACTTGCAGGGTCTCCTAAAGAAAAAATTGATAAATTAACCAGTTGGTATGTGCTTGAAATCAATAGCGAATGTTAGAACCAGATTTACTTTCTTGGTCAAGTGCACATAAGTCCATCCTCATCATCATTTTTGTAAATATGAATAACACATTTAAGATCTTCCAAGTCCGTCAAAATTCACCTCAATCTAGCCAGGAATAGCACCAGAAAATCATTGCAGTTTAATTGCTTTTTCTTTTTAAAGTTGTAAAGTCCACAGCTTGAAGAAAAATTGTGTAAAACATTGAGGGCATTTCTCTCTGTGATCACAGCAATAAAAAAAGCTTTACCTAAACATGAAGAAGATATTACCATAATAAACACAGTTAATAAATAAATTTGTCTTTTGTTTTAGTGGAAGGTGCACAGTTGGAGAAAGGAGAGGCTTGGGACTCAGTATTATTTATTGTAGGGGATTGTTCAACCATCTGCCCGCGAACAGATAGCATCCTCTCCCATTTGTGCTGGAATAATCTCTTCGCAGGATCTTGCTAGATCAAGGTTGGTAATGAAAAACTGACTGAAAGAACTGGATATAAAAGTCATGTCGAAGAAAGTTATTAAGAGAAAATCTTAGCGAAGACAGTCACAGGAGAGAATATTATGATGCTAAGAATATAGAGACAGATACAAATAGTGCCTCCCTAATCTCTTGCATACTCGGGGAGGGAGAACGTATTTGTATGAGATAGTACAGCTGAGATTTTTCTTTGAATATCACAGAAAAAGTACTGCATCTCTTAGTTAGCCAATAGGTAAAAAATTTAAAAAACCCAGATGTTAAATTAAAGTATATTTCACCATTTTTAAAATTTATCAAAGTATAAATAATAAGACCTAGTAAGAAAAGCTGAGTAAAGCATTTCCCATTAGCTGCTGCTCGATCACAAAGGCGAATAAGAGAAGAAACCAGTTTGAAACTACTTCCAAGCATATTAAAAAAACAAACCCAAAAGGCACAAAGAAACGCAATTCTATCACTTAAAGAAGAGTTAACTTGCCACAAGAAATAACAAATATAGAAAATACATATATTTTTGGAACCAGATTTCTTTGAAACCTGGAACCTATAGTTCCTCTGGGAATTGAAAAGTGGTTGAAGCTTTAAGGTGAGAGTATTCAGGCACTCAAAATGTATAGATTGAATTGTAGATTATAAGCTTAAACACAACGACAACCTTTTATCTTCCTGACACTATATGTTAATATGTCAAACATACCATTGTTATGGGATTTATGTAACTGATCTGTATATAAGCACCAAGTTAAAATAAAACGTTACACTTCCTTTGTCAGAAATGGAAAAAAACCATGCATTTCCATTTTGCAAATTAGTGAGCAAACAGCATATTTAAAGCTTACATCTCAGAGTACGTATGAATCACATCGGGTTGTGCAGTCAAACATATAAAGGGCTAGAAGTCTTCTAATGACTTTACAAGTCATCTTAAAGCTATTCAATTTAGATAACCTTTTCAGAATAATGGGTTCTAAAGCTGCAATTCAGCACAAATCTGGCAATTTTACTGTACAGCACATCCACATCTTTGAGAAATGATCAAGGAAAGATTAAACCACTTCACAATAGGATAAACTATTGCTTCAACATGCAGTTTTAAGTGAAGTACTATCAAGATCATCTTGAAGAACCCCACTTTAATATTTAGACTCCCTAGTACCCAGAATGCTTCTTTAGGTTTATCAGATTAACAATAAGAGGGAAAAGGGAGATTTAGTAAGTCAATAGTGCTTGCTAAACTACATTTCTCAGACTGAGTTACAAGCACATTATGCTTTATAAATTAAACTGGACTGTCAAGATAAATGCATAGGCAATACAGTGCTATCTGTAAGTAAATGCCTCTTTATATTTAAACAGGTTCTTACAGACCGAGAAGCTGAATTTCTTTTTCCTAACAACATTATAAATCTAAAAGCCAAAGGAATAAAATGAAAAGGAAGTGGGCCCTAGGTCTTTGTGAAGGATTGGTGACTCAGACAGTACAAAGTCTACCAGAAATTATTATTTTTCTTGTCTTTATTTGGCTTTTGTCTAATTATCATAAGGAGCAAAAGGGGAAAACAGGGAGGGGAGAGAAGACGGAGTGGAAGGGAATAAAGAAAAAGCAATTTTAGCTTTTTATTCCTCGTTTCAGGAAAAATTGCCTTAGTTACCTGCATATCATGAGATACAGATAGCACTAAGTCAGCAAATTACTTGTTCTGCTGGATATGCTGTACTTACCATGATTCACCCTGCCACTTACAGTGAAATGACACCCTATTGTACCAGCAGAATGACTACACTTTAAGGTTGCAGAAACATTCACCAATTATCACTAGCGAGAAAGAAATATCGGTTGGTAAACTATATAACAATCATCTCTTACCCCAGTCCCAAAACTCTGTCATCCATCTCTGCCTATTACATGAAACGCTTCTGCATCAAGACATTGCAGGGAATCAGGAGCCCACACACCTGCTACGGGAACGCCGCAGCAATACAGGGACCTCAAACTCCACATCCCTGTGTGCGTCCTGTAGGCAGCTCTGTCCCTGGATTATGAGAGGAAATTGTTTCTAATTCCTTTCTTAAGCTACCAAACTAATGCCTGAAACAGTTATTTCCATCATCTGTTTGAAAATGCTATAGCAGTTTGGACAGGAAAGAAAAAACAAGCATCTTCGCAGCAATAAAACACAAAGGCACTAAAGCTGTTGTTCAGTGCAAAGCCAAGCCAGGGTCAGACAGACAGACTTGATTTCAAATTCTCTTTTCAGAGATGGCAGACCCTGCTGTTAAAGCTAACGACTCCTTCTTTGGCATTCAAGAACACATCCACACAGCTCGTTTACAATCTCTGCATAAGATAGAAGGAGATATACGTAAGCATTTGCAATAGCACACTGCTTTACTCTTGGCAAATCAATATAGATTCACAGTTTGTGGCGTATAACTCATTAGCTGTAGGCTGGTACAGCACATCCTACATTATGAAGCATTAACAATGCAAGTTATGGAACCTGTGAAATGAAATATTACCTCGTATACAAATCTGTCTGGAGGACTGGAATGAGATACTGCCACAGGCACAGAGGAAAAAACTTCCTTGGCTGCCATTGCTCAAATGGCAGCTCTTCAGAAATCTTATAGGGTAAGTTAATTAAATAATACATCAAAGCTAAACGCGTACGGCCTAAAGCTTAAGCAAAAGCATTGCTTACAAGGAACCCCCATGCAACAGATGTACCCTGTGCAAACTGTAAACTGTTAATACCAAAGTAGCCAGACGAAGCAAAGGTTTATGTCTGCCAAGCGAACTGCCTGTTGTATGGCTGCCAAGGACAGAAACCGAAGTAATGAGATGACTATGGCCTAATAACTGCGTTTAAGTGCCCGGGCACTGGGAGCGGGGCCGTCTGTGAGAAGAGACTGGGGCTGCCCAGTGCCGGGCACAGCCAGATCGTCACCACAGCGCAGGACACAGCTCAGCCCTCAGCGGGGCTGGTGCTCATCTGGGAAAATGTATTCATGAAAAGGCAAAACCCTGGTCCACAAGCTCTTCTATCTTATTTTCTCCCCCCCATCCTGTTGAAAAGAAGGAAATGAGAGAGTAGATTGAGGGGAGAGCAGGAGAGGATGTCTTGGTAGAAAACCAAGGTTAACCCACCAGGTAACTGACATCATTCCTGTTCAGCTGCATGGTTTAAATATGTGAAAACAAACTTCACGCTGCTCCCTGCAGGTGTTTTCACGGGCCTGGTTGCCACAGGAATACAGATTACAAAATGGGAATTCCTGGTCTGTGTGAATATGCAAAGTAAAAGTGTGCATCTAATGGTTTACTAAGAATATTTTGAGAACGTGAAAGAGAAACTTTCCAAAATATGACTTTCCTGACTCCATAACAGCTCCCAAGAAGAGATCAGTCTCAGAGTTCCCGAGAGAAGTGAGGGCAATTTAAAGCAAAGTCAGTGGAGGCTGTTGTTATGCCTTTGGTGAACAGCAGCGAGTGTAGATGTTGCTAGCATGTAGACAGAAAAAATAAACACCATAAGAATTACTGCTTATTACTGTGAGGCTGATAATTTACAATAAAATTATAGTTTTTGGTTTAGCCTGGGATATGACGGTAGTATTGACTCTGGTGTTTGTACAGCTATGGTGTACCTGAGTGGCCTAGCAAAAAAAAAAAGCAGTATCTTTTTGAGTTTTGCATGGAAAGCAGAGCAAGAATCCACTTTCTAATGTCTGTGCTGCTCCCCAACTGTAAAAGCTATACAATACACACTTAGTATCTCCTAATCAGAAGATCTTGATTGAGGAAACTATCTGCAAAAGCTGGTTTTTCGGAGTAGAAGTGTTATCAAGAAGAATGGCAAGAAATAAAGGGCCTGAAATATTCCCACAGCACATCCCACTCAGGTGTGTTACTACAGCAGGAGCTGCAAAATCCACCATCCATGTCTGGATGCACTTCCATAAAAGTGTCCCATACTGCAGCCCACCAGCTCTTGCCACAGATGGGTTTTGATGCTTTGTTTAACGGAAGTCTTTCATAAGGCATTCAGAAGCTGTAGCTGCTGATAATATAAAGAAGCCAACTAACTAGTAGAGAAACCACCCAGAGATAAGGAAACCAGAAGCAAAACAAAAGGATACTCGATTAAAAACACATTTTCACTTAAAGAGGTACTATTTTGAAAAAACTACTGTTAGGTCACTCTAAATAATCAGCTGTAATTGGAAAGAAAAGTCGCCTACCTTGTCCAAATGGAAGTGAAAAAGCAAAAACCCAAAATCATGAGGCAGCAGTTTGGTATTGTAGACAAATTGCCATTACTTAACATGGAAAGTGGCCAGAAATGGGCTTAAAAAACACAACATTTGCATCCTCTAGGCTTCTTATGTCCCTTTCCTCCCACCCCTAAACACAATGGTACTGGGAAAATGCATTTACTTTGGCCTATATTGTCTGTTCTCCAAATGAATATCTTATCCCAACATTAGTTCAACTGCAGACCTCAAAATTGTGTACATAGGTCTGACTGTCCAATTCCAAGAGCAAATGTGTTGCAGCAAGGTTCCAATCTGTGTCGGAACAGAATAGCCACTTGGAGTAGTAGTACTGCAATACACTTTGTGCCTTGTGACTTTTAAAATCTCTTTCTGACCCACCAATTGAATATTTCATTTCCTAGGAAGAAGGGTAAGACAAATTCCTTCCTTTTTAGTTACACGGACTACATGGATATCTCAAAAGACAAAGTTTCCATCCAGTGTCTGCGAGAACAGGGTTGTTTTTATTTGTCATTCTGGACAATACATCAGGAAATGGAGCTTTTTTATGCTATTGTTTTTGTTTCACTTTATGCACTGGTCATGATACCCAATGAATGTAAAATATTTCTGCATCCGCTCAGTGTAATTGCATTTAGATTTCAGTCCGTTTTAATCAAGGGATTTTCACCCAGGACAGAACTCCCTCTGCAGCAGCTCTAGTTAGAAAGAGAGAAGATGAGTGGCCCCTTCATACAAGACTACCTTCATAATGATATGTGGAGACGTCGCTTTTTATCTACTGCCCTTTGATAAGGAAGCAGAGATTTCCCACTCAGCTGATTAAAACTGAGAGCCTGCATAATCTTATAATAATCTCATCTATTACTCAAAAAACCCCTGTTACCTACTGCATCATAGTGGCTAAAAAGAAAAGACTTTTCTGTGTTGAGGCTTTGTAAATTGCCTGCTCTACCATATTTAGTCAAAAACAGCCAAGTTATTGCTGTGCACTTGCTGAATCTCCATAAGACGTAATTCTACAATTTTCCTCCATGGCCAGGATAGTAACTGGATGTTCTGATGGCATTTGGGCCATGTTGGCCTATCTAGATGGTTCCATTTACAAAACAAAGGCTCGATTATTTTGCTGAGTATCTCTTTCTGTTTCCAAGCACACAAAGAGAGGAGAGTAATGTTTCATTTCCTTTCCTCTTTCATTCACAACGAAGAAATCTACCTTTCAGCCTTCCTGCCTTAAATCCCTCATTAGCAGAGCTTAAGAGCTGCCAACTTAAAGGAACCAAATTGCCAGGATCACACACACAAAGACCTGCTTACCTGCAGCCTGTTACAAAGTTCATCCTGGGATGAACTCTTTAGTCCCCTGAAATTCATATCTACCTCATACCCATGGCTGGAGCTACTACAACATTAACTTGGTGATTAAAAGATAGAAGTATTATCCTCCCTCACGCAAAACTTTTGAATTATCTCAATTATTATCATACCCAGTGTCATAAATCAATAAGGAAAACCTTCATTTATATACAGGCATTGTTGTTAGGAAGGACTGCTTTGAAACTGAATGTTATTATTTTCCACCACAAATTACGTTTGAATTGTAGTAGCATAAAAAATTAAGATCCTTGGTAAGCAGCCTGAGACCAGACCAAAATTATCA
This sequence comes from Cuculus canorus, assembly GCF_017976375.1. Taxonomy (NCBI): domain Eukaryota; kingdom Metazoa; phylum Chordata; class Aves; order Cuculiformes; family Cuculidae; genus Cuculus; species Cuculus canorus. The sequence goes on along the minus strand of NC_071415.1, from coordinate 5,379,954 downwards.
ATTTAATACTTATAAGGATGAGGGGTTTAGCTTAGACACACAAAACACATACAAGGGCTTTCTCCATTGTCATCCCCTCACTTCTCATGCAATTTTGAAAGACCCAGAGAAGTAAAGATTGGCTATTTAAAATGTGTAATTCCACTTTACTAATAACCTTCACCTGAAAGCAGTGACATATTCTTGAAAGGTATGAGCAGCCACACAAAAGAAAGTCTGGTGCATCAATTTATCTGAGGTTCTGGTTCCTCAAAGTGCCCAGGATTCCTCACCTTTTACGTGCTAATAGCTTTTATGAACTTTTGAAGGTGAAATTTAATCACGTCAGGGTGTTATTATTCATGCTGTAGGTATAGTTTCTAACAATATGAAAACTGTAGCTTTGAGTTACTGCAAGTTTCTGTAAGACTCCTAGAAATCAGGAAAACCCTTCATTTATATTTTCAGTCACATTAAGCTAGCGGAATAGCTGGAGGGGGAGAGAGCGCCGCCTTATCCCATTCAGCTCAAGTTTTGCCCTTAAGTTCTGCAGGCAAATAGAGAGGACTTTAGTGATAACAAATTTTTTATAATCATATGAAATATAAGAACGTCAGAGCTCTGCGTACTAAATCTGAAATATTTCTGTACAGCTCTTTATAAATGATTGGAATTGCTTGTATAGCAAAAACTCCCTCTTTAAAGTCCACGGGTAAAAAAGTGATGCTCTTCAAGAGAGCAGGACTTCACCAGTATATATCTGGCTATTACACTGCAGCTCAGACATGTAAATTTCTAATTCCTACTGCAGAATTATCTAACATTGGTGCAGAGATGGCAGTTTTACTTTCTGTTAAACTATAGGCCATCTCAAAAGGGCAAAAAAGATATAATTCCTGATTAAGTTGGAACCGCTAAACAGATTTTAACTGTCCAGTTAATAGAAGCAGAAATAGAATCTGTAAGGGAATAGCTATAAAACTTTGGTATGCATTTAATATGAGGCTACTTACCTACAGTAACCTAAGGTTTCTCCCTACAGGGGCCTAATACATCTTTCCAAAGGGTAGAAGAATGATATTCCAAACCAAAGAATTGTTGGAGGAGTTCTTATAAAGACTAATATTTTTATTACCAGGCTTTTTGCTACCAGAGTGCTCTTTATTTGCCTGTCTTTTTCATCTTTCTTTCTTGCTTAAAAATGAAATAATAACAGATTGACAACTTGAGGCGATATAAATAAACCCATTCATTACAGAGTACCAATTTCCAAAAGCTGGATTTGTTCACAGCAGGAAAGCCTCGGATGAACCTGGGAAGACCAGATCTAAGGCAGGTTCAACTGCAGGACCACCGAGATCTCCAGACTGCAGAAGCCCTTTGCAACACAAGCAGTTAGGCAACCTTTATAGAAGCAGTTACCAGCACCACCTGAACTCTCCTCAGGTCAGATTGGAAAAGTGAGTGACAGAAAAATGCAGAGTTTTCTTCATTAGACAAGGAATTGAGACCATTCCTTCTCCACATTTTCTAAAGCAGTTTAAAATACAAGTTGTGGGTTTGGTTTTTTTTTTGTTCTTTATAATTTAAAATATATGTCAAGACATACTCTTTATCTACAATTACAGTCTGATATTTATTCATCTCGTATACTAAATATTTTCTCGCTGACCTGCTCGCAGTTATTCAAATAGTGCCAAAACTTTTCAAATCTCAAGGTTACCTTTTCATATGAATGAGGTGCAGAAGTTGCCCCAAAGTATAATTTAAACACTGAAGCTCAAGAACAGTCGTGTATATTCAACGAGCACACTCATATTGACATCCTTTTGCTTTGTAGAGAGTCTAACCACCCAGAGTGGTTATGATCGTTTAACCACTCTTGTGTTCAAAGCGCCCATCTGAGTGTAACATCACTTTGTTTTCAAGGAGACAGTTACAAACCTCAAAATATTTTTGTATTATCTGCTTCATCAAACTCACACTGATAGGAACTGTTTACAGTTTTAAAACACTTCACAAGTAAAAACTGATGAGTGAATCATTCTTTTCTACTGTGTAAGTGAAAAGATTCTTTTTTTAAAGAGCAAAGTTCTGAAGAATTAGCTAAATAATTTAATCTCATATAGCTACTAACATTACCATTTACTAAAATGAATCATTTAGCCTCAAGCAATGCTGATATTGGGGAAATATCATTAACTGAAGAAGAATTACACTCAATATCTGAATTCCAACTCTACTGATAAGAGGAAGAAGAAAGCATTCATACATTGGCTTAGAAGGACAGAATGCTTAAATATCTGATGTAGGGTAGCTCGAGGGCTGACATTGCCTAGCTCAGGTCCAAAGCTCTGTTATCAAGAAGGCAGTACTGCCACATCTTGCCTTCTGACACCCCAAAATCCACACACACAGTCAAAGACAAAGGTCACCTGAAGTTCCAGGTGTACAAAGAGGGAGTAAACCATACTGCTGTATTTCACCTTGCACAGGATTTTAGCTTTATTTTACTTCCTCTGTTTAATCTCCATCTGAATAACAGCTTCACAACCCAAATTAATTTAATTAAAAAGTGAAAGTACCAGTGTGTGTATCAAAACACACCATCTACCTCATCTTTCAAAACAACCATTTCAGACAAAGACTATCACCACCCAGGGTGGAAAAAATAATAACTGCGTTATCACTTATCCTCATTTGCTCAGGTACCACGTGCACTACGATGTAACGCTGCTATGGCACAGTGCTCTCATACCATCCCAGCCAAAACACCAAAGGTCTTTTCAAGGCCCACATGGTAAAACAACAGAGATATCCTCCACAAAAAAAAAAGAAAGGAATTTGTTCAATTGGTGTCACAGAGCTAACTTCTGTTTTCTTCTGCACATCTCTGCGGGAGGGAATCAGCAGGGAACATACACCACCTTAGTTCTGTTCCTCATTCTACAAAGGCAACTGGAATATTTTTCAAAGGCAGCAGCTTTAAGAACACAGAGGTAGTTCACAGCTGAAAAAAACATGGAAGACAAAAAGTTGTGAGGAAATTTTGATGGGTTTTTATGTATTTCAAATAATTGTGGAGACTTCAAACCATGGCTTGAAATAGCATTTCACCCAAAACAGTACTTGGACTCCTTCATAGATAATGCTTGACAGAGCGGAGAATCCGTTCTGAAAAGGGAATGCAAAACGAGCTCACAGAATTTACTCCAATTGCTACACAGGAAAATTTTCATGGTGATTTTATGACTTCATTGACAGATCTATAATTAGCTTCTAAAAGATGTCATGAAATTAGTGAATCAACGGGAAGAGACATTGTTGAAAACATCTTAGAAAACACATCTGAGACTTGGGTAACTAAGTCAGGCAACCTACAGGGGTGGTACTCTCCACGGTCTTAGACACTTAAGTACTAATACTGCTGAACTTTAGCTGACAAACATTTTTCCTAAGCTGATGGAGTATTATACTTCATTATTAGGGGAAAACAGGTCTCTTTTTAGTGTTAAAGACAAACTCTGGTAGTAACTAAAAGTCAGTCTTTTGTGAAGTATATCTGTCATTCACTTACATAAATAATATCTCTCCAAATCAGAAAATAAAGGAGCTGTGCCCCTTTGCCTCAATATCAGCCTTTTTCTTCCTATTGGGAGTCACAACATCCACTGAGCCCAAGAAAAAACTTCCAAATTAGAATATACATACTGCAACATACTGCCCTATTTTCTCCTCCCTTTTCCCCCAAAGTCCCGGTAGAAAAATTGAAATTAAAAACTCTCAGTCTTCTAGAAAGCATTTTGGTCTTAGGTACGACGGTTGGCAACAGGAAACAAAGACCACTGCACTAATCTATAATGAATATATTTTGTTTGTTGCATTACCAGTCAATCATTACATTAAACACATTAGATATGAAGCCCTTATCATATACATTTCTGTTAACAAAAATCATCAAAAACAACAACAGATCTTTACTTTGTCTCAGAGTAATGAACAATGTATTTCTGTATTCATTGGTGGAAGCACTGTGCTTTTTCAGCATCCTAGTCTTGCTGAAGATTTCTCTCCAGTCCTTCTCTCAAAGAGGTTTCCTACTAAAAGGTCCTCTATCATTCAATCTGCATGAAACTGGAAATGCATTACTAATTGAGATGAAATTTCAAGTGATGGATTACATATTAATTTGCACTTTTCTATGATAATTTTATATTAATTAAATGCATCATATTAATTAAGTAAAAATTAAATTAACTCTTGGAAAGAAAAGTTAAAATTAATTGCTTTGTGGCATGTTTCATAAAATACATCAAGGGTGTCCATATCACATCACATTTTAGCAACGGTAAAGACAAAGAAAAGTCTGGTAAGAAGTAGAGGGTTTTAATCATAGAAGGCACAGTAAAGTTGGTGTGACAAAAAGATGTAGAATTTAATTCATGGTTGGCATGAAGAGTTCTCCATCAATAAAATACCAGTGAGAAACTTACTAGATTAAATAGGCTTAGGTAAACGGTGAGGGATATTAAATCCAAAGATCCACCTCATTCTTACAAGACAGCTCATACAGTAAGCCTAGTTGTTTTCTGTCTATTAGTACAAAATAAAAATACACTAGAGTTTTCAATTATCCTCAATGCAGTGCTTTTCAGGTATCTGCATTCCCACAGAACTAAGAATTACCCCTCAGGGATAATTTCATAAAAAAAAAATGCCGTAAGTGAAAGGGAAAAGAAGTAATCAGGAAGAAAAAAAAACTCCCACCAATATCCAACATAAGGCATGAAAGTATCAGATGAAGAGAACAACAGGGAAAATAAGTGATACTAACACTTATTTAAAAGACTCAAAGATACTGTCAGCACATAGTAGTGCATATTAGTAACACACCTTTAGTTCTAGGACTGAGTAGAGAGGTCAGCTGACGGCCACCCTAACACACACTTTCCAGTTTCAGTGTTAATTGTTCAGCGCACACTATCCTTGGTCTTTGCTACCTCTTGCCTGGTGTTGGTTTTGCTATACTTTCAATTCATTTAAACTAAATAAATACGATTCCAAAAAAGAGTCATAATGCAGTAATGTCATTTCAAGCAATTTTCTTATTCAGAAGTTTCAGTATTCTTGTTCCTCAATATTTCTAAATTTCTAGAAGCTTATGGCTCAAATTTCACCATTTTCCTTGGATTTGACATCATGACATTCCCAGCGGATATCTTAAATTTCTTTTAAAGGCCAGAAATACCTTCATAAATCCACTTCTTTATTTACAGTGGAGTACACCAGGAAAAAATCAGCTGAAGTTTCAAAGGGAAGCAAGGGAGGATAGCAGACTGGCTATTTAACTGACTTCAACTTCAGAACAAGTAGCGTGATACAGCCTGAACCGAGAGCATTTCCCAATGCAAGGGTGAAGATTCTTTAAAAAGGTTAAGACAAAGATTTTGAAGAATATTCAGTGTACTTATATGGTCTCTTATCTTGCCTAATATTAAATTACTCAAGTACTACAGGTTATTAAAAATATAATAACTCACACAAAACTGAAAAGCACGCTATTAAGGTGCCCAACTAATTTCAACAAGAGCTGAAACACCTTAGGATTTGCCAAAGATCATATTGAACAACGCACTAGAAAAAGACAAGGAATAGGACCCATCCAGCCTCTTACATGTGTTTTGCTATACCTTACCAGAAACAGCATCACCTTCAAGCCTTGGTAGCTGCTATTAAGCTAAACTTATTACGTGTTAAATTCTGGATTCTCTTTGGCCAATGGCACAGAAAAAGAGCCGATTCTCTCAGCACAGTGCACTTAAGGGCCAAGTATGAATAGAAGAATTATTCATATCCAGTGCTTCAGAGGAAGAGAAGGTAAAGCAGGACCGAACTCACTGTAACAGCTCAGATCCCTGACCAGTTCTGCCAGCTAGATGGACAGTTTGTTTAAATGTAGATTAGTTATATTACAATTTCTATTCCTCTTCTAGCAAACGCATATGCATTTGCCCTATGTGACCAGATGAAGATGAGACTATCCTGTTGCAAACTAATCTGCTGCTGCATACACACCACTGCAGAGGAAAATAAATCACTGAAGTGTGACTTCTATGTAATATAAATGTGCTGCTCCCCTTAAAGAACAGAAGAACAAACACTTCACATTCTGGATAATCGAATGATACCCTTGAAAAAGACAACTGCAGCGGAGGTTATCCAACATAACTAACTATACTGAATGTTAAGTGTTATTGCATCTAAATGCAGGTAAAACAACAGTTGCTCAGCAGCAAACTCTTCGTTTTAAAAAAAGGAAACGAAGCTACCTGCAATAATTCTTAAAAATGTATTTTCTCATCTTTTATGACAAAAAGATTTCAGAAACTCAGACACTAGTTTCACCGATATATTTCCTGTCCATCACACACATATTTTCTATTTTGCCAGTATAAAACTGATTACAAATGGAGGGCCTCTGACATCTATATACCTGTTAAAAAGAAAGAAACCCATGCAACCTCTCACACTCTGCATTGCAAATATTGCTATTAGAATTCATTACACATGAATTCAAACAGGGATACACGTGAAGTTAAAAAAGAAGATATAATCCCAATAAGTACAGTGAGCGTTCCTCACAAAACACATGTTGCCTCTAGAACGCCAAAAGACTTCTAAATCCATACTCATAAAAACACCTCCTTTTCCTCTTGAAAGTACACCTTTAAATAATCTAGCCATAAAGCCTACAAATCAATTCAGTCTCCTACCAGTTAAACAAATGGCAAACTTAAATGACTTTGTTCTTCATATTCCCACCCCTCTACTTCATTTTGCTTTTCCTTTGTGTTTTACAAAGAAACAGACCAACCCCCAAAAAGCATTCAACCTATTTTCACTGAGTTCCAAACTGAAGATAAGTATTTTTTGGGGGCTGATTCTGCTTAAGCTGGTGATAAGCTGGAAAGTGCAATTAGAATGCAATCAGGTTTGAAACAATGTATGATGATCAGAGGATTAAGAAGCTAAACTCTCCCAGCTTATCCAAAAGACAGTTAAGGGCTGAACTAATCACAGTCTGCAATTTTCTGTTGGAGATATTTATATTAGCACCTCTTACTCTAGCACAGAGGAACACAATAAGTTTCGTTGTTCACAAGTTAAAATGAGATGCATTCAAAGGAGCAAAAGGACATTTCTTTTTTGCCTGCTAAGTAACCAATAGCCAGCACAGACTACCATGGAAATTTCTGTATCGTTTGATGTTTTAAAATCAGCTCTGGATATCTTTCTAGAAAATATGCCATCGCTTCATGCAAATCCACAGGCTTGCCATGGCGGTTGGGTTGGGCTCTTTGACCAAACCGCATCAGGGCTCCAACTACAGGTTCACAGTGGCTCACTTTGGTCTTAAATTCATTACTCTAAGAGTTCATGCGAGGATATGGAATTGGAACTAAACAGCCTCCGAGACCCTCTGAAGGGAAGAACTGTTTTATTTAATCCTAAAACTATTTTTTACATTTTATCATACTGAACGTTGGACTCGTGTTTACAGTACAACAAAACCTTAATAGCATTTATCAGTACAAAGCTCACAGCAGAAATGATGCCAAGTGTTCCGTTACATAAGAAGCTAAAAGCTACTGTTACTTAAATGAGAAGCAAGCTTCAAATCACAAACAATATTGAATTAGAACTGGAACTTAAAACAAGTAATTTCAAACTACAGCACATTTGGAAATATTTTCATATTTCCTGAATCCTCAGAGGTGCATAGCTCCTAAAATACACTCACTGGCTAAAACGTTGAGGTGCTTAGAATCAACTGGAAGTGTACAAAGAAGCAACTTGGAAATTGTCAGCTTGAGGTCAAAGCAGTTTGATTAAAGAGTGTAATTATTATTTCCTCTTATCCTCCAAACAACAGAATTTGCCAGAGCACTTTGTCATCAACACATGTACTACAAACAACAGGAAATGAATCTATCTATCCATCACTGATAAACAGATGTAGGAGATATGTTTTGTCTTCCTTGTAATTTCAATGCTGAGAACATCCTCCCCATTCGCCCATGCCGTTATTCCATTTGCCTGACTGAATTCTGTGCTTTGTTTGGAAATTAAATCAAGTTTTGAATTTGAAACCAGGACAATATTGAATCCCAAATCTATCAAAAAGTGCTGTCTCCTTAACTGAGCAAAAATTTCCATTTTCCCCTCCAACTATTAATATTAAGATACAATCACAAGAAAAAAAAATGCTGAGCTGAGCTTTAGAATATATCTCTTCGCTGAATAAGTGACAAAAAGTTAAAAGCAGTAATTTAGGAAACTTAAATGTGACAGTGCGTGATAGATGTGAGTTGGCAAGGCAAGAAAATGAGAAACATTAAAATCATATATTAGAATAGATCAAGCTCTACATACCAGTTTATGTCAGCAAATTTCTTTTGATATGTCAAGTCCCTATAGGGCTAGAATTCAAGTATACTTTGAAGATGTATTTTAAAAGGAATATGTTTATGTTTAGAAACTTAATAAGGTCATATGTGTATGAAAAACCAAAGAAAAATAAGATGCAATATTGTTAAGTTCACTGCAAGGTTTCTCACTGTGCAGCATTTTTAATGTCTTTTATGTTCTTCAGAACATTGCAGATTCTTTTACCGATGCAGCCTTCTGCTTGCCCAGGTACCAAGCAGAATGATGTTAAAAGGCCATACGGAATTTTATCCCCAGTCATTGCCTACCAAAAATTATACCAAGTCAGTGAGTGGCGGCTTGGTCAAAGGACACCAAGCAAATTGATTTCAGGCGTGCACCGTCTCCCACGGAATGCTGTCAAAGGCTTGGTCACTACAAGCAGGGGAACAGAAAGCCATGTTCTAGTCAACGCTGAGCCAGACATTCGCAGGAAAGCTCAATCCCTCTCCCTAGCTACAATCCGTAATATCGCTGAACAGAAGGCCACTCAGTTATAAATAAATAGATTTCTACATTGAATCCTTGCCACCACTCTGTTTCAAATACCACAGTGTGAACTAGCAATTAGATATAACAGCGGTAATTCTGCATTTGAGATGCCATCGTTAAAGGGAGAACAAGGACTGTTTGCATACAGCAACATCACTGCAGGGATTGTCACCTCGGTACCAGCCGTGGGGACAAAAAGAAAGGAGCGCTGTCTTATGATCAGAAACTTGGTAGCCCCAAGTCTGAAGAAGAAAAGAAGGGTAAAACATTGGCAATCTCCCCCACTAAAGCAGAAACACAGTGCTAGTGTTTCAGCCAAACAGAAATTCCTCTGCCGGTAGGGAGAGCCTCCAGACGTTGAGTCTACTTGGTACCAATACTATGTATGTCACTTATGGTGCTTACCAGTGCCATTTTAAAGTAAATCCAAGATGTGTGATAAGACGTGGACAAACAGGGAAGTAAAATACAGTGAGGTAAGAAGATGATTCCTGCAATCTATGACAGATGGTTCGCAGCTGGATGAGAAGAACTCCATTTTATTGACCCCAGTGAGGTGTTTGTGGTTTTGATCATTCTGGAGGGCATTTGGTTTCTCAGTAAAACACTGGGCAAACTCCTCATTCGGCCCTAGCGTGGTGCATATCGCATACAATGGCTGCAGGTGTTCCCAGATGGAGGATTCTGCCTCTGTGCCACACAATGGCACTGGCAGTAATTTTGACACAACAGGTCGGTCTGTTGCATCTTTTCACTGTGGAACACAATCAGGTGTGATTACATGTTTGCGTTCACAGAAAGATTATTAAATTCCCTCTCTTCTTTTTCCTTTTAAATGAATGGCTTTATATGCATGTTTGCACTATGCAACCTGGTGGATAAATAAACCACCTGCTGCTATACGAGCAGGTTTATAGTTTACATTTACATGCAGAAAATAAGTGATGATGCGAAATGACTTTCTTCTTCCTAACCGTGAGTTGATCCACATAAAACCGTTCGAAAGACTGATGTTTGACAGCATTATAGAAAGGCACAAATGCTTAAATGATTCTGAATCAAAGGTGAGCCAAAGGTAAATAGCATCTAGAATGACAGGGTGGCCCATATACTCCCTCAACAGTCACCCAACCCAGCTGCAGCTCCAAAACCATCAACACAAGTGTGTGTGGATTCTGCCAGGAAGCCAGATGCCATTTTCTGGAAAACTGTGTTCTACAGCTTGGCATCTGGTAATTGTGATGACCAGCCAGTAACTATGAGGGGAGGGAAATATATTTTCTGCAGTAAACAGTACTGCAGTGAGCAAAGGCTACAGATTCCCGTGTGTGTCCCACGCATTTAAAAAGGCCGTTCTAAAGAAAGAAACATAAAAAGACAGGGGAACGGGTGGGAAAACGGGGAGAGAAGTGAAAAAAGCCCCAAACCAGCCTAGAGAGCCTTTATTAACAATCATACGCAAAAAAGGGAAATATTTCCCTGCACTAAGAATGTGATAAACGCAAGCACACAAGCTTTCATTTATGAGCTCTCATAAATGACACATTTCTAGGAAGGTTTCACTCAAGCATCTGGAGAATTTGTTCAGTTCTTTGCTTTCATCCAAATAGTCTACTGGCAATAGAAGGGAAGGTTATGAGACTGTTCTGCTTACCACCTTCATGGACCATCACCTCTCCCTGCCAACCCCTCCCCAGCTTTGATCTAAAAGTGCTTCATTCAGCAGACCACTAGGAAGCCTTCCAAACTCCACAGCTGGATAATAACCAAATCTCTCTCATCTGCTGCGTGTTGAAATCTCACACAATTTGGGAAACTAGGAGTTTTCTGCCGGGTAGCTGGAAAGCAGACAACCATATGCAAAAATGTGACTTGAAGAATTTCTTCAAGTGTAGGTTTAATTTCAGACTTGAAAACAAGCTAATTTTTCAATTCCTAATGATCCTTTACTTCTAGTGAAGTGTTCCTTAGTGTACTCTGCCACCACAGGATCAAAATAAGCCTCCATCCATTATAAAAATTAGATTATAAGAAATTTTTTCCACTATCTCCATTAACTCTGAACTTCACATTTGCTTTTAATACATTTCAACTGCAACCACGATATTCAAACTTAGGTTTAAAAAAAAAGCTACCTTACTACGCTCTCTCTGGGAATACACCACCTCCTAAGCAGTAAAACACTAACAATCAACAGTTATTTTCTCACATTTAATCAATAATATTTCTGTGGATTTTTGGCATTGGTGTTGTGCAACACTAAAATCTGCTTTGCCTCAGGAGGAAACTATCAACTGAGCTGTGAATCAGCATTGTTCTAAGGTAATAAAAAAAGGCAATCTAAGCGAGTTCTACTACTTGTGCATACTGCTTCTCGGACCACTCTCTTTTAAGAAAGGATCTGCACTGAAGAGGAACTCAGGGACGAGACTCTCACCATCTGGGTAGAGAGGACACTGGTTTCTACTCAAACTCCTGAGTCCTGGAAAGTAAATGGCTGTATCGTCTTTCTTGCCTTCATGCATCACAACATTTCTCAGTATCAGAAGGTAAATCATCTTCCTTTATTATCTTTTCTTTCATATACGACATTTTAAGTCAAGGTTCGAAGCCTTATAAAGTCTTGCTAATCTCTTAAGGCTTTGAATCAAGTAAGGAAATTTCCAATTATAAATACTTCTGTTTAAAATCGTTTAAATAAAAGCAAGATGGGTAAGACTAGCCCCTTGTAAATTTATTACGGTAGAATATAAACCATGTTCTTCTTAATTTGAAAAAACATGCTCAAATTCTTTTCTGATCTTTTGCATTTTCTGCATAGAGCACCTCTCTGCTCTTGTATTCAGAAAGACATTTGTACGTCACTGATGTGAAATAAAAAGTACTTAAAAGAAAAGACCCCCATAGCCTGCAAACTGAGATTGTCATGTCGTTTCTTATAAAATCATATCTAAATTATACCCAGTCATAGAGTTAAACTTATTAAAACTTAGCAGAGAGCAAAACAAGTGTATTTCTATGCCTAGGATTTCACAAAATATTTAGAAACCACAACTAGCACCTCTTTAGAAAATTTTATGCACAAAGGTATAGACAAACTACTGAACACCAAATGCCACCAAACAATTACACCATCAGCAACCAAAGAGGCACAGGTTCTAATGTGAAGCCTAACGTGGATTACCGAGTTAATTCAAAGCTCTCTTGTTGCTCAGTTATTGAGAAATAAAGTTGAATTTAAGTATTCATCTCACTCCAAATGTTGAAGTTCTAGTTCTGTCATTTGTAATGAAGTCTCCTAACAAGGGATAAAAGATTATTGGCAAGAAAAGACAACTGCAGTACATTAAAAGCAGATTAAGGTTGTAAGAAAAAAACAATGGCAGGAAGGAAATTCACAGTTAAGGGGAAAAGGCTCCATATGTCTTCTAACACTGAGATACAATCGGGGGCACAGAGGAAGTCATTAAGGAGATACCCCACTGTGTGCTGGAATTATAAGACATATGGCACATTTTCCCTAAATTGTGGGGTTTTTCGATTATCTACCATCGGCATACAATTTGAGTGTTTTCCAAAACTAATTTTTAAAGAGTGAGAATAACAACCTACAGTTACATTTGAAGTAGCTTTTTTGCCTGTCAATACCCTACACACAGACCAAGCATGGGAAAACTTACTAATACCCATGAATCACGTACAGTACTGTAGTTCAAGCCACAATGCCAAAGAAATGAAATAGCAGTAACGAATTTTCTTTATTCCATGATGCACATCAAATTTGGGGATAAGTTCTAAGGAGGCTGTGGAGATAAAAAAAGCCTGGTGGTGAAAGTATCATCAGCCATCCTGTTTACAGTAGCAGTTAAGGACATATCCTAACTTGATAAGAGACCATAGCTCACAGTAACTTTCATGTCGGTCACCTAAAAACCTGATAACTCTATAGAAAGTTTTGGAGATATCCTGTCCCCTCAAATGCCAATAAAACATCTTTCAAAAATATAAATATACTTGCCTTTGAGAGATATATTTATTAAATAAACATCTAGTCTTTCAGACTGCGTTGGAAAGGATCTCCCAGCTCAAGCTACATTAGCAGGACAAAACCTCATTTTTGCTCTACAGCACCAAACCTCTAAGGGGATACAGCCCTCACCGAGCAAGAGCGTGCAATGACAGCACAAATGTTCAGCCACCATCCAACGCCACCTCTGAATTCAGTGTTCCACACGGCGATACACTACAAATCACCAGGTTACACTATGATAAAGCCTGGGATAAGCATGCTCACCTGGCCCAACCATGACAAACACTACAGGGTTAGGCACACCACTATACACAAGCGATAACATCTATTTCTTTTACTGTAATGGCCAAATCCGATAGATGATACCATATGAAGCTAAGCATCTTAGTCCTGTTTACTTCAGAGATGCATTTATGACCAGGCCCAGAACAAATGCCAGCAAATACAATATACTTCATACCATCATATCTTTTATAGCATGAATCCTTCTTAAAGCATTTATTATTTTCTATTCATTTCAACAAAATCTAGTTTCATATATTCTACTAATGTTGCATTAATAATCTTTTAGTACCACTTAATTTTTAAGCAAATTAACATAATGAACTACACTTGAAAACTACTCACAATTTCATTAAGATATTTATTGGAGTTTGGTAAAATGAATCCATAATAAGTCCACATAAAAATCTATTAGTAAAGCCATTGTATTTCCTGGCATGTTTTCATTACTGCCAATAATTATACTAAAGTCAATGGTTCAACCTAAAAAGAACTTTCAGTCCCTCTGTAAGGATCCATCCCGGGTATGAAATACAGTATTACAGACTGTGAAATGGGCACATTATAGACTGTGTCACAAGAGCTTTCAAACATCGGTGAGGCCTCCACTATAACGCATCAGACCCTTGTAAGGCAACCGCATCACTGGAATAACATTAGACCCTCAACACAGGCTGAAGTGCTGATTAAACCACTGTTTTTCCTGTGTGCCTAGTGCTAAGCTGGATCCTAGAGAGGCACTGATGGCACAGGCAGAACGATCACGTTTTGACTGAATTTCAGCTAAATTTCCCCCATGACTTTGCATAAATATCTTCGCATGGGAGTTTTTCCTCTTTGAGAGGTGTGTACTCAAGAGATGAAGTTGGGGTAGCGTCAGAGTCCAATACTCTCTGACCAGGCTCCTTGAGATACTCCACTTGGAGAAAGCATAATGTTTAATACAAAGTGTACTTATTTGAAGATATTTAATGTTACACAGGATTTCTGATTTAGCAGAATGATGGAAAACATTCAGAAAACACAATACAAAAATTAACTACAGTTATAAAAAATATAGCAATTACTACACACAGTGCAATCACAACATCAGTGTAACCCTTTTTACCAGCCTTTAAAGTATGCTCACCATCACAAAGAAGAACCAGTTGTTAGGAAAGAATACGTGGGTTGAAGTCAGTTCAAAATTCTTCTGCTAGTTGCCAAGTTTTTATACTCTGTTGGGCTGAACTACATATTCCCTCTCTCCATGCTGGTCTGGCTAGCTCTGGGAAAATCATTTATACCACCTGTTTCCACTCAACTCTTGATAGCTGTTTATCTAAAGCAAAAGCCATCCTCAGCCAGCTTCTCCGCAACAGCTGTGGTCAGTCACACCCAGCAGGAACCTCAGCTTCATGGGCACATCAGCCCCACCTGTTCCCACTGAGCCTTCTTCAGCTCAAGGGGTTTATTTAACGGGTCACATTGACCCTCAAAGGATTTAGTGAGCCTTAGGCACTGCTTTTTAGTTCTCCACAATGACTCTACACCATCTCATTTAACAAAGCCTATTAAAACAAAGCAAAGTCCAAGGTTCTGATCCGCTTCATCTTATTGCAAAATATCTCCCTCAGAAAATGAGCAACAAGATTTAGTTCTCAAGTAGTGGTATCTCCCAGTCTCACCCGTTCATTTCATGTTATTGCTTTCAAGGATAAATGCAGTAATACACCATAATTCATAGACAGAATAGAAATAAAGATCTTTCCAAATAGATCTTGGATATTCACTGTTATGAGGCAACAAAAGAAATCACCACCTCTTCTCTCTCTGTGGGAAGGCACTTCTCTTACTCAGCTAAATCCAAATAAAAATCATTGTTCTGAAAACACTTGTGACTTGGTTGGAGCTTTGACTTGGATTTACACATCCATGAAGCTATCAGACCCTTGGAAACACTGCATATAATTAGCTGGATTTTAAGCAGCTTAAACTCCACACTCACTGAATCTTCCTCAGTCTTCATGTGTACAAAGCAATACAAGTATCAAATCACAGAAGATCACAAAATACTTTGGAGCTATATTTTGGCTATATTGCATTATGAAAGGAAATCTTACGCGAATGTAGGAATAAAAGAAAGATTTTTTTTTTTCTTTGGTTTGTTCTCCGAAACACTAGGGAAATGACAAAACAAACATTTCATGTAAACACAAGATTGATGATAACTGCCCAAAAGAAAACATTTGTAAGTAATGCTGACTAAGATTAAAAACCCCACAAATCTATGTTTAGAATAATTTCTTCTCTATATGTAATGTCTGAATGAAGCATTAACCATGTTAATGACACTCTCCTAAAGATCTTTCAATGAGGGCTTGATGTTCGAGCAAAATATGTGGTCACTTCTTATTACTTCTTCATTTTAATTGAAAGCTCACTCTCTATTTCCTCAATAATAAAACTCCCCAAAGCTTCTTTTCCCTCTTTTAGTTTAAACTATGTTGATAGAAAAAAAAGAAATAAGATATCTGGAAACGTGCAGATTAGGTAATACAACAAAAACAATTAATGACAGTACAACCAAAGTAACATGAGAATTTTAAAAGCCATTTTGAACAAAATAATGTTTTCTCTGTTTATTCAAGTACCTAATGATACAGAAAGTTTTCTTTTTAAAATATGAAAATCATTAAAGTGTTCAAAATTTCATGGAATGAAGAAAAATCATTTGATGCTCATCTTGCTGCTTTCAGTACCAGTCTCACGAGGTCATGATATAAACCAGCAACTCCAATCTAATGAGATACAGGAACTTGTTTCCTGAGCCCAATCAAGGAGCTGAAAGACAACTTGGAAGATACTCATGAGCTGAAGACCCTTACTTATTTGCAGATTTGTTAAGGGAGGTAACCTCAAAACTTTTCTATCAGTTTAGATGGCAAGCATGTGAAAAAAAGGATAGAGGTTAAATTAATTAGGGCAGTTCTCTTCTCCAATTCAGTCATCACAGTTTTAATGAAACCAAGTCTCTTAACCGATCACAAGTCACAAGTTAATAAATGCTTGAAGTTGTAAGGATGTATCTGTTGAAACAAAGAACATTTAAAAATACTCGAACAGTTCAAACAGTGACAAGAGGTGGAAAAAGATATAGTTTTATCTATCAATGACATGAATAGGAGTAGATATCTCCTTTTTTTTGCCCCTGTTCTAAGTACCAGAAGGAAAGCAGTGAAATTGCTGACAGACAAGGCTGAAATCATAGATGGGTAGAATGTGCAAGTTCGACTCAGTGATGACAGCTCTTTTCAAGGTGAACTTACTGAATGATAATAAACCTAAACAGGCTGGAAATTGCAGGTAAACCTGCCACAAAAAGTATTGCACAATTTGTCTCTAGTACCGTACCATTATTTACACAATTTTCTTTACATTAGTAACATCTTTACTGAAGGACACAGTATCATATAAAAAAAAACCCAGCAGCTATATCTTTTCAAAAAATACTTATCCATTTCCTTCTAGGTCATGAAATATCTGGGCTACAGGATATGATTCCAGCTATTTATACTTCCATTTAACTGATTAACTCATCTCATCTGCTACTGAATTTCCCCATGTCTTCAGTGCTTTGAATGTCTCCTGATCTTTTCATAAGCTCACCTAACTTCATAACCTGCCTCTTGCTAAAATTATTTTCTAATAACAAACCCCTAAAAAAATCTAAAAGCAACCACTTCTCTGAAAAGCTACAGCAACAGTTTAAAGGGAGCAGAAGAGAAAAAAAAGCTCCTGTTGAGACAATATGCTCTTGATTATCATCAGAAAATGTCAGCAGCCCCTTTGGATAAGATACACCTGAATGCAGGCTTATCTGTTTGCAAATAGAATCTCTTGGAAAACCTCTGTACCTGTAGATAGAAAACTGGCAACACGTCTGATTATTGGATTTAGTGAATAACAGGGGCCCACACACACAGAGCAATATCCACAAGTTAATATTGAATTTTGATACTTGCGTATCTTTTCCAGTAGGACTTTGCCAAAAGACAAGAAAATTACAACATTAGGCTCTTCAAATATGACAGGACAGAATCAGAGTGGTAAACTCAAGAAATAAAAGGGACAGAAAGCTGGGCTTGTCAAACTGGTGGAAGAATAATTGTCCTTCACTCATTGTGCGGTGTTAACCCAATCTTGCAAAGAAAATTTTCAAATTTTTCATAGTAATATTTCATAAAGAGGAATATCCATAGCCATGACCACATCCCACAACTTCATCCAGCAATAAAACATCCATCTTTAAAAAGCTAATAAAGTCTCAATCAAACTGCTCTGACTGAAAACCATAAATGCATCTCTTTACTGAATATTCAATACTATAAGCAAACTGATCTCTGAACGGTATGTTATGTTCCCCCAGACTAAAATCACACGATAACATCAGGTGAACTGACGTTTCAATATTCAAGAAGAACTGTTCAGTCAGACTCATAGTATTTTAAGTACTTGTATTTCTATTAATATTTTTGCTTGCCGAATTCTATTATTAAAAAAATAAAAATCCACCTAAAATTTGTGAATTACTCATGTTTTCATTCCCCGTGTCCTCTCCTAGTCTTCTCCCCTTCTCTGATGGGTGTCGCCACTTCTGAGAAAAGGCGTGTCTGAGTTGCTCATAGAACCATTCTGTGACTTCAGTCTGGTGTAGCAAGACAAACTAAACCTGTGACAGACAAGGTGACAGCAGTAACCATTTCAGACACCCAGGTTCAATCTGCTGCCAAACGTCTGTCGGAGCCCAAAGGCATGTTAGCTCCAAGATACCGGTACTACTTCTCAGCAAAAGCATCTGTCTCCACTAAGACACCTTTTTAGAGGGATGATAAAATAGACTTTGGCATTTATAAACCAAGCACATGTATTAATACCTAAAGTTAAAGACAAAAACCAAGCTGGCCACACTGTTAATACAACACAGATTTGCACTTTTTCTAACAAGGGAAAAAAAATTGCGGCACATCACGAGTAGGCTCTGCGTGTGGCTATTGACTAGTTGACAAAACAGGCTAAAAATCAATAGCATTTTCTATGAGAAGTTAGATAACTTTCCAATAATACAAAAGAAGGGTCTGCAGTGGAATAGATGTCATCTTCGCTGATGGCTTCACTACAAATATTTCATCTATTTATTCCTGCTTCTTGGACAGCTTGCTAAGCTCACTCCTGGTACCAACACTCCAGGGAACAAAAGAAAATAGTATTCCCATAGGAGAGGAAAAGGGAAGCTTCAAGCCATCATGCTTGAATGATGCTAAATGCAATTTCTAAACATTCAGCACTTTACTTGCTGTATCTATAAATACCCGAACTACTTAAAATTTTTTAGAAACCTTTCCTGGTGCAAAATTTATCTGACAATGTAAGATTAGGCACCCAGTCAAAGCTTAGCACCCCTGTTCCCCATACGTCTGAAAGTCTATCATGCTTCGTCTCTTGTTATGGCTACAGTGAAAAGCTTCTTATAAGCTACTAATAAATTAGTAGTTGTCATCTGATTTTTGTACAGTCCATTCTTGACAATGACAAATTTCAACAACCAGGTAAGAAGGTAAAAAAGCCAGGAACGGTTTGGTCAGCAAGATATAAAATGTGTAAACCAAAAAGGTAGATACACTCTGAAAAATAATCCCTGTTGTAATGGAGGTTAGAGTGGTCATTCTGCTACAAATGGACCATGAAAATTGGTCAGGTGCACTTTTAAATTTCAAATGACCAACTGGAAAATCACAATGTGCATTCATATAGTCACATGCAGGTCATAGTATCAAAAATACATTACAATTTTTTTTTCCAACATGAAAGGGGCATTTGGGCGCATGGGTTAATTTAAAAACATAAATTCTGTGCGTAGCATTTCTTTGTCAATAGTTGTTATCCTAGTTTTGCTATCTATTGAATAATCAGCAACAATTATTTTTAGGAAAAAAGACAACCATTTTTCTTTTGTTTATCAGCATGTGTTCCACTCTGTGTTGTGGCTTACTTTGACTACAACTGCAAATTTAAAAGTATCTTATTTTGTACTGCAGGAAAAGTAATTAAATCAATTTTGTATTTGTGTAGCTGCTTTAAAGTATTAAAGTAACTTGATCCCCAATGAACTTAAAATTTTAATTCATTTTACCTTATGCTGGCTGCGGAAGAAGTCAAATTTTTAAATGCGATATGACATATGGCTGTTCATTATTTATACATTCTGTAGCAGACTATAAATTTTACTTTGGACATATATCGAAGCACTGAAACCATTTCAGTTGCAAACACATAAATCATAGTTACAGTTATTAGTCTAAATGTAATGCCACCCAGGTTCTAGATCAAAACCTTTAAAATCTATTATAATTGACGTCTGCTGCATAACTTATGTCTGATTTTATTAAAGGAGCTCATTATTATTTATATCTTTGAAACGTTATATTCCTAGCTGTGTAACCACTTAAATGTGAAAGAGTTGAGGAATGAGAGGAAAGAGGAGGGGACAATAGTATACAAACCAGGAAGAATAAGGCTATAATAGAGGACAAAATGTTCTGAAATGAAATTACCTAATTCACAGTATGAATTAGCCGGTCTGCACTAGCAACTGATGTTCATTTGGGACAAATAAAGCAGGAATTCTGTATCTGATAACTTATACAGCAGTGAAAAGGCTGCAAAGCAAATACTGTTCCCCCATGCTACATTTTGACCATTGCTTTGTGAGATGGGGAGGGGGAAAGGCTTTAAACAATTCCTATACCTTGAAAAATCACTGAAACAAAACAGAAAGGACTGAGAAATCATTATAGATGTATTAGAAGTTTTTTTACTGATGAGCTATTTCTTTTGTGTGGTCAGGATGTAAAGCCCACTCTGGGACATTCTGTAAACACGACTGTGTTCTTTGCTTTTATTCTTTTACCAAAGAGGCTGAATCTTAAAGCCGGAAGCCTGTCTTTTCTGGACCACGGAGACTTTGTTATTCCCTTTCTGTTTTTCCTTTTGTGTTCAAGAATGGCTTTTACTTAGCTCTAAAATGTAGCCAGAAGAAATAAACGAGAGAGCAGCTAAGCCAGTTAAATGTCTACCGAAGACCTGATACTGCTGTATCTAAAATCAATGTCAAGACTTCAAATGACAAAGAATCAGACTTTCAGGTGGTTTAGAAGTTTTCAGAGAAGAGAATAAATCTCTGTAAATTATGTTCATGTGAGTTAACACTTGCCTTGGTAGGAAGAGGAAAGGGCTTGGATATAAACCCAGGCAGGTGGTTTTTGCTGTTGGCCCAGTCTAAGCGAGGACCAAAACCACTTTATGACTGATTTGCTTGGAACAATAGTTGGCTTTATTACCCAGTCCATCTCAGCCTTGTCCACTTTTAAACTGTATTTAACAAGTTTCAAATTATGCTTATATTACATTTATATTATGCAAACATCACTTATAAGCTGTATTTAAATATATAGCTATATTTTAACTCCAGTTAACCATCTTCAAGTTAGCTGAAGAAAAAAATAATCAAGAGAAAGAATATTTTCCTCCACATCTTGTTTTAGTTTAGTAACAATATGTGAGAAAACCTGATGGGAAAACCAAAGGAAGGCTGCATTTTGAATACAGTAGAGCAGTATGCAATGACTGCAGTGGCAGCGATGAGTGCACTGTTTGATATCTTCCTTGAGTTAATTTTTTAGTTTGTGGTACTTGCTATTCATATGATAAAATATAATTTCTGGACGTATTTTGCATATTTCTGTAACCGTCACTGTTAACTATCACCTTTTTTTTTATTTATACTTTAATACTCCATAACTTATCTTACTTAGAGTTTCATAACTTGGGACAGAGACAGATTTAGACTTTGATTCGCTCATGTGTATAAGCAAGAAGCAAAAATTTTTGCGTTTCTTGGGGCACGATAGAACAGATTCTCTGTATTGTACTTTTCTGAGGAGGAGGCATAGTTGGTACACAGTAGTACCAAGAGTATATTAAACAGTTGTGGTGATGCAGCCCCCACCCTAGAATGCAGGTGCAATCCTTGGGCCACTGGCTCACTTGGAACAACACTCCATCCCCTCTAGGCCACTCACCAGGCAGAGTAAATCATGCTCATGTCAACCTAAAGCCAGGCTTGCTGGGACAAATAATTCTTCCTATGAAGGGGCATCAAAGTGGAGTGGTGAGGAGCCTCCCCGAAGCACCTGACACTTCCGTCTTTGGGAAAGAACCCCCTTAGTACCCGAAGGAAGAGACTGACCAGTCACCTTCAGACAGCTTAATATGCCCAATACTGGGGTCATGCGCGGCTGAGCTGATACAACTGGTAGGAGGTGCCAGAATTAGACCATCCAAGTGGTGATCAGAACAGAAAAATACCTGATGAAAGTCAATTATCTCCAAATCCTATAAATGAGCTTCTATGAGAGTTATAAGTAAGCTCTTTACTTATCTCTCTATCTATCTATCTATCTATCTATCTATCTGTGTTTAAACACATCCATATACATTTTGATGCTTAAATATTAATACATATGTGTGCTTGTACACATGCTTTATCGTTTAGATAACATGTAGTAGATAAAAGTGAATCTGTAATTAATTCACGGCTTAGATTATAATACCTTCCATCCAATCACCGTTTTAAATATTATATTGGTTTATGATTAAGTGCTGCTAAAAATTTAACCAATTGATCTACTTCAAATTATCAGTAAATTCTAAATTACTGCTAAATCATAGCCATGTAAAATATTTCAGCTGCAACAATAGTATATGAAATGTTTGTCTTTAGTTACAAATAGAAGGGGCAAGGACTTTCCTTCTGATAGGCCTGGATGATTTGTACAAATCCAGAAAAACTCCAGCAACAGGAGAAAGGGATCAGAAATTATCTTCGCTTGCTTAAAAAAATGCAAGCAAAGAATATATCTTAAACTTGTATTTTAAATGTAAAGTGAAGGATGTTGCTAATAAAGCTTTGCTAAGTATGAAATGCTAAAAAAAATAAGAAATCCAACACCAGGTTAATAGTATGAATCTTCATTTTCAAATATATGCAATAAATAAATATAATATATATATTTATATATAGATATATATGTCCTCATGATTAGTCCCATCATACAGAACTGCTTAATGAAAACTACACCTTACCTCCTAATTAAAAAACTATGCTTCTTGCAGAATCCCTTTCACGAAACATATTGTCCATTCCCAAGTTTTACACGAAGCTCTTTTATAATGTCTTTTGTCCCTAAATGAAAAAGTTGGTTTCTATTCAAATAAACTTCACATTTCGGATAAAAGAATGTTCAAGTGTTGACATAAAGCACAGGAAGAACTGGCCTCCTGGACCTTGGCTGTGGATAATTTGTAAATCTGCTTGTGTAGGCTAGCAGTAATAATAAAAACTCATTAATCATGTAAGGCCGTGGTGCACGCTACTCTACAATAGCCCTGCAGCATTTCTTTGCTGTGGGGACAATATGCTTCATAAACTCAAATTAGTGTGCTGCAAAAGCTAATTGAATGCATGTGTGATACTTTGCCTAGGGATAACATACACCCAAAAGTCAAACGGTCTTCCAGCTTTTATTACTTGGTTAAAAACAGCTGATAGGCTCCTGTGCAACCTAGTCAGTCCGTCTATAAATTATCTGATTTTCTGTTTCTCTTCTACGAGTGTCCTCATTTTTTATTTAAGTATGCAAATTGAAAGCCAAAGGAAAAAGAATAATCCGTTGGTTATTGGCCAAATTTGAGCTCAGCGTGAATTTGTGGATTGGAAGTACTCACACTGCCCAGCCCAGCTTGGTTTCCCTGGGCTTGCTTTATAGTTACAGGAGACCCAAAAGGCAAGCGATAGAGTGACTAATTCAGGTTCTTGCTTTCAGATATTTAGATTTTTAACTAACATCCTCCCATGCGCATTTTCTGGGCCACATGTGTATAAGCCCTAGAAAACTCACTTACATTCTTCCTCAGGTGCTCTCTCTGTGAGAAGACTGATAAGAGATTTAAGGTCCAGAATGAAAACAGCTCCTCTATCTAAAGAATATCAAAGAGCTAATCATCTGCGTCTTACTGCCCATGAAAATGATCTTGTTGCTGGATGAGTAGTTTGCTGAGCTTTAGTTTTGATTTTATATTAATTAGGTTCATTATAAGCTTGTGAGCCTGTGGAATACTTTATGATTATTATATTTACTACAATATTTACTGGTATGACTCAAAATACATGTAACGCAACAGAACATTTATCTGGCATAATAATATTAATTTCCTGTTGTATTTGTGTCCTATAGCAATAAAATAAATGGACTGAATGTGTACTAAGGATTAAAAATCTTTTCTCCTAAAGAGTTGGCCCAAAATGCTAGCAGAACATCAATTAAGGACAAAAAAAAATTGATTTTACTCTCATTGTTATCTTTGCTGTAAACAGTATGTTCGTGTCCTACTGCTGATGACATAACTTAGAATGTTATACAGAATAAAGGCTGTTTTTCCAGTTTTGCTGATTTGTCCATTCATTAACTGGAGACAAAGGTAGGTTTTTAATGTTCTTCTTCAAAAAGAGTTTCTTGCCCAGAACATGGCCCCCAGTGGCTTCATAGCTTATTTGAAACCGAGAGTGCAAACCCCATATTCAGTGATTTATACCATGTTTTAAATATTTACAGACATCAGAAAATCAGGGAAAGTATCTTCCAGAACACTGCAATAATGATTCAGATCTACATTCTTACCTATTTAGTTTGGCAGTTGTGTGTCATGACAGATTAGATACCAGCTCTAAGAAATCAGAAAGATTTTGAATTCATTTCAGAAATAATATAAAATATGGTTATTTTGTTTTCAGAGGATGAGTATGTGAACAGCAAATAATTTGTAACCTACAGCTACAGTAAAGATTGAGAATGATGATCAATAAGAGTCAAGTATGAATCTCAAAGTGACCAGAACTATGCTATTATTTTGCAAAGCTCCTCCAGCAGAAAAAAGGATGCTGTTCAAACTAGTACATAGTCTTTTCCCTCTACCATGACAGGCTTCCTTATTTTACTTGCTTAAATCAAATTATGGCTATTTAAACCCTCCAGGTACAACACAGACTCTCATAGTCAAGTTGACTTTTTTCTGCATAATCAAAAATTAAAGTAATTCCATGGTGTTCTTCAGTTTATCATTGGAGGAATGCAAAACAGGGGAAAAAAACCTCAATATGACTTCAAAACTGCCTTGATCCTGTAACATCAACAGCAGATTGCTTTTGAACACACATACACTCAGGTATGCTTAAGCCCTGAAATCCAAGAGCATTTAACTTCCTAATATGAATAAATTGGAACATGTTTTAAATTAGTTCCTTCAGTTTTGATTTCTACTACTAAATCTGATATCGGTGAGAAACATTTTCTCTAAAGGGTTCTCTAAAGTCATTCTCCTTAGGTTAGACAGCTATTTAGTTGTTTAACTTGTCTTCAGCTACCAAATGTAAGTATAGGAAATTGCATTAATTTGATAGTTATTCGATTGGTTTAATGTTTTTTTCATCTCTTACTATTAAATAATTGGACCTGAGAGTTATTTTAAAAGGCAAATATATTGCTGTTCCTTACAAGGGTATTAATAAGAAGAAAAAGAAGAAGAAGAAATGGCTAGGACTTGATTTCACGCAGGCTTAACTTCAGCTTTCTATGGCTGGAACTGTTTTCCTGTGTCACTCTGTGGTCCTAGCAGCTGCTACCTGTGGGTGAATATCAACACAATGCTTTCAGGATACCTGGATTATAATTTTCATCAAGTTTCAGTGTTTTAATTTATTTTGTTAAAGCAGATACAGCTTTTTCTTTTTTCCCTCTCTCTATTGTCCAGTTTGTTAGCTGGTTTAAAAATTCTATTAAATCTTTTGCAATACAATGTTATTTTCTGTAGTCCCTAATAACACCCTCCATCTTTCACAGTTTTGTTTTCTAGAATGAGTGATGGATCCTAATCCATATTATCAAAATTAATGCCAAAGGAATTTTAATAATTCTAACATGCAATTTAAAATGTTGCCACATGCCCTCAACAGTCATGAAGTATCTGCTTAGTAAGGTGAATTTTGCATTTTTACTCATACAGCTGGCTTGAGAAAATAGTAGTATTTCCATCCCAGAATTTAGGACAGCATTTTTAGCAGGTGTGGTCCTCAAAGCAACAGGTTTATATACTTTGGAGAGTACATGGTAAGAGACATCTTGTTGACTGACACTGAATAATTCCATAAAACACTTTTAATTCTACACAAAATCAATTTTCCTAAATAAGTGGGAAAGAACAAAAGTTATCGCCCTACTCGATGCATAACATGAAAGGCAATACTGAACGTATGAATGTTTTCCCACTGCAATGGATTGACATCAGAGGCAGAGGAGTAAAGTATTTTAGAGGTCAGTCAACCTACCAATCAATGTCTCCGCAGAGAAATAAAGTTCCCTGCAAAGACTCATTATTCAAATCCTGCACCCTCACCCTCAACTTGTGGCTCCTCTTAGTAACCGGGACTGTCAATCCACGGCAACTTGTTGAAAATTTCAGCAACGTCAACTTACGCTAAAATACGCTACTTCAGTGAAAGCCCAGTGTTCCATAGAGATACTTTGGTTTGAAGAGTTTCGTCATAAGAAAAGCAAGGAACAGGAAAGAGTGTTCATATTTCCTTTGCTCATAGGCCACTGTTTCAAAGCTTAGGGAAACGACGCTGATACCTTTGGCTGGGAATTCACGGCTGATCCACGGTAATGTGGGGTGAAGGGTCTTCAAGCAGGAAAGGAAACTCTGGTGCACCCCACATTCTGTTAGGGGGCAGGCAGTACCCCAACTGGGGACCCCCTGAGGGTGTGATACATTTGTTTCGTATAGGAGCGGAAAGTATTTTTTCTTCATTTCAGTTCATTGGAACATTAACATAAAATATTGACTGACAAAAGGACTGGAGACCAATACTTTCATAATTTCTCTTCATGGTAGTTTAGAATTGTCAGGAGGCCTAAAAAGTGCAGCTGAAGAGCAGATTAAGGTGTAGAGAGAGTACAAATAGGCCATATACACCACAGCAGCAGTGATGAACTACACAGTCGGCCTGATTTTATAATGAAGAGTGCAAATCTCTCATCAGATCTTCACCTGCCTTTAATCCCCACAATACAAAAACTTTTGCTTCTAGCACCAGCTTTCAAAACCAGTTAATTGCAGGACCCGTCCTCTTATTTCTTTACGTTCTCTGTCCCTGAAGCCACAATTTTTTCTCCAATTGTCCCCTCCAGATCCTCAAAACAAGTCACAAATAGATCTGAGAATCTGAGCTGGTGACTTTTCAACTCTAACAAGTTTATTTGCAGTATCCGACTGGCGTTGCCAGGTCTGAGGTATCAAATGATCCTTATGGGTCCTTTCCAACTTGAGGTACTCTGTGAAATCTATATCTGCTAGGACAGGCTCATCTGTCCATATAATTCAATTGCAGGGAATGTAACAAAGATAACTGGAAAATGAAGCATTCATGGTTGTCGGATCCTTAAAAATAAGCGGACAATGTTACTTGTGCACAAGAAGGTACATGTTCCAGCTGGCAGAAGAGCATACGTATTACTGCAGATGTAACTGCTACCATTTCCATTCCATAGATTCCAGATCTTTTATATTAGCTTTTCTATTTTTTTAACTTCAGCAAAATGTAAATATTCCTTTCTCAATGATGACAGAACACTGTAATTCTTTTCTCTGACTTTTCTTTCTACTACCACATTGTGACACTAAATCCCTGCAGTATTATAGGGGTCAATATATGAAACACACATGACAAATCTCACAACACAGTAGATTGCTGGAGAATACAATATGCTAAAGCAAGCCAAACATAAATGCAAGGCTTTTTACCCAGTAACACTGGAACTGGCATGGCAAAGACAACAGATACAGCTCTTGGCATACTGTTGCTTGTGTCCCAAGGCAGAGGAATAGACTCCGTGGCCTCCTGAGCCCTGTTTTCTGTGACCAACATAGTGTGCTAGAGCTTTCTTACTCTTTAAATAAGCGTATGGTGGGCAAGAACAGACATCCTGCCTTTGAGTGGTTTCTTTCTACCCTCAGCAGCCAGAGGTTTGCTGGTGATCCAGAATTAGTTTTTGACAGCTGGAGACACTTAAGCCTGAAGCTCCAACTAATAAAGGAATGTGTACTGACATCCAGAAGTAAGGCTTACATGTTAATACACCACACAGAAAGGTAGTCTGCATTTTATGTCCCATTTGATAAACAGGAATCAAACTTGGCACAAAGTTTTCAATCAGCTAAGCTCGCTGCAGTATATCCATTACTGTTACAAAATGGGATTACAGTTATTTTGTGATGGAGTTTTATGCTTCATATATTTTTTTACTGTTATTTATTTTAAGGAATAGTCCTATACTACTACATAAAAAAGATTATATGCTATTACTTGTTTAACAGTTAAATATGTCTCTGGCAATATTCATCAGCGTTTTCCAACTATCATTCCCAAAATTAGTTTTCTAACAGGCTAGGTAGCTGGACCAATTTTCAGAAATGATGATCACCTCCAGTTTCCACTAGCAACTCAGTCTATTGAGGGTATCGATGTACGCTTCCAAGCACAAATTTCAGAAATTAATTCTAGCTGTCTGTGTGCAGAAATCTTGGACCATGGTGTTTCCTAGCACTTAGGTTTCGGTTTTCGGTTTCCCCACTACCACCACTTTTTCCTCTTAACTCGCTGGTAGTGAGGAGATAATGATGATTTCTACTCAAAACACACCATACCGCCTATGATCCTCGTCTATAATGAAAACACACAGATTATAAGGACAAACTGTTAGGAGTTGTCAGTTATGATTCCTGTATTATTTGTAGGTTTTCTATATGTGAATAGAAAAGAAGGGCAGCTGAATTTTATTTCCTTCACACACCTTATTTTTACATCTGTAAAATGAGAGTGAATCTTCCTCTGCCATCTGTGTAGGTCAGGAAACTGCAAACATGAAATCTTTTTCAAATAATGCCATAAAATCCAAGTGGGAGAGATATCTATCCCTTAAGAGCTGCATCTTCTGGTATCTCCAAGATTCATAAAATCTGAAATACTGAGAAGTCTGGTACTGTACACATGAGAATGTTTATACCAAAAATAATTCTTTGATACATCACAAAAACGTTATTTTTTTAAAGATTTAGAAGTTTCATTCTATTTCCAAGTTATTTTTAACATGGCGTAGGAATAAATTTTGAAGGAAGGTCCAAATTTCTTTAGTAATCTGTGTATCTCTTCTTTCTAACAGGCAAAGACAGGTAAAGCACACAAGTTACCTTTTTAATAAGTCTTTCTTAATATAAGTAATGCCAGACAACGCCGTCTTTGTTACATACAAAGATCTTTCAAAATGGTATGACAGAAAGAGAGGTTTATGAGTTCCTTCGCTAAGCAAGGAAGATGCAGTAATTGAAAGTGCCCACGGGCTTGGAGATTTATTGTTAAGGGAAGTGTGCTGTAAACAAGAGTAACATTAAGGATTTGACTGTAATAATTCAATCTATCTTACTTCACAGAACAACATCTAAGTTTGCAAGTAGTAAGGTCTTGTTTACAAATAATTTGCAGCCTTTGCGGTGTAGGCAGCTTAGAAAACCTCCCAGATGAGAGAAATTTTATGAAGTATAAGATACTACTGCTGAAGTACTGGTCATCAGCACACAGTTTAAACCAAGCGCAGTTTTCGTTGAAATGGGTTCAACCTCTGTGCACATAAGTATGTAGGAACGAGGGTGAAACAGGGAAGTAGAGTAATCTGTGGCTGAACAAACAGATCCAGGTGGCATTACAGGAATAGGAGTTGGGAGGCTGCAGGATTAATGAAATTCAAGCTGACTAGATTTGGAGGCAGCAATCACATCACCCTGCACTAAATTCTTGAGTACACTTGGGCAGTTCCAGTCTTTCTAAACCTGATCCTTTTCTTTCTGTAACTCAAGCACAGAAGGGCGCTACTCACGACCACCCAGCTGGGCAGGACACATCAAGAACAGGTACACAGGCCCTCCTTTTGGATAAGCACATTTCACCTCTCATTAAGTGGTGATAATTTTGGTAAAACAGGAGTAGAAGCTATAGAAACCACTAAAATAAACCAAAGGAATTTTGCTAGAAAGGAAAAAAATGCAGTTGTAGAAGAATGGAATCAGAACAATGTATATTTTAAAGAATGTGGTTTTCTTTGCCTACAACTTCTCTGTTATATTCCACACACTGAAAAATAGCACTGTACTTGCAAACTGAAGAATAAATACTACTGTAAGGCTGCACTTCTTTTCTTAGGAATAAAAGATTCTTCCTTCTAGACATAGCATTCATCTTAAGTTAAACCTAAGGGGAAAAGAGAGTGGAAGAGCTCACTTAGCAAAATACCAAGCAGTGAGCACATACTGAATGCTGGGATCCCATACCCCATGTGAGGGAAGGGCTACCTTCTGCCCCTCCTTGCCCCTTCCTACTTCTTCTGGCACTATTTCCAAAGAGCACAGCTGTCTGCTATTCGGTGCACAGACACATCCGTGTAACGAGTCAGCACTATCTTTGCAATGTAGGCATTTATTCTGACAGAGTGACAGACGTTCCATATATCCCAGAGTGCAACAATAAAATCTTCACCGGAGACATTTGATATCATTGGATATAATTCTTACAAAAAAGATCACAGTGCTGTCATTTGAACATGCAGATTATTTCACAAAAATATCCGGATGCACTGCAAAATTTGTCTTGGATCAGTCAAGGAAAGATTAGATAACCCACTTGATCTTAAGTAGAAGCATATACTGCTCCAGAGGAGTTATTGGAAACACTCTGGACCTTAAGGACAAAATTGTTAAGCCAGTACTTAACCAACACAGTTATTTTGCTCTTACATTTTAAGACGGTAGGGATTACATTGCTACTATCTTTACAATCTGCCTTTCAGCACCGCACTTGGTACATAGATAAGTAAATTATGTGAGTCTGTGGTATGTAAAAATCATGAAAGCAGGCCTTTAAAAATATCTTGAATATTTAGAGTCAACAAAATGTATAGTTTAATTAAACAAATGTAAAAGCAGCATCAAGGGAATTATTGTCAAGGTTTCCATAACACCACTATCTTATCTGGGTCTCCTGATATTGTTGCTTAAAGAGCTCATTTATTCATCTACTTAGAACTTGTTCAGAGAATAAAAAGTACTCTCAATTCTGCTGCTCCTATTATGCAGACTTACTAAGAACATGTACTAAAAAGCCTTTTACACCTCAAAAGCACATTACAATAGCAATAGATGGATGCACATGCCAGTGTGATGAGGAGAAAATTTGAAAAAAGGAAGGGAACTAAAGACTGTTCCATTTTCATGGCAACTCCTTTCTTAAGCACCAAAAAAGAATGAAAAAAAAGATGGGATCTATCTATAGTGGAAATGGTGACAACTAAAAGAAAAGGCAACACCAATCATCTATTGATTCGCTGCTATACACCAGTCTTTATCACTAACCAAAAGCACTGAAAAATATGGTTGCTTAACAAGGAGGAACAATCACTAGAAACATTTTAATTTCCTTCTTTCTGTATAATAATGACAAAGAACTCAAATACTGTTGTGATGGAGAACAAGATAGACAGGCAGATACAGAGCAGGTCTTTTAATGCAAAGATACAAATATAATTTGTACCTAGTAATTAATTCAATTCACACTATCTCCGTGAAATATTAGAACAAATTTTGTAAAAGAACAAATTGGGGACTCAAGAAATCTAGATTCTTTCACCTTTGAAGCTGAATGGTAAACTTGCCACTGAGTTGTTACACAACTGGGTAGTAGATTGGCCTTTCGATCGCACAATGAGAAACTGTCTGAGCCAAGATTGGAAAGCTAACACTGAGGAACCCTTTCAGCTGTCTGTATTTATTTGAGACAATTCGTTACTGCAGGAATGATACAAGTAGTCACCAGAAAGCTGGCCAAGATTTACTATATTCACCTACTCTTTTGAACCTGTGTGGAATTTATTCTGCTCTTTTAATTTTACTACAGGATTTTATACAATTCAAGTAACATGATTTTGTCCTCTTGTTCTCCCAAATCAAGAACTCTAGCTATGTATTTACTTATATTCAAGAACACCCCTTATATTTCTGTTTTCCTCTCCCTTTCATTCACCAGCTTCTGGATTAGGGTTTTGGTTTTTTTGTTTTTTTTTTTTTTTGTGGTAATGGAACAAAGTTAAATGAGTTTTGACTTTCAAATCTTCATCTACAAAGTAGATCTTCACAGTAGATACACTGCAAAAAGCTTTAAGAATAGTATATACTGGCCCTCAGGGCAGATCAAAGGATGAAGAAAACAAAAGTTGGGAGGTGAGAGAGAGCTCATCTGGGAAATGGATTGCGTCTTTGTAGCTTAAGCCTCAGAGACAGAAGGGTTTTATAACCTGGAAAAGTTGAGGCCGCTGTGCTGTTGGACTTTCAAATCAGTTCTTCCCTCATTTCCTACATCCTTCATTACCTGCTTTAACAAACGCAAAATTTAGTTAACACCTGTAGTTGCTCAGTGAAATCATGCGAAAAGGTAACTATAAGCAAATGTTCAGATAAAAATCACCAGGTTGTCTGAGCACAGCTTCATGTATTCTCTGAAGACAGAACAGAAAAAACAAAGCTGTATTTTAACCATTTGGGATTAGAAACGGGCAAGCTTTAAGCAGTCACGGAAGAGGAAAATCCGAAACTGAAGTAAAATGTGCAAGGAAAGCTCTCTTGAAGAAGACAGCTGTTGCCAGCTGCAGTGCTTGCTGAATGTTTTGATCTGTGCTCTCCGTCTTTTTCCAGTGGATAACCATGTATTTTAGTGCATCTTACAATGGGGTTTGAGACTTATTACCAGCTGTCAAGAGATCAGTTATTGAGGGCTTAAATGACAATGGATAATTAGCTCCTCTATGAACGGTGATTGTGATTCACTCTGAAGATAGTGGAGTAAGAAAATGAAGCATATGGCAAAGTCAATTATGATTTTTTCTCAAAACTGTTTTTAATGGTATTTAACTATTGATCTGTTGGGTTCCAGTTTACTTTGATGGGTGTGCAATTATCATAAGAAGCTATTGTATTTCGGCTGTCTTCTCTTTTAACTACTTATACCCTATTGAAACAGAGAGAAATTAGTATATTGTTATTCCAAAAAAAAGGCTATTCTTTAGTACAATTTATGGAGCTAATGAGAACACTTCTCAGGGCTGCAGAATTATCAACAAACACATTGTAGTTTTGTCATGGCCTTAAGGAAGGCTGAGTGATCTCTATTACTTTCACCATTCAGCGAAGTTAATTCTGTCTTAGAACCAAACATAGTGAAAAAAAGTCTTCTAATGCTTTTCCTGGAAGTATTCTTTGTGCCTTTGTCAAGCAATGCAATGAAGAATCATCACAGCATTTTAGATAGTAATTATCAGCTGAGAAGCATAGGGTTATCCTAGGAGGCAGAGAAGCACACAGCCCGGTACTTCTGCTTGTATAAAAGATGTGCATGAAATGGTGTTTGCAGACAGGTAGTACAGTAGGACGCCTATTGGATCAATTATCTCAAAGTATCTCTATCACCTTTGTAAAGATACAATTAAACAATAATAATAAGAAACGACACATTTCAGCAAAAACATACCCTGTGTCCCTATCCCCACTTGAAAGTATTAAGGTAACTTCTTGTTTCCTAATTTTTCCTGTTTTAGAAATTTGACAGAATATTTTTGAAACACTAACTGCCTTCTAACAGTAATGAAGTCTGAAGAAGAATAGCAAGACAGGAATTTCTCTTTCAATTTTGGTCAGTGATTCTCAATATAATGCTGGCCAAACGGTGCTTTAATGTCTAGAGGTTTAATTTCAGGTCCTTTCAAAACGCTGGAATTCCACAAAGCAGGAGAATGGAAATTTATTGCAGTGAATTGTCAAAATTTAAAAATCTGAAATTCCTCAAGTAAGTAATCTAAAACGGGTATATATTGAATAGGCATCGCTTTTACTGGGTCAGAGCAGAAACTGTCTGCTTTCCAAACCCATCCAACACAAAATATTCTGCCTGCTGATATTACCGTTGAAGACATTCAAGTTGGCTGTGAAGGGACACCACTTTATCTTTTGGATGCATATACCCTCTTTTGGGAGATAATCTGAAATCTCAATAGAAACTATAGGAGCATTTAGGATTCTTGAACCGATAGGTTTATGGGTCACTAAGTCACTTCAATCTAGGTTTTTAAGAAAAAGCTGTAAAGTTCAGAGGCCGCTGATACAGCATCTTTATAACAGCTGCTTTCTATAACTAGCAATTTAGCCTGGCTTTAATTGAGACATGAGAAATCAAAAGTGGATTGATATACTACCAAAAGAGTATTTCACTGTGTAATGAAAGCAAAGCCAAAAGTGATAATATCCAGTTCCACTCTACTGGCTTTTATCTGTAGATCTCAAGATGCTAGTGATATTCCACCAGCTCAGTACTCTGTATTCAGCTCAGGAGGAGGTCAAGGGCAGAACACCCATGGACTTCAAAAATTTGCTGGACTGAGGCAGATGTATCAAAACATATTACTCCAGTTTCTGTCTTATGTAATAAATTGTGGGCCAAAGGAGCAGTAAACCATCAACCACCAGCCTGATAATTGCATTTCTAATGAAAATGTGTTCCCCTTTTGAGTCATTTCTACTGTAAAACAGCATGCCAGTACCCACTAGTGAACATTGCACTCAGCAGAAGCATAACTAATAGGAGAAATAAAAATTATGTCCCTGATGGTGTATTTTTTAATGTATTAAATAATGATTAGGGGCAAAGGGCAAATATTCAGCAATCAGCAAGCAACCAACAGGGGAAAAAAAGATACTGATTCAGTAAGTAAAGACCATTAAAAATCTTAGTGTAGCCCTTCTCGGAAATCTTGTCCCACTCGTCATAAAAGTACTGAAACATATCATCCTTCATTTTGATTGAAGCTAGTTTCTTCTCCAGATGTTAAGGCTGTTCTGCTATCTGTTACTGTTACTATGTCGTATATATTCCTGAAAATATACTGTCAAAAAGACACACTTGCGTGCTGACAGCTAAGATATTAAAAGGCAATTCCAGTTACAGTTGGCCACGTTTTTGATTAGCTCTTCAGTAAACAAAGGGCATTATTACTGACAGTAGGTGATTTCAGACAAGATAGGTGTATGTCACAGCACAACTTTCAAGCCTCTGTTGCATGTTATGGTATGTTAAGAGATAGCACAAGTATTTCTAAGAACCGTGTTGCCAGGCATAAACAGAGACAGGTATCAAGATTCCAATCTGCTAAACAGAATTTCTCAATTGTACTCCACTTTCACACTGAAATACTTTTATATACGACCACAAATTGTTGTTAGGCAAACCTAAATGGAATATGATATCATTTGGGGGGTTTATAATATTTCTGATCCTCTACAAAAGTTGGCTAAAAAAACTGTACAGAGAAAGAAATGACAATTATTTTTTCTATAAAAGGAGCGGCATAATACAGACAAATGGATGTTACAGGAGAATTGCCAATTATACTTGGCCCAGTTCAAAAAGTTAATGATGAAATATATCTCTGGCTTATATTTCAAGAAGAAAACTAGCAGTAAGGCAGAATTATTCATTGTGAATCAAGCAAGAATTTTTTTTTAGTCTTTCTCTAGCTATTGCTAACAATTCAGTACTACAAAATGCTTTCTGCTCTTGAAACGGGTATCTTTAATTTTCTACATTAAATTTAAATACTTTTGGACAGAATGCGCTACATTTTTTTTCTTTATGTGCTACTTACGTCTAATGATGTAAACAGAAACAAAGGACATGGGAATGATCCTCATTAATACAATAATATTCTGCGGTTATACCAGGTCATGAGAATATTCATAATAAAAAACTTCATTTGCTCTACGGGTGGGTTTGGGAAAAGGCAGTTAAAATACAGCAATTTAGATGAATCCAGATAAAACACCTCCTGGTAAACAAGCCGTTAAAAACGTTAATTACCTGTCCCATTAGTTGTGGGTGGTCCCATTAGTTAGAGTGGTTTGCCAGGCTGAGACTGAACAGAATAAAACTGGGCAAAACCTCTCTGCCCAGGTGATGGAAGAAGTCCATACAGTATTCCGAGGAGCCAACCAACCCAGGCTTCACTGCACCTCCAAGATAAAATACACATGCACAGTATGAAAACCATAGCAGTTAACTCTTTTAGAACTTCCAGGGGAAATAACAAACAGGAGGTAAGATATTATCTAACCTTGCAGCCTGTTCATCACACTGTTGTGTTTCTTATTTTTACTATCACTCTACTAAGAAGGTTGCCTGTTGACAGGTCCCAGAGAGAAGACTTGGAGACAGCCAGCACAAGCACACGCTGCTGTGCAAACTTGGCTAATCCAAGAGTCTGTCCAAGGACAGGACAGCTGTTAAACCTCAAAAGGCTGGGCACAAAACTGAGGAAGTCATTGAAAGAACCATTAAACTTTTATATGATATTAAGAAATCGGAGAAATAGAATAATTAGTTGAAAACTTACATTTTACTGCTCTATTTAATAACTAAAAGCCCAAAGGAGTAAGAAATATGTTCCCAAGTATCCATTCACATAGATTAACAGCTATTAACTCTAAAGGGAATTATACACAAACTCCTTTGTATCTTGACTGAGTTTGTTGTTTTGGGAAAGAGTTGGTATCATTGCTAGTCTACAAAGGTATAATTTAATCATTAGCTCACAAACACGATACAGTAAACTTACTGAAAATATTCTAACTCCTGTTGTTAAACCATAGACACATGTTCAAATCCCTCACGTGAGGGAAGCACCTTACAGTGAGTTGCTGCCAGAAGAAGCAGCAGCGTTTGCAAGAATCAAGAGCTTTTAACGTTTTTTTTTCAAGCACTTCCAATTTCACAAATGTGCTCTCAGAACTCTTTAAAGGATTTGATTTGTTAAGGGTATATCCCAGCAGAAATAAAACACCTTGAAGAGTTCTCAAGCTGGATATTTAAAAATTTCTAGCTGTTTCAAAGGCTCTGACATTTAGTAGGTATCCATGCGTAGGTTACCTACTAATTTTACAATTAAACGGAGATTTCATAAACAAAGCAAGACTGCTACGCAGTTGCCTTACACATTTCCTCCTTCCCCCCGTTCGATTGGTCTCACAGTTTGATACAGCTTGATATTTCAACTGCTTTCAAAAGTATCTATGCACAAATCAGACTGCTGCACCAACAGGTATCTTTATCATGTATTGTGTGCACCCTGGACAAAACCTGCAGAGAATAAAACCTCACCAAAAAAAAAGAAAAACCAAAAAACCAGAAAGCCCAGCCCTTTACCATGATCTGAAACCTGTCAGAACTCTGGTACTGACACATAAGCAGAAAGCAAACTTCAAAAGGGAGTCTGACACAAAGGGTGCCAAAAATAACATTAGGAATTTAATGCTAACAATGAGACAATCAAAGCCAAATAGTAAAATCAATTTGTTCAATAATACATGCTTCGAGACAAACTTTTTGATCAGTGTTAACAGAAGTCCAAGGATCTGCATTTGGGAATGAGCTGGGAATTACTCCAGGTCACACTACTATATAAAAATTTTACGCAGGTGGTGTGCTTCATCTGAAGACACCGAAAGGCTATTGCTCACCTTAACCTGTCAGCCCAATATGTTGCACAATCGATATCAAAGGTGTCGAGAAAAACAGAAAAGGGTGAACAGAAGAGCAAAGGAAAAAAAATAAACTAACAAAAAGAAACACTTGGAAAGAAAATGTCTTGCCATAGAGGACCTCTCTGCTTAAGCCACGGAGCAACATCTCATTCTTATGATAGTTGGCAATAAATATATTAACCTCGCACAGAGATGAAGTATAGTCAGGACAGTAAATATTAATTGCTGAAATAGAGCACACTGATGCAAAAAATAAAGACTGTATAATGATATTAAAAGATACCAGTGATGATAAATATAGTTGTGGGGAACTGTGAGCTCCTGAATTTTAATGTCAACTGTGAGAGTTCATGACCTTGGCAAGTCACTTGCCCACATCGTTCCATAGACCCACACAGAGTATGAAATAACATTTACAGGTTAGAATACACAGCAGTGTGTCTACACCTACTATAACTCTAATTTTTCATAGACATCATCTTTGTATGTACTCACTGTGCTTTCCATATGTAGCTTTGGCAAATGTGTCCAGATACTGCGCAATTCAGACATTTCCTGTAGTCAACCAGAATAAGTACAGAGAGACACGTGAAGGGGCAGGGCTGGCAATCAAAGGAGGCCAGTGAGAGGTTTCACTTCTTTCTTGCCATCAGAAATATGACCAGTCTATGAATACCTTGAACATATTGATTAGTTCAGGTTAGATTCATGAAGAACTCAATAAAATGTTGCACATGCCAAAGGAAGAAAGGAATATTGTGGAAATCAGGATATGAGATTTTGAGTAGCGTAGAAGGATTACGTAGAGAAGCTATGTTTCAGGCTTTCTGTAGGTGAGGCTCGCTGTAAACGATGTTGTGAGGTAGCATGCAATTTATACTGTTTCCACTACCACAGAAGTGCAGCTTATCAACCATTGCAAAGGCATTAGATAACAACCAAGTATTTGTGTATCTCATTATTTCCCTTTTCACATGGGTAGAGTCATTCACAAGGAATCAGCAATCCATGCCAAAAAGAGAGAAGAACTCAGGAGAGTCTGACTTCTAAATGTGGTGTGACTGCACAACACACTGCTCGTCGAGTAGCTCACAGGACACCACAATCACCTGACTCAACCTGAATCAGCAGGGAAACACGCAGCTGAGCTCCAGCTATCACTTTTGGCCATTTTAGGAACAGCAAGTCTAGTAAGAGAGATTTTAAGGCATTCTAGGGGAGAGGAAAAGCGAAGAGAGAAAAGTCTGTGAGTACTACGTAACTATAATATAAAATCACAAATGTTCAAAATCCACGAAACTACCATGAGTTCCTACTCAGAAAAATTAATTTTGAGAATTGAGATACAGTTTATAAGTTCCATTTAGCACAATAATTATAATCAAAATAACTGATGTATTTAGTAAGAAGAGTTACTAGACCATATTTCATATTTTGTAATCTAGTTTTACTGAAAATAAACCCACTCATCCTAAAAGTGCTTCAATAGAGCGTGGTGATAAAAATTTTTGAGAAACGAGTATGATTTATGTCCACGAAGGTATTTTGAATGAAATTACAGTAGTAGGATGAACTTGGGTTTTGTGAACTGAATTAATTGTTCTATAGTCACATGCTAGCTCAACTTGTTTTATTTTTCTTTATGTTAGTTGCTGATGAAAGCAGAACATCCTTCTGGCAAATGCATCCTTCTGCCTCTTGAGGAGATATCACAGTGTAGACTGATAACTAAATGTTGTTTTAAAGAACCAAGTTAAACGATGATGTAGGATACAAAAAGATGAAAGATTAGGAAATTATTTTTTTTAACATTTTAGAGATCAGTAATGCTAAATTATAGATTAATTGTTCCTGTTGTCTTATTTGATTACCCAAGAAAACTAAAGGAATCCATACTGAGGGAATATCATTGTGACAGTCAACACTGGAATCAAAAGCACTGATGCATCACCAGTTTCAGCCTCCATATTTAGGAGCTCTGAATGCAAGGCATCACTATCTCCTTTGGGTAATTTCCCGCACTGAATAGCCTATATCAGATTTAACAAATCTTTAAATTGTTAAAACACCTGAGGTAATAAGTGCACAGAAATAGATAAAAATAAACTAGCACAGCTTCAATATTCACTTTTATCTTTTACTGAGCCAGACATTATACAAATATATGATCATACAATGCATCTTACACTTTTTAGCTGCACACTATATACTGATAATAGTTATTTACATAATTATTCTTTCTGCAGGGAAAATGTGGTACACTGTGAAAAACATACTTGGGGAAAAAGTCATTAGACAATTACTCATACAATACTCTAGAGCTAAATGCACAATACTATGCAAATAAGTAAATTCCTCAATGTACTTCTGTGAAGGAAGGTTATCCTAAGCGAGTTATCAGTTTTCAAGTCAAACCGCCCCAGGTGTGGAGGCACACAGTGAGTGTCATAGAACTCATATGTGCTTGCCAAGTAAGCAGATCAATTTTGTATGTCCGTTAGAAGTATCATTACTCCTCCGCTAGCTTTTTTTGCCTCTTTCTACCATCTTTCTTGCTGATATGTTTTGCAAGAAGTAGAAATAAGTCGAAGTCCATTTCACAAAACTCAACCTTGGAGTACTTTGGACTTCAAAAAGGTGAACCTTAAGCAAACAGTGGAACAATTTCTGGTTCTGCTTTTTTATCCTCTTGATCCTAAATAGCTTTAACTTTTGAAAGGTTGAAACAACTTACACAAAATGAAGAGTCAAGTGTGGCTCACTTTACTGTGTGAGGATGGTTAAATAATAAATTCACATTGTACCAGATTACATATGCCTACTAAGAGACATGAAAGTGAGTTTACTTCTAAGAGGACAGCTTGCAGGACAGAGACAAAAAAAATAATCAAATTTCTGGCTTCAAAGCAGCAACGAGGATGATCTGTGTTGACCACTGCATAAGACATCTTTTTAAAAGGCAATTCAGGGCATATGAAAGATGCGCGACTTTTTCATACAAGAGTTAACTCACAGTAACTCCTTTTCTGGGTGCTTCTCCTCCTCCTCAATAACAGTACATGGATGGGGCCTATCTTATAAATAAGTTCATAATTATTTCTTACAAAGAAGCATGAGAAAAAAATTATCAAGAAACTCATATTCCATAATTATTAAAGAATTTCCCCAAAGAATTTTGTTGAGCTCAACAGGACCACTTAGCTGCAAAGAAACCGCTTATGCAATTCAGGATCTGGGGAGCATTCATTAGTAAACACGTCCCATGGAACTGTACTACAATTGCTCCAGACAAATATTTGTAGGATGTTTAAGTGGGCTCGGACTTCCTGAAACCTGGTTGGTGCTGTGCAGCCTTGATGACCTCTCTTACTGTCCCGTGATGGCTTTTCTCCTTTACCAATTCAAGTCATTCCTCTGGCAAAAACAACCTTTCATTTTCTGGGTGCCCACCTGAGGCCCTGGCCTTGTTGTGGTTTCTAGATGCTATTAGAATAAAGAACACAACAATAGGAAGGGTGGTTCTTCATTTGAGGAACAATTCTGTGGTAGTAAGACCAGCTCTTACTGGGGCTTGGAACAAACAGGTGGAAAATACATCTCTGTATGGTCTGTGAACATAGAGTTTAGCTTTAAATAAACGTTGGTGCTACTAATAACTAAATATCATTGCCCTGAGCCAGCAGGTTTTGATACAGTTCTGTATATTCCTTACAGTTATTTGCCCCCTAGTTGTGCTTGTTTTCTTTTGAAGAATAATTAAGATTTAATGGCATATTTTCACAGTTTTTTTCTGCTTGCTTTCTCGCTGCCTACTGTGCTGATTGCTTGTGTCTGATCCTGGTCATTACAAGAACTGTACAGTAATTGCCTATCTGGTGACTCGTTAATGAAGGTCCCCAGAGAGATGAAAAGCTGTTCTTTTGAAGTTCATCATGTTTGCTGTTGGCCTTCTAGTTTAATCTATATAGTTAGGACACCTTATTCAATTATTGGAAACTCCTTTTTTCTAAAGATATAGACACCTTGTAAACAAGGCCCTTTATCTGTGCTAACAACGTGGCTTACCTCTGATAATTCAAAGCATTTTATGCACCAAACACACACTTTTCACTTCTGAAAAGCCAGAATGGTTCAGGAAAAGAAAACAAAAATATTCCACTGCCGACGTGTTTTCAATCAGGGAATTACTACAAAAATGCAGCATTTCAAATATCTGAAGTTCAGCAACATATGTAACAAAAATCTCTGTTTATGAATGCACATTTTCCAGTTCTCAGAAGCTGTTTCTTCTCTTTCAAACTGAGCTTTATTAGAGGAAGAATCACAGTTTGGCATTGCCAGTAAAAGAAAAGTTTTAAATTGCTTAAAAAATGATCATCATGTTTGACATCATGCCAACCAAAAGCTTACAGCAGTTTCCATCAAACCTGCTCTTGCAGACAGACAGACAATCCCCAACTTATCCTTTATCCCTCCCCTAGCCCAGCACTATGCAGGAACGAGGGCTTCCTCCTCTCAAACGCTTATTTCTGACTCCTTGAACTTGTATAACCCCCCGACACTAACCTCAGATGTCTCCAGAGCATCTCACCGGTTACCTGATGAATGGATTTTTGTGAGATCTATCCACGTTTCACCAGAAACTTATCAAAATGTTTTACAACTCATTCTGGTTTTGATAAATGGACCTGCCAAGGAAAAGACTGTTTCAACAGAATATTCCCACAAGTGTAGCACTGGAAAGACTCTGTAACAGTTCAGACAATTAGATTTTTATTTTGTTTATTTGTATGGTAGATGGCAGTACATAAAGGTGCAGCAAAGCACTTGCCTTCAGCGAAGGGCGCAGTGAAGGTGATTAACTGCTTTGTTTTTATTTTCTGTGTCATGTACTCAATTGTCTTTCTGCAGTTGTGCTGTCCTTACAAGAGAGCTATCAGCCTGCACGGGGGGGCCGGTGTTTGTATTCACAAGTCAGCTTTGTTCTCTCAGTTTGTCTACATATAATTGTACACTAAAGGAAATAGCTGTGAGCAGATGGAAGTCTCCGGAATAAGGCTCTGAAAGTGAGGCGCTCTTAGGATCAACAAGTGCAAACGTGTGCTTTAGAAGCCTGTTCACCAGGAGTTCTACCAATACATCAGGATTTGAAAGATCCGTGAAAAAAAATTTCTCTGGCTGTCCAAGGAGAACATCAGGAAAAGATGGATCCCTTCCAACTTGAGGTTTGATGACAGTGATAAACGAGCACAGCAGGACTACAGTAAAGTTAAGCAATCAGGCTGGCAGAAGTTAAGGACAAGTTTTGCGCAACAGCAATTATAAACAGATACGGTCGTAGAGACCTTAAGAGCTCCGCAATGAATTCTAGTTAGCCCAAAACACCTGATGACGTTACTGCAGCCTCTTGGGCACCCACGTTAG
Source organism: Cuculus canorus (assembly GCF_017976375.1). Taxonomy (NCBI): domain Eukaryota; kingdom Metazoa; phylum Chordata; class Aves; order Cuculiformes; family Cuculidae; genus Cuculus; species Cuculus canorus. The sequence goes on along the minus strand of NC_071415.1, from coordinate 5,337,422 downwards.
TACCCATTTGCACACAGCCCGATATTTTACAAAGCACCAGTCATATAGTTCTCATCAGCACAACATAAGAAATCTCATTTTAAAATCCAAGCAACAGCTCTGATTTGTGCGTACTTGTTGCTATGCTGAATATTCCAGTCTACAAGAAAGAGAACTCTGAGTTTATTTGCATAATCGTGCAAAGACTGATAGAAATCAAAGCAGTACAAATAAGCACAAGTCACTAAAACTTAACATGACCTATCACGGCAATAATATAGTGTGGGGAGCCCTTCGTGGATCAAAGCAGAGTCTGTGTGAACCCCTCATTAGCTAAATGCAAGACCCAGCAGTTTGTAGGTGTGGTTGAAACTGGGTTATCATTATGTTTAGTTACACACAGCGAGTTTGAGTTCAGCTTGTTTAAGCGAGTTTCACACTATGATCTCTCTCACTATAGTTATGTAGGACATGGTGTTTCAAATGTCTTGAAATGCACTCACCAAACAGGAGAGACCCCGAGAGCGAGTGGATGGTACCATCAGTGTATTACTGGCCCTGCGGATTTAAATGAAGACGCGTGATCAGTATTGCTGCAACCGCAAGCCCGCCTTCGAAAGCTTTGAAAAATGAACACTGGCTGTGAAAAATCCGTGATGCTGTACTTTTGACACGGTTTCTTATTCAAGAGATCAAAACATATCTAAGGCAGATTGTAAAACAAAAATAAACATTTGGCTCAAATCAAACCAGTAGCAAATCTTATCCCTGTACATCAGCGGATATAACAAAATAGTAAGAAAACCATTAAGTTTCTTTCAGAAAAGTTTAGTTACGGAAGATCTATTTGCCGCAAGAAATTGCACTGTACTATATGTTTTTTGTATACATTTCAGTAGCAAATTGATGGAATTATTTCTTGATTCCTTACATATTGACATAATAATTTGGTCTTTTAAACTATTCATACTCTAATAAACCATCAATGGCATGTATTCCTGACCTCTTTCCTTACCTTTGATGTGAAATTATTGAGGAATGTTTGGAGTTTCACATAACTGCTGATTAAAATAAACACTATTTGAAAGACAGAATTATTGGGGCATCAGAAATCTACTAAATGAACTGGAAAAATCCTTTGGAGTGTAATATATGCACGTGATTAAGAGCTCTCCATTGATTGGGTTTCCTTTCTTACTGCCTATTATAAAGGGAATAGGAAAGTTGCATTAATTAAGACACTAGGCCTGAACTATAGAAGTACTCCATTTTTTTCAGGAAAAGCATAAATTTTCTTGAGACTCCTTCCAAAGAGCCATTCAATGAACATCCTCTAGAACAGCCACCAATTCATCAGTATAAAAATGCAATTTTAATCTTTTTTAAGGAGATTCTTGAGCTTTGTTTTATTTATCGGTTGACCCAAAGTGGGCATTACCACTACCCTATAGAACAAAGGCTCCCAATACTTCTTACACAAATGAACTCATTGATATTTGACAGTTAAACTACCCAAACACAGGTAAATGTTCTCTGCCACTTCTACAGAAGAATGAATTATAGTTTGTGTAACTTTCCATAAATCACACAGAGTAATCCTGAGTTTCAGAACAGAAGTTTTCTTCACAGTATTAAAGAGGTACATGAAATTAACACCAAAACCTGTTGAGAATGGATCTTGGCATAAAAACATTTTTAAAAGACTGTGTAACTAATTCCATTGTTTGTATTGGTGTTTCCTTATTTGGTAAATCAAATATTTCCAGGTAAATCTCAGCAGCAGTTTCTGGTCAAACTAAAGATGATACAACTCATGCTTCCTTTGTTATCAAGCTTTCTTTGAAATATTTCCAAAGGATTGCTCACAGAGCTATCCGGAAAAGTGATTTGTTTTATTTTATTTTTCTATAGCAACAGGAAATGCTCACAGTCACTAGCAGCACATATAATTTCACAGTTACAATTAATGCCAATGTGGGGGGTTTTCCCCTCTTTTAAAAAGCCCTAATTTTGTTGTTTTGAATTTTAACGGGGTTTGGTTTTAGTATCAAATTACTCCATACCGACCTTCACTTTGCAAAAGCTCTAACAAGTAGGGCCAACATAATCTATTTTTAAATCCTCAATTTTATCAATTATAAGCAGGATCTCAAAAGCTTCAACGCATTCACCCTCTGCAAAAAGAATTGGAGAGGGTGTAATAACAAAAAAAGGAGCTGCCAGGGGTCCTGTGAATAGAAGATGGAGAGTGCGGACAATGTGTAGCAATCAGCTGGGGTTTTATTTATTTAGCAGCATTACACCCAGGAATGCTGGGCGAAGAACTGAAAGATGAAAGTGGCTTTTTTTGTTGTTGTTTGTTTTTACATCAAGTGATTCCTGGCAGCTACTCCAGGTCTCAGAACAAAGAGATTACAAAGATATGGTCTTTAGTGATGGAAATAGCTCTATTCTAAGGTCCTGTTTCTCAGAGGCAGAATACTGACTGGTCAGTAGACGCATCAGGCCAGCACCCACACCTCCTTTTTCTGTGGTTTTGCTGTGGGGGGTTTTGGGGGTTGGTGGCAGTTGTTGTTTTGGTCTTTGGTTTTTTTCTATAGATGAATGACTTGGCTGTTTCAAAGGACTATTCCAGATTGCATCAGTATCATTTGCTTCTAGAAACCCCAAATAGTTCTGTGGGAGGCTCCTGCATAAGATATTTCCCTTCAACAGTGAACTCTATCACAACAGAGTATGAAAGGGTGTCTAACACGGTTTGACTTTTAGGCAGGTCAGACTTCATCAAGTAATACCCTCCACGCTGACAATGGGAAAAAGGTAAAGAACTTCTGTCATACCACCTTCATTTGAAAAGATGAGCTAAGATCCAAGAGGACAGAGACTCGAGAAGCTGTGGACACATTCATATGATTGGTTCATTTTCTGCAAATCCTCACAGAGGATGTTTCAATGTCATCAGCTGTTTACTTGCTAAGAGTCTACAGGATATGAACCCCACATTTGTTAATGCCTGTGCAGCACTTTGAAAATGCAAAGCACTCCTTCTACACTGGAGTGTCTTCATAATTATTATCATCTAAAAGAATGATTTTCTGAATACTCATATAACTGAAAATAAGATTTTGTATTTAGTTCAAACTCATTGTTGGATCCGATACTCAGGTCAGAACCCAGAAAAAAGGCAAGTAATTCATTAAGAGGCAGCACTACATGAAAGAGAAGAGATGTCTTGACTCCTAAGTACTTTCTTTTTTATAGTTTAAAATACAATAATGCACATTTTCATCAGAACATAAATTGGCTCTCTTGTTTTTAATATTATAAGTCCTATTATGGTTCAGATTCAGAAGATCTTATTACCGTAGTAAAACAGAAGAGTAATTCAAGGGATTTCTGAAGGCAGCAGTGTAACATTGTGGATGGTAGAGTGCACATTGTTAAACAGCTCAAAGGGATTAGCATGGGGGACATTAACAACCTTAACTTACTTTACAGTTTGATTTTCCTTCAGGACATCAAACAGAAATCTGAAAAGAGAAGTCATTTGCCTCTCATTTGTAGGTCAGGATGACCAAACAGTAATGGGATATGTTCTGTGATTCAAAACTGCTCTTTGTAACTCATTTTCCATTACGCAAGCCAAGGGGGGAAAAGCAAGCTGCCTTCCAGCCCCACACCCTACAAAAACCCTTCCATTTCTCATTTTCATCATCACCTCCTGCTCTTTCAAATTACACATAGGACTGAACAGCTTTATATAAATGTAAGCTTTAGTACTTTTTCTGGGATGAAGCACAAAGTAAGGTAGACAGGTTTGCCTATAAACTCTGCCATTTGCAACATCTCACAAGTAACACCACTCATTGCAACTACAGCTCTTCTCTCTCTGCTTCTTTTTTTGGCCAAGTATTCAACAAAATCAAGTTGGTAGTAAAATACCATTATTCATATAAAACATAGGCCTCCACCACTAATCCTTTGCATTTATCACTTTCAGCTTTTCATCAAACATTTGAAATCCATACAGTTAAATGAAAAATGTCTACTGCCCAATTTTGATCTGACAGGTCTTGAATATTTTACACCGTTAAGCAAGCTTCAGGGTTACTGATAATTGCTGGATTCGCATATTAAAATTTTTCAGTGTAAAATTAACATCTTGTTGGCAAGAGATCAAACTCAAATAGTTTTGTGCGGAGAGACCTACGAGTTGGTGTGGAAAAGTTAGAGGGTTTGTAACTTGTATTTGCAGTTGCATGAATGTTGATCATTCCTTCTCTGTTCTCCCCTGAAAATCACATGTGGAAAACACAGCTCTCCACCATTAAATTAAGAAATCCACATACTCATACACCTCTTGGCTTTCTTGGCCTCTGTTAGTCATATGTTTTTAACAAACGTGTTGCCCCAGCTGAACTTCGGCAGCACAGGAACGGTGCCACAATGCAAAGTAATGCAAGATGCAACATGGAAGAGGTCACTGGCTGACAAATTATTCTTTCAATGTCTGCCTTTTGATGCAAAAAGGGCGCATAAGCCACGGGAATACCATCACAAGCTTGACAAGAAGTATAGACCAGTAAAAAAAAACATGAACTGCCTAAGAAACTTAAGCCAAATTCACTTTTTTTAAAAATAGTTAATGACAGAACGCTGAAGAAATGTAAAAGCAGTTTTAATCGAGGGACATTTAATAATAGCAAATTAATTATTCCACTAGGTTCACTTTAGAGATATCCTACTTTGCTATGAATGAAAACATCTTTACCTCATGTACCTTTACAGTATTATTCTACGTCTAACAAAACTGACGTTAAGTAAATTAAAAAAAAAATCTAAAACCAAACAAACCAAACACACAGCATTTTTATGGCTAATAAACAATAGACATTTACTGACTCTCATATCATTAAAACACTAACACAATCTAAATTAATAGATGTCGCAATTAAGAGTAAGTAATGAGAGGGCTAAAAACTGTTCCCAGTGACTTCTCGTTTAAATTGGAGATAAAAAAATCAGCAGCAAATAATTTGGAAACAACAGATGATGGTTATGGTACACTATTTTCTAATTCTGACAAGTGTATTTGCTGAATCTATAAAAACATTTAAAGTCAAGCATTTGTGCAAACCTAAAATTGACAATTTGCTGATTAAAGAGAGGACTGCTCTCTTTGGCAGCCAGTTTGTCGAAGCTTTCAATAGTTTGCGTGGTTAACCTGTTCCAAAATCCGTCCAGTTTTCTTCAACAGCTAACCCAGATCAAATTGGATTTACTTCCTTAAGATCTTGGGCTAGCTTAGCCTAAATAGTTTTCTTGCTCTGTAAACAGGGAATTTGAAGAACTCTCTGATCACCTGGCACTGAGGCTTGGGCAGTTTTAAGTGCAGAGGATGCCCTGTGCAAAGGCAGGACTAAACGGATGAGCTTGGGCCACATCATTCTGATGAAATCACACCAGAAGGACCAAAATTTGGCAAAGCGTAGTTAGCCTCATTATAGAATCATAGAATCACCAGGTTGGAAAGGACCCACTGGATCATCGAGTCCAACCATTCCTAACACTCCCTTAAACCATGTCCCTAAGCACTTCATCAACCCGTTCCTTCAACACCTCCAGGGAAGGCGACTCGACCCCCTCCCTGGGCAGCCTCTGCCAGTGCCCAATGACTCTTTCTGTGAAGAATTTTTTTCTGATATCCAGCCTGACCCTCCCCTGGCGGAGCTTCAGGCCATTCCCCCTTGTCCTGTCCCCTGTCACTTGGGAGAAGAGCCCAGCTCCATCCTCTCCACAACCTCCTTTCAGGTAGTTGTAGAGAGCAATAAGGTCTCCCCTCAGCCTCCTCTTCTCCAGGCTAAACAACCCCAGCTCTCTCAGCCGCTCCTCGTCAGACTTGTTCTCCAGCCCCTCACCAGCTTCGTTGCTCTTCTCTGGACACGCTCCAGAGCCTCAACATCCTTCTTGTGGTGAGGGGCCAGAACTGAACACAGTTTTCGAGGTACAGTCTCACCAGTGCCGAGTACAGAGGGAGAATCCCCTCCCTGGTCCTGCTGGTCACACCGTTTCTGATACAAGCCAAGATGCCATTGGCCTTCTTGGCCACCATCACGTTAACAGTTGCCAGCAAGGCCAGTTCTCCTTAGATGCATTCCTTCTTTATCACACTTGCAGCTGAGCACAAAGAAAGGGGGAACATTAAGTACAACTAGAAATTTATTCCATTTAACATGCACCAATATACACAACACTGCTGTTCTTTTCCTTGCGTGTAAGAGAGAACTCACGCTCATACTAGAATGAGATCGAAGTGTTGTCACTGTATTAAATAGAATTCATCGTTGCAGCAACAAGTTAAACTTGGGTTATAACAAAATGGGCTTGAAATACTGTAGACATTACCGAGCACATTTTGAACATGGGGTAAATATGGGGTCATATAACATCAGGAAGGGGGAATTAAACTCAGTGATAGCATGGCAGAGCCTCTGTTGCGGCATCAAACGCAGTCATTGCACGGCACAGAAAAACTGTTTTGTATAAAGAAGACCAAGGCCGTATAACGAATGAAGAAAAAACTAGATCAAAATATTTAGCCTAAACCACACCTGTCATTCCTAAAATGGGGCTGTAGAAGATAAAAACCTATTCATAACCACAGTTTTTATAACAGCTTCTTATTCAAAATGCTTCTACCCGTCCACGAAATTCAAATGGAGATGCAAATTGAAATAAAGAGGGTCTTGAAAAATTCCATCTTTTCTTTGGTTTCATGATGTGCCCTGATGTTCTTTAGAATTCTGAAGTGAAGAGATGCTTTTTTGATATCTGAGCCAAAAGACAATTTGTCTGAGGAAGATAGAATGCGACACAACCCTTTCCATGCTTCACTACGAGGTCTTTCAAAGATAACGAGCGGTCTTATGTTAATGTTATTATAACATCAAAAGGCAAGTGTTTCTCAGATTAGAATCAAATGGAAGTGAAACTACTGCTGATGGTTTGGCCAAGCTTGCCATTTTATTTTTTGTCCAGATCCTAAGGGTAACATCAAGAGGAAGATTTGTTATCTATCCGTACAGTAGATAGATGTTTAATGAGCACTTGATGATTCATCTAGAGAATAAAATTTCAGCTGAGAGCCCGGTGTTATTATTCAAGCCCATTCCGCAGTCAGACAGCTCCCACTCTTCTATGAAGTATTTTTTTTACTCTGTGAAAAACAAGGCCTTGGAGGCAAGTCAGGGGCTACACAATGGCATATTGAATTTACAGGCTTTATCTTGAACAATATGGCAGAAATGTTTCAGTGATGCAAGATCTAACCTATAAATAACTCAAAAACATGGTAAAAGACTGTGCCAACAGATTGCTGAAATCCCTAGTGGTTTGAATGGGAGTTTACTAGACAGAATTCCTAAAGGGTTACAGTTTCAAGCAGAACTGATCCAAATAAAAACAGGGAATCTAAAATGTCACTGCATAAAGGAATCATCTGGTACTGCGAGAGTGCAACACACTGTCACTGTTCAGCATTTTACAATTTCAAACGTTTTAATTTCTTTAAAGCGGTTCGTTTCCTCCTCCTTCCTTCCTCCTGGAGTGAATTTTAAATATGTGCGCTCCGAGCCAGGAGTGGGGAAATACAGACACTGTACCGAAGAGCAGCCCCAAACACAAATGGCCAAATGAGCCATCAGAGCGTGAAATTCCCCGTTCTTCTCCCCCATCTGTTTGCTGTTCATGATTTCCCAGCTACTTCCCCTCTTGCTCTGCTTTGCTTGGCAGCTACTGCAAAAATCTTCACCCTAGCCAAAAGTCAAAGCTAAGACGCTCTTTTCAGTGCCAATGCCAGTGTGGCTCCGCAAAGTCCTGCACGGGGAGGATACAAGAGCTGGCAAAGGGCTGCAGCCTGTTGGTCTTGGCAGCAAGACTCCTTGCCTAAACTTGGATCTGTGCTTGCGAGCACAACACAGCAGGGGCTTCGGCAGCAGAATGCACACACACCTCCAAACGCAGCTCATTATTGACAGGGGCTAGAGGGGAAATACATTTTCCCCAAATTAACCCTTTTTTAATATCAAGAAGAGCTAAACTGACAGCTTCAGCTATCTAGAAGCCAAGCAATCAGTGTTTACAATCATATAGGAGTGAATCGCATCTCAGATACTTATTTGCCAAGGAAAAAAGCATTAAAAGCAGCAACTACTGTATAACAGGTTAAAATTGTCACTTTCTACTCCTTTCTGTGACACTGCAGTGACATCAGGAGAAACAGAAACTGCCCTGAATCAGGGCCCACGCTGTATTCAATTTATATCGCAGTAATCTTAAACATTTGAGTCAAAATTTTGATGCAAAACTCGTTCTTATTAGGAACAGGTGAGGTCAATTAGCAGACTAGAATGAAAAATAAAGTTTAAAGAAATTCAAAGAGATGAAGCTGGTTTCTAGCCCCTCTGGTATCAATTTCTACCTCAAGACCCAATGTTGTCCTTGTTCAGGGTCCATTGCAAACAGAGCCTTTCTGCTGTATTCAGCTTCCTCCTTCCCTCTTTCACAGACACACACACACACTGTTCCTGCTGGTCTTTAAGGAAGGCTCAATTCAGGTAGGGTAATTCTGTCCTCTTAAGATGTACTCATACTTTCACATCAATTAAGCTAATTGGCAGCAAGTACAACACATATCTGAATTGTAACTACAAACACTCCGCGATTATACCAAATCCTTTCTGAAAAGGAGATTGCTATTTTTATAGAGGTCTGAGAAATAAATATTAAAAAGAAAAATAAGAGTCTATGCTAGAATATTTCACTGTGTTACTTTCAAAGGTCAAAGAATCCAAATAAACAACTTTATCCTAATAATCTTGTCCTGCTTAAAAATTACATCTTACCACTTTTATTCTGTAACCATGATCTGCTCTTTTTTCCGATCTGCACCCTTAGTAGGGTCTTGCTTTTAGCAGCCTCTATCCCCACAGATTTTCGTGTAATAAACATTAAAATTTTAACAGGCGTGTGGAACCCAGAATTATTTAAGGATCTTCTTTTTCATACTTTAATTAAAAGACTAAACACTAAAGTGAGCTGATCAATATCTCCCAAATACGAGCCAATTGCAAAGTGCTGTTTCAAATGTGAGAGCCAGGCAAGGCTGCATCAGAAACACAAATTTGAGGTGCACAAAGAAGTTAATGATCTGTCCCTGAAAGAGGCTTAAATCAGCCCCACACACACACACTGAGTGCAAAAGGCCTGGCCAAGAGTCTTCCAGCCATCACTAACAATCAGGAGCGAACAAGATGCACGAGAAGAGCACACAGATCAGCAGCTCTGCCTGAGGCAACAGATATCCCGGGAGACCTAAGTCACCGGGGGACTTTTTCAATCATTTTCTCACCCCTGCTAACACAGATTCAGCTTCACTGATGTTAAGCAGCATTGAAAGCTGAGCAAACTTAGGCACTCACTGGCAATTCAAACACCACTTTTATTTAGACCGGTTTTGAGCTACCCAGAATGACAATAGTGACTTGTCTATGTAAGTATTCCCAATGTTATTGGCATTAGAAATGCTGTGCATCATTTGTAGGAAAGAGAGATGAGGTTGCTTCAGCAATGAGTGAAAGAATCAGATAACCACAGTGTGGACAGCACACCGTCCCCCTCAAGTAACAAAGCTGGATCAAGACTCTTGTGGCAGCAGAGTGTCCAGAGGAACTCCACCAATGGGTGTGCGGCTTTTGAAGCCCAGCCTCCAAGGAGGTTGTTAACCAAGCAAGTGGGTTACAACTCAAGCACCTATCCTGCCTTTTGTAACTGAAATCTTTCATATGCCCAAGTCAGACAATGTTGGCTTGTTCACTTAGCGTCTTTGGAAAGAAGAAGAAATTCCTTCCAGAGAGATCACTGCACCTTAATACAAGGAACAATCATGACTGGCTCATTGCGGAATCTGGATGGAAGCGGACGGAGAATGGGAATATTCAGTCATTGATTACCAAGCTGGCAGGTCACACTAAATTGTACTGTTCTGCTTCACATATCCCTTCTGAGTGTTTTAGATTTCACTACAGATACCTGAAGTGTGTGGGAAAAGTGCCCAAGTGTTTCTATTTGCTTGTTTATTTTTCGTCTCTACTAACCTAAATGTACTTTCAGGAAGAGCATTTTGTTATCGGGTGCAACTCTGTCCTTTTTGCTTCCCTGCTCTTTCAGAAGCCAAGGAGGTTTGGCAGGGTGAGGCATGCTTGCTCTAATTTTGCTGGACACTGTCGTTCACTTGCTAAGGACATGACAAACTTTGATTCTCTACATCCAGTGCCATAGCTTTATACGGGGAGACTATGATTATTGTAAAAGCTTGAGCTTTCACAAAAGCAAATTTTCAGACACCCTACACTCAGGGTAAATTTATTCTAATGGTACAAAATAAAAAAGGAGCCGTTCCTACCACGTTGATAAAGAAAATAACATCCGTTTTGATTTGTTTTTAAGAAGCGATAGTGAGAGTGGACACGGGCATTGATAATACCACCCAAGAGGATTCCTTTGAGAGGCTCAGCTGGAGAAAACTCTGCTCCACTCAGATTTGGCCGCCTCAGTCTTCAAGATGCTCAGCCCTATGAAGGCACTTCTGTCTGTACGAAAGCAAAACACTCAGACAGATAGAAGTCAATGAAAAATGTCAGGATTTCCACTTTGACGCTTGACTCCACATTGTTCCTCCTTACTCCTTTTTTCAACATTTTTAAATGAGCAGACTTCAGTCCACACTGAGAAAAACTGTTGATGCAAAAGGACACACAACAAAGTTTTACTATGTGTAAGTGGTTCACGGGACAATCCTCTCTCAGTAAATATGATCTATGTTAGATCAAAATTTATTTTCAAGGACTGTTGATTGAAAGAACACTACATGCAGCATGAATAATTTTTACCACTTCTGAGCTCCACCTTCCTCAGAACATATTTTCCTCACCGAGTCATTGCAAAGAATTATTCTGAGATAAGAAAGATAACTGCAAATGATTTTCAAATAACTTGGAGACTGTAATCTCTTCAGTGATTCCATAGTTTAGCAAATATCAGTACAAAATTAAACCAAACTATTATCATTATTTTTGAAATTGTCCTATGGGGAAAAAAAAAAAAGTCATCAGAGCTCTGAACTTTCAGGAATCTTAAAAAGAAAAAAAGAAAAGGAAGAAGGAAAATCCTTATGATGTTTTTATTAAAATAGCAGTAGCTACATTCGTTCTAAACAATATGCCCTGAGATGCTGTGTGGAAGATCCAAGCATAAAAAGGAGGAAACTTGATTATTTTACTTCCCCTTATGCAAAAGTAATCTCTACTGGGCAGAGAAGCAAATACCTACTTTCTGTCCCCACTAGCCAGGATAAAGGATATGGCCATAGGAAAGCAAACATAGCTTTAACGCCCCTGACAACCATAGGGTAGAGATAAAAGTATAACTACGACTTAGAAGGAATTAGAATAAATGAGGAAAGGTTAGAGGGCAGTGTGAAATCACACTGATAAACTACCAAACTCTTATTTTTCAGAAAGCAATTTGGAGGATTTCTTTTGGTGGTGTTTACTGGTTTGGGGTTTTTTTTGGTGTGGGAATTTTGAGTGATAATGATGCATATCCTTATTCTGGTGTAAGTAAAAAACATAAATAGCAACTTACAGCTTGCGGTTTGATGGTGTTTTAATATTAAAAACATGCAGTTAAGCAACAAAAAACATTGAAAAACTTTAATGATGAGAGTATCATGAGCAACAATGAATGAGAAAATTATAAATTATGTCAGGTATTCGAGGGACATTTTCACTGTAATTAAGAGATGACAGTGGAAGCAAAAGAGGTTCAGAAACTGAAACTTTTACACAATGAAGTTCAAGCAATTTAGATTTGTTCTTGTTAAAGAACTCTGTTCTTCCATTGTTTGCCATTTTGAATTTAATCTTTCTCAGTCTCTGGAGTTCTGCCATTCGTTTTTCTTGCAGAATCTTTACAGGCACTGTTTCTGCAGTGGCAGTATTTCATTAGTATTTCTCTACAGGGAAATTTTTCTTCTTTTTTTCTTTCTTTTTTTTTTTATAGAATATTAGAGGACTACCTAACTAGTGAAATATACTGGCTCTAGTACAATCTCACAATGGATGTGTCAAATGGCATTTAAAACTTGACTGTACAAAACCTAAGAGAATTTTCCATACAAAAATGATCTCGCATCAATGAGAGATTACATGAGACCAAAAACCTAACAGTCCATCTTGTTTCTCTGATTTCTATATCCCCTGTTGTCTGAAAATGTGTAGCGTGTGTCAGTGATTTGTGTTCCTCTCCAGTCATCTTCTGTGAACAAGAATAATTTCTTCTCCTTATTTCATATGCAGCCCCTTCCTGGTATTCATGTCTGAAAATAGAGTTTGTATATCCTCCAGGGAAAGTTTATTGCAGTGAGGCAGCCACAATGAACAGAAATGTCAAGTCTTAATGACAAGAAAGCAGTTTACTCAAAAGATACTTATCTTCGTATCTAGTAGTGTATGCACAGCTTAGGTTATAGGAATTCAGCCCTGAAGCAAAGAGGCTCCTAAAGACCCCAGAACACTGCTTGAAAAGGCCACGTATTGAGTATCTGCTTCTCATTTCTTTCAGCTTTCCATGCTTCTGTTTTCTGAGATTTTTAATTAAAAGATAATAGCAAAAGATCTTCGGGTATAAAATTAAATTCTTATATTTGTCTGGCTCCTCCAGTACTCTTTACCCCTTTCCTTCAAATATCTTACAGCTGTCAGTGAAAGAAACCAACCTACTCAACACGAGTAGTCAAATGTCCTTCTCTCCTTCCCTCTTTTTTCTTTCCAAGCACAGCAGGATGTCAGACCTGAAGGGAAATTCATGCTTTTCCACTGAGGAGGGGATGGAGAAAAAAATGCCCCTGAAAACCCACCTCCTCTGCTCATTGTGCTCTTTAGTCCACGACGCAGAACAACAGAGATGCAGGCTGGTTCATCAGAACCACGCTGCTGCTTGATAAGCCCCCACCCCTTAGACAGGTAAAGCCACAGCAAAAGCCACCACAGTAGCACCTGGGACAACCCCATCTCCCTGGTCGGATGCTATAAACCCTGGGGAGATGATGGACTACCCAAGCATTTTGTCCAGAAGTTGCCTTGTAACTTAAAGTGGTTTTATATCAGATATCTGGCTAGTTTATAGCCTCTAAAATATCTTATTCAATTCTACACTTCTAACGTGATAATAGAAAAAAAAATAAAATGGGCACACATTCATTTCTATGGCACTCCCTTGGAAGGTAATATTTTGGCATGCATTTTAAGTGAAATGGAAACAATATTTAGTAAAGATGAAAGCATGAAACTTTTCCAAAAAAGAAAGCAGATTAGTCAGACAGTGAAGAGTAAAATTGCTTCCCTCCCATGCTGTAATTTAAGGCAGATCATGGAGCAGACAAAATGACTCTATACAAGTTTATTTCTTCTGTCTCTGCCCACCTTCCCCTTGCAAGTTGTTGCTTCATCTCACAGAGAAGGCTGAAATCAATATAACGAGTAGAAAAGCACGCAAATTAGAGAAGTGTGTGTCAAGTGGAAGCGTAAAAAGAGCAAGTGAGAATTCTGTTCCAGCATAAAATCTCCAAAAAATCTTATACACCATCAGTGTGGATTCATTTCCATAAGAAACAAATTGGCAGTTGATGCTGATGAAGGCTGCTGTACACTTTACTGCTAATAAGTGACACCAGGGGCCTTGTTACAAAGTATTTCTAAACATAAGAAATTCTGTAATGGGGCCCCCAAGGGCCACGTCCACAAACTGCGGACCCTCTTTGTGCTGCATGTGCACAGTCACTTGTTTCCAAGGCAACTAACCCCGAGCACGTAAGCGGTACAGGATGCTTGGTATAGAGAAATTAAGCAAAGCCTTCTCAGTATTTTCATTTTGTGGTAGGGCCAAGGTATTAGAAAGCATTTTCTTTCCTTAATTTTGAACTACAGAATTAACCTGTATTTAGATATCGCCTACTAGCATCATCTCAGGAAATAACACATCCAGAGAAATAATACAGCATAACACAACTGAGAATGGCAAAGGCATCATCTTCACTACTGATTTTGAAAAAAAAAAGTCACCCCTTTCACCAGAAAGCAGCTGCAAGACATGAATGAGCACAACAAGCAGCTGTGTCCCATTCCAGGACCTTCAGGTAGCAGAAGAGTATCAAGGATAATTGGTTTGTTCGCTCTCCCCTTTGATTCTGGTCATGCTGCTACTGATAATTAACACCCACCAGATTTTCTAGAGTGCAGCATCAGCTCTGCCCACTTCTTCTGCATCAGGCTGCTCATCAGCCGCCTGACAGCAACCCTTCCATTGATCATTTGTCCTCTAACACAAAGACCTTAACAATAACTTTCTGTGGTTGTCCCAGGTTGAGTCTTTCCTGAACAAATATGCAAACCTCTTATTAGCTCACAGTTGCACGTCAGTAAACAATACGCATTTCTGCTTTAACTTCTGAAGACAAAGACATGCTTTGGACTGCAAACCCTACGATACTGGGTCTGGGTATCTTGCTCGACCCATTTACAGCTAAAGACAGCCAAACCCTCCAGCCTAGGTGCCAGTTAGAGCTACAGGAATCTGCCATGCTTTAGATATGTAAAGCCCCTACAAACATCTCCATTGTGAACTCTTTGCTTAGCATTACCATTCATTTAAGTACTAAGCTCTGAAGTAGCTAAATAAAGACACAGATAATTTTCACGTTTTCTGCTAAGGCTACATTTAATTAATTAGAAAAGCACTGCCTCATCCCCAAAGAAACTGGAGAAATAATAAGGCTTTCCTACTCTTTGGTTAGCAGATTTGAGGGTAACACACTCTCTAGTACATGCCACTGTCACAACTTGAGAGCTTCTCCCCTCCGCTCCCCTGGAGGGAGCAGAGCCTGCCAGCAACACTGACCCTGACAAAAGCACCTGCTCACAGGGTGGAAACGCAGAGTCAGCATCTTTAAAGGAGAGACGTGAAAGGACTCCCCTCCCTTCCTTCCAGGGCAGCCTCATGGCATCCCCCTCAGAAGCTCAGAAAACACATTACCTACATTTCATTAAAAACAAATCCTAGGAGAAGAGGAGAAGTTATTTTCCTTTCAAAAAACCCAATAAATAAGGATATAGGTACTAAAATATGTACAGTGCATATTAAATTCACTGAGGTTTTGATTAAATATCAGTTGTGCTTCATGGTAGACACAAACCCCTACCTCACTTATGTACAAAGAGCCTCTCCTTTTGTCTTTTCCTCACTTCAGAATTTGGATTTTTTTTTTTTAAGAACAGCATTTCAGATCTCTTTCAAACAATGTGCCCCATGTAGTCTGCTTATAGCTATAAACCTGTCACACACTGGAACATATCAACCTAGACATCTCATTTTTATAGTCCCTTGAGAAGCAGCTGACTTCTCCATAGGTCAATGTACTGGAAACCACACGAAAACCTTACAGGAGGAATGTCCTCATATTCTCAGCAGAGTGAACTAGTCTCATCACCTGTCCTTGCGATATATCCGATGACCTGCAATGCCACTGTCTTCCCACCTTGTGTATGTGATGCCCCATCCTGCTGAACACTGTGTCCAAAGCAGCAGAGGCAGATGTCTTCCTCTCTGAAAGCGTATCCACAAGTAAGAGTGTGAACAATAAAGCACAAAACCTAGAGCTAAGCCTCTCAAAAGCTATCAGGACAGGGTAGAAGCAAAGGCACAAATGAAATATTAAATAACTCAGTAAAGCCAGCCTAAGCATCCCTGTGCTTTTATTACTACCACCCCACAGAGACCAGAGACACTAGTTTTGAACACACAAGCGTCACAGCGTATTGGTTGCCATTACAAAAGCATCTGTTCCAGCATGGCAGCACACTTAGAAGCAAGCTATGCTTTGCGTTTCCAAGTTTCCCAAAGCCCACAGGGCTGCCAATGAAGCAGCATAACTCCAGAAACAAATCAATGTTTGGCTCTCCTCCCAAAGGCTCTTCCTTAGCTGCGTTATCATTGACAAGGTAACCGATGCTGTCGGAGTCTGTCAGATGGCAAATTCACACAGGTCTTTTGCCACTGATCTGCCAGTGGGGGATTCTCTCTGCAGCAAGGAGAGCAGAGAAACTCTGGAATAAGCACTTTCTTGTTCTCTGGAAAGTTCTCATTCCAGAGATTCTTACAGCTCTCTGTCTTCCTGGCTTCTAACTGAAGATCCTTGAGTCCTCTTGTACTGAAATAAAACCAAATATACCTTTGTGGGAATTGCTAGCTAAATGGGAGCTGACTCCCCTTATCTGTACTATGAAACAAATAATCATTTTTTTTTTTCCTGAATAGAAATATTAAACAGCATCATGCAGCCTTATAGTCGGGAGGAAGCTGAACTTTAACAGCTTCAACACTTAGCATTACACATCATTAGAAAGGTCAATTTTTATCCATCAGCTGAGGAAGATTCCTCTGACTCGGGCCAGTGATGTTGAGAATTTGCTACCTTGAAAACAAAGTTTCTTCCAAAGTATGTTTCTGTGTGTTTGCTCCTAAAGTATTACATAAAACTCCAATCAACTGTATGTGCTGACAATACCAGCTGCAAAGGTCTTTGAAAACACTGCTCACACAGCATGAAAATTCTGAACAAATGGAAAGTTTTATAGCGATACCATACACATAACTGTCGCTTTCACAATTCCAGTTGACACTTAAATATTTAAAAACAACAAGGGACATATGGGTTATTTATTTTCTTTTTTTTACTTTAATTTTAGTTCTGAAAATAGTTTCTAACTTAGTTATTTTAAAACAGAAATGGCACCAGTTTAGCACTGAACTTGTGGGCAATTCATCAGGTTGTGAATTCTAACCTGACACTTACAATACACCAAATGCTTTTTCAATGCTGCTGTTGCACCATCTGCTTTGATATTGCTTCAGAATTATACTTAAAAATATGTAGCTGGAAGCAAAATAAGGTTTATAGAATTTGACTACAATCTATATCTTTCCGGGAGGGAGGATTAATCTTCAGAGCTTGAAAGCTTTTATGCTTTATAATTTTTGACAACATTTGAAAAACAGAACACAACTGGCAATGCCACAAGGATGTAAAAGTTTGCTGTTTTCGAGTCCCAAAATAGTGATGTTCTTGCTAGCTTCTTCTAGAGAACATTTTACATGGTGTCATTTTCCTCCTCAAAATCTAACCCACAGATATTGGCGGACTTTCTTTTAATGATTCTTTCACATCAGTATAATACCAAAATATTACATAACTTTAAAATAATGTGCTACAGTAAAAGCTATTTTTGAAGGGCTGTCTGTGTTATTTTTTTTTACAGACTGTAAAGAGCAAAAGCACTGAAAATCTTCATTCCTTTGTGCATAGATAGCATAAGCAAACAGAGGGGTTTCACATTGTTGCAGCTTCACGTCATAGTATAAATATCACAGATTTTACAGTTTCAGTTGAAAATTTATATGGAATAATTAAGTTGCAGAGTAGGGAGGCAGACAGCTTTATGAGACCTACTGTAATTGTTCTGACCTATTCCTGCTACTGATGAAATAGGGGCAATAAAGTGAAAATCTTACTGTTTCTTTGTCCTTGGTCTATACACGAGTTAAGTGTTGCACATCTTATGACTAAAATGAAGTTGTTTCTGCATGTTAGTTGGCTCTGTTGTTACAGAATCCAAGACTAGGTGGGATCAGGAGTTTAAGCAGCACTATAAACATTGTTCTGATTTGTGATATTGATGTAGATCGATGTAAGGCCTACTCTATATCTTCAGTTTGTTTATCCCATCAGATCTCTCTGTCTCAAATAGAAATTTCTTTGCATTTCTCCGACTCTGCCACTTGGTCACACAATCCCAGCCTCTATTCACTCCCCTTCCTTTCCGCTTTGCCGCACACTCCTCTAGCCTCCTTTTGCCCAACTCAGTAACATTTTAAAATAAATATCTTTGAAGGTTTACCATTTGTATTTCTCAATTAGGGGTAACTCCCTCTTACAAGCCTCACTATTTGTTGTAGGTTCATCTCCTTGAAGTCCCCATTTGCTGAGAAAGAAAGAAAAGCAAAACATCATAAGATTGCCAACTTGTTAAGGCTTCTGCCTGTCACGCTCTGGCACTCTCTTTTCTATATATCTGTTTCTTTGCAGAGCTCTTTGCAAGGAGGATTTTACTATGGTCCATAACGAGGGCTCTCAGATCCTGATAGCGATAGTGATAAAACTGCTTCCAAAGCACATTGTGGTTTATGTTCAACTTACATTAAAAAGTAACTTTCCCATCCATGCTTTTTATTGAAATGCGTGATGCTAATTCAACTGGAAGCACTCAAATCATCGTTCAGAAAATAACACTGCAGTGACTTGAGTATTGCTCAGACCGATAGATTAAAATTCTTATATAAACTTTACACTGTCCCAGCAGTGTAGATAAGACCTATTCTCATTCTATGAATAGGAAACTGATGCGGAAAAAGGTGATGTGGTTTACAAAGATCCCGTACTAAGTCAGTCACGATGCAGATTTAGGTCTAGAAATCATTTCTCTCCCTGATCATTAAACAGCATCGCATGATCTCACAAAAACCTGTACACAGTAAAGCTGCTGTTCTTCCCAGCCTTCCCTTTTCGTGATGCTGAATGTTTCCAGAGAGCCGACAGCCTAAGTTGCAGTTGCATGGGAAGACTCTGCTGATGCCAGAATGACAGCTGAGTATCCCCAACTTATCTTTCTAGCTTTGTTTGTTCATTTGTTTTTGAAGCAAAGATTTTTTCAGTTAATACTGCAACATGAATGCAGCTCTGGTATAGACTGTTCTTTAAAAAGGCCCACAGTGGTATATTTGGTTTTTTTGGCAATTCATGTGAATCTGTGCTAATTATTGCATCTATTAAAAAAATTATCTGAATTGTTTCTAACAAAGAAGAATTAAATGGCATAATGCCCCCTGCAAACAATAACAAAATGACAAATATGAAGCCTTCTATTGTCAACTGAGGGTCTTGAGTGTATATCACAGTTTAAAACCAAAACCAAACCCCAACTTTCTTCTTCTAGTGCAGACTAAATAAATGGCCCCCAATTCATTTTAAACAACATTACTGCACACAGTTGGTGACATAATTAAGAAATGTATTCAAGCTATTACTAATTTAACACAGCTCATCAATACTTCCATCAGAAAGCTGTTCATGGCCAACAGTGTCACAACTGAATTTATGCACCGTAAATATAAATATATTTTATTCATAGAAAATTCTTGTGACTTCAATTATGCAATAAGTATTTATTTGGAATTCATTACTTTTTGTTTGATAGCCATCATTAATTCATGTTCAACTGATTTAGCCTGCTGTAAAGCTTTAGTGAACATTATACAAGATAAAATACAAATTTGTAAAGCTCTGTATTTTCCCTACAATTTCTAATCTGGAATCTGTGGACAATGACGTTATGCTGTTTCACATGACCACTGAATTTTATGTTACGATATCATGGCTAATCATGGAAATATATCACGAGTCGTTCTATTTAAAAACAACGTAAATCTCTGGACAAGAAGAGATATCTGTTGATTTAGTAGAGCTTGAGCTACTTGCTACTTTTAAGCTGCGCAAAGTTATCACTTTTCTCACTACCCTTTTTCATTTCTGCATATGAGATTAAGATGTAGGGTGTTTCCCCTTCTCACCCGCCCCCGTTTTGCAGGCATGCAAATGCTTGCTTACCAAACAGCCAAGCTCTCAGCACAACTGCTTCACTTGGAAAGGGTGGTATGTTTAAGTACACACAGTAAATTTAATCTTCCTCCACATTTCTTCTTATGCAAAGGCAGAGTGGTAAAATTTGTGTTGGAATATAAAGTGAGATTCGTATGTTCCTGAACTGACTTTTTATATTGTTTATTGCTCCAGTTTCCTGAAGCTCACCAAGAAAACACAAGCAAAATGAACAAATTAAAACAGCAAGTATGTGACGGAGAAATAAAGACAACACTAATACTGTTTTCTACAGCTCCTGTTCCACAGAGAAATCTTCTTTAGTTATCCAAGGAAATAAAATTTCAGGCTGATGCATAAAACTGTTTTACTGAAGTCAACAAAAGCTGAAGACAGAAAGACTGAATTAGTTCAAAGCAAAAATGTTGATTCATAAAACCAAACAGCTGTGTTGAGACAATTTCTGGTAAACAAGGGGAGCACGAAACCAGAAATTAATGGACCAAAATAGCTATGCTGGAAATTAAGCCCAATTACTCAATAGAATAATGAAAGGAATTGCTCTTTCCATCTCACTTTCTTCCTTTAATATGCTGGGTTTGAGATCTTAATGGCACTAAGGGAAAACATGGACCAAAAGGAGCAAGTGCATCATTACAGCTTCTGTGCTGCACATCCAAGACCTGTGAAATCCCTTTTATTACTATTCGGCCATGAGTACCAAAAGCTAAAAGGACCAGAGACTTGAATGGTACAGTCTATAGTCTTCAATGCATATACCAAAAAGTACGTCTGTCTGAGCTCATATGGCCACACTCCATAATCCCGTCTCCCTTCACCTTACTTCTTTCTTTGGTACCTCTTTGGGTTTTGCCACTCATCTGAAAAAAAAGACCTAGCTTTGCAGGCTAGTCCTAAGGCTCTCGTTTTGTGAGCCTGTCATCAAAAAGGCAGCTACAGATGACATCTTAATCCAACTCTGTCCATTTTTCGCAAGTCTAAACCCATAGTGATAACTGCTGGATTACAAGACAGGACTAGCATCAGAAACGTTTTCCTTGCTGCTGTTTTCTGTTTCTATTGTTACCGTAAAATTACAGGGGCATGTAAGTGGCGTTAATACCTTCTCCCATTCATCAACATTACTCCAGCAGTTTCTTCTTTTCATCAGAAAGCATCAGACACCTTCATAGAATCATAGAATAGTTAAGGTGGGAAAGGACCTTAAAGATCACCTAGTTCCAACCCCCTGCCATGGGCAGGGACACGTCCCACTAGATCATGCTGCACAGATCTTCTTTACTATTACCTCAAAAGAAACCCTCTCAGCATCTTACCCTTCGTATTTGGTGTACTCTGGCAGTCTGCCTGGCTTTGGAATGAATTCTATAGATCCATAGCAATGTCTTGGTCTGTACATGAAGTCAACCACTGTTCACTTTCTGAAATAAGACTACTAGCCTGCAAAACATATTCTCTATCCAAAAGGAGGCGTCACCAATATATACTGACTTTGCTTGTGTTTTAGGCTCAAAAAATACAGACGTAGTGAAGAGACTGCAAAGTCAACTTTTTTTTCCAGATTGTCACTTTCTTTGTACCAGAGTCTTTCCTGTAGTGTCTGTTTTACGTGTGTTTAAAGTTGCATTTTATGGAGCAAGACAGTTCGAATTGCGGTAACAACCCTGAACACTGCACATTGGTATTTTGAGTCAGAGATAATGAAGTTAATTTTTTTTCCATTAGGCACAGGACAGAAACAGAATGGTGAAGATCTGTATTTATTCTTGAAAACATAGTTTGTGTGAAATTAATTTCTAAGGAAATGTTATACGTATGGTCAAGCTTAGAGGCATAGGGTTGTTAATATTATGGAAATACCAAGGAGTCCTCATCAAATGACTAAAACTTTGCTGTGACAGTTGATGTACAACCTCACGTGGCCAAACTGCTGTTGGTCCAGACTTACTTATATGAGGAAAATTTGTCTTCCTTTATTTCACTTACTGCAACCTCTGTACAAGCCTTCTCAAATTTCTCATTTCTGTAACAATCTACTTTCCACACACTGCCATTTTTCCTTTTTAAAAGTATCACAAAAGCATTTAATTTCCTTCCCTTGCAAAGCTGAATATTCACTCAGCCAGGATATGTTCTTAAGTTACTTCTTTCCATGAAAACAAGAACCAACCACTGACTTCGACGTTCACACAACCGTTGTAAAACTCATTTGTGAAGCTGGCTTTTGAAACTCCTACCACCACCACCAGCTACAACACAAGCTTGCTCGAAGAATTGAATTTGAATTTGTCAAAACCATAACACGATCACATGCAAAGAGGCTGTGAAATTAAACATAGGGCAAAAGTAAAAGTGAAATATTTAGAATCATAATTTATATATTTTTAAACAGATATTATAGCTCTGCATGCACAGAGAAGGGGTTTTATGTGGTAAAGGAAATCCAGAACATCAAATACTACAGTATTAGTGATTGCTTTTGATGTTAAAATATATTATTCATTATGATTCATACTAAATTTAATTCAAATAGTCACACTCAAAGATATTATTCATAAAATAAATATTGGTTATCAGTCAGCACTACCAAAAATGAAGATTGGAAATTTTAAGAGGTAATCCTCAACGAAAGGAACGATATTGCTAGTTTCAATGAAAATCAATGCAGTGGAAGATACAGATTAAAGACCAAAAGAATAGCTTCCTTGTCCTTTAGTGATGCCACTGGATTTTGCAATAAAACCCAGTGGGTAGGAAGATCCTAAGCGAACTTTTAAAGAGCTCTCTTGTTATCATACACTGCTTGAATACCAAATCACAATCTCTTTAAACACATCACAGGTTCCTCCCATTAACTTTGTTTCTTGTTGGGTTGTGGATTTGGGTGGGTTTTTTGGTTCTTTTTTGATTGTTTTTTTTTAAGAAATCAAACTGCAAATGTGCTGTGATCATATTGGTCTGAAGTGAGTGCTCTTTTTGTCATTAAAAGATCATCCCTCACCAGTAATAATTAACATTTCTCACATTGCTAGGCAGCCAACGCAGGCAGTCACACACCGTTCTCTGTTCTAAAATACCAGAGAAGAGCACCCACAATTTTCACTCATTAAGACTTTACCTAAATTGAGGTCAAATATAGTCATCATAGGGAACATGATTGCTTACAGAACTGGTAATGGGACCCAGCTCCTTTCTACTGGCTTAAATCAGGCGTGTAACAAAAAGGGCTCCTGTCATTTCCATTAATCTAAGTTAGTTTGCTTACCACTTCCCACTGTATCCTTTTTAGCTAAGGAGAGAATTTCTTTTTGTTGAGAATGGAAGTGAGCAGATGGACGTAATATTCAACTACAGTAATACTGCTTCACGTCTCTTTGACAATATAACAGCACTGGATATTAGTATAATTTACTCCCACTTTAAGTCTCCTTTTCACTGACAGAACAGCATGAAGAGATCTTCATGTAAGTGAAAATAAGTCCCCTGTGAATTCTAGGACAAAATTATGAAGTAGTGAGTGCAGAACAGTGAACAAACCTTGGATGTGAATGGAAAACATACAATTAAAATATCATTCTGACTTGAGGGCTTTCTGAGTATTGCAAAATAAATAGGGAATATCTACTTAGTTCACACTTAGACAACAAATCATAATTTCTCTGATCTCTAGAGATGACAGCAGTGAGGCACATGATTAATACATTATGGTATATTAACCACGCGCTATGGTGTGCCTATTCTGTTGCCTGTGTTGCACACGAAACCCTCCCAGGCAGCTCAGTCTCCTGCAGTGGTTACTTACCACATCTCCAGCAGCATTGACTTCCGCTGAGATCATTCTCAGAACAACAACAACAACGAAGTTGAATCCTGTATCTTATGACAGGTGACTCAAATGGCATTATTAGATGTTGGGCACTTCTGGGACACTTCATGATGCGAAAGATCCCAGGCTATTGGAGACCTCACTGCTATGTTCACACAGAAAAGAGTTACACGGATTTAGAATCGGAGAAGCTGTCCATGCTGCTTGCAGACTTGTCTAAGCTTGCAAACTGTTCAGATAAGCCATGGATTTGGCAGAGCCATTTTGTTAAGGCAGACAAGTGACTGAATGTTGCTACCTTTGTGCCCTCCAGTTCTCATATTAGTCAGGAAGAAGGGAGGAGGAGGGTGCAAAAAGGAAGCCTTTCCCCTGCTTGGCAAAATCCATGGTGGCGGAGGTACTCTGGAAATGATGTAGCTTGGGATACAAAGTCACCTGCAGCAGCCTGGAGACGGGGGGTTTACTAAATTCCACTGCTAACAAGACTGTGCACAGCACACACTCTCGTGGGACAAGATTTTGCAATCGTTACCTCACAGGCATACCAGCATATGTTTTACTAACTACTCCAAGGAGTAGCTTTATACAAATGAAGCGAGTTACACAAGGCACAAGACCTAATGCTTTTCGCACACAGCATTTACTAAGCTTAGGGAAGCAACTGGAAACTTTAGACAGCCCTGCAAGGGTCATGGGTATCTCCTTCTTATCATTTAGAGCCTCTCTTTCCAATGCTTCTTAAAGTTATGAAAAAGAATCCTCTTCTTCTCTGACATGACACCTGGTCTAGTCTTCAGGAAAGCCCTTGCCTGCATACTGAAAACACCCACCCAAACTACAGCTCTTCACCTGACTTGCCCTCTCCGTTTCATGCCAATCTCACTTCAAAAGTGAGAGCAAAAAGGTGGCAAACCTTTCTTTCACATCAGGAAGAACATTTTAAGCTGATGAAGATGTAGGCATTCATAATTAGATTTCACAGCCAGACAGAATTCATAAACCAGTTTTCCATCATGTTCATCAATTGATATTAACTAACTTGTTAACATAAGATTTAGCAAATGGTTTAAAAGCATTGGGAAAAGAGACCTAAATGATAGGTAGCGGAAACGGAAGTGGATAAGAGATTAAAAATAAAAGAGAGCCAAACTACAGTACAAAAAATAACAAGCAAACTCACTTTTAAACAGTTTAATTTTGTTTCATCTCCTACAATTTTCTCCTAGTTTCTCACCTGCCCAAACCACGTATTAAAAACCAGCTATAAAAAGATGCAGGTGTTCCTACCAATATATACCTTTTGCACATATAAACGAGGGGAAATTGAAGAATTTTCATTTGTCCATTTGCCATTTTTTGTACTGCTTTACATAGTATTTCTACCTCAGTCTCTGTTTTACGGGAGTACAACGTTTTTAAAGCAGCAGATTTTCAATCCACTAAAACTTAACAATTTCAAATGTTGCTTTCTCAGTTTTAGGCATATGCATCATTAAGTCAGCACAAAAATTCCTACCATTGTATTTTTAACAGGATACTCAAGCTATTCACAGTGAAATATTCTTAATGACAAGAATGAATGAATCCTTGCTGTCATCACTGCACTTCAAAAATGTGACATCTAGTTTAATTTAATTCTTTTCCATATTCTGTAGCAAAAAGGTTGTAGAACGTGAGTAATTATGGACTAAGAAATGGTGGTAAGACAGTGGTAGCCATTTAAATTGCAAGGGACTGAGTGTCTCACTGTCTAAAACAAATATTCAAATAGTTCAACAGTTTAGTTTCCCGCATGTGTTTTACCAGTGTATTTTATTACTAAGTCCTCAAAAACCTTGTATAATTATGTGCAGGATTTCTCTCAACCTCTTTCTTGGTGCTTTTCCCCCAAAACTGGAAGGCCACCTTGTTCTAGTTTCTCATGGCTGATTTCTTTCTCCACTAATGTTCAGTAGCTATTGTTTTATTGCAACGTATTTAGGAGAAACAGGCAATTTTTTTAAGGTGCCAAGAGCTTCAAGCTTTGTTTGTTTATAGCTCCTCTGTGCACTACTACATGTCTCTTGGATTCAGCTGCCAATGTAAGGGATTAAGGGGCTAAGCGAGTTTGACTGGTGCAGGAATCTTTCAAATATGTTCCTCTAGCTCAACTCTTTTCACTGGCAGTTTTATTTAACGATAACTGCCAAAAAAAAAAAAAATCCCTTGGTGCTGCAGGAGTGACAAAACAATCACACATTTCAGGCACAATTCAATATCTATTCACACCTCTGAAAAAAAATAAAATACAGTAAGATAAAAGTTGACAAAATTACAAATCTCTTTGGCCTGTTGGCATGCTTTTGCTGTTTTTTTTTTTTTAGTCTTTTTAAACACCACAACTAATCTTCAGATCGTTAGAGCAGGTTGGAGCAAGTGTTTGCTGACCTGTAGCCTGCCCACAGGGCGATAATTATTAGTTTAAGCTCCTGTAAGTGAAAGTAACTTTTTTTAGAAAGATCTCCTAAAGAAATCTTGCATCAACATTCTTCAGTCACTGCCTTGTTTGGTTCAGACTATCTGAAACCTTTCCTTGGCTCCTCTTCCCCACATATCAACGTTGCTTCTGATGTTTTATCAGTAGAAATGGAAATGGTTCCTTACATGAATTACAGACAGCTTTAGATATGTATTTCTAGGTAGGGTTGAATTTCCATTGCTCATCAAAAGAGCTGTTTAATAATACCAGCAACTAAATTCAGAGCCAGCCCCGAAAGCACCTCTGCTGATACAACTGATTTCCAACCAGTCCTGCCATTTTGCTCCTCATTTCCTGAGCACGGAGATTAAAGTTGTAATCAAAATTTTAGCAGTTTTTCTTTATGCACAAAAGGGAATGAGTCCCTCTTGCTCTCACTTGGTTCTTAGCTTGTGATTCTCAAAGTGAAGTACAATTACATTTGTTTAAACCTATGCAAGTATGTTTTTCAAACAATAAAAAGATATTCCTACATATTGCTTTTCAATAGTGAGATGAAACCAACTCTATTAATTCATTCTGATATGCATACTCTCTTGGTTTCGTTAATTGGATTTAATTATTTCAACTAGAAACTGGGTATTGCGGGGATTTTTTTTGTTTAGTTACAAGCACTCCTATGTCAAGAGGTTTTTAGAAGACACACAGACATGTACACACAAATTGTCCTTTGGTAAAAGATGCTGCTAGATCACAGCAATTGTGAGAGAGCGGGAAGCAGAGAGAAAAGAACCATCAACATGAGAATCAATTTGATCACACAGCTGAATATCAATACAAATGCTCCTAATAAAATTTGTGGCTGACATAGTGAGAAAAATCACATGGAAACACTTTATCTCTTGAGAAAGTTGCGCTGAAACAAATACAAAGCAGAATTATAGACCGAAGAGCACAGGTCCTACCAAGGGAATGACAGATTGAAGCCAAAAAAGCTGCCATTCTGACAAGGAAGTAGAGAATGAGTGGAAAGGTAATTCAAATACTCTGTCCTGATGCTAGTTACAAACAAAAATAAGCCCTAATTCAATATCTGGCGAAGAACAAAAAGAACAAGACAATGTTACAGTTCTTATGACTATAGAGCATCTGTTTATCACAGTTTTAAAGACAGCTGAGAAACTAGAGGGAAAGTGCAAATATATCACAAATATTATTCCAGGGTTAGAAAAATCTGTCTTGTTATTGGTAGACAAAGACTTGATATTTAGCCTATGCGAAAGGAGTCTCCACTGTTATATGATTCTACCATCTAAGCAGCTTCACAGAAAGAAAATAAAGAGCAATAATAACAGGACAAAATAACTCAGCTGTGAGGCAAACATTCTTCAGAGTGAGGGTGACTAACTACTGGAAAAAAATCTAAAGGCAAATCCCAGACTTCTGATTTCTTGGCATTCCAGGCCCTTTTGATACATATGCTTATTAATCAGTATTCTCTCTACAGTTACAATAGAAAGACACTTGTGACATGCACAGTGTAGTCATGACGCACTTCATACCTTACAAAGTGATGGACAGAATAACTCTTTGTGTATTGAAATCTTGTCAGCATAAACATCTCATATGTTTTACCTCCATAACACATCAAAATAACCATAACTTCGTAAATGATGAATCTACATCTCTTCCTTACTTTTGCCTAAAAATATGTGTATATTCCTCACTCAGAATGATTCTCTCTTGGCATGAGGGACGCTTGATAGCTCTTGGCATGAAAGAACATGTGATTAACACATGTGGGTTCAGTATTCCTCATTTGAGGATACTGGTTTCATTTGTATGGAATACAAATATGTCACATTTCCTCAATATCTGAAACAGAACATTTATATTTATGAGGATATAAACTCATTTTCTCAAGTCTCCGATATTTGTTGAAAATTAATCATCCCCTTGTGAAACAGATTCACTAGAATATTCATAGGAAGCAAACATCATGAATAATCATATTCAACTTTCATAACCAAAAGTTCCCAAAGCAATTTACAGGAGATAAGTATCATTACCCCTGCTTGTGAACAGGGAAACTGAGGCATTATTAACTTGTCCAACATCGAATAGCAGAAATGTGTTACACCTTGGATTTTTTGCAAACCCCTGGAATTCCTGTTCCTCTAACGCATAAAGATAGTCAAAGAAAAAAAGAAGTTTGAATTTCAATCAACATTAATATGTTTCTGTGATCTACAGCGAGATTTCCCTGAAGTGACTGATATTTCCCTACCGTGTTCAAAATATCTACTTGAGTTTCCTGAACTATTACACTAAAAATGGTTGAAAATATAGAATATATTTTTTTTACTTTATTTCCAGCAATGCCAAGGAGTCAGAAATATTATACACAGCCTTTCTCCAACAATTTTTACCTTCATTCTAATCTAAAGCTTTCCTTGTTTATACAGTAAGATTTAATAAGGACACAAGGTCAGCGTAACCAAAGTTTGCTTAATCTTTAAGCTATCACTTAAAAAAAAATATATTTTATGAAGGAAAAAACTCTCTCAGTTTAAAATTTAACTCCACAAATTCATAAGATTCTATTTTGCCATTTACCGCTAGCATTTTAATTGAGGCTAAAAGATCCAACCTTTAACTCTACATGAAAAAATAATTTCATCCTCATTTTTCCATGGGGGGCAGAATTGGATTTTCTCCTTCAGAAAAATCAGAACACTGACATTGTAAAACACTGCACTAGTATTTCCTCTCCATCTACGTACCTCTATTTTGATGATACTCATTCACAGCCCTACTTAACTAGCATAACTGTATATAGATATTTTCTCACTTCTTACTGCCGAGTTTAATAGTTTCTTTTAGAATGATATATGCCAATGTAAATATAGTTAACACAAAAAGATTCACAAAATATTTATTAAATTTACTTCCCCACATAAAGAGTGAAAAATAAAATCTCCACACTTTTCTCAGTGATTTTAATGTGAAACTGCTGGTGAAATCATCAACACGTTCTCAATGCAATACGTTAAGCCAGCGTGTGTGGGTGGCAAATAACTGTAGACAATTTAGTGACTGAATTCCTTCAGGGTTTTAAAGTTCTACTATATTTTTGCTTGGATACCTCTTTTCTGGGTCATTAAGACACAGTCATCAAAAAAATATATGAAACAAGCCTTTAATGTTTTATTGCTGAATAAGAGTTTGAAGGAGTTATTCTACCTCAGATCCAGGTTTTACAGCTGAAAAGCTGTATTTTATCTCACACGTACACCCCTCGAAGCAGTCTGCTAAGGGTAAGATTCATTTTCGAGAAAACAAGGCAGAGTTTTCTGGATTTTGATCACAAGTTCTGCATTACTGCAGGATCTGACCCGGCGCTCATCATTAATGCACACACCAGTTCCTCTGCACCAGTCAGCGGGAACTGCTCATTGCCTAAGCCGACTGACGAGCAAACCTCGGGAAGCCGGACCCACTCCACACACAGAGCACGTCATATTGTGCTGTTACTCCCGGTTATGCTGCTCTGAGGCCAAATCTGCTCGACATACAAAAAGCATGGAGAAACGTGACTTGCAAGGGATGTGAAAGGCAGTAAAGAAAGGCTTCGGAAAGCACAGAAGCAGCAAAAAGAAAACTAAGGAAAATATAGGCCCACTGCTCAAAGAAGTGAGGGATACAGTCATGATACAGAAAGGACTCTGGGGAAGCAAAGTATTGCCCATAATAGAGGAGGACTGAGTTACATTTAAGCAAACTGAACATACGTGAGTCCAAGGAATGAGATGGGACACATCTGAGGCCTCAGCTACAAGAAAGTCATTGTCAAACTGGACTAACTCTGGTGGAGAGCTATCAGTGTAGCCAGAGACTGCTGCACACAACAAACACGGAGAGGCTGAGGGTTGGTGTTCTCAACCTGGAGAAGACAGAAAAGGTTCAGAGAGAAGGAAGCAGGAAGGGAATCTACTGCTTTCTAGAACTGCCCACTGGGAATTGTAGAGATGACAAGCTGAAGCAAGTGGAAAAGTAAAATCTTTGCCCTTGGAGGTATTCCAAAGTCTGAGGCCTTGAGAAACCCGAGTCAACTTACAAACAACGGAATTCTAATTTGTTTATGTTAATCATTCACATAATTATAATTTCAACATCAACATATAACATAACATCAGCACAATTATAATCTGGTGATTGTAATCATCAACATGATTATAATTTCAAGATCAACGTATAACATAACATATAACATCAACATAATTATGATTGGTTGACTGGAGTCCAGTTTTTTTTTCTCCATATGACTGTTTCTTCTTGACAGATTGGAAGAAAGAATCTTTAATAGTCTGCTTACTTAGCATAAAATTAAAAAGTTGCAGGTCAAATTCTAACTCTGCTATTCACTTAAGCTTATTCCCTGAACTCCTTACTTTTAAGGACACATGCCTGTGTTCAAGCCATACTGACGCTATTTGGTTGAAGAAAAATGAGAAAGGAGATTGGGAAGGTAGGGAAGAGGGCGATGAAAGACTTTCAGAAGAGTAAATCTATGGAAATTAACATAATTTCAAAATGTCTCATGCTAACCAAACTGCCACAAAACTTCCCATTCCATAATATTCTGCACATTAGAGTAAGTATCCATGAATGGGAAGGAAAAATCTCATGGGCTGAAGCTGCATCAGAAGAAGTGTGATTAGCAGGTCGAGAGAAGTGATTCTACCCCTCTACTCTGCTGTTGTGAGACCTCACCTGGAGTATAGTATTTAACTCTGGAGTTCTCAACACAGGAAAGACACAGATCTGTTGAGGCGAGTCCAAAGGAGGCCACGAAGATGATCGGGAGGCTGGAGCACCTCCTCCTGTGAGGACAGGCTGAGAGAGTTGGGCTTGTTCAATCTAGAGAAGACAGAGCTCTGGGGAGAACTTAGAGCAGCCTCTAAGCACTTAAAGGGGGCATACAAAAAAGCTGATGATCTTTAAGGTCCCTTCCAACCCAAACCATTCTATGATTCTAAGATCCTAGGATTATGACAAGACTGAATGAAACTAAGGAGAATCCACAGCAGAATAACCACACCTCAAAACTTGGTAAAGTGGTATAGCAGACATTTAACAGGTATATTGCTACTTTATGTTGTTGAAAAATGAAATTTGCATATTTAAGAAAAGGACTGCCTGGTCCTATAGCTAGAAGTTGGGCCAGAGAATGGACAATATCTGTAACACATAAAAGAAGAGCCACAGTAATAAGATATTGGAGCTGAAGATGCATCAGAGGATGAGAGCATGGTATCTTGTTAAATCGCTACGGCAATGGAGTGACTCATGAAAGAAGCAAATAACTGCTTTCAGCTTGCTGCCAGGTGGAGGTGGGAATCTTCCCTCCAGCAAAAACTTAATTAGTCTATACCTTTTTATCAGGTGCAAATACATCCCCTGTCTTGAAAAATGGTGGCAAAGGGTATCTACTACTGTACACAGTGTTAATAAGGTGGTATTGAGCCTGTCTCTTACTGTGAATTTCTGAATTAAGAAATAAAAGACAGTACTTCCTACTTCTTCTGCTATACCACACAAACACCGGTCTGCTGGGTTTTCTGTCTGAACAAAATCCACCACTGTCTAACCTGCAGCCTATTTTCTTGCATCTCTTTATTAAATCTCAGTTTCTTTCTCTTTGCCCTTTTAAGCCTTGAAATCCACCTCTGCAATGCAGCACCTTCTTTACTTACAACGATCATATTCAGCTCCTCTGCAGCTGAATCTCTTAAAAACCCATCATCTGTTAAGTAACACCCAAACATTTTATTCTGTTTCCCATGACAAAACATTCTTCTGCATTCTCAAATACTTTATGTTCAATGCAGCCCAACTGTTTCAAGAAGCCTATGAACTAATTGGCTTGTAAATACTGTGTAATTTTGAAGGTGCACACCTTATTCAAAGACCCCCTTGCAAACCTTATCATTTCTTACTATTAATACTTATATTACACTCATAGTTGAGGATTTGAAGCAAGTCAGATCATATTCAAACGTAACAGATGCAACAAGAATATTCTTCTCATCATTTTTTCTTGAACAGATCTTGGTGCAGTTTTCCAACCCTTGATCAGGCCTTGATTATGACTCAAGCTTCTTTCAAGCTGCTGATTATTTTACTATCTAAGAAATAATATCCTACAAATTCAAGAAGGTATCATACAGAATATCTGTTGACCCTTCTATCCAAAAAAGGGTCATCAAATTTTCTGCAGAGAGGGGAGAAGGAAGTACGTACTTGGAACAGTTTTCTACAAATTTATTTTTGCTCCCAGAGAAATTTATTTTTACTGGATAAGAATTTCAGTTACTAGCCCAAAATATATGTGCTTTACAAACCATGAGTCATATTAGAAGGATTTGTAAAAAACAGCACATTTGTCACACTGATGCACTTAAGTAAATGCGAGCTTCCTATGTATGTGTACAGTGTTGTAGAAGAGAGGAATTGCTACACAAATTACTGCATTTCACTACCCAACAGGGTAATAACCATAGCAACATCTCATAGAAGAGGAGGAAGGTTGAGAAATTGTAGCTCTGGGATTAGATGTTTGTAGCCTCCATTTTGAATAGAAGATCTTTATTTAATTAAATGTTTATTTAATTTTGAGGGAAAGAAAAGCGTCTTGTGTGTCTACAATAGATTAGAAAAATTATATAGAATGGTAAATAACCTTACAGAAATTATATGATACTATTGACATATTTTAGAACATTTTACTAAAAAAAGATTAAAAAATAGGTACATCTAGGTGGGTAGAGATGTAGAAATTAATCAAGTATATAAAAGAACGAAGTGAATATACAAAGGTTAGACCATTCAGTTTCCAATGTGTAGCTCCTTCTGGGACTCATCATCATGTAACATACGCATTTACTAATATGACTATGAATACAGTTTACCTCATTTTGTATTTCTTGGCCTAGAGTCAGTTATGTCCTTTAAAATTCATTCAATAAGCTGCTGGCCAATTTAAAAGGTAAGGTCAGAATCTCATGGACAGACTGCAAAAGTCTAGAAGTTGAGATTAGTTTGGGTTTAGGTATTTCTAAGTACCTGAAAGTCTCCCTGTCTACCTGAAACTCTTCGGCTTTCTGAACGAGAAATCTTCCTCAATGTTTCATTCCAAAAGCGTTTTGAAATACAACAGTCTTTCCAATAGCAGTTTAACTTAGGAAGGCAAAGACATGACAAAGCACAAAGAACCGTATTTAGATTGTGATGCCCAGCACCACAGAAAGTTTAAAGGGATCTGCAGAGGTCTCTGATCCAAATCCCCGGGGAAAGCAAGCACAGTTAAGACAGGTTGCTGAGGGCTGTGTTCAGTGAAGTCTTGAGCATCTCCAGAAATGGATATGTATTCTAGGACTCGTTCCAAAAAAATTACCACTCCTACAATGAAAGATTTTCCTTGATCAAGTTGGAATTTCCCATATTCCAGCCTGCCGCCTCTTGACATATTGCTGCAGACATCTGAGACAAGTTCAGTTCCATCAGGCCAACAGTAACCTCCTCCCTGGCCCTTTCTTCTCCAGGCTGAACAAATGCAATGCTCCCAGCCTCTACTCATACATCATAAGACGGACCTCCAGCCACCTTGATAGCCCTCCAACAAACTCTCTCATTTATATCTGTCTTCCTTGTAGCACAGTCCCACACCCACACAAAGTGCCCCAGGACTTCCATCTAGGTTTGAATCTCTGGTAAGTTTATAGCAAGTTAAAGGCTATTTGAATTTATGACTCAAATTCATCTCGAGTGAAAATGAAAACTAAATCATGGGAATTTTTCAGAATTTAAAGGAACGTTTTGTTCAAGCTGCGTTCTAGATATGCAACTTAGCTTCCTTTTGTTCTTTTTTTTTTCCAGAATAAAATTTCAAACCATATTTTCTTTTCTATTTTCTTTAAAACTTTCCTTCTATAAACATCACATATTTTTTTTCTTTTTGTGATGCTGCCTGGGGTCTGTAATAAGATCGCTTTGTAGAGTACCATCACAACACAGAAAAATTCTCCTTGAATTCTCTGAGAGAAAAATGATTCTTACAGGGAGCAGACAGACTAAAGAGCTCTTTCAGGAAAGCAGAAACACTTAATAAAGTCTCATTCAACCAGAAAGTATTATAACGCTCTAATTCAACTAATTTTCAATGTAGGAGATAACAGTTCCAGCAAAATAACCCTTCTTCAGGCTCCTTAAAACATTCAGTGGGAGCATCAGCATTTCAGTTTGCATCAAGATATCACTTTTGAAACATCTATCCCAACTGTCCGTACATCCTCTGCTCACACACAGAAGAGCAGTTTCAGACTTTAAGGACTATACTTCATCCAGGAGAGAGTCCAGCAAAAGACATGCTCCACGACAGCACTCGGTGTAGTTCACTTGCTCATGGGCATGAAGTCCACGGTACCAGGCTAAAACCAGCCTGAAGTAAAATCCTAGAAATATAATTATAGTGTGGATTTCAGTTCCTCAATAACAATTGCTTTTCCCTGGCGCTTTGCTGCTTTTGGTCCTTAGTACAGCCTGACGTCCCTTCTTTGCCACACTAACGTGTTAGAATTGGTATGGTTGTTGGTAATTCGTGAAGCTTCGGAGTCGTAGTTCATGTTGCCACTTAAGAATCATCATAGAATCACCAGGTTGGAAAGGACCCACTGGATCATCGAGTCCAACCATTCCCAACACTCCCTTACACCATGTCCCTGAGCACTTCATCAACCCGTTCCTTAAACACCTCCAGGGAAGGTGACTCGACCCCCTCCCTGGGCAGCCTCTGCCAGTGCCCCATGACTCTTTCTGTGAACAATTAGTATATGTCCTAAAACGTTGCAAATTAGTTTCTACTCATATGAAGAATTAATTTTTGAATATAGCTACCTCTGGTTTGGTCATCTTTTAAAAAGGATAGTTAGGGCCAATGTCACCACGTTATTAAGGGTATCCAATCTAAAGGAGATGGCACTACAGTAGTTTTGGCAGTCATATTTTTAGCATGTAGTACGTGCAAAGCTGCTTATTCTCTGAAACTAGACTGGCTGTCAACACAGGGATCAGTGCAGTCTGGTGAGTACATTGCAAGTTCGACTTCATGCATCTTAATAAACCTATCTGTGCCACAAACAAGTATAAGAAATAAAGTTCTTATTGTGAATGTTTCACATATATTTCAAAGCAGTAAAATCTATACTTAAACTAAGTTATATAAAGCACAAAGTGATCAGGCTGAAGCAGACAGAATTATTAGAGCATCTACCAAAAGGTGTTATTAAGTTATTATTTGACACAAATGGTTTCTTAATATTTTATGCTTTTAAAAGTACCATAGATGGCGCATTTCCATTACAGCTGACCTTCCCAGTTTTGTTCAGGAATCATTTTCAGCTTCTTATAATCATGTTCCTGTGAAAGGTACAGTAGGCATCTAAAATATGCATAAAGTCTATTTTTTGCCATGTTTTTTGATGCACATAACACTTCAATACAAAAGTTATTGATCTCAAGATTACGCAGCATGTTGTGCACAGAAAACCACAACATGCCAGCTATTGTTGTGGAATTAAAAGACCAGATTTCTTCCAATTTTTTTAGTTCAGAGAAGATAGAGGGGAAAAAAATTGCTTGTCCTCCTCCCTCCCCTTACATGAAGCCATAAAAATCTGTGATATACATGGCATATCCGGCAAACTCACCAAGTTTGCTAATTGTATTTACTATATGCAAACAATTCAGAAAAAAAAAATGTATGACTTAGTTCTTTGTGGAATTCTTCATCATTGAAATAACTAGATAGCCCTTTGCAGATGCAGGCAAAGAATAAAAGAAGGAAGAACAAAGAGACAACTCTCCACCAAAGACCCTTGAAAATTATATTTTATGTGACAAAAACACTTAACATTTAGTTCACATAAAGCTATGGAAAACCCCTATAGTCTTATGATATAAATCTTCTGCTTTTATGGATAACATCTACTATGTTCTCCTAAAACTGAATAAGTACAAGTAATGGTCAAAACCAGTGTGTTTTCAGTGGCCTTTCAGTAGTAATATTGCCAATTCATTTATCCATCTAATTTAACATAATTTTACAAAAAAAAAAATAGGAAAAGGCAATGGAATTGTTCTGAGCCAAGAAAATTTAAATTATGTGCTTATAAATGGAAAATAAGTGTGTATAACCTTTTGTTAGAAAGATCCTGAAATCAAAGACTTCTTACAGAGAAAATATCAGTCCTGCTTTTTGTACCTAGGCTTTTCATAGAAGTCTCTGTGTATCGTATGATAATATAAGCTTCTATTAGATAATTTGACACTGGGTCACAGGTAGGAGTAATTGACACAAAAATACCATAACAAAATCCCACCACCTTAAAACACAGAGATCAGTAATATAAGTCTCAGTCACACTCAATTTTTTTTTCATAGAAGTAGATATTATTTTAATGTTTTCCCTTCTTTTGCAGACAGTTTCTGCTATGATACAAAGAAACTCAGTAGTGTTCCACAGATAAAGAGGGAAAACACAGTCAAATTAAATATTAAAAGCCGCTAAGAAGGTAAAAAAGAACCTCTCGAGAGATATAAAATACAAAACTTACATATATTTATATACTTGTAGTTTGATGATACAAACAGACCTCAGGGTTAAACCTCTGCCACATCACATGCATTGCTTCAGATCATCTGTAGGACTTATGCCTCCTGAACCCTTTTCTAGTTCTTCAAAAATCGCTTAGCTCATGCATTTCCCTGAAGCACAAACAGATCAGCCGTTGCCTCTGACAGAAGGAACTAGTTCCTCGGTATCACCACACTAGAGTGACAGTAACCCTTCTGCTCCCCACCCATAAGAGCGACCACGACATAATAGTTGACAATCATGGCGAAAGAGGGAATATGACTAAATGAAACAAAAAGGTTTCAAGAAAGCAGAATTCAATGTTTTAAATAAGCTTAAAGAATTGCCAGACCTCCAACAGGCAGATCTCCAACTGACAAATCTTAAAGAGAGAACAATGTAATGATAAAGGAGAACCAATAATTCCCTTATGGAAAAGGACACTTAAAGACAGATTATCTGAATGTCCAGGTGAAACAGAAGAGCACCAAGATATCACGTCCTAAACTACAAATTTATTTATTGACTTCAAAGGCCAGAAATTAGAAAATGAGCTATTCTTTTCTACTTGTCCTTGATAGTTAAAAACATGCACATAAACAGAATATAAAACCCAAGAGCACACAGACACAACCAGTGAGGGACATAAGAGTTAACTGAAATAATTCTGAAATCCTATTAGTAATAAGAGGCACACATAAACAACAAAAAGAGTAAAGAATAAGAAGTTAATAATCTGCTACTATCTGGAGAAGAAAAGCAAGAAAAAAAGAAAATAGGGAAGGACATAACGCTTTATTTCTCTTCTTGCTTCAGTCTGCACTAGTGACACAATCACATGGAGGTACCCACTATAATGAATCAGGGCAAAGCAGAATGTCTCTAGAACATAGAAACAACAATCTAGGACTATTTAGATAAGTATTTTCAAAACAGCTAGGGTCGATTTAGTTCATTAAAGATCTTACTGATGCAATTTCAAAATTAATTATAGCTGATGACAGTGGAGAAGTACTGGACATAGAGAAAAGGAAAAATATGTGCCTATCCACATTTGATATACAGGAGGGGAAAATAAGGGTCAGACAGCTACAGAGAAGTCTGATTACTTTCCTGGAAAAATATTGAGAGAAATAATCAAACTAGGTATAAACTTCTAGATGATGAGAAACAGTCAGAACAGATTTGGCAAAAAGAAGTCACCAAAAGTACATTTCATTTCTTCCTATAATAAGGTCACAGGCATATAAAAAACAGGGAAAAAAAAGGAGAACGAAGGGGAAAAAATATAGATGTTAAACATCCAGATGCTTGTAAGCTTGTTGACACATTCCAATGGGTAAGCTTGGAAAAAAAAAATAAGGATGAATCAAAATCCAATAGCCATCAATCAAAAAGCCGTGTGAAATAGATTAGTCTAATACTGATGCAGTACTAATTCAGAATGGAAAACAATTTTTCACACTTGTTAGGTGTCCACCATTAGACAGGGAGCATTAAGTCAGCTTCCTTCACCATCTGCACCAGTTCTCATACTGTTTGATGTTTTCAGTAACAGGATTATAGAGAGTACATATTTTCTTGTGAAGAAGAGACAGGAGTGCAGGAAGTTCTACAAGAACACAAGAGCAGTCTGAACAAAACAGATTCTCCCCAACAGAAAAGTATGACTAATTGAAGAAGTAATCTAGAAAAATGAAGGTAACTCAAAAGGAACAAAGAAATGTAGAAGCACAAAGAAAATATAGTGGGTAGTCAGCTAGCTAAGAATCCTGAAGAGTTGATCAGGAGGTTATAGCAGATCATAAGTTGTTTATGACTCAGTAAATGTCATGCCCTTAATAGGAAAAGGAACAAGTTCCTGGGAGCCATAAAATTATACTGTGTCCCAGGAATAACAGTTCATCCAGATATTAGTTGAAATATTGCTCCCATTTTGATCAGTGTTGTTCAAGAAAAACCTGAAATATTTGCAATTTTAAAAAAAAAAAAAAAAAAAGAGAAAAAATCCTCAAAAGAATTATCGAAGATATTAAATTTGTCCTACAAGAAGATCTTAAATAAACTGTTGATGCCTGGCCTACAGAAAGCAGAGATTGAGAGGAGATTTGATAATAGTCTAAATGTACTAAAAGGAAGAAAGAATCTGTTCACCGCTTTTACTTGCGATACCAAAAGAATTAATGAGCTTAACTTACAGCTAGAGAGGTTTAGGTTAGATATTAGAAAAATCTTTCTAATTGTAAGAACACGTAAGCTCAGAATAGATTTCCCTGAGGATGCTGCAAAAACTTCATAACTGGAGATCTTTAAGCACAGTTATGTACTCATCTGCCAAAGATGGAAAAAAAATACAGTTGATCCTGCTTTAAGTAGCAGGATGACAGACAAGTTGACAAAGACATCTACCTGCTCTTCTTCCTCTAAAGCAGAAAATTGATTTCCTCAAGTAGGATCTCAAATGGACTGACTCCCAGTGTGATAGGCGAGTGTAATTTGATGCATAAATTTCAATTACTTACAGTGAAGGAAATAAGAAATCCTAACACTCCGATTTGTACAGCAGGAAAGATAAGATGCCCAGGAAATTTAAAACAAATGGAAGGATATAATTTCCTACTGGTCAGTTCAGTGCATTAAAAAAGCAGTCTTCCTACTGTGCCTAAACTGGTTTTGCACTTATAGTTCCATAATGTTTGCTGTAGTCCTTCTCCTCACATTATTAGAAGCTCATGGTCAAAAAGCTGAATTTTGAGGAAAAAAAGAATTTTCTCTTTCATGTAGTACTTCCTCCCTGTATCACCTATTTGGCAACCAAATACATCATATATATTTAGCATAGTCCCAAACGGGTATTTATGAAGCTGCTGCTTTTTCTTTTCAGGGGATAAAATTTGTACTGAGAGCGAAGTGTTTAGTATCATCTTAGTTGAGCTGACATAATTTTTTTATTTTTTAATCAACTTCATGCATATTTCCAAGGTGTATTTTATTTGGAATAGTGAGGGAGAAGAAAAATAGACAATGATCCTATCAAAAACTATTGAAGAAGGTTTGAAACTTTCCTTAGCCCTATTCAGGTGTAAACTCACTGGACGCCTCTAGAAATTTCTCCTGGGTGACTACTATACCCTTTTGTTATAACAATCCTCATTCTGACCTACAATAGCCCAGGGGATTTCAGCTACCTTGGTGGTCCTTACATCGAAAATGGTAAACAGATACCTAGCGTATCAGCTATTGATTAAGACCAAATGCATTACGACTGGGTGAGTACACAGATATCATGTCCAATGGCACACCTCTTCTAAACTACTTGATTTTAAACTGTTTCCTTTAAGAGAAATTATAATAACCAGGGGCATGCAAAGCCGCACCTACTGTTCTAACTGAAGATGAAAAATCAGCCCACGTAAAATTCTAACCTAAGTCTTCAGAAGACAAGAATGCAACTTAAAATGAATATTCTTTCGATGCTAGAAAAAGCTCTGACACCACAGAAAATCTATTTTGACAACTGTAGGAGTTAAACTCTAATTTCAGATGCGTGGCTGTCAAAGAGAAAAAAAACCCCTGTTTCTATGCCTACAGAGATTAGAATCTGGCAGATGATCTAAAAACCCAGCTAAATATTCTTTTTATAGAGTCACCTCCTGGTCCCCTTATTCACATAAAAAGTCTTGCAGCATTCAAGAACAATAAGGGGGATTTGGCTCATCTTGCTTTTCTGTTCAATAACATGCTGTAAGATGAAATCAATACAGACAACCGCATATTAAACTGAAGGTCACTCATATGGCAGGTAACTACTTACGCTACAGCATCTCCTGTTTATACACGTCTCTGCTGTGAAGAATGACTGCTTTTGCAACTATTGGCAATTTTTGAGTGTCATTTTCCATGCCTGTATTGAGGTATGGCTACAAGTGAAGCAGCCCACTAGGATAGAAGTTACCACTTCGCACAGTAGAGTTTTGCATCTTCAAATACCACCACAGACAATTTCTTGTGCCCTATGCTATTATCATGCTGTGATGAACAAGTTCCCAACATCAGACTCCTATTACAGGTCACAAACCCCTTTCCATTGTACAAAGAAACACATGATTTTGTGTTTTGGATTATGGAAAGAATGATTTCTTGTGGTCATATAGGCCATAATCACAGTACTGTGGCTACACTAAATCGCTGGCTGAAAATAGATTTATTTCCACTCAGATTAGAAACCTCAATATTTACTTCAGGAAATTGTATCCTGAAGTTTGGAAGTTTCAGGAAGATTAATTAATTTCCAGAAGTGCTCAGCATTTCCAGGCTGAACTAAAGCACACTTTATTATTCTGCTAGAGAAATATAAGCTAATTAAACCAATAATAAAAATACTTCATTATGAATACTGATTTTTTTAAAATACTATCTTTTCATGGCATTTCTTATTGAGCATCAAAAAAAAAACCCACCAAGACACAAAATTTATTGCATGCTTTTTAAAATACTGTCATATCATCTGTAATTTGCTGAATGCTGCCCTAACGTTTCAGTCTACTTAAAGCTGCTAAAGAATTCAACAAGAAAGTTTAAGCAAGAAAATTATGAGACCGAATTCTAGCAGAGAAAAAACCCATTTCTCTATATGCAGCCTACGTTGAGTGAAATGCTTACAGACACCTACTATATGATTCATAAGGCATATAAGTGATTAAAAGTTATTTACAGTACAGAAGGTGTCATTCTCTACTGTCAGCATTAAAATACGGAGCCAGCAGGAAAGGGACTTAACAGAAGTATTATTAAATCCCACTATCTTCACAAAGACACTGTGGTATTGTTAATATCTCTGTTCCACGTTTTCATGTTTTCATCAAATCATTTCAAAGTAGACCTAGTATAAAAATAAATAATAATAATAAAATAAAAGTAATATAATAAAAAATAAAATAATAATAATAATAAATAAAAATAATAAAAGCTACACACACAAATACACACCAAAAGAAACCCCCCAAAAACCCAAAACAAAAGCCCTAAACCACAAACACATTATAAAAGAAGCCCTACAAACCAACCAAAACTCAGAACTTCTTTTCCCAGGAGATATCTATAGATGTATCTTCTTCTAAGAACATCATCCCGCCTTCCATTTTTCCCCTCTAACATCTTTCCAAACCAAATGTATCACGCAGAGCTGTGTGGGTTGATAAACAGCTGGTTTAAGAGAACTCTTCCTATTGACAACCATAAGGCCACTTTAAAAGTGATCCTATACTATAATCCCTTTCCCCATAATTCTTCGTATGAGAAAACGAGGAA
The DNA here is from genome assembly GCF_017976375.1 of Cuculus canorus. NCBI lineage: Eukaryota > Metazoa > Chordata > Aves > Cuculiformes > Cuculidae > Cuculus > Cuculus canorus. The sequence goes on along the minus strand of NC_071415.1, from coordinate 5,295,307 downwards.
TCAAAAAGAAAAACATTAAAACTATACTATTTGATAAACATTTCAAAGTACAGGTAGTGAAACTTTCCAGCTCTAGAATGTAAAAAAAATTTGAATTAAAAATCTTTCCACCCTTTCCAAATAAAATCAGTCACTCGTGAAAGCTGAAACTGGTAAGCTGTATTCTACATATATTTTTAGTTATTTTTCACTTCATTGTTTTCTCAGGTATTTACTGACATTTGGTCTTTTTTTGAACCTACAGCATAGCAATAACTATTTTAATCTTTCATTCTAGAGACAGAATTCAGAGATCTCATTGCTTTTGACACTACATGGCATTCTTCATAAAAATAATTAAGTTAGTCAAGAAACTAAGTCAGCCAGGACTTCGACATAATGCAGTTGGATGAAAATATTCACACTAAAGGTTTCTCTAATAACATCCCACTGTAGGAAGACATCACACGTTAGTAAAAATAATTCAGAGGAATTTTAAGCGTGCTAGCATTTAGGTTCTGATCCAAACGCATGAGAATCGTTCCTGCTTGCATCTTAGTTTTTGCAAGGTACACATATACCATCCTCATGAAGAGACATCACTGCGGAAAGGAATAGTTTCTATGCCAGTGTTTCACAATCTTTTAAGATTTAGTATGAATTTCTCATTGATTTATGTATAACTGCCTTTTCAGAAATTAGCACATGTAGTGACAATACACCAAGTGCTGGAATTAGAGGGGGGGACACCAGAGCCAACCCAAGAACAAAGCACACAGTAAGTGAAACACCCTGGTACCGGGATGCCCCACAGGAAAGAGCAATCTATTCTTCTATGTTAAGACCAGCAGGGGAAGATCCTAGTTGTTTAAATTTCCAGTTATACTTTTTTCCCCAGCTGTGAGTGAAAACAGATATAAAAAAATATTTATCTAGATCATGGTTCTCAGCCACAAACGAAGCCCTATCTCCTTTCCCCACTTGCACTACCTACATAACATAAGAGAAGAAGCATTTGCATGTGCACTGAGACCAAGTGTAATCTTGAAGAGGAACAACTGCTGTAGAGAAGTAACACAGCTTTTGGCAGGCTTGGCCTTATTGAACAGCTAAGTTCAACTTTCAGCACGCCATACCCATACAGCCACAGCTTTTCAAGACTTCTGCCTTTGGCTCCAGCAGCTCTAGAGCAGACTTTCTGCTACCTCTCTGCAGAGGAGGGACTGTATGGCTATTTGGCCCCAAGAACAGCAATGACTCCAGTTGTCCCCTACTCGCAACTCTTTGGGATTTATTTAGGGACACATATGACACTACAGTAAGTGAACTTTTGCTCTGCAAAGCATTCCTTAATCCATTTGCTTTGCTCCAGATATCTCAAAAATTACCTGCATCGTGATCTATGTGCTGCTTTCTCCTCAATTTCCATGTTGCATTAGGCTTTACTCATTAATTGTTTTGGAAAAGTTCTATAAAGTCTCTCAGGAATCTTATCCTTTTCAAGGGCTTGTCTATCCCAAGCTATCAGGCACATTTCTTTCACTGTGGCTGCTACTTTCCCCAGAAACACCACTCTCCCTCCAGAACAATATGCCTTCAGGTGCACCAGGCAGCAGTCAGTGGATTCCACTCGCTCCGATTTTTCCAGTGTTGAAGCAAAGTCACTAAATCAAAGTTTCACATACACAGATCCCCCAAATCATCGCAAGTCAGAACAAACCATACTTTCTTCCTTTTCTCATCTACAGCTGTTGATTCAACCCTTGCAGGTTTTATTCTCTCCTGTGTCAGCAACTTTCTACACCTGCAACACGTCTGAGTTAAGGTATCAGCAGCAAGAGCAAGCACTGATGAAAGCTCAGTCCCTCCTCCCGTTACTGCTGCTACCTTGCCTCACATCAGATTTGTACAAAATATCGCCTCCAGCTCCCATGCAGCATATACATAGGCAGCATCTGCACATTTCAGTCCCTTTTTAGTCTTTTTTCCTCTCTCTCTTTCTCTCCTTTTAAGCAGTTGTGTTTCTGGAGTTTCCCTGGGGAAAATCTTAAACTTGAAAGGGCTTCTTAATAACCTTGCTCAGCCCTGCACACAGGAAATTAAGCCATTCTGCACATTCAGCATTTCCCGCTCTGTTCTGCAATCCAAAGTTCTCATACATACATACAGTTTGCAGCCGTTTGGGGATTGACTCCTTCACCTCAGAGAAGTGCAGGTGAATTTTCATTTCTGCGTATGAACTCTTTGCCTAGAGATGTGGATAATAGTTCATATATTGAATACAAGCAGCTCTAAATATACCAGAGCCTCTTTGCATGGCTGCCAAAGAGATCTGTCAGACAAACAAAATTCATACCAAGTGGAAACATAATTAAGGGCCTTTGACTCTCAGATTATTCTCCACTTGATGAAGTGTAATAAGTATCCTCTCCCCTTATTAAAAAAAATAGGCAATTTATTCTTCCCCTGCCACCTCCTCTTCTAGAGCACTGTAGTTTAGGGAATTCCTCCATTGACCCCTCTTAGTTCTTTTCCCTCTGGTCTAAGGGGCTGATACTTAGGGACACCACAGTCCTTTATTTACATAACAAGACTGAGAAGCTGGCTGTCTAGCTTGGCTACATCCCAGGCAGCCAGTCTGCAAAAAGCACAGTCAAATTGCTCAGCTGCTCTGTGAGTTTAGGAAGCGTGGTGCCTGGCATCGCTCTCAATCATCCCTGACCCGTCTGTCCATAGATCTTGCGGAACAGTTGGACCAAGTACTTTTCTTCTTCTGTGTTATGAAAACCGAAGACTAATACTGATGTGTTTGCTTTTCCATTTAAATTCATGTTTTCTTGAACAAGTACAATTGCAGATGAAGAACTATGCTTCTTTCCTAACAGTTAATGTATAAGAAACATCTACAAATGCTGACATATCCTGCCTGTGAGACCAGACACGTTTCGTGGCTTCAAAAAGAGACATACCACGCGTACAAAGCTTTTGCTTCCCAAAATTCTCCTCACACGATCTCCTCCAGCACTTTGCTACTCCAAACTCTCTGCACTTCTTAGTGTTCAGAGACACCTTTCCCAGCTTCCAAAATGCCTGCATCAAAATAATACCTCTGCGTTGACCGTTGTAAATGCAGCAAAAGCTGTGCCCCTCTGAAATCACTCATCCTTCCGTTTCCCTCCTGTGAATGACTGAGTGACCCTTTCAAAACAGAAGCATAGGAAGATAGGGTGCCGTGCCCCCAGGCTATTTGGTGATGACACTGCCGAATCCATAAAATGCCAAAGGCTACCTTCAGTCCACATGATTCAGTGAGGTTTCTATTAGTTGCAGCAGACCACTGAAAAACCCTGCCTGAATTATTATTAATTTCTGACATCTTCTAGACAAAAACCCTGCCTAAATTATTATTCGTTTTTGACATCTTCTAAACAAAAATTATACAATTATTTTCACCCTCCCTCCACCTCCTCCATGTCCCTTTCAAAGCCACAGTACAAAGCGGTGGGTAAGAAGGATGCAGCACAACAGAGCTGTAGTAAGCTCTGTTAATGTAGGGAGATGGATTTACTTCAAAGTTTTTATTCTTACTTAAGCGGTTCCCTCAGCAGAGAGGCAGAGAAGGCTGGCAAGACCCAGGAGGGGAACTGGAGAGTCTTTCCTCTACTTGCAGCAGAAATACAGCAAGCACATCACTCAAAAGCGAGTTAAGGACCAACGCGCCACAAAAATACCGAAGTGACCTGCTGGATAATTGACTATTATATTTTAAGTATCCTCCATAGAATTAGCAATATGATTTTTTTTTCCAGGTAATTGATGTGAATCAGATTTTGAAAAAAAAAAGAAGACTGTCAACTCTTAATTTCTGCTATGGAGTATCTGTTTTTCACAACCGTTTCACTAATTTAAATAAAACTCCACAACGCTAAATTTATTTTCCTATGTCCTGTGGAATTCAAACGAACCAGGCTGAAGAGTTCTTAGGTAAGAAAATCCCAGGCGGTTTTGAGGAGATTTACTACAAGAGGTCTACAACGGTCTTGAAAGCATTTAATACTCAGCCTGAGACAAGGAAACTGTTTTGTTCTCCTCTGCCAGCCAGTTGAGTACATGTCAACTTCAGCACCCTGAGATGAACAAAACTCATATCCTTAATTAGTCATTGGCTTCTGATTTAAGACAATAACAAATAGAAGATAGGCACGTTGTAACTTTACACTCATGCCCCACCACCTAATAAAAAAAAAAGTCATATTCGTTGTTAGGGAAACAATGCTGCTGAGGTGCTGCAGTGACGGAATGTGAAGGGTGTGGGACCAGCAAGGAGTCTGCTGAATGGAACACTTAAATGATTAGAGGACCACAGTTTGTGTTCAGTATCCATAGTAGTGAGTTTCAATAATAATAACCAAATGCACAGCTAAACAAAGTTATCAGCTGGTAGGTAGCACATACAGAAAGTACAAACCCAAAGTACCACTTAATGACAAAGTTCATTATCAATTTGCTTCTTACTCTATGGTGTTTTGGAGCATGTGTGAATCCAAAATCCAAAGGAAAAAATGTTCATTCTCAATCATATAAGCTTCCTCTACAACAGAACTACCAACACCATTACTACAGACGGATGCTTATTTCCCACATAAATACAGCAATAAGAAACTGTTTACAGATTAGGGAAAGGACTCAACGTTTCATTCTGTTGTGGAAAGTACTGAAGAGCACCAAGAGAAGAGCCTAGCATAGCTTGTTGCAGAGCCAGCAAACGCCACTAACTCAAGTGTTCTAACACTCTGAGACACTGCATCTGCCAAAAGACCAGTCACAGGATTCCTCTTGTTCTCCGGGAAAGGCGAGGACAGAAAATAAACACAGAATATCCCTTTCTTTCAATCAGAGGGTCCAGCAACAGAACTCTAAATCCAAATTTGTGATCTCCTTCACAGATTTGGCAATTTTGTTTCATTTATTTATAAGTCTCAATAGTTATCTTGAAATATTATTTAAAAGAAAGCAGAATCAACTATCTCAGTTATTGTGTACAGGTTCTACATACTCTTTATATGAGAAATGCACTGCAAAGGAGTGATTAAAACAGTTAAGTTAAAAAGTTCAGGAAAACTTGCACTGAAGATAAAGAAATAAACCAGCCACTGTAACATTTTTTTTAGTATTTTCAGAAGGAAAGTGTCCTTAAAAAAGAAGCAGTTATGTTTTGGTCCAAATATTATTTTTTTCTTGTGCATTATGCAGTTTGGGTTTCTTTCTCTCTGTTGGCAAAGTGATGAGCATCAACTACTTGCATTAGTAGTTAATGATTTTTACAAAGCACTGAATTCTTCAAGTTTGGGCACATATTTGAGATTAAGAAAAACATGACGGAAGGAACTTTGTTAACACTGCTGTAACTGCAGTTCTGTAGTTTTACACTAAGGTTTAAAACAGATTTTTTTTTTTTCAAACAGGAGATTGTGCAGATGATTCCTAAACAAGAAAAAAGTGTATAATTGTAGAGGTGCTTTACAAAACGAAGGTGAAGTTAAGTTGTTAGAGGAAAATCTTATTTGCTGATTGCACTGTAAGGAACAGTTATTATGAAACACCATATCGTAATTTTCCATGAAGGTTTTTTTGAATAGTATGAATTCCCATCAATATAACAGACGTAACTCAATAAGTGAAAATTGTGGAAACATTGTCAGATGCTAACATCTAAAATCACGAAAGCCACACACTTGTCAGGAACGTGGTCGTGTTTATGAAGCACTGTTTTATTATGTCTTAAATTAACTTTTCCTACTATGTATAAACCCGGGAGCAGACTGAAATAACTAGAAGGCTCTTAAAGAATGAGTTCTTTATCTCATTGCATGCTAGCTTGATCCCTTTAGTAGAGTATCGACTATCTTCATTGATTGAAGGGACCTAAACAAGTATTTTAAAAAAATAATTTTAAACTGTCCAACTGCAATCACATATAATCCTAAAGACTCTTGCATTCATCCTGAAATAGGAGAAAAAGAAACATCTAAGGCAAACAGCAACTTTTCTGCTCTCCAGCAAGGTCTGTGTCCAGGTCCTACTGTGCTGTGAGACAGTACAAAAACCCAAACTGGGGAGTTAAGCACCAGTAAAGGAGATAAAGCAATAAAGCAAGAGCTAGAGAGAAGCAGGAGGCAAGGCTGACACGGTGATGATGGCTAGAGAACCTTACTCATCAGAAAGCGAGCTTTGAAATCTCTGTGATCTGTGAAACACAGCATGTGAACCATCACTGATGAGATGCGCAAGGGCAATTACATGAGGAAGAAAGTTTTGACTTTTCAAAGTATAAAACAGGGAAAGCACACGTGTTTGTTCTTTCTGTTGTTTGAAAACTGGGATCAGAGCAGATGCTTATATTCCAGCTGCACTGCTTTTGATTACAGGAACCAGCTAAAACCCTATTTGCTAAGGAACTACACGCATTAAATTTAACATGAAACAACCCATGATTATTAAAAACTAGAGTGTGCAAAGTCTCATTAAAAGGGCTTTTTTCCCCTTTCCCTTGTGTTTTTAAACGACAGCATATTAGCTTCCAAATAAATGAAGAAAACACATTTACCAGGAGCTACAACTGAAAAGACTACATGTTATGATTGATAGCCAATTCTTTCCAAAGCTTCAGCAGCGGGTTACGACATCCATTATTACAAATCCCATAGAGCACCAATGCAGAAATACAAAAACGCTTACTGGATGCTGCACAACAACAGTTCAGCCAACAGAATTTTAATAATAATAAAGTATGGAAATGTACTGTCATTTTAATAAATACATTAAATAACTTGCAAGAAAACTATCTCAAACAAGCACCACAATTGCTTTAGTAGTAAAAAAAGATCAGAATCAAGATAAAAGTCACGTATAAAGACTCCATTTCTTTCTCTGAAGCATTAAAAACATTATTAGAACTGAAAGTATGTAAGAACTGATCTTGCACCTTTGTATTCTTAATTTATTTCACGTGCTACGCTTATTTTATGCATTAAATATTTTTCACCTCCTATCTGTTTCTTTTACAGTTGAGACTGCAAGCCAGATGTTGTTAGGTGATTAATACGTTTAATAAATTTTTTTCTCTCTGAACTATTGCCAGTTGCATGCAAACTGCACAAAGTGTAAAAGAAGTACACTGAAGTACACAGAAATTATGCTCAATGCTAAAGCCGTGCAGTAGTGGAAAAGCAGACTACAGTTCAAGCTCTCCGATGCCTCACAAAAGGAAGCATCTCCTCCACTTTCTGCAGAACTCCTCTATAGGTGCTCAAAATAAAGTTGCTCTTTTATAAGACAAACCTATAGAGTCATTTACCTGGGCAACATTACCAAACTAGCAAAAATGTTCATGTTGGGCCTGAACTACATAGTCATAATTTTCAACTCTAGGAGAGTTTAGAGGTAAAGGTTAAGAGATAAAATCAAATCAGACATGTGAATGGTTTTGAGAGGCTTGAATGCATTTAGCAATAAAGATAACAAGGATTCAGATGCTAAAGGGAAACATTTCCAAGATGTGCTTATAATATTAACTACTCTGCTTACACAATCGTCTTGCAGGTGTTATAAAAGAAATAGATACAGCCACAAGTGTCAGACCAGAAGAGTGACGCCAGAAGAAAAGCATGCAGATGTCATAAGCCTAAGCTCATTTGAACTGAGATTTCTTGGAGTCTCAAAGTTGCTCTCACCCTAAGCTATACTCTAGAAACTTTTCCTTTTGGATGTACTGAAGTGGTGAGGGGGAAAGTTGGACATTTCTTTACAAAAAGCTCTTTGTTCTTCTCTGAATTTCAACTAAAAAGAAAAATAAATCACCCCGACCCCAAAACCTCCCACCATAAAACAAGAACTTCTGCTTATCTTCATCCTGAGACTGTTCACTCTAGCATATGACACTACCTCAGCTTAATTTTGGTGGTAGAGGAGGCCAATCCCAAATCTTAGGGCAACCGGCACAGAATTAGATCTTTTCCTTCCCCTCCCCACCTTACAGTCTGCCACTTCAGTGACTTGCTGCAGAAAAGCAGCATTTTTGAACCATAGACTGGTACAAACTGCTTTCAGAGAAAAAATGGCACAAAACAGACCCATCAGCCATGAAGTTTTCCCTCCTCTTCCAAAAGAAATTGCCTCTGGGGACAGTCTCTCATTTCCTTTCTCACTTGGTTTGTTGGAAGCTGGACAACTGTGGCTTTGCATAGTTTTAGTGGATTGCTCATCTAACTCACCCCATTCATTTCTAATATTTGTAATTAGTCCCAGCAGAGGTTTCTCATCTAATTCTCCACTCTTTTAATTCAATTTCCTTGCTGTAAAACAGGACTACAGGACTCTAACTTATTGTAATATTGTATTTCCCTGAAACGCTCCTGGAACTGGTACTCCAGCAACCAGGATGTTTGCAGGATTTAAGATTTATGAAGTCTGGGCCTTTAAAGGGTTTTCTGATTCTGAGTATATCATGAAACCTGCAGCAACCATGAGTCGGATAAAGGGTATAAATCTTTCAGCCTTAACATGGAGCCTTGGAAGTAGGAGTCTCCAGGGCCTCAGCAGCAACTCTCCCTGCGCTCTTCTCTGGAGTGGTCATGATCTCTAAACAAAGTGCAATAAACCTCCGCAGCTACGTGAAGTGGAATCGCCTTTCTCTTTTTCCACACAGGCCTGTCTACACCACTTATCTACTCTAAGAGTCCATGGGAGGACTCCTCGGGTCAACAAGAGCCCCAGCCATTTTGTTTCAAGTTGTCTCTCCTTACACCTGTGGGAAGACCTACGAGACCCTACGATAGACCGCAAGACAGATTGAAAACGGTCTCCTCTCGTCCAGTCTTTTGACATCATTAAAAACAAATGAATGTTTAATAGACACCTCTATTTCCTTTACCAAGATAATCTTCCTGAAGCTGTTAACCTCTTCAGACCTTGACTCGCTCTTTCACTTTAAGTCAAATGCTCCTCTACCAGTTTTCCTATGCTGTCTTTCTGAGCCCAGAGTGAGTGAAGATCACTTCAGTGGAAAACTGCACATAGGAAAATGAAAAAAAAATGAGGGATGTGATATTATTCATAATGACTTTACAGAGCTTCTCATATTCACCACTTGGGAAGTGGGCTCTAGTCCACTTACTGCAAAAGCAGAAACAATAAGGCAAATCCTTTTCAAAAGAAATCACAATCTGATTTCCCATCTCCTAATCAGATGATTACCTGTCAGTTCAGGAGCTCAGCTGGAATCGCATGCCTTTTGCAATTCCTCCAACCCACAGGCTCGCTGTCCAGAAGGTCTATGAGCTATTTAATGGTTTGAAAGTAGCATAATCAGCTTCAGTGAAGAAAAAGAAAATATTTGGTTTTGCCTTTAAAAAAAAAATTCAACAAAGACAACAAGCTTAGGCAGCATTCTGACCATCAGGAGATAAATCAGTTTTCAGCTGCCCAAGAAGTAATGAGGACCTGCTGTTGACACAGTTGTGGAGGAAAGATTCCCTAGCCATTTTTTATTCCTACTGCTACAGCAGAAGCTGGGTGCTGTTTATTATTATTTGTGACAGCGTTTCATGCAGAACAGCAGGTCCTCATTAAGAAAGCCACGTTTACCACAAATATTCACCTCTCTTCTGCAGAGATCAAGTTATGATTTGAGTTCACAGCACATAAAAATCTACTTTCTCTTTTTCATGAGGCAAAAGACAACCAGAAGGAATCAACATACACATGCTACCGCACGGAAATTTTCTTCTTTCAGAATTTCAGCTTTTTAATTTCAGTAACACAGATCACCATACAATTAGGAAAGTTTGCCTACTTAGTTCTTATTCAGGCCTTAAGTGGAGCAGGAAGGGGCTCAGTTAAAAAAGTAAGTCTTAAAAACCCATTCCTTCAAAAGCAGAAATATACGAGCACCTCTTCAGACAAATACCCAAAATTACATAATGAAGTCAATTTTATAATTAATACAGACCAAAATTAAGGGATGTTTATAGACTGTAGTTGTCAGTCACTAACCGAGAGCGCATGGGGGTAACATTTTTCAAAAAAAACAAAACAAATATGCCCACTAACAAAACCTTCAGGTAATTTTAATATTTAATGGTTAAAAATACCATACAATAGGAGACGGGGTGCAGCAGAGAAGATGCAAGGGAATCTGAATTTCTCCTCTTTCTAGGAATACAGGTTTTGAGGAGAAAATTAATTTCCTGAAAATCCTTGCATTTCTTTGGTCATAAACCTATCTTATAACACAAATCATTGCAACTCCATCAAATTGCAGCTGAACAGTTAACACCACCACATTTACTGAAGTTAAATGCAAACCAGAAAGACGAATGTGTTAGTGGGCATGTTTGGATGCCCACTCTACTAGGTTTTGAGTTTGGAGCATTTTGTAATTCAGATATATGACTCTGCCTCTCCTTCCTGTCTATGCTTTATTTTATTTAGTATTTTATTAAGATTACTTGTAGAATACTTGAATAATACCTGATGTTGATTCATAGTGGCCAGGAAAAAAACCTAAACCCTTCTAATCTTTAATGAGTTTCACTAATGCATCTTGTGCCTATACTTCTAAGCAGCTGCACACAACCTTGGCCTTGCACTGCTGCATTTGGTAGAAGTGCTGCTAAAAGCCATATGGAACAACAGCTAAAAATATCATCTTTGGCTCTGCTATCTTATTAGAAGTTACCAAGGAATCACATGGTACTGTAGCCTACTTACATTATACAAAATAATATCGTGTACACCATATTAACAAAGGACTACAGCTCTCTGCAATTAGTAAATAAACTACCAAGGAAGGTCACATCTAGAGGAAATAACTGTAAGAAATCACATAGGTGTGTCAAATTTGATGAAAACCTAGCGTTGCCGGACTAGATTTTGATCATGATATAAGAGCTGGTGAACATATGTTCCAAAATGCTGCTACTGAAACTCTGATAACCTCCCAATAATTTAGAACAGCGAGTCAGAAGTCGAATTGTCTGAGAGAAGTCTGAAGGAGGACTTGATGATGTGGATCAGCAGAAAATACAAAACAGAAAGTCATAACTAAAGTTTATGCAAGAGCAAACACAGTAGCTAATAAATAAATTCTTATTTCTATGAGGTGCAGTTTTTAACCAACAAAACTAGAGTGATCACAAGTTTAAATTTTTATTCTCAGTGATTTATAGACAGAGCTCACATATGCAAGCAGTTTAAATCTTTCTCTATCAAAAATTCCCGGCATAACACAAGAATTGATAGTATTAACCCAACACTCACTCTGTAAGAGATGGAATCACTTTCAGTTACAAAACCTATTCCAAAAAGATGTTTTTAATCAATTTTTAATCTGTTTTTAATCAATGTTTTCTGTGATCCTAAATTTTGCAGGAACCATACCACAAAAGATAAACTAAAATATTATTCAACTTTGCTAAATATGCTGGTAGCTTATCTCAATTATTATTTATTTATTTTTAAATCTTGAGTAAGTTTTCTATTAAGTATATTTGGTCGCAATGCAAATAATGCCAGCAGAAGAACACACACACAAAAAAAATCATTAGACTTTTCCCAAACTTCCATGTCTATAATAAAGTTTTTAGAAACATTGTCTTGGACATGAAGTAGAGATTTTTGCACTCATGGAGATTGCAACAGCAGTGTCAAAGAGTAAAATAGTAATCTATATTCCAGAATTGTTTTTTTCAAATAAACAAAAGAACACCATAAGAAAAAATGTTACGGCCACATCTAACAGTGCCAAATGGTTTGAACAGGGCATATATATGTAATTGTGGAAAGTCATTTCCCCATAAAGGCGGCATAATTTAACATGTAGCTCAGCAAATAATGAAGAAAATCAAATCTGCTAAATAGTAATTAACTTGCAATTAACTCAAATTAGTCAAGAGTCATGTACACAATGGTGATGGAATCCATAGTGTATTAGAGTGAAAGTAATTGCCATACAGAGCTGAAAGTGAGGAGAAGTTCAGGAAGAGTAAGCATAGTTAGGAAAAATTTTTCCAAGTTGAACATAGGATTGAAAACAAAGAGTGAACGCCTGGTAGGTTTGAGAAAATGGCTCGGAGTAAGGAGAGAAAACAATTACTGGGAAAAGATATTTAAAGTAGCCCAGAAAGGAAGAGACAGCTGACAAAAGAAATAACGACAGATCACAAGAGCTTTGTAAGGGATGAAAACCCATAAGGGCGTCTGATTGATTAAGAGTGATGATAGGAAATATCTAAAATGATGAGTTTCTTCTAGTGAACGACAGGAATTCTTTAAGTTTTATACTGTATTCCACCTTGAGAAACAGTCCTGAAAATCACCACTGACCTGGTTTCAAGGGGGAGAACAGAACAGTTGGTTTACAAGCAGTTTGTTACAGAAGAGCTAAAAGATGGCACTGGCATGCAGGATAAATCAACAATATAATTGGTATAACATAGGATGAAAAGGTACCGACATAGCAAGACACAACTGCAAATCATCAGAATTACTCAAGAGGTCTTGCAATTCAAGGTTGCAGGGGAAGGAAAAAATGTTATCACTGGAATCAGATGAATAGGGACATGTTATCTCATGTGAACCTGCCCTTTAAGCTTTGGAAAGAATGACTAGAAGTTAGTAGCTCATTATTTCTGCAAGTACTAGGAAAATGCTTCCTATTTCTCTACAAATCTTTGGAAAGCTAAGCAAGATATACTAAAATAGAAATGTAAAATATTTCTAAAATATACTACGATGACAATGCCGTCAAATTGCCAGGGAGAGTTAAGAGCTGTGAAGAAATAAAACAAATTAATAATGACAGGTTTCATTTAGTCCCCATATAGTATACTAGGACTACATATCATATTTGTTAGACACTGCAAACCGCAAAGAAATGATTTTTGGAGTGGCTAATGAAAAAAACTCACAAGTTGAGAAGCAAGTCTTGAAACAGATCAAGATTTAAGATGAAGTTATCCCAGAAAACTCTGGAACTGAGACTACTCCACATTCAGATACAAAAATGCTTGCATGAGAGGGGAAAAAAGGCAAAAAGAAATCCAAAAGGAAATTCACAAGAGGTTTAACTTGAAAGGTTAGCTTGCTTAACTTGAAAAAGAAGAATGATACAAAAATGGAGAAGCTAGTTAAAAATATATTAAAAAGAATCAGCTAAAGTTTTAAAATATTCATATAAATATTTTAAAGTTTTCTTTTTATATAAAAACTGGCATAGAGGCTCTTTAAAGGCACCACAGTAAAAGCTCAGAGTACATGTATATTACCTATCAGAAATAATTTTAAATGGGCTTCCAAAGACATTCAGTATGTTCAAATAGGAGAATAAAAGAGGCTATTAGACATGAAAAGGCGTCCTTCAAAAAGCAGTTGCATCCACCCAAGAAAACTGAAAATAAACTTTGACAGAATTAACATAAATCCAGAACCAAGGGGGCATTAAAAAAAAAAAGCCAAAAAACCCACCAGAAGATTTTAAGAAGTACCTTGTGAAGGACAGAAAAATTAAAAATATCAAGTGTTTCAAAATTCCATGAAAAGCAGCAAGCCTGCTGGAGCACATGGAGCTGATGGGTGTGCATGAAGAATAGATGTGGAAGGCAAACTGAATGAATCCTACACATCCATGTTGGCCATAGAGAAGCTCATTGTTTTTTCCAAATTGGAGAGATTCTCCAAGCAGGGCAAGAAGAAAAGGCTTCCTCTAACTGACTTGTCAACAGTAAGCTTTTAGAATAAATTGATAGAATGAATAGAAACACATGGTAAACACTCAGTGATTCCAAAGGAAAATCTGTGATTATCTAATTGTGGTTTGTAACCTACAATTTAAATTAGTGTTAACACCAATATAGCAGAGGAGAATAAACACAGTATCAGGAGACCAAAGAAACTGACTTTTTGAACAGGTATATTGGTAGAAATTATAATGAAAGACTAAAATGTTTACCTCGCTGATTAAACATTAAAGACTTTTGAGAAAGTCAACATCCCGCAAAGAACCTGGGAACAATGAAAAAAGGGAGATCCAATCAATACAACGCACCTACACTCCCCCCTCAGGGATTCTGACATAGTCTTTCACTGAAGATGGTCATGGAATGGGAAAGAAAGTCCTCTTGTAGATTAAGAATTGGTAAAAAGACAGGAAAAAAAGGCTAGGAAATACCCTTCTATGTATATTGTTATCTGCACAGATTTTCAGGCAGGCTTTACTAAAGTAAACCCTGGAGTAAAGCGTTACTCATAAATTTCACTCTGGTGTTTAAATGCAGTTCGTACAGAAGGAAGTTATGTGCTAACAGCACTCCACAAGAGCAGCTGTACCTCCTAATCTATTACTAGTTCTCTTCCAAAAGAAAATAAAAACTCAACTCAAATACTAACAAAGTAAAACCAGCATAAACAATTTCTGCCTGCGACTACTGCTGAATGGAGGAGTTGGATCTGTTTGTTTTTAAGAAGAAATTATGCTAATTTAAACAAGATAGCTACAGTAAGAAATAAATCGTTGCATATCTTACTCAGAAACATCACATAACAAAGTCATCGTGGCTGAGGCAATTATTTTGGCAAACTGTTGCGGAGGGATAAGAGCTAATAACACAAGTTACAACTAGTGAATCGCACGTATGTGACTCGACGCTCAACGGATAAAGAAATTAATTTCTGTAAATTAGCAATATGATAAATGAGGCGGTATTCTGTCGAGCCACCACTGTTCGGGAATCGACATTGCCAGGAGACTACATGCTGTTATTTGAGCGATAGTTTTTTCTTGGTCTTTTTATATGGTTTAGACTCAGTATCAACTGATCACTCAAAAAACTGCTAGAGCAGAGCAACACCTGTAATTCCTCAGAGGATGGAACTAACATATCAGACAATCCCCTCTCCTAGAGCACCACACAGAGCGGATGCGATTCTGCTAACAACAAATCCACTTATAAAACCTATAATCATTTTTACTCACAAATAAGTGTGGTAACTTTACAAAGGCCAACATTTAATTTCCAACTGCAAATGCAGCAGTTGTCTGTGGTACTGTGGACATACATGCAGATACGTGGAATTCTGCAATAAGCAATGCTACCCCTGGAAGGGACCCAGTCCTGGAAGCCCAAATCCTCTGCACATTCGCTACGACTGAACGCTGGTTATCATCACAATTTCTTGTTACGTTACTTTCATTGGGGGAAAAAAAAAGAAAAAAAAAAATCTAAAACTAAACCAAAACCAACAGCCAAACATTAAAAAAATAGAAAATTTCTAGTAATCAGATTTTTATTTTATATTTTAGGGGAGCACGAGGATATTTCAAACATTAGCAGCAGGACAGCTGGAGAAGGAGCAGATAAATATGGTTTTTCTCCCAGGAGGGAGGCAGCCAGCGGTCAGCTCGGTCCTACAAGCCTTCTCCTGGGGCTGAGGTGTAACAGAAGGGTCACACTGCGCTGTGGGTATGGTGGGCAGGAGGCAGCAGCCCAGGCCGCGCTCAGGGCGGCTCTGGGGCAGAGAAGGGAATGCCCAATCCCAGCTTGATCAGCCCTGACACACGGCTAGGAAAAAGGAAAGGAGCTGAAAGTGCTTCAGCCACTACAAATGACAAAAATCTCATCTGTCTAAAGACTCTGGGAAAGGAATATAAAGTTTTAAAGCAGGGAAGAGTAAGAAGAAGTAAAATGCTTGATCCACAGCTCAAGGGCAGGCTGGAAACAATTCTTCTGCCTCATGCAGACATAAAATTGCTAGAAGGATGTTCTCATAAACAAAGTGCTGGAGGCCATGCCATCGTCCACCTTCTCCTGTTCCTCTCTACATCTAAGGAAGCCAAGTACATCTCATAAAACAAGGATGCACACGTTTCAGGAATATCCCAGAGGCAAAAAGAAAGAATAGTGAAACAGTAACAGCCTTCAGAGCCGGAGATACAGCTTCTTCTATTTAGGTTAAAAATCCTCTAGGGCCCGTAGTTCCGATTTCCACATACTTGGCGGGTTTTTTTTCCACAGCTTCATTATTCAAAGAAAATAGCTAGGTTTTACTAAGGTTGGCCATCGGGGGCAAAATTCAGCTGCAGCAGAAAGTCAGATGAAGGTATTTGCACCATGTTAAGTTCCACTCACACTCTCTGGGGCACCACTTAAGTACCTATTAAACCCTCTGGGCCTGAATGGGATTTAAATGAGGGAACAGAGACATAAGCTTTTCTTTTTCTTTTCTTTCTCCCATTCTCTTCTGCCCTGCAAAGTATTTCACATTATAATTTATTCACCGTTAACGTTTGTCTAGCTAATCATTGTGAACACTTTCACACTTCGTTTTGAAAAGGTCTAAACGCAGCTGGCTAATGTTTTAAACAAATCTTGATGCTTCCATTCCCTTACAGCAGAACAAAAGGAACTAAACCCAAGGTGGAAAAAGAACAGGACAACCTCAGAATGGAGCTAACTCAAGATCTATAAGAGTGGAAAACTGATAGCAGGTCTCCACAAAAAGCAAGTCTCCTACCTTGACACTGATATGAGTATATAGCACCATCATCATAATAATAATAATGTATGTGAATAGTTCTTTTGCATTTAAATAAATAGAGGTGTGCTCTTTAGGTCAATGCAAAACTTCTAAAATAGAAAAAAGATCTGTTTCATACACCAATTTAGTCACACAGTTGCTGAAGATTTAGCTGACAAAAGCAGCCAAGTAGACCCTGATGTTTTTTTAATATCCATATGAAATGGCACTCAGACAGATTTAGTGCTTGATTTAAAGCTAACTGATGGCTAAGTTATACAGTTAGATAGGGATGCAGGGGCAAGGTCAAACCACTATCATTAACATCCCAAGGAGGAAGGCTGATAATTACTAATCCTTAAAAGCACCAGCAGTCTACTGACTGCATGGATTTTCTCAGACTTTTGTTCAGCCGGTTTCTCAAGTAAAAAATAGCATTCAAAGACTTTTAGCTCACACAATGTAAGCCTCACTCATTAGTAATCCTTGGAGCTTGACTTCATTTGAGCCTGTTCTGGGTCTGGATAGCAATTAGTATTGCCCTCCAGGTAAGGGAGTGTAGATTTATTCCCCAGAGGTGGTTTAACTTCCTCAACCTACTTTAAAATTAGATTTACTCTGTTACAAATTGTAAGTGTTAAATGAGTAAAACTATTAAACAAGGAATACTGCTGGGCTAAATGGCTAAGCGTTTAATGGTTTACCACAGTATTACCATTTTTATGGTCTATTAAAACAATTGGAAGAATATCAGCAGTATGAAGAATCAAGTAATGTATATACAAGTTTGATAAAGTACCATATGGTTAAGCAAAAAGCGAGCTAATTTTCTTATACCTAAGAAAATTAGAGGAAGAGACATCTTAAAAGAAAAGGTTCCTTTAGAGGTGAAGTACATTTATTTTAACTCTGTTTGTAAAAGGATGCACACCATATATCTTGTGGTCAAGACTTTGTTTGTTTTACACAGCTTCTTATAACCAAAATGCAGATGGTCTAAACCAATACCGCAAAACAGAACAGCTCAAATGAGATATTAAAAACATGACTCAAACCTATTTCATTCCTGTGCTGCAGGCTCATCTTCCCTCCTTTGCTTCCCAAGTTAATGTAGGCACCAAGGTCATCAATATATTGAATCACCCTACAGCATTCAGAGTCTATGCATGATTGAAACATGGAAATAACAAAATCCTTGGTGGATGGCTGCTAAGAGTTCTTCCAAGAAAGTTAGGATCCAAGAAATCGTACAGCAAACTACTACCAAAGTTTGGGTTTTTTAAGTGAACTCAGATATTTTATTTAGTGAGTTTATCACTTGCCCTTGAGGAAACTTCCAAATAAAACATTTTGTCCATTTTCTTGAAAGTATCCCCAAGAAAAACACAAACAAAACCTTGAAAAACCAACTGTCCAATTCTTTCATTGCTGACCTAGCAACAGAAAAAGAGTTCAGCAACTAAAGAGAAATGCTTTATTTGCTAATGAAGTGTGAGAAGTTTTCTTCCTTGATGATCTTACTGCAACAAAGCCCACCAACAGTTCTGAGCACCTCAGCTCCCTGGAATTTCAAAGCTTATACAGTTGCTTCAAGGACTGCTAGAGACCAAAACCAGTACTAATATGGATGTTAACACCAATGCCCAAAACATATTAGATAACTGCATAGAAAAGAATATTTTTGAAGGAAACCACAGGTCTGGTTAATATTGTTTTTAGTAAAGTCCCTCTCAAACAAACCTGGAAGTGTCTGCTTAGGCGTACAGGCACACTAACTGGAAAATTCTGATTTTAACATCAAAGAAACAACATTACTGAAAGAGGTCTAGAAGGTCACACTTTCCTCAAACGTGCAGTCAGGTACACATGGAAATACTGGGGCAAAATGTGCCACCAGATATTATTTTTTGAAAACAAGAAGCATAGAGATGTAGATATCCATGACAACAGAGAACTTCCTAATCAAGATCAACTACCAGGGTCGCTGCTAAGAGCAAAATTGCCAGGAACAGAACAGATGGTTTGGCCTGCGGTCAGGCATTACCGCTTTTCTAGTTAAAAAAAACAATAACTGCAACAATTTAAAGGTAATTCTATAAGTTTTAAAAATACTTTCAAATTTCCTATTTTTAATTGGGGGCATTAAATTCTTTGATAACACTATCTTAAACACCAATTACATTATACACAGAAATAATCTCTGATTGTTTGCTCTATGCAATGTTAGTTATAAAATGTGATGACTACTTTAACAGATTAACATATGTTAATAACTAACTTAAGACCTACCCATATCTTGGACCCCCTTTAAGCACACAGAACAAAATTTGCACAATATCGGAGTAGTACCTGAGCAACAGTCAGCTCAGCACAGAGAAATTACAGGGCTGGGTTGGGAGAAAGGGGTACAGGACTAGTGGTATATAAAGCACTGTCACAGGACATAGGGGAGAAGTATTCAGTAACTGCTTCCCTAACACCACTGTGAATAAGAAGTCATCTCACTCTTTGATATTTGGAATCACTAGGTGCAAGACTTTCACTCTGTTTGGCAAAGTAAGAGCAAAAAACCAGAATTTTTTTTGGCAGTTAAAAAGAAATGATTGAGAAATATCAAAAGTTAAAAAAAAAAAAAAACAAACACACCCCAACCCTCCTTTACCCTTTAAAAGAAATTTTTTGATCAGTTTTCATAATCTTCTAACCGAATCAACACTCACAAATACAAAACTTTAGTTTGTGAAATCAAAACAGCTAGGCCAGGAACTCTTGTTCTCGGAGAGTATAATTGTTCTTCTTATAAAGTAAAATGTTAAAAAAAAAAATAGAGGGGGTGTCTTCTCATCGCCCTCACTCCAAAAGCTCAGTTTCAGCAGTGAAAATGTCAATTATGGATTTATTCCTGAACAGCATTTATGCATGAACATAACCAAGTTCATCAGGTGACATAATCACATTGCCAGAATGTCATATTTCTGTTTATAGCTGGAGATGGAGTTGAAAGCCCGTGGTTTGTTTGTAGGGATTGTTGAGGGGTTTTGGGAGTTTTGGGCTTTTCCAAATTTGTTTTTGTTTTCAAAATTTCTTCAGAGTTACAGAATGAGTCTCATTTTGAAAGTGAAAATAGGTAGTTTGAATAAACTTAATCTGACCTATTAGTGAAACTTATGAGCCTAGCTCACTTTTGAAAACAAAAAGTCAATACGTGGGAACATTTTCCTTACCTTACAACAAAATACTAATATCTTTGGCCCTGTGTTCAAGGAAAATGTTCAAGAAGCAGCAGCAGCAAATTACAGAGGCAAGTCTGAAGAATAAAATAATGACAGAAGCTGCAAAGGAAAACACCAAATTCAAGTTGAAGCCAGAAACCATCTAAACGTGACTTCAGTCACACCCCCAGACCAATTATAATCACCACAAATATTAAGCTCATAACAGGAACATTTCCAACAGAAATCAAATGCCAAGAAAGTTTTAATTTTTTTCCAGAGTTCAACGAAAGCCCTGGCAGAGGCTGCCCTGGGAGGGGGTGGAGTCACCTTCGCTGGAGGGGCTTAAGGGACGGATGGATGAGGTGCTGAGGGACATGGTTTAGGGAGTGTTAGGAATGGTTGGACTCGATGACCCAGTGGGTCCCTTCCAACCTAGTTACTCTATGATTCTATGAAAAAGCCTTACAACTAATTTCCTCAGATAAATTTTTGAATTTACCAGCAACATCCCACAGCAATAGAGGGGATGTTAACCTTCACCTGCATCCATGGTTAACACCTAGACCATTCATCTGCCTTTGGTTAATTCCTTTTTGCAGTGACTTTACATCCCAGTAGTTCCAGACTGACACACTCTGCTAGGCTGAAGGGATTCCTCCTCTAGATTGTCTTTGAAAAGATGTAGAGCCCAGGATATAAATTTGACTGGTGACTACATGAAAAACCATTAGTACTCATACACTGTGTAAAAACACCTGGATTTTTCAGGCAGCTTACATTAGGCAGAGCTGGTCGACACTGGAGGCAAACTGAGCACTGTAAAAGCAACACCAGCTTACATGTGCTTTTGGCAAATCTAATCCCCACTGGCTCTTCAGGCATGGTCTTAACTGGAGTATGTAGTTCTGTCCAGTATCCCATATGGGATTTCATTTTGGTTTTTACTCTCTTTCCCAAAGGTATGACAAGCATTTATCACAATGATGTATTTATAAGCAACTTCTTTTTAATTGCTTAGATAAGTTATTTGCAGGATATTTTCTATATTGTTTGCAGCAGGAAAAGCAAAAAGCAAGGCATGAATGCCTTTAATACCTCTGAAACTGCTGCTGCACCTAGAACAAACATCGTGTAAAATTCCAGATTCATAAAACAAAGACGTCAGTATGAGTCTCATTAATGTACATAGCTAGCAATTTGAAATACAGCAGGTCCATAGCCCATGGATGGTAACTACTCATGCTGTCACATAGCAAGTGACCTTCAAAATCACTTGGAAGATGCTACTTCAGTGCAATCAGTAAGATGAGTTTTCAGAGTCTGCTTTATACTTCTTTGCTTTGTGGTTTTAAGACAAGTGTTTGATGTCATTTGAAGATAGATTTTTGTGGTGTAATACAGATAAGGGTTAGGCTGAGCTTCTGTTCTCTCTCACAAAGGAAATCCTTCAGACACATTCATAAAACAGCAGGAAGGACACCTACTGTCCTTACACATTCACATCATAATGTCTTTGCTTCTTTCTAGAGGATTTTTTCCTAGCAAAGCGTATCAGATAAGATCAGTATCATCAATACCATCCCCGGGAAGCTGCTGGCAACATTCCTACTGTTAATTAACCCCAGCACTGTCATACCTGATTACTTTGAAAAGTACTTTAGAACTGTTGAATTAAAATAAGATAAATAAGGATAAAACATTTAACTAATATTGAAAAGACTATTATCTCCACTACAGGTGTGAAAAGCACTCTTCCTACCAGGGAAGAGTGAATTGATTTAGAGACAGCTCAGAATTTAAACCTCCACTTCACACCGAGCTTAAGATAAACCTCCTCTTGAGAGCTTGGTAAAACCAAAGGTGTGTGTGAAGAGGATAAAACTGTAGTACACTAAGGCCCAAATACATAGGAGGGTGCACGTGACTGAAAGGATTTGGGTTTCTCCCGTAGCAGCACCTACCTCCTACATAGCATATAAAAAGAAAGGACAGAGCAAACACACACCCTGCTCAGGTGAAAGGGCAGAAGCAGAATTAGATGAGTAGAAAATGATGCCTTGGCTTCACCTTAACCTAACTGCATCTTGTTAGCATATGGATGAATTTATACAGAACCAAGTAATAACTCATCTTTCTCCTCATCGCTATTTCTAGGATGGTATTTTCCACTTAAATCAGTGGAGGAGAATTAGGCAGCACAGAGCAGCGCCTCTATTATACACAATGTTTTGATGTTTTACTCCAGTGTTACGTATCATCAGATTCAGAACTTCCCAAGTGACTTTCCTGCCCTGCTAAAGTGGAAGATTTTGAAATAGGAATTTCTCATCCTGGATTTTACTAATAAGAAAATGAATTATATAGATAAATCTCAGTATGGAAGACACCTAAAAGAAAGAAACTAAAATATTTTTTATTCTATAGAAAAATATTTGGCCACAGAAAAAGAGAACTTGAAAGGTTTTTGGTTTTTTTCTTCAGATATGGAATTGGGGGGAAGAAGAAGATTTGTTCAGCTTCTTTGTGAGAAATAAATACGAAACAATTTTAATAGCTCAGAGTTACGAACAGGCTGAGGACACAAGCAGGGGTACAAACCCTTAGCTAAGATGATGGATATACATCTCCCCAGAGAGTTTCCTGAAGGTGGCAGTCATGTAACCTGGCCCCAGGATTTAAGATGTTGAAGCCTGAGTAGGAAAATCAGCAAGAGAACTGGCAGGAGTACAGGAAATTTCCCCTCCTCCTCAAACACTCGCATTGTGCCTGATCATTTTTTGTAATTAAACAATAAAAAAATTCATACATAGCTCTGCTATCTGTACCCTTAATTTCAGTCACAATTGTACCTTCAAATGTGGCACCCTGAATTCTGAATGTCATAAGCCATGTAAGACTTCAATAATCCTTGAATTTTTTTTCATTGCAAAATCTCCTACCTGTTAATTCCATTGACTGTCCCACTATTCTTCAATTCCCGACAGAATAAATAGCATCGGTTGAACCATTTCCATTTTTGCCACGTACTAAAAATGTAACAGGTTGTTATATGGCAGCCAAGATTTGCTATGTATATTTGATTTTTTTTTTTCCCATGAACTTTTGCATACTAGGTTTCCTTTAGTTATTTTTGTTCCTCTAAGCCTACGAAGTGCACTGTGAAACAGCAACCAGATCCAGCAGCAAATCATTGCTGTGGAATATATTTTGGAAGACTTCAGATTTTTCTGTCTCCCTAGTTTGTCATCTAAACAATATATCTCACCAGACACTTTCAGACTGTCATCCTTCTTCGGCATTACAAATTTCCTGTGGTGAAAAAAGTACAAAGGAAATAGAGTTGTCTAAAGCATTCCCTAATCACTGATTCACCTCTGAATCCACGGAGAGAATTTGCTTAAACAAGAATTGGTCAAACATCCCAGAGATCATTAGATTCATTCCAAATTGACTCCAAGGTTGGATAGGAAAGTAAAATACCTCCCACCCTTGAATTATTTGCTTGCACTTCATCTATTGCTTGCCTGTAATTTCAGCCTTCTGGGTAACAAGCACATTGCTTTTGTTTCCATCCTTATTGTTTAGAAATACGAGAGAGAAGGAGAAGAATGATTTCGGAAAAAGAAAGTAGATATACCAAGATCATCTTCTGACGGCAATCTCTACTACTACAATATTGTATGACAAAAAATTTATCCTTAACTCCTGTCAAGAAAGGCAGCCTTACAGAGCAGTGTGATGGGGTTTTGCAACTAGATGAGATTTGGCGAGGAGGGGGTTAACCGAGGAGTAGGATATAGATGCAGGCTAGAAGAGTAGGAAAGCTGAAGGGAGAAATTGCTTAGGAGACGGTAGCTAACCTGACTACACAAACTGCATTTCTGATACCTCTGAAGGCTAATGGGAAAAGCTAAGAGCAGTTACTACACTGGGGATAAATATATCCCAAGAGAAGAGAAAGGACGCCAAATCAGATGATTTCCCAAATAAAGCTTGACAAGGAATCTTTAATAAGCTGGAGAACCTGATGACCACAAACTTCACAGCAGCATTATCGGATGATTAAGGTTGGTGCACAGTTTAGCATGGATTAACTCCACTGACCGACAAAAACCACTTCACAGGCTCTGTCTCAAACAAAAAGGCAGTAAAGGAGTAGTAGTATTTGATATCTATTGTAGTATTAGCAGAGCTCTTTCAACCATGGTAGTGCTGCCCAAACATAACGCGGCATATGTGCAAGTAGAAGTTTCCAAAGAAATAGGTAAAAAAATCAAAATAATTTAAAAAATTAAAAATATGCATACATATACAAGGCAGAGGAAAAGCACCTAAATCCCTCAAACCAAAACAAAACCAAGTTGAAAAGATAAGCTTCACCAGTCAGGTTAACTCTTATTTCTTCAAAGTGGTCTCTACAAAGACATCATCTCTCCAAGGACATATTCCGGTGGCTCAGTTTTCAATTATTATCCAAATGAGAAACTGAATAGGAAAAAAACAGACACTATGCAAATAAAACAGTGGTTATACAAGGCACTAGCGACATATTGCTACATTTCACAAAGGATAGAGAGCCGATGTATTTTATTTTCGTTGAAATATCCCAGTTTCCAATGAAGTTTTTCTGTCCCGAGCTTGCTTTCTGAACCACAGCACGTGCAATTATGTTTAAGGTTCCCATTTTATCAATAGAAGTATTTTGTTTTGCAGTAATTACCAAATGTTCATAATACCTGCAGGCTCCAGCAAACCTTTGCGTTTTACAGAAGACAAACTGACAGAAGACCTAAAAACACATAATGAGAATGGTGAATATTATTTGGGTTGAAAACAAAAGCTGAGTGCACAATACCTGAAACTCATGTCTTTTCTCAGGAAAGAAACTGTTACCGCATGCTGCTTGATAAGGGACTCTAAGACACTAGTTTTCTGTGGAAAAAAGTACCTGAGTAACACTCCGTCTTTAGGGTCTGGCACCAATGACAGCCACGGGCACACTATTTTTAAAATGCACTGTTATAAGATCACCAAATTATTATATTTTGGTATTATTAATACAAAAAAAAATTATCACAAACACGCATCTCTTGTTGTGGTCAAAAATGTAGTCACCGTCAGCTTGGGAATCTTTCACTGAATTGCCTACTTTGAAAGCCAATTAAATTGCTTCCAATTCAGCTGAGAAAAAGAAAGTAGTGGTTTGTTCAAATGGCCTATTTGGAGAAACTTCGGGATTGATCCTTTCTTCCTTTATACCAGTTTTCCATCAGCGCAACTCTGATACTGTCAATGCAGCTACACTGGCAAAACACGGGTTTAACTGAGGAGAGAATCAAACCCTTCACTTGTAACAACTTCTGTCAAGAGACTAGACTAAGTCACTTTAATTGAGTTCCTCTCGCTTTCATTGTGCAGAAACAAAGGAGGAATAAAAAGAGATCAAAGAACCCTTATTTGGAACTAACATAATTGTGTTCCTTGGAGAGAATGGCAAGCCTGAGATTACTGAAAGGAGATAGGCTCTGAATATATAAACTTGACAGCAATAAAATTAGAATGTTTTAAGGAAAAAAAAAAAGAGATTTATTGTAACCTTTCATCATTTTGTAATCGAAGTAGTGTGTGTTCTAGTGTCTCTTTCACTATATATGATATGTCAGCTAAATTTCTCTTACATTTCAGCCTGCGGAAATAGATTTCATCTATATATTACTTTAAATGACGTTTCTAACCGACTGCAGTAGTCTGGAAAATTTTCATTTCCTAATGAAATTTTAAGAACGATTTTCTAGTCTTGTAAATTCTGTTGTTAAGGTGGTATAAAATGGGTGAATAATACTTTCCAGATCTGAAGAGATTATGTGAAAGGGTAAATTGCCATACAAAGTGCAAGCCAGTGGAGTAAAAAAGACATTTGGCTCTCTGAAGAATCAGCTACCATATACCCTTGCCTTTGACCTCCATCACTTCATCATGCAAAGGTGAAAAAAGGTCACAATATAACAAGATACATACACAATAATGAGAGTCCTGTAAGGTAACAAATGTAATCACTTACAAAAACTAGAAGCAAAGCTTAAGGTTGAGGACTGAAAAATAAAATTAGAGTTTTAGAAAGCCTCTTAGGATGCTCTCACCATTCTGAATCCTCTCTATGTCTTATGAAAAGAACAAGGGTTCGGAAGATGTAGCAAATACTCAATTGGTTCAAATATGTAGAATGCATGAAGCAATACAGGCAATGCCCACAGATACCTACAATTCTAGCCAAATATATACTAAATATAGTCATGTAGGCACATCGAGTATTGCCATTTTAACCCAAATATGGTTTGGTAGTTAGCCTGTGAGATGGTAAAGTAAAAGTTAACCACTACTAGGGTTCAGGACATCATTATTGTCCAGAAACAGGCACAGAAAAGTTAGAAAGGAGTGCTTATTAAGCAGCTAGTGAGAGCCAGATTCCCAGGCAGCAATGCCCAGGCAGCCCGTGCGTACCCCACGGAACGCAGGCAGTGATCATTAGACTCTTGCTCTGCTCAGAAAACGCTGACGGCTGTCTCTCCTTCCTCCGCTGTTTCCAGAGGCAGTCCAACACCACCTTATGAATGAGAACCTAAACTTGTTTCTGCAAAGCTCTTCTGGCTGTGGAGAAATCGAAGCAGAGAAACACAAACAAAAAGCTCAAGTGACACATTGAACAACAGAAACAAAATAGAGTCTGTGAGTCATTTATAGGTACAATCAATTACAAACATAGCACGAGCTTTTTCATCAGGTCAGAACTGTCAAAACACACTGAATCTGCCAGTGTAGGCTAAGTGGAGCTACAGAGGCATGATAAAGGATTATCTAGTAGAAGAAAAGACTTTTTAATGTTTTGAAGACTGATAAGGAAACCATTGCTCCAAGGTATAGCAAAACTATTGCTTGCTGACACCCCTTCCAATTGTGAAGCCAGACTGCCTGGTACCATTCCTTTAGAGATGTGGTTAGCATGAATCCTAGATGTTTTCCAGGGGTCAATCTCTAGACATCAGGAAAAAAAAATAATCAGACACATGAAAGAGGTATCTGGGCTCAGCAGAAAGTGTAGCTCACAAAACCAGAGAAAATTCAAACAATTAAAAAAAGATCCAGATGCAGAGAATAAGGGAAAAGAGGAAGGAAAACAAAATTAAAAAAAAAAAAAAAAATAAAGGGGAAGAAGCTTCACAGGACAGACAGCTAAAAGCACTTCACTACTGCATATAAAGAACAAGGGCAGGGAGTTGGTGGCCCCAAGTCTTATCAGGCAGTTTATGACTTTAACTGAGTAACTCACCCAGGATTAATTTTAACCCAGCCCTCTAGAGGCTGTGGATGCTTCCTACCTGCCATAATTTAACTGAGTTTGCACACAGGTTAAAAGAAGCTGTAGCTTAAATTTTGACTAGGACTTGTCTCTTGCAACAAACTGAAGGCAAAAATCATTGACATGCTGAAAGCCCCATAACAACCTTTTCCTGGTTATATAAGGGACCGGGATGAAGAGGAAAGAGCATCCCAGAGTACAGAAGCCACAGGATATGCTTTCAGCAGCACACGGAACGGTAGGGACAGGTTCTATAAGAGAAATAAGGCTTAATTGAGAATTGTTTTTTCCTTTCTATTCATAGTGGTAAAGGCAACTGAATTTTATACAGATCTCTTCCCAACGCTAACCGTTAACTCTTGCATCATGTTGCTAAGGGCTGTTCAACATAAACACATACCATTCCGGAGTGCAATACAACCATACCTGTACAAACAGAGACAACATCAAGGCAAGTTGCTCAGCAAAGATGCAAGACACTAATAAACAATGAGAAAGAAGCAGTTCCCCCCATTTATACTTCTCCCTAGCTGGATAAGCATTGGTACAGAAGCCTGTGAAAGCAGAGAAGAAAGAGCTATAAAGACTTTCTTGGAGGAAACAAACCCACTTAATCAGGATTACTGTTGTACCTTAAGACATATAAAAATAGGAAAGGATCTTTCAGATATTGAATCCTGACAAGACAAGATTCTATGTGTTCTCTTAGAGGCAGGAACAATTAATCTCATTGTTTTAATACAGTCAATTGCATGAAGGCTTTCCCTTAGAATGCTCAGCGAGAGACTTATATATTCAGAAGGCCAAAAGAAAATATACATTTGCAAACGAGGAGACAGACCGAGAAGAGAGGTTTAACAACGGAAATCATGAGGGAGGACAGGTTACCAATACTGTCGCATGATTACTCGCCAAAATTTAAGAATAGTGGTTTGATTTTAGATAATATATCAAGATAAAAGATGTGAATTAAATATGTTGCCAGACTGTGCTATGCATATGTATCCTTCACAGATCCAGAGGTATTTTATTAAAATAGTTGAAAAATAAATTAAAAAAACCCTAAAACATAAAATCCAAAAACTATAAATGAACAAATTGTCTACCAGATTCCTCTCCTCACCCCTCCCCAAAGTTACAGAATTGCTTTGCAGGAGCTTTATTGCACTGAATTACCCAATTATCTTCTAAATTATAAAAGGCAAATCTTCACCACCAACTGTTCCTGGGGCTGCCAGGATGTGCAGTGTTGCAAAACTGTAGCAAAAATGTAAACAAAAGAGCCCTACTGAACAGGGAGACAGGCTGTCCACATATGCCAATCCCAGCGGCTTCAATCAAAGGAGAGATTGTTTCACAAATAAACTGAGCCAGTGCAACTAATAAACTCCTGCTCTAATTACTGGCTGCAGATGTATCAACTGAAGCAAATGAGACACAGGCAGCCATTAATTATCTAATGAGGCCAGCAGTGTTTCTGATGAGGTGGGGCTGATTAAATATTAAATAGTAGCATATGGTGAGTGCCAAGAACAAAAGACTTGAATCCGACTCTCTCTCTATATATATATATGCACACAACATTGCATTAAAAATAACCAAACCCCTCTGCTAAGACAGAACAGCAATCTCGCTCTGAGAAAGGTAATTAGGACAGAAATGGAAGCACAAAACTCAAAGGGAGTCTAGCGAGATCTGACTTCTGAAGGTGTAACTCAGATGAAAAGGTTTCACATTAAAGGGATGCCAAAAATATTTAGGCACTGCGGCAGTCATCTCTTTGTTTAACCCTTCTTAGTTCTTAAGACCTGCAATTGTTTCCTTTTTTCCCCTGTCCCTTTCTTCCTTTATCTTTCACTGGAAAAGTCCCAGGGCTCACCCAAATAGCACGAGCAATATCTAGCAAATCCATCCTTATAACGCAGCTCGCAATATTCAGCCAAGAAAGGGTAAGTATAAGAAGGGGAACGCAATCATTGAAATGCTATCAGGGCCAGCTACATGTGACAGACTGAAGGAAGCCTAACCTTTCCCACGTGGACGGCAAGCCCACTGCAGCCAGTTAATCCCATCAGACCTGGACAGACCACCTACAGCACAGTCCTTGAGATGAGCTGCATGAGGAGTTGTTCTCCCCCTGTCGCCGGCTTCACCTTCACCACAGATGCCCACTGGGTGCAGCAACTCCCTGCAATCCAAGAATTTCTCCTTCCCAGACGATGCAGCATGCCAAACTACAGAAAGCCCTTCCAGCTTCTAAGAAGAAATAATTTACTGCTTTACTCTGGAATACCGCTGGAAAATGTGATTGCGGTTTTGCCCCTGTGCACCATGGTGTTGATCTAACAGCTCTGGGAACTGTCAGCTATGCTGGAGTTTTCTCCCCCCACGATGTAAATACAGAGAGTCAGCCTGATTCATCCCAAACTTATAACACACATATGAAGCTGTTCAGGACAGGTGATCTGTGCACCCACAGTAGATAAGCACTTATTCCTCTGTGTAAAGCAGAAACTCTGACCTGGCTGCTGGAAAGTTCTGTCCGGACTCCAAGGGAACCAGGAAATTTCAAGAAACTTGAAAAACCTTTGAAATCTGTCAGGATAAATTTGCAAAGAGAAGGGGAAAAGTTCAGATATAAAGCAGACTTATAGCAAGGGAAATGGTATCTACAATTCGCAATGGCTGCACGTCCTCAGAAACTTCTAAAGGCTGCTTTTGAACCTCTTAATAAGCCAAACAGCATTTGCCATTTCTTTCAAAATATGCTCGGGTGGCAGCAGTTTGTCACACTTTACATTGTTATAGTGACAACAATGCAAGTGTTCTCGATCCATCCAAATCTTTAGCTGCCATTTCTATCAGTTTATTATGGAATGAGCCCATTTTTGTATCAGGCCTTTATGTAGTAACATTAAGAATCAACAAGTCGTTATTGATTACCTAGAAAGAGATCAAAATTTTGGAATACCTTTGCCGTTACAAACGGTTTCCCTAAATATGAAAGAATGGTTTTCCACATCTGCCTTTTTTTTTTCCCCTCTCCTTTTTTTGATAATACCCTTCTTTATTATAATCTTCTTAATATCCATCTGCTACCCTTTAGGCTAAAGCTTCTTAAATTCAAATATAGGGCTATTTTTATCACAGAAGAATATGTAAAGCAATAGAAACATTTTAATGGATTTTTGTGCCTGTGGCCCTCTTTAGCTGAATTTCCATAATGAAATCCAGTTACAGACATTGGTGCTGCTACAGTTGGCTGTTCACACAAATAAAGAGTGAACATTTTTGTCTTGTAAGCCAACCCAGTAAAACAGGAAGCGCAAGAGCTACCTACAGACACCACAGGATTTCTTCCTCTGTCGCTGCTTTAATATAACTGTATGTAACTGTATTTTTATTCCAATAAGGCAAAACAATCAAGATAAAGTCACAATTCTACATTTTGGTTATAAATAAGATGTATAAAGTCATTTTCATAAGTAGTAACTAATGAAATGGGAACGCTTTCTTTTGTGTATTGTATTCAGGAACATCAAAATAGCTTCATAAAAACAGCTACATGGAACAGCATTCACAGTAAATATCTGTGTAAGCTGACTACTTGTATTAAAGGTCTGGAAAAATATTTTTCCAATAATACTTTAAGGGTACCAGTTCTCCACCAAAATATTTTATTTTCCTATAGCTGTAAGTGGAGCTGAGCAGAAAACTGTTTCTTGAATCATAAACATGCCTAAAATTGAAAATGTTTTCCTACTTCTCATCAGGAAGAAAACAAGGCTTTTAAGGAAGGTGAAACTAAAGAACAAGTATAGTCCATACTGTCCATACAATAGCGAGCAGCTCTTCTCATCCAGAAATCCAAGCCGCTGGCCAGGTCCAGAGGCCAGGCTGCACCAGGATGGCCCATTTCTGATGAAGCAAGACAACCAACACTCAGACAGAAAGCATTACTAGCCACAAAAGTATCTTTTAATTATGTTTTATATATTAAAATATACTCAGCAAATGGATCACTGGCAATCTTGACTCTGTTCGTGATGCAACTCAGCCTTGTATCAGCCTTACTGAATTTTGCGGGTATTCCAACTACTCTGCCATTATTATTATTTTTTAATCAGGCCCAAAGTATCTCAAAATGGGCACTTAAGCACTGAAAAGCTGCAGAAATATAATGAATAGCAACATTCCCATGAGCACCTGATAGATTTAGAAGCCTCGTTCACTTCTAAAACCAGGACCTCAGCATTTCTGTAATGTTTATCTTGGCAATTACTTATCAAATCTCATCTCTGTTTCCAGAAGCCTTCACCATTAATTCCCTCAGAGTCTATACAAGGTACGATGAGCCTCTGCATTTTTATAAGTGACCTTTCTCAGGAAGAATAAGGTTTTGAACAACTTGTTACCATTCTGTGAGCAGGAGCTTACTATCGAACACCCATAACACAATACTTCTCCTATTTCAACAGTAATATTGTCAAAGATCCTAAATTCAAATAAGTCTTTTGATTCTAATTGGTATATTGTTATTTCTAAAGATTTGATTATTCTAAATCAAATGCCTGCTTCGTGTTGACTGTTAACAAGTACATCTTTATCTCTCCTTTGCCTTGGTATGATACGCATCTGCAAAAATTAAATGTAGTAACCTATTGCCTTTGGCTTTCTGTTTAGCCCGCAAAGTCTTTCTGCGTAAGGGCTTTTACTCTACAGTGTCCTCACTTGTGCACAAGTTAGCTTCTCTGTATAGCAGGCTGTTCTGCCATTGTGATGAATATTCAACCACTTAAAAATACTTACGTATGAGGAAATAAGTGTGAACTTTCAGCGGTGAGAAACAGCTGAAAGGCAGCACCTGGTAACGCTTGTGAGCGTGGTGGGGCTTTTGGTGGCAGGGAGCCTGCAGGGATGGCGTGGGTGACACTGGACCAGCCACCCGGGTACATGCACTGGCACCCACCAAACCTGCCCCTGGGCAGAAAGGAATGCACCACACAGACGTGAAGCCAAGGAGTTATAGTTTGCCAAGCTAAAATTTTAAGAGAATAACAGTTCAAGCATTAATATTAGATGTTGCTGAGTCTTCTCTCTAATTACTTAACAGCCCTCAAGCCATTATAAAAGACTATCACTGGCCTCAGCCCATGGGGTCGGCTGTGCTGCTCACACCATGGGTGACACTGGGCCATTCAGGGCTGGGGGGACAGGGCAGAAGCAGGGGAACAGCCGGGAGCATCCCTGCCCTCGCGGGAGCAGCTGGGGGCTCACAGCCCCCTCTGTTGTGTGAAGGGCAGTGTCTGGCACTGCCTTAGAGATGGCAGCCATAGTCACCACTGCAGACCAAACAGAAGAAATAGGGCGGTTGCAGCAGAGCTCCTGCATCTTTCACGCTCCTGCATAATGCTGTCAGCGACAAAAAGGCCCCAGGCTCTCCCTGTGCCCGTGGCTCTTACTTTTGAGATGCCAAGCCAAAGTGCTTGGAGGGTGAGAAGTAGATGCTTAGGCTTTGTACTAAAAATGAGTGAAGGAAAGGGAGAATTTTCCTCTCTTTATCTGTTCTGTTTTTCTTTCATGCCTTCCAAGCGTTTTCTGTATTCCTTTGTAGAAGAAGAGATGTAATGTATTTTCACAGGGACTCAGCTCCTGCAGGATCCTAAATTGGCTCATTTAATCTACATGGGTACTTGAATCCTCACTTAAGACATTAGTTAATTAAGCTACATTAAACCACACAGCAAAAAAAGAGGCTATGTTCAGATAAATTTAAGGGTCTGATCTTCTGATTTAAAACCAGAAGACAAAGACTCGCAGAGAGCCCAGCCTGGCGCTCCCTCATTAACTCAGCTTATTGTGACTTTTATAGTTCTCACTCAGGACTAAGAAACCAAGAAAAACAGAGGTTCACAGTGGTGAAACAAGACCAGATAATGCTGCAGAAAACTGAAGTTTGTGTCCAAACTATGAGCTCGCACAACAAGGCTTTGCCCTGTGGGCATTCAGAAATCTCTGTCATGCCAATGCTCTCACGTTAACAAGGAGAACTTTTGTACTGCCATTTGGAAGTCTCTTTTCAATAGATGTTTCAGTAATTCTGTCAGTAAGCAGAACTCACCCCTGAGAGAGCTAAATAACCACATCCAAGGAGAAAGTAAGCAAGGAAAATGAGTTTTTCATGAAAAAATCACAGACTGGAACAAGATTATTTAAAGTGTTCAACTAAGTTCAACTTAATAAACAAGTACTAACTAAGAAAGAAGAGCTATACACAGATAAGCAATAAAACAAGTAAGAAGAGCAAAACCAAAAAAATAATTACTTGGCATGGGTCCACATGTAAGTAAACACTATGCTGAATGTCAGAGGGCCTCCTCTCCCGAAAGCTGTACCCTGGCTTCGGGGGTCTTTCTGTGAGTTAAGAGCATCTTTACTACCACAGAAAAGTTTGAAGCTTTAGGGACTGGAAAGGGGCAAAAGCTGGAGTTTCTGGATTTTGTAGTTTTTCCTATCATTGGTTTTATTTGCTGCTCTAGTAACTTACCAAAAATCACTTAAATATTATTTCACAAGTATTTACAGAGAAATTTGAGATTTGTGTAGGCATTGATTACACTCCCACATTTTCGTTTCTGAGAATTGTTATGCTGCTGGTGTTTTGCAAGAATACATCAACATAGAGAAAGAAACAAATATCAAAGTCTGAAACAAGCATTTCAGACAGAAAGATGTAAAGTCCTTCTATATTCCAAACTGATAGCTTAAATAGAAACCTCTCCCTCCTTACCTGCAGTCAACTCTAATAAAGCTGCTGTGCGGGGAGGGGAGTAAAATAGGAGAAAGAAAAGGAAAAAAAAGTAAAATTTTGCCCATTTTCAACTTCATTTCAACTCTCTCTTGCTATGCTTGTTGTTTAGAATTAATCAAACTATTTTTGCTAAGCACATAAAGAAAAGACAAGAAGCATGCTGTTTGTTATCTCTAAAAAATTAAGGCTATAACAGATTCACTGAGAGATGCATTTCAAAGGAATTCAGGAGTACAGTTTCCTCCAAAACCAAATCACGTACTTTCCTAAGTGTAGTAGATAATGCTCGAGACTCAGCATGGAGAAATACAATAACAAAGAAATACAATAATCCAAACATATATTGTACTTTTCCTGTGGGTATAGGTAACACTTTGAAAACCTTAAGCCTATGTTTTCCTTTCATTTACATGAGAAAAAGAAATTCTGAGAGTTTTAGTGACACGTCCAAAACTACACAAGTGCAGATGCAAAAGAAATCCATTTTGAACAGTTCCTGATCTTTAGAAATGCATTTGTTCTAAAGGCACTTCAACTCAGCATTCTTATCCTTCTTTGCAATGAACAGAAGCATTATCAATGTTACTTTCATTTAGGATTTTTTCCAACAGCTTTGGAAGAACCTCCCTGAGATTTGGAAGGCATCTTGCTTTAGTCAGTAGTGCTGGAAAAAAAAGCAATCTAAGGATTAGCTTGCCACAAGATCATGTAAATATTCTTTCAAGAAATAATCAGCTATGTACATTTTAAACCAAATAACAACAATCTCTTTTTTTTGTACATTAACAAAGTAACCAAGTCTAGTATGTAAAAACAAAGATACTAAAATGCTAATCTGTGTGCTGTCTTGAATTCCCCTGACTAGCAGCTTGATTGGTTCTGAGAAAGTAATTAGAAGGAAATTAGAACAGATTTTTGTTTCTGCTTATTTTTGTTTAACGTTAAATTCCATAACATTCTGAAAACTGCTTTAGTGCATTGCAGTAAGCAAGATAATACATAAAGGAAAATTATTTTACATCTATCTTTGAAGTAGTTGGTTGTTTGTTTTTTTTTATTTTGCCTTCTCCCCTACATATCTATAAAAGAAAAGAAAGGAAGGCTTCTGGGCACTTACCCATTCCCTTTATGGCTTACTAGCTAGGCTTCCTAGGCAGCTTTTGAAAAAGTATTATAATAGCCTGTTATCAGCTTCTACCCATGAAGAAGTAAATGGAGTAAAGTCAAGGCGGGCATATTTTTGATACCTACTACAAGCTACTATGCACTCTGCTTTTCTACTAACATGTTTCCTTGTTGTGACCCTTCTAGTTTAACTGTTCCACACTATGGACATTTTGTTTCTACATGTACACACGCACGCGCACACACACACACACACATTTCTACATAGTCTTATATGCTATTAGTTTGTTGGTAAGATTTCGTTTTCAGAAATACGCAACATTGTACTAAACTATCGTATAATAACAAGAATAACGTACAAAAGCTCATGACTGAGGCAGAAATCCAACCCAGAATCTCTAAGGCTTAGTCCAATGCCCTATCCATCAGAGCTTCCCAAAAAGCACATCCTAGAGTTTAATGGCAGAGTTCATTGAGAAGCAACACAAACCATAATATCATAGTACTTTATGCACCCATTAGCAGTGAGTTTTACAGAAAGGAGAGAAACAGTCGTTAAACATCATATTGATTGACATACATTACGAAAAAATATATGCAGATACGCACTTAAAAGAATGCTAATTCCTCACTTGGTTTTGTATTTTGTCTGCATACAGAGCAATAATTAATTTCCCAACTATGGAAAATTAATTCCCTCCAAGAATACAGAGGATATGGTCTTTAAAGAGGTATACTTTTTTATTTCTAGCTCGCTTTGACACAAGCATCAGGCTAACTACTTAAAAAGTAGTCAAAGAGTGCTGTTATTTTATGCCTTTCTAGCTGTATTGGTAGAATATATTAAGTGCAATCCAGAAGTCTAGAAAGTTCTGAATCTACTTAATCTGTAACACAGAATCATTCAGCAAGTGGGTTGAAAAGCCAAATATTAAATTTATAGAACAACATCGGCATAAATTTAGAGGAAGACTCCATTTCTCCCCAGCTACCACCTCAACCTGTTTCCCCCTCTTCTCTCTGCTGTTTATTTGAGGCATTTGTAACTGCCACAGTACCTGACATTGCAAAATAAATGTTTCACATGAAAGAAATACTGAAATTTGTATTGTCTTTTTTTTTGTAGATGAGATTAAAATTTCATTTTAAAGTAGTGACTTTCAAAGACAATTAATTCTCTGTTCCCATTGCTGTTCGGGAGGGGTCCGATACCTTACTCCTCAAAACAACTTGGAAAATACTAGGACTTGTACTTCTCTTTTTCCATCCTGACAAACTACTGCAATGAAAGATAAACGAGTTCAGTTGAGACTACGGATTGGATTATATTTCTCAGGAACAGAGGAGTCCAAAGTGGCTAACAGAACCAATCTGTTTGTGTAAGTGATATATGATTAGATGTTTGCTCAGTTCTCTGTAGATGCAAGGAAGTGTTTACAAATGCTAAGTATAGTTATATGTAAATTAGCTGCCTCTGCAGAATTTTCTCGCGGTGACTCAGCAGCTACTCATTGCTTAAATGATGCTCTTGTTCTCAGAGTACTCCGTGATGCCTCCTGGACACTTTTTCCCATTGGAAGATAATGCCTTTTGCAATGCAGGATCCAATTCATTTGACAGCCATGGATTGGATACACTGCTGAGGGGAGATAATGAGAATTGTGGATTTGCAGAACATGCTGTCCCCTAAAGTGCTTCTTGTATCTATTTACTCTTTTCCCACATCTTTAGCATCAAATTATGGTCTTAAAACAGACAGATCTCAAAAAAGCTCTTTGGCAAAACAGTTTTACCAATACTGAGTAATCTGGGCTTTTATTATGATTTTATAATTAAAAAAAATAAATTAAAACTCTGTTTTGGTCCAAGAACAAAGCCACCATTTGCTGCCACCGACCTTGGGGGAAAACACGGAAAAACCCTTCTGAGAAAGGTAGAAATTAATCCAGTAGCACGTATAACATTGCTGGTACATCCAGGGTTTTACCTTTTAGACTTTTGACACTTCAACTCTGTTATCTTAAATAAAAGATACTTAAAAACATTATTTGTATTTCTCCTTCTTTCCAGCATTCACATTTGGACCTGTGGGGTATCACCAGGTGCAGAACGGTGCTAAGTACACTGCTTACTCTCCTCTTAAGGCGGAGTGCAGCCACTAACTTTGGCTTTGAGGAAACAATGGGCTGACCTGTCAGTTCAGGGGAGTTACAGGAGGTTCCTCCAATCCTCAATAGCACAAGATTTCAAAAACCAGACAAATAAAGACCTTCCTTAAGGAAATCAACGTGTCTGTGTGGGATACTTTCTGATGGACCCGAACAACTATACACTTATGTCCTGTGCACTTCTCCAGTTCCTTTCATTAACCCACTCTTTCAAAAAGTCTTTTGTCGTCTCCGTGCCGAGGCTCTGATATCAACGCAGACTCAAACTCTGTGAATCCAAACTCCTGCATTAAAAATCACTCCAAAACACTTGGGTTCAGGAGTTCACCAAGTGACTGACTGTGATTGTAAGCTTCAGCGCTCATCTCCTCCCCGTCGCTAACAGGGAGCTATTAGCCACTCTGAAATTTCAAACAGCCAGGCTGATCAAAGGCCCGACGGTCACAGCCACATAAACCTACTGAGACTTAAAAAGAATGAAAAATGTGGGCTCAGTGGTATTGTAAAATATGCACATACGTGTTCCTCTGCTTTACAGGGAGTTGCACGGCTGAATATTGGAAAAACTCTCTATTTATATGTAAAGCTTCACTTTAATCTTTGGTTAATTTGGGCAACGAAAATTATGCAGACATGCCGAGTAGTTGAATAATTGCAAAATAGATAAGTTCTGTATTCACATAGGCTGTAAGGCATAACACAAAAGTAGCAAAATAACATGATGTAACCATTTCCTTATACTGTTAGAAAAGGTAAAAAGAGAGCGGTAGCTGGGAAATACACAAACAATGCAAAGCTTACCACAGCTAAGTGGTGAGACAGACTGAATAAAATCACAAAGTGCTACTAAAGCTATTGTATAAGAGACTGAATCGACAAAGCACAAGCTTTTGGGCTGGATTTTTAATCGTACATCTCTATACTGAAGATACTGAGACAGGAAAGCTACATGAATAACGAAGCCCGATTGTCCTGTCTTGGAAGCTCATTGTGACTTCTAATTAAACGCCATCCTGCTAGTTAGCTGTTTCCAGCAATTCTCTCTCATGTGATTCCACTGGCACTAAGGAATAAGCTCTCATGGCTCTTCTTTCCTTGGGTCTCCTCTACCAGATGCTTACTCCTGAGTCATAGCGTTCCATTTGCCTTTGAAACTTCTCTTTTAGATATGTTTCACATGGTTAAAAGACTAAATTTGAGAGAAAAACTGGCAGATAAATGGCAACAGAATTGTACAAGCCTCTTTTTCCTAGAGAACAGGTTTCAGGTTGGTTGTTGCAGTACAGCCAGAGAAACCCTGTCCTTGGCTTCAATCTCGAGGGCACAGTGCGTGCGCTTGGACAGCCAGCATCACTGAGAACAGCACACAGATCTCTGCACGGCTTCTACCCTCGCTTGAGCGGCAAATCAGACCCTTGTTGTTTCCTTCCTTCTCCTTGCTTAGCTACCTCTTGCTTCACAAGACGGAGAATGTATCAGTATCATCAATGTTTTAGGCTAGACAGCTATTAAGGTATTAGCTGAAGAGGGACTTGGATCATGCTTCCTCTGCTAATGAGGGAAATGCAGACAGTATCAGAAATCTACTTTCTGCCTCGGGCAGCAGGTTAGCATGGATGAAGAGGAACATTTCTCTCCAAGTAAAAATCTGAAAACATGAAGATTGTAGGATTTTTAGCTCGGGTTGCATAAGATGCAAATGCATTCATTTTAACTAAACACTAGACATTTGTGTCATGCCAGTTGAAAGCTTCAGCACATTTACTGAAATATATTTAAGGAAGCCAGTATGTCTCGATTATGATAATGTCAGCACCATATACTTCTGTAAACTCATGCTTTCAGCCACTTCTTACCAAACATGCTAGAAAGATAACTGCAGGTTGAATATCAAATGGAACTCAAAGGATCCCCATGGCAGGCTAGCCACCACATAGCTATGCTACAAGCATTCCTTAATAGTCCAACTGTTTAGAAAAATAACTCACAAACTTAACAAATATACCACAAGACCAAGATGGCAAATCAACAGCAGGAGATGGATAATGCAGAACTGTAAAGAATTCAGCAACTTGATTCAGTGAGCTGATTTTAGGTCCAGAGACCACCCAGCCTCTGTGGTGTGCTAACTTTCCTACTCTGCTACTCAGAGCTAGCGCAGAGCTTCACACTGTGCTGCCATTCATTCTTAAGGATTTTCTTCAGTATCACGTCACATAGTCAAAAGTTCAAAAAAACACCTACATCTGTACTCATAACCAATTTATCCATACTACAAGCAATTATAAGTCATTAGATTAATAATTTATTCACTTACACAGAGTCTGAGCAAGAACTGTGCCTTGACAAAACTGATGGAAAATTTCTTCCCTACAAATAAATCTCTTTATGGATACCATAGTTTTGAAGAAACTATTTCTATTTTGGAACAAACTAAATTAGTTATTTCACAGATTCGTTTAGAATCTCAGGAAGGAAGGAATGGCACTGTAGACAAAGTGGGGCAGAGGGAAAGGGACAGGAAAAAAAAGCACCCTTTTTAGCGGTGGAAGTGTTCAAATAAACGTCTTCAAATCTGTTTTGGATTTTTAATGTGAGCAGGGGTCGCACAGTCCCTCAGCTCTGTGTGATGGGCTGGCCACAGTGCTCTTACACTGATCCAAACCAGTTCTGATCCAGATCCACTTTTGCCTCTTTCGTACTGGTTAGGCTGTTCTCACTGTATTACTTCTCTATTGGTGTGAAATTACCTCCAGCTCAGAAGGATCACTTGAGCTGTTAATGGAAAGCTTAAGCTATATGTAGGACCTTCCACAGCCAGGATTAATTTCATAATTTGGTTTTCCAAATACCATACTTGGAAGATTTTATTGAAAAATTAGCTTTGAGCTACATAAGCCACAATTGCTACTAGAAAAGAGAAAAGAGAGTGTATGCATTCAAGGCATAACATGCACGTAACTTCAGCAATCAATTACTCTGGTTTTAAAATGCCAGCTAAGGTGATGTTATCTGCTCAGTGCAAAGTTCTGCTTATACGCTAAGTGCATACAGGCCTAGACTTGAATTAAAAAATATGGTATTTTGTGAATGAAATATAAACGACTCAGATGTGGATCACGATCCATATTTCTCTTTGACAGTATAAGTGCATACTTAAAAATCCCAGCTGAAGTAGAGCACCAAGACAGCCTTGGAAAGTGGGAGATGAAAGGCTGGAGAATCTCTCTGCAGTGCCCTCTGTGCAGCTGCAGAAGCTCATCCTTGCTATGCACAGCCAAAAGGGGCGACTGCAACATGTTATGAGATGATGCACTCCAATGCAATGAAGCAATGTGTAGGCTCAAGGCTTGCACAATCAAACCATCAATCTTTTCTCTTCTTTCCAGGGGCTGTACTGAAGAAAAGCTTCACATACAGTAAAGGCACATGGCAATCCCTCCATCTCACATTAAGATTTAATGCAGACTTGCGTTTTAGCATTCCCAAAAAAAGAGCAACTAATTTAGTTGAACTCTATTGCACTTACTAGGAGAAATATCCATGACTAGGGCAAGCCAACAGATAGATTTTAATCGTCCAGACACAGAGGTACCTCCAGCTATTGAGAAAATGAGTGCAATTGCTTGAACAAACTACCAGAATACTGAAGGATTTGGCAGAGCTAAAAACATCTACTTAAAATAGGTATTTCAGCAAGCATATACTGGGAAGATACAAAATATTTGGTTATCTTACTTCACATAATAAGCAGTTATCTTCCACAGCAGAAATCTCCATATCCTTCATGATCTTTAGGCAGCGTATCTGGCTGGAGTGTCAGATTACTCTACGAAGGCATCCGGAAATGTCCCACCTCCCTATGGGAACTCTACCTGGAACAAAGAAAGATCAAGCTTGCATAAGATACACAAGCTAAGCACCATTTTTTAAAGACCTGTAATAACATTGTTTCTTGCACCAATTTTAATGAGCTTCTTCCGCCAGCAACAGAGACCATAGGCCCACAGAATTCAAACAGAAATTTCACAGCTTGGATTCATCAACAGCTGCAGGTTAGTGCCTATCACAGCAACTCAAAACTTGAAATACATTTTTATTCACTCTCAATAGTAGATTAATACAGTCATTGCTGTTACAAGAGAGTATTCTGCTCAGGAAATTAAAAGGGAAAAATTACCACCCAAGTAATTGTTTCATATTAAAAAGGTGTGTACCGTATTCATTTTTTTAATGCACCATGAACAACCTATAAATCCTCAAAAACATACTTGGTCAAATAACTATTCACTGTAGATCTTATGATGTAGGAACAATTTTAAATTATTTCATAAAAATCAATGACCATCTGAAAAAGGAACACAACAGGAATTTAAGCATTCGGTCTCTTTACCTGCCGGGCACAAACAAAAGCCACTAGCACGTAAACACATTCCTACCCCCTCCTCTTTTTTTTTTTAATGTTGGTAAACTGAAAATGTCATTCTTTGTGCAGTACAAAGAGAGCAGTTTTAAGCTGCAGATAAATTATGCAGCTTCTTAAACAAAGTAGGTAGCAACTACAGTGGGAAAAACGAAAATAGACTTCCCTATAAAGACCCTTGAAACCTACATTACCATTCACAATAAACATGGGGAAAGCTAATTATGGAACCTACACAAAAGGTACACAATTCTTTGGCAGTTTAATGGCCGG
This sequence comes from Cuculus canorus, assembly GCF_017976375.1. Classification (NCBI taxonomy): domain Eukaryota; kingdom Metazoa; phylum Chordata; class Aves; order Cuculiformes; family Cuculidae; genus Cuculus; species Cuculus canorus. Next base: position 5,253,384 of record NC_071415.1, on the reverse strand, counting down.
GAATGTCCACCGCAAAGTTATCAGGCATGGGTTTGCTCCTAAAGGCTGACCCAGCACTTCCAGGAACAGTCCTCAGTACCTGAGAGAAGGGGGCACGGCAGGGCCAGGCAGCAGCCCGGCACTCAGCAGATGCCAGCGGGGAGAGAACTGTGCCTCAGGTCAACCTGAGATTAACTAGGGCTCCCGGGCCAAGGGAAGAAGGCAAGTTTCAACAGGACCACAGAAAGTCTCCCATACATCAGCCTTTATTCCCAGCAAGAGAAAGAGCAAATCCTGTGCTGCAGCAGAGCTGTTCTCCCATTAACTCCCACCGCACAAAGCTTCCTACAATTCACTACAAATATTCTGGCTACCCGATGGATTTGTCCCCAAGTGAATATTCAATCCTGATTTGCAGTGGCAATCATAAAGACTAAAATAGATGCCCATCTTGAAAGAACCTATCTTGTACATGCTGATGTCAATTTTATTAGGGTTTATGGGGTGTAACAGTGGCCAAAGCACCCATAAAGCTCTGCTATTTCAAATTCCTGTGGAGCCATTTCATATTCAAAACATCAGTGACAGAGAAGAGGCAGATGTCAAAAATCGGGCAGGGTCTTAGGACATGTGTTTGTTTACACCACTACAAATGGGGAAATGCTACCAATCCCAATTTTTAACCCCCTTTGCAGGGGTGTCAAAGATCACAGAAGGCTGAAAGCACGCAGAGAGTCTAACCCCAAAATGGTTTGTTGTGTTTCTTAAATTTCTTCAAAGAATTCCTCAGGCATAACTAAAACAAACAAGACCAATTGACTGCTACATGGTACTATTGAAAACTGTTATGTTGCATGAAAAAAACAACTCAAGAAATAGCTTGGGGAGATACATCTTTTCATCTTTAGCATTGTGCTTTAACAATGTACACGATGGAAGACCTGTACTTCAGGGGAAAGCAGCAGTCCCTTTTCCTTCCCCCAGAAATAAAACTATTTCTGGTGAAAAAAACCACCACAACACCGACAAAAACAAAAACCCAAACAAAAAATATCCACCTATGCCCCCGTTTCCCCTTTCACACATATTCTTTATCTAATGACAGTGGAACACAGCTTGGAAGGAAGCCAAATGTGTGCTGCACAGACGCTCAAACATTACCTAGGCCCTTGGCAAGACGGAGAGACTGAAATATGGCTCATATTTTGCTCCGTGAACATAATTTCTCATGGCATTCTGCTGACTGTTGAAGTGGGTTTAAAATCTCTCTCCCTTCATAACATATATGCTCTCATCTCTGAAGAATATGTCAGCTACAGAGAGGAATGGGGGCCCTTGGAAGAAATTCAAGGAGTAGAGGAAGGAAGCGTTTGCTCATTTGTAGCGGCTGAGAGATAGGAAAGAAAACTTCAGTTTGACAAAGTCAGGAGCTACCAGTAACTGCCCCTAATCATCTCTCAGCTGAAGTCGGTGCTGGGTGACACTTAAAACAACCATAAGTGGACTACGAGGCTCAGGGGCTGATTTGGAATCACTGAAGCCGCTATAGCCTTTATGGAGGGAGAAGAGCAAAGGCCCACATTGCCCACTCCCTTAGTCTGGGTCAGGGCAAAGAGAGATTAAGGCCCTGAAGGGCTGGATTTGGCCCCGAGGTCTGCAGCGCAGGTGCTCCATCACACTGTGTTGGTGGCTTGCTGTCTTTTTAAATCCCCTGCCTCCCATCACGCTGTTTTTCCCCGTTTGGACTCTGTGTTCTCACCTCAGCCACCTGTCTTGAGTCTCCCTACTGTTTCATTTCATGAATCTAGACCTTACCAACACACTAGTAACCATCAAGAACAAATTATCAATATTCTTTCATATAAAGGGGTTTTTTTCCTCCCTTTTTTTTGTTTGATCCTCCCAAAACCCCAGATGTACCCAAGTCTTGGGCATAGTACAAATTAAGACACCTGAAGAGTTTTCAGAGCTTGACAATTCATGTCAAGTTTTATATTTCAAATCAGCTCTATAAGCTTTTAAAATAACTAATTTTATCTGTAAGTTTGTAGTGCCGTTCAATCTGTAATGTACTTGTACACCAGAAGTGCTTTGAACAGAGAAAAGAACAGTGATAAATTATGAATTTAAATAAAGAACAAGAATTTAATACATAGTAATTCCTTACAATGGGAAAAATTACAATGAGATTTTTAAAATGAAATTAAAAGTGCTGTAAGTAAACACTAAGAATATTTTGGTTTTTGTTTACAGAATTACTAGCTAAAGGAAGGAATGAAATTCACAAAGAAAAGGGAATTAACATTTGTTGACATTTTACTGCTTTTAGTTTTTATGTAAACTCAAAGCAATTAAATTATGTTTAAGACATTTTTGCTGTAAGTAGTTTCCATTTACATTCCCAGAAATAGTAATCCAACTATTTTATTGCATTATTGGGAGCCCTGTAGCAACAGACTAAATATTTAGCAACAGCTCTGTTTGCCATCTCTAGAGCTGGAAACCAAAGACCTGAATCAATTTAATTGCATTAGTGTTTCTCGCTACCACACCAGAATGTGTTATTCTCGAGTTTAAAGGGTCTGTTCCTACCTCCCCCCACAGCAGTCTCTAAATAAACCTATAAATCCTTGTTCTGTAGCACATGAATTATCAGTAACTTCAAAATAAATGAAGACAAAAATGGTTGAATATTTAAACGTGTAGCAACTCCATCCCATGATAGATCATTTCAAACCAAAATTCATTTTTTTCTTTGATATCTACTACTGCTATAAACTTCCAGTTTATCATATAACATTACAATTTATGGTATAACCAGCTTGTGTACTGACTATAAACCCTTTGTCAATGCCACTGTAAAGACTTTATAGTCCATAAATAATAGAAGAGTGATAGTATCTATCCCTCTTATTTTGCCCAGCACATTCAGAATATAGAACTCTAAACATGTCAGAGGATTTGCTTGTTTTACATACCATATAGGTTATGTAAAAAAATAGAAAAGGTACATTTCTCTGAGTACTTGGCTTACACAAAACTCATTCAAATAAATAGAAAATAAGTCACTCGTGGGAATCTGCGTTTGCATGTTATAACCCAGGAATAAGAGAGACACAAACAAAAATCATGCTTAATTTACTGCAGAACCTATCTATGGCCAGAAACACCAAAAAAATAATTTCCTAACTCCTAAATTATTAAAAAGAAGATGGCTTTTCTTCATGTGTAATCACTTAGGGAGGAATTAACTTAGAACTGCACTGTCTCATCTTTTCTTGATCCTCCATGATGTACAGATTTGGCCAAGACATACCTGTCTCTCCCAACATAGCAATTCCAGACCCAAATCTGTCACACATTTACCTCCATGGCCCACTGAAGTTCCTGTTATTTGGAGAAGGCTTCGGGCCATGGGGGGTTGTGCTCTGACATCGCGGCAAAATGAAGAAAAACCCCTTTTCTCACATTGCATCCCCTTGTGCTGGACATGACAAACCAGTAACAACCTCACCTGCTGCCCTTGCCAGGCTCAAGAGGTTACCAAGGTTTGTGCTTCTGGCTTCTCCAAAACATATAGATTCCCACGAAGGAATCGTTATCCCATTTTTCATGCTGCTAGCAAAAGAGAAAATGAGACTGCTTGAAAAAAAATGTACAGGAAACTGTCACTTCATACCACTCCCATTTTTTCAGCAAAGCGGTTATTTGCACTGAAGATCTTGAAAATAAGATGCCAATTTGTCCCTTAATTCCATGCCAAACTCTTATCCCAGATGTAGCCAGCAAGCAAAACTTCTATCATTCTCATCCATAGCCTCTAACATTCCTTGACACACTGGACTACTTTCTTAGCACATAAAATCCCCTCAGTTTGTTCTTCCTTCCTACAAATTTGTTTGTTGAGTGCTTTACACCTTACAGAGCTCTCCTCCTGCACCCCTCACGGCAGGATGCTCACGCTCTCTTGCAGGGACTGCCCCTTCTCATTAAATCCTGCCAAGAACTGCAGCAATAGGCTTTTCCAGCACAAAGCCTCTACCTATTGATCCTACAAACCAAACCTCTTATTGATGCTTACACATTCCCTTGATGGATCCCTACGTTGCTCTCACTTCCTACAAATTGTCAGGCACCTTCATTTATGTTTCTGCGTTTCTTACGTCTTTTATCAACTTCCAGAAATGCGCATATTGACACCTTTCTCACTGAAAAATGTAACGACAAGATGAGGACATTTGCTCCGTTTTCAGCTTGATAAGAAAAAAAAATAATCTATCCCATTTTTTTTCTTTTCTTTTCCAAACCTGAGCAGTCTCTCGACAGGCAGGGATGGATCCTTTCTTGGGTGCTAAATTGCAGCTCTCCACAAGATCACATCCCTAGAACTCTTCTGGACTTAGATCTCTTTTCAGTACAGCTGAACTAAAAGTGGGCAATGAAATACTCTTGTGAGTAGATGTAGCACATCTTTAAATGTTGATGTATTCAAATATCTTCATAGAGAGCACGACACAGTAAGTCTCAGGTGAACCCTTTGGGAATGCCAGGAAAAAAGCTGCCTAATCTCCAGTTAAACAGGCCTATTATCTCTCACTCCCCATGAGAAAGCGAAGCAGAACTGATTTGATTAAGAGCAAATTAACCTCTCTAACACAGCTACCCAGGGTTTTACACCTGTCACTTTAGTATGACAATTTATATTTATTCAAAAAGCCATGAGACAGTAAATTAAACATTGCCCTAATTAGAAAAATGTCATATGTTACAGTGGGGTAGCAAACTGAACTGACTTCAAACAGTTCTTGCACAAAGTACATTTCAGTACATTAATACAAGCAAAGTCAGTATTTTTTACACTGAGCTGAATGCCATCATGCCACAGGTGCATATTTAAAGTTCTGTCAAACAATAAGGCTGGACTATATTCAGAGTTCACCGTAGACCCAAATTTGTTTAGGAAAAAACATCAGCACCTTAATTGCCATATATTCCAGCACTATTTCAACCCTTTAATATTACAGTACAAACCAGCTCTGGTCTTAACTAGATCTGTTGGTACGGCATTCTTCTTAATGTTATTATGGAAGAGTTAAAGGGTAAATTCTACCATAGGTTACAAAACCATAGAGTATCAAATGTCAAAGCTACCTTTGCTTCATCAGATAATTATTTATTGGTGAACCTCAATGTTTCAAAAAAACCCCTAAAGTTGTACAATTTAAACATTTTGTCTTACTGAAAACTTTTGGATGTCTCATAACCGTGTAACGGTGACTTGCACGCTCATTTCAAAATAAGAGTAAGAAAAGCTGAGTCCTGACTGTTCACTTCCGCTCAGATCTTGGCTGACATACAGCTCATGCTAAGGTGTGATGTATCCTGGGATAAGTACCATTAAGTCCAAGTGAGGGCAACGTGTAGGCAGGACGTGATGGCCAGAAAGGGCTAAAGGTCATTGTGCAGCCCCCATCACCTGCTGGCTGTCGTACCCTCCAGCCATCCTCCTTAAGCGTTGATGGAAATACACAAGGATAATGTGCAAGAAGTGTATTTCTTCAGAATCCACTTACTCCTTAAAATGGTGTAGGTTTCAAGCTTCCCGGCGCAACACAGGGCACACCTGCACTGTGACAGAGGAGGAAGAACGAGCGCTCTCGCTGCTAGTTAGCTAACTAGTTCGCTTTTAAGTACAGAAGTTATGAGTTAATGATTTATGAATTGGAGAACTCATGAGTTAAGAGCCTCATGAATTAAGTGATGAATTAACTAAGTAATTTTGGGTTTGTTTTTCTTTTTACTTAGCCTTACCTTTTTAGAAACTTTAATTCTCTTGCTATCTAAAATCAGTATATGTGCTGTAATTACAACACAGATAATTACCCTTTTGTCAAATAAGTTCAGATAATACCAAAAAAAAAAAATCTTCAGAGTTGCTCTGAGGAAACAGTATAACAAAAAAGCTATCTGAACTCTAACAAGAAAATAATTTAGCTCATTATTCCCAGCAATAAATATTGGACATATACATTTGTTTTGCCTAGCTTGCTAAAAGGAAGCTAGAATTATTATTTTTAAAAAAGTCTTTATTTAAATATAGATGTAGATTTTCTGCTATTTATAGTTATCCATTTAAAAATTATCTGTGTATAGACATAGATAAGCACATAAACACAGATAACTATAAAAATATATATCTATAAATAAATAAATTTGCCATTAAATGCAGGATCCTGACACATAGACGTAATGAAGACCAGGTTAAAGACAATAAACCAGCAAGAACTGCTTCTGCAGTTTGCACCTGAACAGCTTTACCTGAATTGGAGCTTTCTGGCCTCTCTCCTTCTGCATCCACAGGGCTGCTTCTCCCTCCACTGCCTACACCCTCTGCACGGCCCTGCGCAAGGGCAAGCAAGTTAGCTCCCACAGGGCTTCTCCTGACCAACTCTGTTAATCTGCTCCCTTAATTTCTTTGCGTTTTTCTTTTCACAATCCATACATCCTCAGACTTGCCTTCAGTCTGGGAAATGCTAAAACTGCCTACATTGACCTTACCAGTAAATTGATTGAGAAATTAAGGGATCATCTGTGGCAGGGTTTATCACAAAAGAATAGTCCCTAGACCTTTCTCCAGAGCCACGGAAGGACAGATCAAGAAAAGCAGTTCTTCAAATCTAATACAGCAGTTATCCGTTATCAGATCTGTTTTTAAATAGATAACATCAAAACAAGGGAGACATCAGAAGCAGGAGTCAAAAAGACAAATCTGAGATTTGCTGGTTTATAGCTATAAAAGATATATGAAATGATCCTGCAAATCATCTTGTTTAGCACAAACAAGAAAAGTCTACCAATAACATTTATACTGTCTAAAGGTCACTGAGTATAGAAAGTTCATCAAAATAGACAAAGTGTCACAAACAACCATTATTTTTATGCGTTATCGTTAAGCTTCCAGGCTTTATGCACAAAGGACCGGCACCATCTGCATTACTTTTTGGAACAAACTCGTCTTTACAGCCTGAGTTGTTAACGAAGGCATAGTTGTCACCATTAAACAACCTTTTGTTTCTTCCTTAGCTCTTAAGACAATAGCTCTATACATGGCCCAACAGAAAAAAGCCTGCCTGTGTCCGTAGCTCTTTTTATGTAACAAATTATGAAAATCAACTACGATCACCTTCCCAACAGTTCCCTTCTGAGTTGACACAGGGATGCACGTGATGCTGCCAGTGTTTAAAGCAATTTCGTAGAGCATTTTCTGAAAAGCTGTTGAGGATCTCTGTTGCTTTTGCTTGGACATCTACTACAGACAAAACCGGGTTCCTTCGCGCACTGACTGGATCTTTAGGAAGAGGGAGCCAGGTCTGCTAAATAGGGTGGGTGCTCAAGCACAGTGATGTTATTATTAGCCAAAACCTGCTTCAACAGAGCATCTTGGGCTGGCGCACGCTGACATTCTCCAACCAAGGGTAAGAAAATATCCTTATTTCAATACATGTCCACTTGTACCGAGTGAAACAATCAGGTTAAGCCTTGTCTCCCTGACCAGTTAGAACATATACTATAACCTCTTTGTCTCTCCCCTTCCACTCTGGGTTTCTGAGCTATAGGGTTATTCTCAGGGGTTTTGTGTCAGACCTTGTAGTTTCAAAACTAAAAGGCACAGATTAATTAAAGATGTAAAGATTATCTGAAAACAACACATTACATTCAATCTGCCTTGTCACAAATCCCTATATTCAATGGAGATCAATCTGTGAGTAATATTTTGCCTGATTAATTGAATTTTGCTTAATTCAAATTCATTTCTATGCATTTCACTCATTTTAACTATTTTTAAAGTACCTTGGCAATAGCTTAGAAGTAGCAGTTCTGAAGGGCAAAGGACTCCAGGAAGGATAGATGTTCCTCAAGAAGAAGAGGATCTTAAAGGTGCAGAAGCTGGTTATTCCTACATGCAGGAGGGATTCAGGGAGGAAATAGTGACAAAGGATGAGGAAAAGGCTGAAGTGCTTCACGTCATCTTCACTTAGCTTAGCAAACCAGGGCAGTTTAGTCTGAAGAAAAGAAGGCTGAGAGGAGACCTCATTGTCTTCCACGACTATCTGAAAGGAGGTTGTAGTGAGATGGGTGTTGGTCTCTTCTCCCAAGTAAGAAGTGACAGAATGAGAGGAAATGGCCTCAAGTTGTACCAGGAGAAGAGGTTTAGTCTGGTTATTAGCAAATATTACTCAACAGAAAGGGTTGTCAAGTCCTGGAACATGCTGCCCAGGGAAGTGGATGAGTCACCATCCCTAGAAGTATATAAAAGACAAGTGGATGTGGTGCTTTGGGACATAGTTTAGTGATGGAGTTGGCAGTGCTAGGTTACTGGTTGTAACTGGTGATCTTAAAGACCTTTTCCAACCTAAATAATTCTCTGGTTCTATGCCTTCAGACAGTGCACAGCTAAGATGATTCTGCTCCTGCAATAGCTTTGAAATGGAGCAAATGAATAACAGCAGCAGTTCATGTCAAACACAGGCCATGGCAACAGATCCCAGGAAGAAGTATTTTTAGAAGACTTTCAAACTGAAGTTCACTTTCAGGTCGTGCATTTGTGGATCAGTGAGGAAATGACAGAATTAACAAGGTAGCACCTTATAATTTAATGACTGAATAAAACAGAGCTATGATCATCTGAGACTAAGAGATTTGAAACAAAAAAATGTTTTTACATTAAAATTTTAGGAACATGAAGCCTTTGGGAATAAAGGAATAAAAGGAAGTACAGAGAGGGCATCTTGTTCGTACACACCATATGTATAATCAGGAAACTCCTAAGGAAATAGCAGCTAAAAGTTACAAGCAAAATAGGCATATCAGCTCTTAGATACAGTAGATTTGTTATTCCTTTTGAAAAAACAAGCACTGAAAAAAAGAAAAGAAACTGTAAGGGTTATAAAAATAGCTCTTAAAAAAAAATATAAGAAAAATAATCTATCCGAACAAAAAAGAAAAACCACAAACCTGAATACCAATCAACAAGCTCTTTCCCTGAGGTATTTTTTAGCCTATAAAAATCAAAAATTAGCAGAAAACTAGACTGCAGGAAAATACTGTAGCAGCAACATTAAATTTGTGTAAGGAGACAAGGAAAGAGATGGGTGGGATCACAACGTATGTATTGGATCACACAGGTGACACGAAAAAAAAGCACTTTTTGTTTGTAATTAACACAGAGCACAAGTGAAATGTTCACCTTTGTAGGGACCAGTACCCCAAACTGGCATACAAAAACCCGTAAAGGGTACATTTTAAATTAAGCGATTAACTTGTGTGTTGAGTGCATTATCCAAACAGAGACTGAGTGTATTGCATGATTTCAGACTGCAATACAGTGTATTTCAAAACTCCAGCACTTGGATCAACCTAGAAGTCAAAGTGTATATATTAAGCTGGTACTCTCTGTCTCTCTAACAAGAAAGTATACAAAGCATTTCAGCTGATGCTTGGTTTTGTTTGTTTTCTTGAGGTTAAAGAAAATGAACAGGCAATCAGCTCAGTTTCCCAACCCGTCTGAAAATGAATCCTGTGAAACCGTTTGTTCCCAGCTACACTGGAGCACTGAACAAGCTCCCTGAATAATTAGTGATGCCAACAGAAGGGAAATATACAGGTACAGGAGAAAGAAAGGACACAGCACAGCCTGAAGTTTGTTTAGCTGTGACAGGATGCTTCCTAGCCAAGCTTTAAACATCTGAAATCATAATGTTCACATCCCCAAAAAGATGGCCAGGTCAACGTGAAATTAACTTGAAAAACACGAAAGAGATATACAATGAACTTAAGTCATTTTTATTTATCTTGTTGGTTCTAGAAAAATATTTATCATATCTTAGTAAAGCATAACAATATGGAATACATAAGACAGCAAGGATCTCTCTTTATTACCCAAATCCAGGAGCAGTGGCTTTGGATGAGTACAAGAGCAAACCTATAGCACCAATGCTCTTCCGAGCCCTCAGACAGAAGCTTGATTGGGAATCAAAGGCTTCTGCACTAATGGGAAAGCGTCCTCTGCAGTGAATCACAAACAAGCTATTTCCCCTAAACCAGGGGGTATTTGGCAGCAGATTTTGGGTACTGCTGCCCAGGATGGACTTTTAGGATGAAGGTTAGTTAAGGTCAGAAAACCGAAACCACGGTCAATGGCTGTTGCAGGGGACAGAAATCCCAAACACAAAACCTCCCTAAAAAACACTTGGCTTCCTAAAAAAAGGAGAAAACAATCTGCCCAACGTGTATTTCTGTTGTCCATCAAGACAACTGCAATTACTCAAAAGCTAAGAAATTGTCTTTAGTAAAAGAAGGGAAGCGCTGAAACAGAGCCAACAATAACTGTTCATGGTTCTGACACCGTTCTCAGAAAATGCTGAGATACCATTTCAGTATATTGTAGGTTGCAGCTAGAATTATATCATCACATATGCGGATCCAATTTGATCCTTCACAAGTAAAAAATCAGCAGCATGCCATATGTTGTATATCCTAAACACTAGTCAAAATAGCCTCATTCCATTTAACAGTACAAAGAGCTGTCTGCATGTTGCATCTTTTCTTGGCAGACCAGATAGACTTATTGCCGTGTTTGTTTCATGACAGGGGAATCACATCCAGCACTTGGTGTTGCAATCGTGAAAAGAATACAAGATGGAGAAATATTAATAATACTCTTTGCTCTGGGTTTTGTGCAGTTTAATATTCCCATTATATTTTAGTCATGAAGGGTCAAACCTACATGTTTCTGAAAGCAGACAGGTTTTCTTACGTTGGGAGTGCAAAACTCATTATTCCAAAAAGCTATTACACAAACTTGTATTAACAGTTTTCGGTTAAAAAAAAAAAAAAGGATTTTGGCACATGCTAAATGTACATAATGAGTTGTGTAGAGTTATTATTTATTATTGTGGATGCAGTCCACAAGTACATAGCAAGTACCTCCTACCAAAGCTGACTCTTTGCACAGTTGACAAATATCAGGTATTTTATTTTCTGGTGAGTAAACAATAGGATTATATTAACCAATTTGTTTGAGGGAAAGAAAACGAAGACAAATAAAACCCTGAACAAACTAACAACTACTTACTTGCTTTTCGGTAACTATCACCTGCAGTCACGGCAGCCAAGCAGAACACGCTGCTTATCAGTGGCCACACCTCAGTCTTTGTTTTTATCGCGTTATTAGACCTTTTGGCTAACAGCAGACTAAATTGCTTTGGTCTCACATAGGTGACAGACATAGTGCTCTCCCAGCTCACGGCCTATGCATTTCTAAACCAGATAGTCCGAGGTCATAAGGTAAAACATGTAAAGACTGAAAATCAAAAGCGAACACTGTGCTTATATTGTGGGACTTACTGCTTTTCCTTGTGAAAATCTAAGTTGATTGACTCAGTTTTCAATTTTTCAGTTAATCAGTTTAATCCAGACAGCCGGCACAATTTCCCCATTGATAGAAACCAACTGTCTTTGACTCTTTTTTTCTCAGGTACACCATTAGAAGGGGGGGCGGGAAACGCAAATGCATGCAATTACACACCCACGTTTGGGGACTCCAGGGTTTCAAAGGATACATGACTGAGAGTTGAATATAAGAAAGAAATCTGGGTCAAAAGGAATAAGAAGTAGATATGGGGCCAGAGAAGAGGAAGTGGGGAAGGAGGAAAAAAAACCCCCAAAATAAACAAACAAACAAAATAAAGAGTTATACAGAAATAAATGGAGTGTAGATTTTTGTAAGTAATAAAAACAGATTTTCAAAATACCTCATGGCAGTTCTACCGAAGTGTCGTGGAGTGGTATATTATTACTCCTTACATGAATGATCTGCAAGGTCTACAGCTGAGGGCAAAACAGGCAGACAGCATTATCCATTGCAGAGTCTTTAATGAGACAATGTGAAGTTCAAGTTGCACACCGCACAATATTTTCCTCCCCTGTTCAATCTATATTAAGTCGATACTCTGCTAAAACCTAACATTTGTTCCATTTTTCCAATTTCGTTTCTGTCAATGTCCCCTAAAAGTGCTGAGCCTATCAAACTGACATCACCCACACAAATTTCAATAACAGCCCTGTAGTGAAAAATGCCATTACGCAGAGGCTGTGCTTTGAGGAAGGAGCTCAGCTTCTCGTTCACTCTACATCTGTAAAAGCCTGTCTTTTCATCAGGAACTGTAGAAGTCTACTAAGATGCGCACTACAGCAATGCTCTGAGGCTCTCTTCCCTTCTAATTGATAATGTGGCAGGAAAGAATAAGCAGTGTTATAGTAAATAGCTGTAACGAAGGGTAACCAGAATTTTTCACCAAGTATATACAGAGCTGTTTTGACAGCTGCAGAGCTGCGTGCACTGCTGCATCACACACAACTGCTTCCAGTCTCTCCCGCTTGATTTTAATTCTTTTTTAAAGTTTAAAGAAGTCTCAAATTTATCTGATACTTCAGCTACAACTACACAACAATGTTCTTCTTGTTCTAATCATACTTTTTATTTCTCTTCTTGGTTTTCATTCTGAAATATCCCACAACAGAAATGATTGCAAGCCATTTCAGAAGGATGCTTCACACAAAAGCACCTGAAGAGAAACAGCATCAACTTTTCCTTTTCCTTTACTATAACACTAAATCAAAAACTACCGTAACAAGAAGATTTATATTAACTCCTGCAAACTTGGAAAACATCAAATGTCCGGAAGTGTTTTTAATTTCCCCTGCCAAGTGATACATCTTTTTCTTATTCCTCTAGTCAAAAAAACGTAGAGCTTTACAAAGATAAAGCTACTAGCAAAAGTCATTTGCAATTCTTCATAATTTAAGGACATTTCCTCATTAAGGAATAAAGAATACTAGTGTCATGCATGATTTCCACTTCTGTATATCTATGAGTTTCTTTAATAAATGAACTCTGACTTGTTACAGATGAACCCAGCAAAGGAACGAGCACTAACAGGAAGACAGGAAACCTAAGAGCCGGTCAGGCAAATTATACTTTTTTAATTTATCAAGAACAGGATGCCCAGCTGACAAGAGCAAGGCCCAATTTCATAGGACTTCAGCTGTGAATGTAACCGAAGCAGAGCTCAGGACAGGAGGGAAAGGAGGCCAACGTCTCGAGTCAGCCCTGGTGCCTATTAAAAGCAGACTTTGGATTCAGGTCACGCAAAATTACAAATTATGCCTGTATGCTCTAAGATCTTTTAAAATAACAGTTGACCGAAAACATCCAACAACTCCTCAATCAAAAAAAACCATCAAAAAACTCCACAAATGGAAGAACACTTTGTACCATATAATGAGCAAAATTGCTGAGTCGTATAGAAAATACTTCCTGGCATTGTGTAAAATTCTTTTGTATTAGATTACATAAAAAGTACAAAAGCAGTGAAGTGCAAAGCACATAACCAAAATGAAAAAAAAAAAGCCAAATTAAATTAAATAGGGCAAAACACCTTAAAATGTAAACCATAGCTAGAACACACAACAACACCACCTTAATCTATATCTGATCCACTAACACTATCTAATCTTTCAGATAACATCTTTATTGGGACAGGTGCAAATTTGATGTAAACCTTCCAGCTCAAGTAAATAGGGAGGGACTGCCAAGTTTGCTTCTATAGATCTCAGCAGTCATGTTTCTATCACACCTCAAAACATGAAAGAAAAGATTACTTTGATAACGCAGCATAAAGGAAAGAAAGTCAATTATTGACCGCTTTTAAGATGTCACAAAATCTGTAGTGATTCAGTGAATGTACTAACCAGTTATACTCGATGTGAAAAGAGTTTCAGATAAACCCTTACCAACTCGATAGGATCAACCAACCGAACTCAACCAGGTGGCTGTAGAGCCTGCTGTAGCTAGTGTGACTGCGGGTTTTGAAATGCTGATTTTGCTCCTGGTTCTCTTTTTGATTACAGAAACTATGTTTTAAAGTAAACAGAATGCGTAGAGGCACTGCTAAAAGCTGTTGACACAGTACAAATGAGATCACAAATTAGAAGGGATGTGCCAGTTAATGAACACAGAGCTGTTGATCAGTGTAAAACCGTAAATTCTAACTATTCCTCCCAACATTTTTCTTAATTTTCTTCAAGGAACTCCACTGCTGAGACTTTCATGTGTTAATTGCACTTACAGTGCCCTTTATGTGTGTTAGAATTTTTTTCCTCAGACACTCAAACATATTCCTATATAGGAATATATATAGTATATATTCACACTTGCAAGGTAAGAGAAAATGTTACACATACTTATTTTAATAAGTTTGTAAACTGAAACAATTACGGTCGTCTACTGAGCGCTTCTAACATTGTTTAATGTATCAGCTCAAATGTGAGAACACACAAAGTCATTAGCTTCTACAAGCAGCAACCCTTCACAATTACTCCTACCATCAGAGGTGGTTGGAGTTTACTCTGTATGTACTTTGATGTACTACGAATACGATCCTTTGCCATTTAAGAATGTCTTCGTCTCTTCCGTGCTTAATTCCAGTTAACAACTCAGGAATAAAATGTTTCTCTGATTCAACAGAAGTAGCAAAACCCCATAAGTACATATGTAACTAACTACATATATATATATACACACACAAGAAGCTACCTACATATATATATACACACACACGTAACTACCTACATGTATATAACTACCTACATATCTATATAAAACTACTTACATATCTATATAAAACTACCTACATATATATATATAACTACCTACATATATATACATATAACTACATATATCTATAGATTATAGCTACCAAAGGTACTTTATTATTATGGAGAGACAACATTAATATCTGCAGATCTGAAAATATTAAGAAGAATCCGCTGTTTCCGGTACCACACTAGAAGTTTCTGGGTTGTTAATTTTAGCCCCAAATTAGAACGCAGTGAATACACCCCGTAAAATTTGAAGAATACAAAGCATTTCATGTTCACATTTTCAAAGAAATGTTTTTTACTTATTTAAAAAAAAAAAACCAGATTATTTTTTGAAAAGGTATTCCTATGCACTAGGAATACTGTTCATTTCCATTCTAGGTACTTTCTATCCATTTAAATTGTACCTGTTCTGCAATGCAGTAGTAGTTACTGCTCTACGCAAGTACATACAGACTCTCCATCTTCCTCTCTAGCATTTACTGCAATAATTGAAGAGTGGAAGACTTGTTTATAGGATGTCACTATACAATTTCCATAAGGAAAGATATTTTGTCTTGACGATGTGGTAGTACAGGGGAAAACGATGCAACATCTCTAAACTAATGGAGGAAGCAAAGGTCAAGAATTCTTACCAAATTTGAAATATTACAGCAATAAATGTTTTAGAAAGCACTCTGGAAATTGTATGGAAAAGATATCACTCTCTCCTAAATTTTATAACTATAAAAGCTAACCTACTGCACCAGTAAACTGCAGCTTTTCCAAGATAAATATAAATCTAAAAATCCATTGAGGGGAAAAAAGGAAGAAAATGTTGGAGGGGGGGAATACCATTAATGGTCCCTTTATCCTTCCTGACTGAAGGGAAATACGAACATGATCCAGAGAGTATGAAAAAAATTAAACCCTATGTAGTGGGATGTGGCATTATTTGGTCTGACTGGCTGCTATCCTTCTTTTGGGAATGTTCATCTCATATTTCTCTTATAACAAATTTATTGTCACCTTTTCCTTTTCTCCCCCACGCCTATGTCAAGAGATGGATAAGTTCCAAAGGCAGCTGCATTCGACTCCAACAACATATTCTTGTTGTCATGCCTACAAGACTCTGCTTGAACAGGCGATATTGAACAAGACCAGTTTTCTTCATGATTCTTAAGAAGAACAATGATATGATGGAGAATTTTGCCAGAGTAAGCACATCCAGACTTTAACAATACATCTCCAATGTATTTTTTTCAGTGAGAACCAACTTCCCACTTTGGAGATGAGAGGAAACAAAACCAAAGGATCTCTTACCAATTACTATAAAATAGGATTAACAGAGAAATTTGGTAAAGAAACAAAAGAAGCTGCAGGAAAGAAATCTTATAATTGCTTATACTCTAATAGGAAGGTTTTCAGTTTTAAAATGCAAAAGGTAATGTAGTTGCAATAGTAGATAGAGACAAACTACTTTGCCTTCAGCCCCAGCTCATCCACACAGGAAATGGATTATTGCTCTGAAAGCTGCAACATTTTCTCTTTATTGAAAGTGTTCACGTTAAGGTAAGAACACTTTTTCAACCTTATTTATAAAGCAAAAATAATGTTAATGCATTTGCCCCTTAAGACACTTGTCAAGTGTTAAGAGTGAATTCATAAAATGTTCACTGACGTTAAAATTGCATCGCAACCCAATGCTTCAGTTACCCCACTGAACATAAAAGCCCACAGTATTAATCTTCAATTTAGGATGGAAGAATATCTGCTCACCATGCAGAACTCGAGTTACGATGTGATTTCATTCCAACAAAATACACTTTAATTGTTATTCCATTAAATTAGAAATAGATGGTTTTGCCTGATATAATGCTTCGATGTCTACAGTCTCAATGTTAATAAAGGTATTATCACCATAGGTGTACATTGCATTAAGTTCATTAATTAGGGCATGAATTAAAGATTTTCCAGGCTGTACTAATTCTCAGCCATTTTTATAACTTGTTCAAGAAGGGAAAAGGTAGCTGGACAAGATAAAACAAGTTGAGTGTTAAGGAAAGAAAGTAAGAGGAACTTTGCACTGTGGGATAAGTCTTGAATTCAGTCAATGTTCATGCCAGCAGACCGCTCAGTGCTTTTCTTCTTATTTGTGCCATTGTAAACTCAAAAGAAATCAGAGAAGTTATGCTCAAATCTTATTATAGACTAAAAGAAAATGCACCTTCTATGGTCCAGCCAATGATTTACTAGCATTATAATTGAAATATTAATAGTTTAATCAACGAATCATTATTAGTCCAGATCTAATCAGTGAAAGGAAAAAAAAAGAAATACTTTTACTGAAACAATATCAATAATATACAGTTGCAATTGTTACACACACAATAATAATATCTAGCCTTTTTCCAGTGTTAATCTGGAAACCACTCCTCCAGATCCTAAGGTTAAAGGCACCAGACAAGCAAAATCAGCATCCCCAATTCATCACTGGAAAAAGAATAACATTGAAGGGATTTCTTCTGCTGCTGCTTTTTTCTTTCTAGATTCCTTCTGCTGCTTAGCTTAATATGAATCTAGAAAAAAAAAAAGCAACTTTTTATGCTAACACACTCATAAACCTCGCACTTTCTCTATTGGTCTGCAGCTGCATGTTACAGAAGTGATGTGTTTTACCTTGTTTCAGCACTTGCTCTTTCTTCTGTTTCTTAGAATCATAGAATCACTAGGTTGGAAAAGACCTCTTGGATCATCGAGTCCAACCATTCCTGTCTGCCACTAAGCCATGTCCCTGAGCACCACGTCTACCTGTCTTTCTAAATCCCTCCAAGATGGTGAGTCCATCCCCTCTCTGGGCAGCCTCTGCCAGGGCCCAATGACCCTTTCTGTGAAAAAAATTTTCCTGATGTCCAGCCTGACCCTCTCGTGGCACAGCTTGAGGCCATTCCCTCTTGTCCTGTCCCCTGTCACTTGGGAGAAGAGCCCAGCTCCCTCCTCTCCACACCCTCCTTTCAGGTAGTTGTAGAGAGCAATAAGGTCTCCCCTCAGCCCCCTCAAGGCTAAACAAGCCCAGGTCCCTCAGCTGCTCCTCGTACCCATAAATGGGCTCTGCCCACCTCTGGGTCTGCAATCCTTCAGCTGACAGGAGCAAGCTGTTTATAGCCTCTGGGTCTCCAGTATCATCCCATGCCTCTACCACTCTACATCACGTGTCACATGCCCACTTGCAAGACCGGTGCCACCACACCAGCCCTGTACCCCTCTGCACCACTACCTTCCTCAGAAGTACCTCGGGCTACACACGATTCACTACTGTCTATGCAAACCCCGTAGTTATACCACACAAAGATAATCAAAAATGAAACAAATTAGGCAGAGCCACCTGGCCACTAAAAGAGCTGCTGGTGCTGCTGAGCCAAGGTGAAACCGGGCTCCTGGCAGGCAGGGGTGGGTTTGTTCCACGCCAGCCTGGCAAGCAGATCCCACAGCCACACAAGCTCAGACCAGAGCCTGCGGCGCGCTACTAGCAAGGACAATACTGTGATAATGGAGAAAGCCAAAACTCATGATAGCGCTGTTTCTTCAGCTATGCTAAAATGAACAAATGAATGAGAAATACTGAGAGAGAAAATAAAACAAAAGAATCTTGGTGGTAAAACATGACAGCATCTAAACGAGCTTCGCTTCGCTGTCGGCTCTGCTTTTAATTTCAGCTATTAAACAGTAAACAACTGTTTGGATACTCGGACCATTTCTCAGACATATCATTATGTTGATATTTGTTTTTCCTAAAGCAAAGAAGAAAATATGATGCAAATATAATTCTGCCTTCCTTTTCAGAGTAGGGGTAAGGGTACACAAAACACCAATACTTTAGGTTTTTTCTCCTAGGTCAAATCAAGTGTTGATGAGGCAAAATATTATTTTCACCTAATACCTCTGGAGCCCACCATGAGGAGTGCTTGTCCCAGTAGCAGTTTGAGGAGCTTTTGAGAGGAGGCAGCATGCAGCTTTGATACTGTACCAGTGCTTTAGGACGTTAGGTCCTCTTCCGCTCCCCTTCTCCATTTTTATTATCAAAAAATAATGGATACAAAGGTGATGATGCACCACCTCTTCCACATCTCATGCTTTCTCAGGTACCTTACAGTTCAGGCAGGGTGTCTTTGCCTTCCTGATTTTATTAGAGCAGAGGCAAATCTTGCCCAGGCTGGGAAAACGCCAGGATTGATCCGATGACATCCAGACTGCAGGAACAGTGTGCAGCAATTGCAAAGTGAGCCCGAGCACCAGACTGGGATTAGTGAGGCACGGTCATAATGACCAGCACTGCACAAAGGAAGGACCACCTGGGCTGTGCCACACTTCCTCAGGTGGCATTACCACTGCGGAAAAGCAGCACCATTGATGAAATCACTCAGCTGCACAATGGCTTTGCTGAGAGATTTTGTGTTCAGAAGTTGGGTGTTTTTTTCAGCACGTCACTGTGTTCAGGACACAGGGGCTGTCCCTTAGCCAGGCAGGCAATGCACAGGCTCATACCACCTTTTTTAGCATTTCCAGTTACACTTTGATGGTAATTGTGCAGAGTGGTATACGACAGAAGTTTAGAGCTGACAGAAGATAAATTGTCCAAAAAGTTTAGGTATGAATGAGTTGGCAACTCAAAACAAGAACAGCAGGGCAAACAATAAAAGCCATTACAGCTTGATAAATCAAGAAAACCCCTCAGTAACCCACAATTTTGATGGTAACATTTCCAGAATCTGTTGACTACATTGGCAGACAAAACACATTAACTTTCTGTTACATCACTTCTGAAACATCACTCCTAAGCAGGTGAGTCATGTTCAAAAATGAGACAAAGCTGACTAAATCTTTCAAGTGCTTCTGAAATTTTCCGCCAAGGTTACCTGTTGTTCTCCAAGTCAATTGTTGGTGCAGACAAGAGGGATTATGGTCATTCACATGGTTTCACCGAGTGGACCGTTTACTGCCACAGCATGAAGCCAAGAGTTCTGAGATACCGCGAGCATAATGCAGCAAACCATTTAATATCTGTAGAAATAAGTACTTGTGTGCATCCCCATCCCCATTATCTTTTAACAGCATCTTAATGACCAAGGCACAAGTATCACTCATCACTCACAGAAATCTTAAATTTTGAAGTGGTTATTCGAGATTCCCTGTCATATCTTGTATTACTTGTAATGCATTTCCATGAACAGGAAGAAACAGCTTTAAAATAATGTCCAGCAGTCAAAATTTCATTGCATAGCCTTGATGGTTATAAACCATGTTACATGGAGGCCAACAGTACTTCAGCATTTCACTGATAAACACAAACATGCTCTTTATTCTTAACAGCTATATTACTTGGAAAAAAAAAAAGTAGCAGCAGCTTGAGTGGCATTAAAATGAAGGGAAAGTGCAAATAAAATTCAGATTTATTTCAGTTTCATTTCTACTTAGCTGCAGTTATTCATAACATCTAAATGCACATTCACTGCAGTATCTAGGTGCAAAATAGTAGTTTTTATGCAGTTAAAATGAGTATATGTACAAGAGAATTGCCACAAGCCAATTCAAAATGGCTTTTCAAAACCCTTTTTCCAAACTCTGCTGTCTAGTAATAATTCTATTTGTGTTGTGTCAGCTGGTCCTGAACAAATGTGAAACTACCATGAAGAAAACTAGGATAAAAGAAAAAAAGACATTTGCAGAATCTATATGGAATGGATAAACATACCACACGCATAAAAAAGATGAAGAGGTCGCAATGATCTATTCTTACTTTGCTTGGAGACACACTTGCAGCATAAGCTTAAATCTGCATTATTAATCCTGATAACATTTCTCAATTATCTCACCTTAATATTTCTAGTGTCCCCCAAGCTCAAATTATTAATCATAATTTGCATGTAATACTCTTTAGTTTGTTTTGTGTGCATATACAAAGACATCAAACTATAAATGTATTAAAGGACTTGTATGATACTTTCTTTCATTATGGTTAAAATAGCTTTTTCTCCAGCATTTATAATACATTGCAGAAGGTCCTGTTCCTCTCTGTAGTGCACCACAAAGACATTTGCTTTTGGATTTTCCCATAGTCCTTTGCATGGTCATTGCAAAGATGAGGGAATCATCCATTCAGCCTCACTTGCCATCCATGGAAGGAAATGAAATTTCTAGAATCGGTCTCTGGGAATAGCCTTTAAGCTATTACTGAGGGGTTTTCTTGATTTATCAACTTTAAGCTCACCTGATAAGCACATTCTCCCCCAGCAAGAATTGTGCTTTGTGTGCTTCAAATGCAACCAACCCTTGTCAAGTCACACATGGCAAGTTAGTCATTTGTATTTTGGTTGTAATGGGAGACTTCAAGTAAAGTTGTACAGAGCATAGCACAATGTTATTTCAAATACTTGCTGAGATATATTCTATGCTCTGAAGAGTTTATAAACCAGATAACAGAAAATAAAGCAAGGAGGGAGGAGACAAAACCAAAATGGTGACAGAGTACCAGAGGAAAGTTGAGATCACATTTCCTCTTGCACAACTTATGAACAGGAACATGACTCTTGCTACTCAGGTCGCTAAACACAAAAGTCTTCAAAATCCATACTCAATTCCAGTTCAAAAAAAGCTGCCTTCTTTCTTTTTCTTTCTCTTTTTTATTTTTTTTTGCTTTGTTTTGAAAAAGAAGGAAATACAGGAAGAAGCTTTGTCAATAAGTTTTTAGCATTCCTACAGTTGCAACAAACTAAAAATTGTGCAAAGAATCTCAACCCAGAAAATGATCAATGGCTCCCAATCATTATCTGAGCAGAGTATTAAAGTAAGACATGCATAATAAAGTCATTTTGATTCATTTTTGAGAAGTGATGGCATTTAGCGAGATTCAGTAAATTGTCCCTTTCAGCACTAATAACATGTTCATAGCTTTCCCCACCAGACGTTCCATAATGGCAATATAATAGGATTGCAATGACAATTAAATGATTGCATATTTTAGGGCAATGGAGGGTATCCACTAGGGCATGAACCATTAGCAAAATGGTAACGTCGTCACAGGAATTTTCACGTTTTGGCACAGCAACCGGCAAAGCAAAAGCACTGAAAGAAAACAGGTATTCACTTTTTGTACCACCTTCATGACTTAAAAAGGCACAAAACCAGGAACTGATAACAAACCTCAAAATGCCCAAGAAAACCTCAAGTTTGCTTTCAGCCCGTCCTCTTCCCTCCACCATCAGAGAGGATCACCGAAGACCACATGTAGCCTTTGCTGCCAGCTCAGAGGAGACAGCGTTGAGGTTCCACCTCTTCCCTTCCCCCAGATCCCAGGCTGTGAACTCTATCAAAGGCCACCCTTCACCCTCTCGGTGAACAACTGGTCTGCAGCACGCACTGCAGATGAATTTGTAGTAACGATGGGCTGTGCAGCCGTGCCTATCTGCCATACATTGCTGGAAAGAGACTTGCATTTAAAATTGAGTGTTGGAGTAAAGTGTTTGAGTTTGCCTGGGAAATAAAGCTCTCCATTCAAAGGCTGCGTACTCAACAACGCAAACACCCTGACAACACTTTGCTCCTGTTACTCCAGAAGAGACATTTTGGACATGTAAGCTTATCTTCTCTGGACGCCAGTGACCCGTTCCAGTGTTTTAGTGAGTTTATAATCACTGTGAAGTAGAACCCAGGCTGACATCAAAGGAGAGGGCGGCTATATTGTTTTTCACTGGTTACAACCAGCCCTTGGGTAGTGGCTACAGCACAGAACCAGTGACTCACTCAGAATCTTTTCTGCTGGCAGGAGAACTTAATTCCCCAACTTTAATGGCCTGGGAAACCTTTCTCAAACAAGACCTTTATGTATGAAAATGAGGCAACAAGACTGCAAAAGGAATAAATAAAACAGAAAAAAAAAATCCTTAAAGTTATTTTGTGGCATTCTACCTTAATCGAGTCATTTAAACTTCTGCACTAAGAATAAGGACAAAGCTAACTGCGCTAAGCACAGATGATTTCCAAACTGAGTTCAGACTTGGCATAAATCCGGTCTCTGGAATTTACTTTTTTCATACTTGCCTCAGATATCACAACAAATGGCTTAATGTAAAATGCATAGATAAGTTTAGATACTGTCAAAACAGAAGCTCTCTCGTAGATCTAAGTTTACTTCCCTAATGCAGAACTGCAGGAAATACTGACACAACAGAATGCTGAATTCCATAATATTAAACATCATTTCAAGAAAGCATACACATTTTTCATCCTTTGCTTAAGAAAAAAACACATTTAAAAACTGAAACAGCAGTCACAGAAAAAGAATATGGGGGAAAAAACATATGCATGAGAGAATGTTTTTCCTACTTTCTTCCTGTTTGATTACAGCTGGAGGACAGAAACCGAAAGACATTTGTTATATTGCTGCATAATCCCATTTGCAATGATCACTCTCTGGTGTGGCAGATAGGAGGGTGTATTGGAATGCCTTTAAGTATTTGTTATCCCTTTATTCTCTATGTACAACTAGTGAGTGATACCTGCTGACGAAGTAGTCCAGAACAACTCTGAAAGTGTTTGTGCACTACAGATGTATTTCCAGTACAACACATGTGATTGTGCTGCTCTTTCACAACCCTAGAAAACAACTAAACCAGAACGAAAAGCACTGGGTGCCAAAGCTCAGTAACCCCTTACAATTTAGGCCAGAAAAAAAGAAAATAGTCATCGTTTTCCTTCTTTGAAAGTCAGTGAAATGAAATTTAAAAAAGAAAATTAATAAAAACTAGAGATTTGACCTTGTCTTATCTGTGAAACAGGGCCAGTTAAAAGTGGATCCCAATGAATAGCCTTTGCACTAACCTATGGGAAAGGAGGTAGTGTTTCCCTTTAAGCGAGGACAAAGGACAATGCATACATCAACAGCAGGTCTGAAAGACAGAGCAGCCCTCACATAATAGAAAGATACGTACAACTAACCAAACAATGTAAAACCACATGATCTGGAGAATCATACCATTTATGTTAAAATAAGTATATCTTTACAAAAAAGCTCGCTACTGAAAATCAGCATATAACTGTCAAATGTTTCCTAAGAATGTTTTTTAAGGTATCTACCACACTTCAAAATTTCAGCTGTAAGTTCACTGGAATGGAAGATCTTCAGGGCCATAGCAAACTCCTTTCTCTTTGTGTGGCACAACACTGTGCCAAAGGGACCTCCTTGGTCCCACCCAAGGCCTGTAAGTACTACTGAGATAAGAAGCGAAATGGCTTTCCTCTACCAATCCATACTACAATTGTTCACTAACTTTTTCAGAGGAGGGTTCGACTCAGAGTCTGCTTAGGGCTCCTTGCAGTTGATGCAAAACCTTCACAAACCACGATCTAAAAACTGCAGTCCTCATTATCATATCAGTCAGTCCCTTTCCTCATTCATTAACGAGAAATAAAATTTACACTATTTCAGTCAGAAGATAGTGACACCGAAGAAGAGTCAGTCAGCAACAATCTTCAGCTTGTCACAGAGGAATCAAACTAACGTACACCATAACACTGAGACATTCCCCCTACTAACAACTAGAACTCATCTTCTAGAGGAGCAACTGAGGCTGAAGTCCACTCGTGACATAAAGTCATCTTATAATTTCAGTATTTTAACTCTCTTCACCTGCCTATTCCTAAGATGGAAAACTGAAGTATTTGAAGTTGCCTTCTAGGATCTAAAGCCTGCAACAGTTTTCAGTGCCTTTTTCTTTGTTTTTCAGTAACTAAAGTACTATAAAACTACTTTGGAACTACTATCCCTACAACCATAACGCTGGAACAACAATCATCTGCTGGTGATGCAACCTGGAATGCATTATTTATTTACTACTTGAAAGGAATAAGAGCCTGTACTGTACTCCTATAGTCTGCTCCTCTCTGTGCTACTAAGATAGCTCTTAAAAAAAGCAGTGTGACAGGGTACAAACTTTGAAAGAGGTTCTTCCAGGTCTGACACGTACTTGGTAGGCATTAAAGACTGGATCAGGTGTCTTGGCATATGGGACTCCCCGAGAGATGGCAACACGTGATTCTACCTAGCGAGAAATAAAGCTTCCCAGGCACGCAAAGCAGTCTATTACCTTCATCCAAAGAGCAGCAGAAAGAAGATTAGAGAACAGCAGCAATTTGAGAACAACATGAGTCCTTGATGGCTTCCTGAGTAAATACCAGGTGTTGAAATAGCTTTTAAAAAGAAACAAATAACCCCCAACACACACCCCATTTTGGCAAGAACTTAATGGAGTAGATGGAATAATTTTGTAGTATTCCTTCTACACAGTTTATGTTGCAAATGTGTAATATTTAGTATATTTTAGACTAAGAATCTAGGCCCAGTAAACAAGTCTGTAAAGGACAGGGCCTACTGAAGAACAACAGCAACAGCAACCCATTTAAAAAAAAAAAAAGCAGCAACAAAACAGGATAAATGCATCCAATTATCAAGACAAATATTGTTTCAAAACAACTCAAAAGCCTTGCATGCAAATCCTTTATCTCTAAGAGAACAAAAATAAATATTTACTGTCTGCCAAATGAAATTAACAGGTATTCGGCACTGAAAAGCACTTTAAACATCACATCACATAACGGCAAACAGGAGAAGAAGGCCTCTGCAGTTGGAAGGCCTCTTAAGAACATCATTTCACTTTTAACATTACTAATAAAGAACCTCAGAACCCAAATTTAAAACTCAGAACAGAAACAGTTATTTTTCTATTAGTTATTTTTGATTAGTTATCCAAATTATTCTTAATTTCAGCAAATAGTATGAAGTAACAGTCTCATTCCCACAGTCATGCTTTCTTAGTCTTGCATACGAGCTCTATAGGGCCTCTGCTTGGCTGCTGGAGGTACAAATAAGTTTGCTACTTCTAATTGTTCAATAGTTTCTAGCACAGAAAACCAGGATTTAATCTTAAAAAAAAAAAAAAAAAAGCTTAACTTCTCCTGATGATTTTTAATCCAGAGATTGCACTGCAGAAACACCACCACTGCACAATTGTACACAAACATGAAACAATATTTAAAAAACAAAAATGCACCACCACCCTCACCCCAAAAAAAAACCCAAACAAAAACAAAACTAGAAAACAAAAACTCACTATGGATACTGCATATTTTCTTCACAAAGGCCCACAGAGAACTGCAGCCTCGTAGCTTATCAACTGCACTCAATTGCCTGAACAATGTGATTGCACACACCTGCATCTCAATTAAGCTCATTGGCTGCAGTAAGGCTGCCTCACTCATTTTTACATGTAACCTGGGCAGGATTGATTTCCAACCCATTCTTCAATCCATTGCAAAAAGAAAAGAGAGGTTTAAAAACATTCTGACACATCAGAACAGAGATCCGATTTCTGCCTTTGAAAGGAGAACTTTCACTGTACGTGGTGAGTACAGCAAATCCAACATACTGAAAGCAGAGTTTGCCCCATAACTGATGATGCCCATCATCCAGGTTAAGCTTGGAAGAAGCGATAGACCTCATTTGTTTCATTAGGACTTTTCCAATATACATCTCTCTTTGGCCTAAACAATTATGGAATAGAGAAAAGAATACTTAGACTGACATTTCTAAATGGGGCAGAAAAACTTTTTTTTCTGAACCTTTCCTTACCCCTTATACTTTGCTTACGGGAGTATGCTCTTTTAGTTATATAAAGAGCAGATTTTAATTATTTAGTTGTGTTACATAAGGAAATAAGACGGTTAATACACTTTATGTGCATGTGCAAATTAGTTTGGCACCACTTTTATTGCTCTAGTGTACAAGTTTAGAAATACTTCTGTGACATCTCTCACTGCAATTCGTCCTTATGTCTCTTTCATTATTTCCTCATCATCTAATCCTGTAATTCATTGTCTTAACTCTTCATCTTCGAAAGTAGGACATTTCTTCTTGGGGCCACGTTATGTAGGATGCCCTGAAGACCTGGCACACATTTCAGGGCACTAGCAGAAAGGCTGCTTCTTTGCTCTAAATGTATTAGTAAACGCATTCTTAAGGCCTCCAATAGAAACGTCAGGACTGCCACGTTCTTTTACATACAATAATGCAACATATCTCCGTTTCTTTAATACAGCTTTGTGACTGAGGAGACACACGCCTTAAAAAACCCTTCATTATACGTAAAAACCTTTAGCCCAGTCAGGTACAAATGTTTCATACCTAGTCTATTCCATTTTTTTGTGGAATTACTGCAGGCTGGAGAAATAGATTTTGAAGCCTTGCCATTAAGAAACAAAGAGAACCATTGCAGATCATTTCTAGCTCATGTCAGGGCAATCTGTTGGACTGCCAAAGACTTGAAGGTCTCTGCTGAATTTTCCACTACCTGAACACAACTTGGATACAGAGAAGGGCATAAGGC
Source organism: Cuculus canorus (assembly GCF_017976375.1). Taxonomy (NCBI): domain Eukaryota; kingdom Metazoa; phylum Chordata; class Aves; order Cuculiformes; family Cuculidae; genus Cuculus; species Cuculus canorus. Next base: position 5,226,268 of record NC_071415.1, on the reverse strand, counting down.
AAGAGTCAGCCCCTCGTAGCCACAAGGGGACACAGAACACTAAATTAACCAGGTTTCCGAGCTCTGGATCTGCCCATGCGTGGCTCTAGCTATATCTTGTCAGTATTATGGAATTGAGGACTCTTTTCCAATGCACACTAAACCCATAATTCCAAACCCAAATCAAAACCTGTTGAAAAATTAGTCTTACTATCTCACTAGGTATATGAACAGTCATCCACTTTTCTGAGCAGGTATGTTAAATCAAATAACCCCTAACAAGACCACCTTCCCTTCTGCTAAATGGCATTGACCGGCAAAGTCAGTAGCAGTTGGCTGATGGCAGGTGGGCATTTTGAGAAACCAAAGCATAGCAAACATCTTGATAATCTACATTATAGTGTTACAGACAACCATCACATGAGGCGATGGGCTTAGTATGCGTTGATGTACATCTCTCCTGGAGCTGAAATGGCAACCTGAGTGCACCCTAACTCACGATGCACGGGCAAAATGACAGCAAAGTCATTCTTCACTTTGCTATTTTGAACTGACTAAGTATTTTTCATCACTATTTCCAGCCGAAGGCAACTCATTCACTTGTGTTAACCCCCTGAGGAGGTCCAGCACTTGAGCAAATGTTAGTTACACTGGTTTTCCAAAGATTTGATTTTAATTAACACTGTTGGATTTGCATCTTACTTGCGCTTTCTCGTCTCTACTTGCAAGAGCTATCCATGACCTGAGCAGCTGAAACCAAGTAATTCCACCCTCTTAAACAGAAGTTATCCTCATTGAACTCTCTTTCTTGTTACATTCATGTTATTTAACAGCCACCACCTAGACACGATGAACTGTCACATTTCATCAAAATCCCTTAACTCCAAGCTTCTTCTAATATTCTGAAAATCACAATGTGTTCTTCACATTGTTCCATATGTTGTTGTGGCTTTCCAGCTACCTCAAACTTTCAGTGACTTTTACCCAAACTGATTTCGAGCATCCTACTCCATACTATCTGAAACAAGGTGAACAAAACCTGCATTTTAAAACTGAGGGGACAGAGAGAGAGAATCATTAGCAGTAGCTGTCTGGGCTGTCCCTGGAATAACACAGAACCACATAAGGCTGCTGGGTTTTGTTCTAAATGCTGCTTGGTCTCCCTCAAGAGAATATTTCTAAAAGAGCAAGGAAATAGCTGATGTCAGGATCTCTCTTTAACAGCCTGCACTTGTTGAGCAGATCCGTTAACCTAGATCCGGGTGTTTAATAATATAGAAGCTGCAGGTGAAGTGTTACACTAAGATACTATGTTAGGTTAAACCCTGCCTTTTTCCAGTTAACCACTCACCGCAATTTTTTGGCCAAATTAGTTCTGCCATTTGCATATAGATATTCCAACGCAGTGGTTTTGTGCATTTAAAAATACAGCTGATCTTCATAGTCTAAAATATGCGCATCATCTCAAGCGGCTGTTTCCAACATGATAATGATACATTTTTGAGTTGTAGAAAATGTTTATAAACCAATTGATCACTGCTGCATCAGCACCTGACTTTGAAGGATTTCAAACTCTAATGGGTCTGTGTGGATCAACAACATTCATTAAGTCGGCTGCTACTTAATGAGGAATTACATATCCATCCAGTCCCCAGGTGATGCCACAGATGACTGCAAGGGACCCACTGCTGACTGGGAAAACACAGAAACTGCCATTAGAGCAGCTACATAAAAACATTTTGGGTGTGTGAGGAGGAATACCAAAGTTTAGACTAAAATTGATGTAATTCCAGCTGCAGTACATACATTAATGTCATTTACTAAAACTCGATCAACACATTAATAGATTCATAGTCATAGTATGGCTAAACTAGTATCTCCACCAGTTGTCTCTCTCCGTTCCAGTTTTGCCTCTTTATAAATTCACCTCTGCAGCACGTAGGGAAAAATCAGTCTCGGACTTAAAACCACTATCCAAGAGATCAGAAAAAAAGAATTTGTTCTTATGACATGTATACACAAAAGAGTTAATGCCAAATCATTAATTAAATCTCTCAGAGGTGCTGAATACATGCATTAATTGTCACCGCTCAACACTTCTAAGATTTTCCCACCCCCCTAAAACTGTTCCTGTAGGTCTGATTTTTTTCTTCTTGCACCATGTGTTGCGCAGACGGCACGCACATATCTTCAAAAAGCAGCTTCCAAAAAAAAATCTTGGCTAACACAGCACAGAAGGCTCATCTGAAGACAAAGAACAAGACATCAGTGTCTCATCTGCTATGAATTAGTTTGCTTCTTTTCCTTCAAGAACTCTCAATATAAGAATCCGATCAACAGTTAATCTCTCTGAGCAGACACCACTTTGTTATCCTCTGTGGTAGTCCTCTGCTGCTGGGGTAATTTGTTGCTGAACAATTGAGGCAAATACCTGGCTCAGGATAGAAAGAAGTAAGATTAGTCTGTAATTGGAATATTTTGTCTCATTTATTCTTGAAGATGTGCCATATTACACTCCGTCAGCCAGGGGTTATTGTTTTATGAAATCAAGCTGCACCTGGCATTGCGTTGTATAAAACCTGAAGTGCTGCTGTTTGCAATCTAGCTTTCTATTTACCCAGACTCTAGTACCAATAAATACCTCATCCTGTGGTGTAACCGTCAACCCTCTCAACTAATTATCCTAGATAGTCTTACATTTATAAAGAAAATATAATTTTCCAGGACAACTATGAAATTTAACCATAATATCAAACGCAGAACAGTCATGGATCAAAGTAACCCACGTACTTTTCTCTATACACTTATTTTCTACTTCAGCAAGTTTTCAAGATGATCTCTTCTTGTACATCTTTAAACAATTACTACTACAAATAAACAAGCTATACGCCATGTTAATTGATTGTATCACTGTTTCATTTAGTTTGACCTCTAGAATATATTTTGTGCTTTGAGAGGACTGCAGGCATAAAAATAAGAGACTATTTAAATTCAGCTACATTTATGTCATACTTGTACTAGTGTATCCTACACCACGTGTGATGGCATATTTTTAGAAAGTATATTTATAGGAAGTTTCAGGATGAATCTGAACTTTCTGTATTTAGAGGTGCCTAATAGAATAGAAACTTTCATTCTCATTATCTAACTTTACCTAAGTGCTATTGTACCTGCCACAAAATCCACCTTTTAAAGATGTTCTGCAAAAAGGAACAGAGACATTGAAACATGTGCAAAAACATTTGTAAGTGGGTAACTCCAACCCATCCTCTTGTACATACACAAAGTTGACATAAATGTTGACGTTTTTAATTAAGCCAAGTTTTTACTGCGAAGTTTATACTAACTTCACAAGCGTGAAGTCAAATATTTACACTATCAGAACAGAGAATAGGAAATAAACATTTGTAGATAAGTCCTATTTCTAAGATGTCAAGGTGACAAGAGTAGGAGAAAAGATTTTACATTGGGCCCCATAAAAAGCATTGTAGTATTAAAGATGGATGGGAAATGAAGGGTTTTGCTTGGTGGAGATCTGGCCGAGGGCAGGGAGAGTGTGGTGAATTCTTTAACCTAAAAATAAAACCCAAAACAAAAACATAAACAACCCCACAAAAAAAAAAGAAGACTAAAAGAAAATTAAATAGACCTGTATTTTATAATGAGACACAAACAAGATTGAATTTAAACTTAATGAAGTGCTGTGATTTTCCCATGGTATTAATGCTTTTCTATGTAACTAGATAAGACAAAGCATATTCTTGCTGCATATGGTATTTCCAGGCCATTCCCTAATCTCTCTCAAAGTTACTTATTAACTATACTCAATTTCAAATACATCATTTTAAACATTCACAGACATCTGATACCTGAAAATTAGTGTTAGATATAAAAGAGGAGTGCCAGAATTTTTATTAACAGTAACAAACTTCATTTTTAAAAGCATTTCAGACTGTGGGAATAGCAGTAAGGACAAGGTTACAGCCAAAAGAAAAAATAGGCACACTGAAGAATGAAACAGAAGGCTGCAAAGACACAAAAAAGACTCACAGCTGTGCTGTAAGTACAAAGAGAAAAGATACAAGATCTAGGAAAGGAAAGATTAACTAATTTCATATTTCTACCGTAAGCCTTGGAGATGGCCTTTTCCATGCCATGTATAACAGAGTAACTGAGTACTACTGAAAAAGCACTGCCCTTCATGCAGTGCTGGATCTGAGTACACACTTTTAGCAGATGGATTTTATGTTAGGGACAGCCTGAGGTCTGTCCAAGCGCAAGGAACGCAATGGTCTGTCTTTCCAAAATCAATTGCAGGATATAGGACATAATGAACATTATTAGTTTGATCTAGTGTTACTAAGCAAGATCCTAAATAGGTTTAATTATTTTAACGGCTTACTTTCGTGTAACTATCTACTCCCCTTGAACGCTGATTTACAAGTTCATTTGAAAATCATGAGCTATTAAACACAGGTGAAGATAGAGCATACACAGTCAAATGTCACCTAGCACTGTCAAAAAACACTTGATGCTCCCAACTGGTCTCTTCACCAGCGGGCAGCCCTTCCTCCCAAAGTGAATCAGTTGTGATTGCAGCACTTGTGCTCGAGCAGCCATCAAAAAGTTGAAGACTCGTAGGTTCAGAAAGTGGGAGTCATTGTGGCAAAATACTGGCTTGCACCTGCCGAGCAGAATAAGAGAGAAAGCAGAAAAACCTTGTCCTGTGAGTCGTCTCTCTTCCCAGCTACAGCTTTTCCACTACCCCAGAGGACCTGCCCATCAGCAAGGCAAAGGGCAGTCTGTCCACTCTCCTTCTCGTGCAGATACCTCCACTGTGCCTCGTGCTCCGTCACCCAAAGCAGGTGTCTGGTCCGGCAGATGGAAGAGGCTTTTTTCCTTACCGATTGTCTTGTCCAGGCCAGACAAGCTAGCTGTTATCATTACAATGTGCTCACTATTCACCAGAGCTTTACTCGTTAGAAATTACACTAGGCAAATATTGAAGCTGAAGGACCTTCTTGTTCCAAACATTGCTGTACATAAGCAGAGCACCTTCAACTGTAAGCTGTTACATTCTTGGGGCAAAAAACTTTGTCCCATGAAAGTGAAGAGGAAGCATTGCTTCCGAAGCTCCGTGTGATCCATAGCACCTAGTGCCGCCAGCCTCCGCGCGGTTGGGGGGGTCAGGAGTCGCACCTTCTCTCCAGGGACACCCATGCACTCCCCTGGTTACTGTAGGTATCGTGTTGGTACATGTGCTCCATCTCCCTCAAACACCTTCTGACAAGATGAGAGAAAAGTAGACGGCATCCCCACCTACAGAAGTTGAATTTTGAAGTGTGTTTCAGACCTTTTTAACTCTCAGAAGCCTGAACCAAAAAAAAAAAAGGAGGGGAGGGGTAGCTAAAAACCATTTGGGTCAGTTTTAGGTCAGTTTTCAAGTTACTGGCACAGCAGATGGGAAAAGTTTACTTCATTTTTTATTTATCCTCTTAACGTTGACAAGCAAGGTTCTTTCTTCCCCCCCGCCTCGTTGGCGTTATCCAAGCTGGTGTGCCTGGGAAGCTGAACCACTTCTGGCCCGTTCCCTTCAAAGTACACCCATGGGGGGCGGGGTGGCAGTCTGCCATAGCACAACATTATAACTGAAGATGACAGCTCCTTTGGAGAGTCACAACAACAACGTCCCTTTGCTCATCCTCAGCAAGTTCAGAATCCCACATTGACATCTCCTCATCCCTTTTTACAGCCCTTATTCCAAGGGAGAGGAAGGAAATGCTTTCATCTTTTCTCTCCGCCAGCATTTTGCTTTGTTTGCTTAAAAAGAAGAGCCAGATCATGAGTTTTCAGCAATATTTTGTACCAAAATGTATGTCAGAACCCATTACCTGGAGGTGCTGATTACTGTTGCAGCATTCAAGACAAGTTGGCAACTGGCATTTCTTTGGAATGGCTACAGACAAAAATAGTCTGAGTTGCTCCTAGGTTTTAAAACTGATTTCTCTAAAGCAATATCTTTCAGAATGAAAGAATTGCCAACAAATTGTGCATGAGATAAAAGACAAGGTAAATATTTCTGTCCTGGGGATACAGCCCAAAACTGGGCAAGGCATAGCTCTGGAAAAAAAAAAAATTAATCCTAGTAGCAGTTAAAAATAAAAAGAGAAACCCATAAAGTTGTTGAAAGAAACATCAGAAATGAGAATCCAAGGTTGAGGTTAAAGCCTACAACACATATACCCATTCACTGGTAGTTAATAGCTCTGAGCTCAAGAGGTTGCTGGGGACGATTGCGAGGTAGGTACCACTACTACATTTAAAGGCGCTTTCAGAGCAAGGATAGAAAATGTAGGATATATTCTTGTTGTTCCTGCTCTGAAGACTTAGCAAGTTATAACTATAATCACTTGTAAAGCAAGTGCGAAGGTAGACACCTTTCATAAAGCCATTTGAGATTTAGTAATAACACCTGATATTTAAAGGACTCGAATTTTAGAATTCCTGACCAGACGGGACACAAGCAAGGTACAAAAGCAACTGCAACATCCAGCCCCTATGTAGAGCATGACCTCTCTGTTCTTAGGCACTTTGCCTGATTCACCTTTCTCACAGCTTCTTCCACAAGCAGAAAATAGCATTTGTCAGGAACCATAATTTTAGGCATGGAGTAATACTTCAGAAGCATACTACTTCGCCAGAGATAAGAACTTGCATTTTAAGAGGCAGTGTGATTTACAAGTAGCTTTCACTATACTCTGCATCATGCTATATGAGCGCTCTGCCTTCTGTGTGCTGGTAAACTTCATTCCAGTTGGCAGTTTCAGTTATTCTTACAGTGCAAAATTAAAGTGGTGCTTTTTCCAGAATTCTAACACTTATTGTTTGAATTTCCAGCTAAGTTTCAGTGCATAAATAATGTTAAAAATATAAAAAGCAGAAGTATGTATATTTGCTGCCTCAGATGTTACTTATGTCAGCTTAGAAAAAATAACTATTCCCCTTTCTGCCTATTTCTAACTACTTTATTTAGTAGAATCTAGATCCAGTAGTTGGAAAAAATCTGCCTTTCCTGGTTGTAGGTCTCCTTCACCTTTGTGGAGAATTATATGTCGCACGATGAGCAAAGAGCTTTCATACTGGCCCAGGCAAGGGTTCATGAAGGCCAATCTACCGTCTCGCACACCAGCTGCAAGCAGACAGCCAGGCAAAACCAGGAACAGTGTCAATTCATCTAACGCTGCTTTTCTGGTAGTTCAACTCTGTTCAGCTCAGGAGAGCACCTGAGCCCAGCTTAGTTTGTCTAGGAGCCCTCCAACGGATTTGACTTACAAGTGTTTGCACAAGAAAAGAGCATTATAAAAGCTAAACACACATACTTTTGCCTAAGCCTGTTGTCACTAAGAGGACTCTCACGGAAGCTGGACATCTTTGGTGAAAACATTCTGAGGTTGTCATAGTCTTTGCTGTCACCAGCCACAAAGTAATCCCAGCCGGCACAAGATGTGACTGCTCAAAGTGGTGCGGCCAAGCCACGGAGTTATACAGACCTCTCTCGGGGCTGTATGACCCCACAAGGATGACAGACAATCTGCAACTCTAGCTTGTGCAATATTGCAGCTTCTTTGGCTGCTTCTCCCGAGGCGTCAACTACCACTTAATCTGTCAGGATTCTGTTCATCTTCATGGATGAACTAATTTTGCTGCTTTTCATTTTTAACCAGAGCTGAGAATACAATGTACAGTCATTCCTTCACTTGGAGAACGAAGTTAATGTGTTCCTGCATGCAGTAGCTACTGTGCTTGCCTAAACCTGCATGTGATTCACAGCACGGGTGCAGAAGCTGTGCAACAAGGTCCCTGGATGAACAAGGCTGACCCTGCACACCACGGACACAGCTCCGGCAAACCCAGACCACCCACGTCATTTCACTCTCATCTGAGATACAGGTACATCATCAGCCTAACATTACCAAGCCACCTCAGAGGGGAGCTTCTCTTTGTTCTAGCAAACATTAATTAACACATATGTATCATCTCCTTTTGATTAATGAATTGAACCCTGTACCCATCTTGGTTATTAATTTTTTTTCAGTGGAAGTAGCTTTTTCATTGCCTAAAAAGTCATATAATATCACACTTTCTTGTGCAATTCCAGATTTCGGTTGGTCAGAAAGGCCAGCTCCCTACTTCAATTATACCAGTGAATGTGTCTTTCCTGGAAGGGAAATTAGGGAAGTGAGAGAAATTCAGTCCATCTGTTCTGTCCAAAATTAGGAATTACAGAGGAGTGTGAGAATAAAAAAACCCAGCCAACTACCACTAAAACCCTACAATCCCATACTCTACCCACGCTTGAATTTAATCTTATTTTGCCTGAACTAGTTCTCTATCCCTACTAAAAAACACTTCAGTTCTTCAGTACATTTTTAATTTTTATTGGAAACAAACTGCTATGTGAACTGAATAGACTGCATTAGGGTTAAATAATAGAAATTAAAAAAAGATATACATCAGACTCAGTTTGGAGTTGACATTTCAAAATTATCAAAATTCGTTATTGGAAAGAAAGAAGCTTCTGTTGAATTCTAAACTAGAAAGACTTACAGGGAAAGGCAGGATGAAGAGAGAGACTGCTGCGCACACAGCCGTGCTATTTACAACATTCTGTTTCACATGTCACAGTTCAAATCTAGTTGTCTAAAGCTGATGCAATTCAATAGAGTGAAACCATTCCAGCAGTTGTGGCTATTCTGCTTCATTATTTTTCTTCAGTAAAGCAGGTACGTTAGGGTTCAAAACTTCTGAACTGTGTCCTCAGTACTCTGAACTCAATTTCCTAGCAACTTTCACAGTAAAAATAGGACAAAAAATGTTACATTAACTAACGGGAACACATACCATGATTTCCCCCCCATCTCTTTTTTAGGACCCCCCCCCCCCCCAAAAAAAAAAAAGAAGGAATTTATTGTCAAGGGATGCTCAGTCAGTTAAAATCCAGAGGATTCCCCCCACTCTGCTTCTAGTAGTCTCAGTAATTATAAAAAGAGCAACTCAAGTTACAGAAGTGTTTGATAAAGTGATTCTAGAGAGTGCTACAAAATACCAGTCCCCAAGGGTACAATTACAGCGTCCCATTGAAGGCACCGGTAGGAAAGGCAGGTGTGCAAACATTATACACAAGGCTTCAAAGATGTGTGAAAGATCACACAGATATTTGCAAAACTGGTGTTTGATTTTTACTGCATGTGATTCTCCCCAGCTTATTTTCACAAAACAAGCAAACAAAAACCATCTTGTAAAGTCTGGCTGCCATCTCTATTCCTGCTCTTATCTTTCTTTTTAATTTCCTATCGCAGCTATCATGCTATCATGCATTTTCAAGACCTCTCTCACATGGATTTACCACCCATAATGGCTAGATGCGTGTGATGCAAGGCACATGGTCTATACCACAAATAATTTGGGCAAGTGGAACTTAATTTTCCTTAGGAAGAGTGCACAGGCTTAATAAAAACCAAACAACATCCCCCAATTCTCTCTGAAACAATGTAATTTCCATAATCCATCCCACTTTGCCCAACCTTCTTGTTCGACCCTGTACTAAACTTCTAAACAACAAGAACTGCCAAAAGGCGATTTTCTGTAGTTTTGGAGGACTCCTTTGCTTGCGTTTTGAAGGAGCCCAAGGTCTATGTAATTACTCCTTAGAAATTCATGTTTTATCATGCAAAAATGGGAGTTTGCAAAGTGGGCACTACGACCACTTTGATTGGGCTCAAAGTCTTTGGTAGAAATGTGGGAGGCACAAGGTAGATCAGTACTTTCATGACCAACATCTACATGATTTGCTGTTATTTGGAGTCATGAGCATCTATTGGTTACTTAGAAGGGACATATGAAGACACCTCTCTGAGCACAAAACTTCAAGGCAGGAATCAGATTCCTTAGTCAGTATTCCAACATTGTCAGCACAGCCAATGCTCTATGAAATGTTCTTCATATTGCACGACCTTGGGAGAAAGGCAAGAAGTTTATTTCTTGCTGTGCTTGTGGCTCTCTATTGTGCTCTTTGCCTATTCCAAATGATTGAAAAGTGCATAGTTACAACCACAGTTAATGAACCAGAGTACTTATATTTAGTACAGTCTTCCAAGAGGGATTTCCATGGTTTTGTCTATCTCCACGTAAACAGGAAGGATAGTTCAGTCCTCCTACACTTCAGAATGAAAAAAAAGTGGAAGGTGGCCACAAGCCAAAGTCTGAGTGTCCTCTAAAAAAAGACAGTGTACAGGTGGAAAACAAAGGAAAATAAAATGTTAAGATGCAAAGTAGAAAATATAACTTTGAAAGCTTCTAGCGGTCATTAGACTTTCCCTTACTGTAGCAAGATCCCAGGATATTTATTGCTTGTTTCAACTGGGACATATTTTGCGCACCTTTCTGCTACTGATCATCTTTGTGGCCCTTCTCTGGTCTCACTCTAACAGACCCCTGTCCTCCCTGTGCTGAGGGCTCCAGAGCTGGACGCAGTACTGCAGGCGAGATCTCACAAGAGCCGAGTAGAAGGACAGAATCACCTCCTAAAACCTCCTGTTCGCACTTGTTTTGATGCAGCCCAGGATGCCATTGGTTTTCTGGGCTGCGAGCACACATTGCTGGCTCGATAGCACGACACGGATAACACGACTTCCCAGACTGCCTTTGATTTCAGAACAGCATGACACCAGCACAATGATGGAGTTTAAAGCCATAAAAAGTTATCATTACACTCTCAGAAATGCTATCGTAATCAATCTTACCTTATGCATTCACCAGTTAGACACATACCACAAATCAACCACATGTAGCCACAGGTAGAAATGACAGGATTTAATCTCTGGTGCAATAAGGTAAAATGAATCAAATTCACGCCGACAGGAACCCGCACCTCAAGCAGTGCGCTCAGGTAAAAAAAGTTTGTCATCTGTAAGGACAAATCACAAATGGAAAGGTGGCCAAGAGTGCTGCCATTTTATCATTGCAGATACAGAATATATATTTGAGTCCTAGGCATTTATTCAACATGAGTTGATTATGACGTGGAGGCAAACTGGGCTAAGTTTCTTTTCTTCAATTTTTATTATTATTGTTATTACAATGCTTGACTTGGGATTGTAATGATACGTAAAAACTGAATCATCGTTTGGCTTTCTCTATAATACTGAATTAATCGGAACTGGACATTTTGGCAGTTCCACTTGACAAAATGAAGATCAGTCCTAGCTGTGGCCTTAATTTCCACCTAAGATGATTGGAAGAGGATCTACACACTAGATATAAATTTCACTTTACAGAAGGCATTTGTTCTAAACTTGCCTGTATTTGGATCACGCAGATGCACCAACCCGCTGTAATTTCAGAGTCCTTATATTATACCACCATTAGTTTTCCAAGAAACCACTGTCTGCAGCTGCTATTTTATGACATAGGGTGATCCTTCACTGGAAGTAATTTACATTAGATGCTTATCTTGTTTCATTATACCGCCCGATTTGTCTTAGTCTGAATATTCATTTTTTCAAAACAGGAAACAAAAAACCATGAGGCCTCCTGTGGAGTGAATTGTTTTTACCTTTCTTCTGAAAATGTTAAATACAGAGTCATTATAGAGTACAGTGTATTAAGGGCTAAATAGTGCCATTAGTCTAGTGCCACCAATTTCTATCTCATTTGCATTAGACTTACCTGAAGTACAAAACATAGCTGTGAAAATTTGTGTGCCCTGATTCTTTTTGCTTCAGAAACCTTCTAGCACAATACACTAATGTAACACCAGACACACATTATCAAGATGCCTTTGTGTTATTTATTTAACACAACACATCCATTCCCGACTGCTGCATTTCCTAGGCGATGACCACGGGAATTTTTCTTAGTCTGCTACAAGCCACTATTTAGTTTTAAAGCGAATGTGTCCTATCATCTTGTTAATGTATATGTATTACACATTAAAAGGTTTTAGCCAGGCAGACACTTTTGGTACATGCAGTTATGGAAATTCTCATTTTCTAAACTCTCATGGTCCTCAGACTGCCTGTGTGATAAGTAGTGAAGAGATAACCCAGAGGAGGCATGTGTGTACAATGAAACAGTGTAAGTCTCCAAAGAAATCCTTGCAGAGTTCTTCATTTGAGAAACATGTAGATGGATCCTAAAAGCTAGGAAAGATACACGTCTCCTAGAAATTAAAGAGGATGTGGCAAGTGGAAGGAGGTAAGGGAAGGAAAGCAGCTTCTACAAACAAGGTCAAAGGAAACTACTTCCTTTAAGTCCAAATTACAATAGAAATGAACAGCGACCAGCCAATGCCAGAGGTATTCAGGAATGGAGAGAAGCATCCCTTCCTTAACCAGAAAAGGAAGATTGCTGGCTGACAACTCCCAAGCATTAGGGAAAAAATTAAAATACAAGTAACTATCTGGCAGGACTCTCTGCTTTCATCTTTATTCCAGAAGCTTATTTTTTAACCTAAAGGTATGTATCACTGAATAGAAAAACAAAGAGCTTCTTCTGTATTTCCAGTTCTCAGGATCTTCAGGAAAGCTTCTCAGGTGCTTTGTTTTCCCAGAACTTCAAGAGTAACAAGCAGAAACAGGACTGGGTCCTGCTAATGTGATCAGAGCCCAGGTAAACCGTGCCTTTTTGCTGACGGGTGCAGATGGCTACGAGGTGGCCTGGTAGTGGAGCCAAGTGGCTCAACATGTTTCTTAGGGAAGTGCTGCCTCCGAGACAGAAAACACAGCACATGGCCAGAGAAGTTGTCAAAAGCACCACAGCAGAAAGAGCACTGTCCTCTTTTAAGGAAAATAAACTCTTTTTAAACAAAGCTTAAGTTTAGGCTAATGAGTTATAACGCATTGCAGCCAAAGGAAGTGCCAAAAATCATTATTGTCTTAATGGGAAGTCGAACAGGTATAGCACAATAAGAAAACAGTCCATTAAAAACATTAAAAAGATCATATGCAGATCATTTGGTTTCCTAACTACCAACTCCAGGAAAAGTCTTTGTTTCTTAAAAACGTGTAGTTTTAGGCAGGAAATCCAAGGTAAACAGGTAGTCACAGCATTAATCATGCAGCAAAACCGGTTACCGGAGGTACAGGCTTCAACAAATAGTAATGCTGAAGTCAAGCCCAGGATATTAAAGTATGAATTTGGCTAGCTCAGTAATGTTTTAGCAGTCATGCACTACTGGGATCTACTGTTTGTTCCCCGTCAGAAGGATCACATATCTCCCTGCATACGAAGCATTATCTAACAGCAGTTGGGTTTTCCTGAGATTCAGAAGTAATCTGAGAGCGCGGTTTCTATCAGCCTTTGAATTCACAATTTAATGTGAACATTGCCATTATTTCTAAAAGCTTCTACAATTGTATTGCTGAAAAAGCAAACTGGATACAGGAAAGAAAGGCTGCAACAGATAAAGTGGAAAACCTGAATTTCTTCCTGCTCTCAGCTGAGACGAAGTTTGGCTTCAACAACAACATCACATATTAACAATAACTCACTCCTGGTTTTGCAAAGGGTCCCTCCATATGTGGTTAAATAGGCTATAATGTTAGGGAGCGTTCCCCAAAGATGCCATAGGCCCACTTAATTCATAAAGCAGTCACAATAAGAATTTTTATTAGCGAAAACTATACTTACAAAGTTTATATTGCTTCCAGTTACAACCTTTCAATATCATAAGCATTTGAAAAAACTGGTATTCATGGAGCCTTACAGGAAAATCACTACCTTTCTTTCACTTTCATCTTATATATGCCTAAGAAACTCTTATTTGGATGGTATTTCAAAACAGACTCCCACTTGCACTGGTCTCTTAAATTGCCGATATTTTGCCTTTGAACCAAGACCACTTTTTAATAGCCTTTTTCTCCCCTTTTCCACTATTATTCACAAATGGCTAATGTTGAATAGTCACACATGATTCCGCTCATCTCTATTTTTGACTATCCATGTCACCACCTCTGCTTAAATGATAAAACTGCAGTATTAGTTTAATAAGAGAAGTAAATTCTGTAGAAATAAAGATGTATGAATTTAGGCAGTAGACCCTAAACTGCATTTAGGACTTTACTGGATCCTCATTAAATTTTATCCTCACGTTTTACTTTTTATTGAAGACTAGTAAAAAATATAGTATATATTATAGTTCCATGGAACTACTGAGAAGTTAATCTGCTGATATGAAATATGAACACTTTCAAGTTTGATTAAAAAGTTAACTGAATATATCAAAATGCTTACAATAACTCATAGAATTTATTTTGGAAGAACACTTCAACATTGCTTTAGTAGTCATATGGAGAAATGCCGAGAGAAATGCACAACAATTGAAACATTACTGATTATTTCTACATTCGTTCTTGCAATGGAGACGCCAACAACAAATATTTTCTCATCGGTAGTCACTAAAAATGTGTATTTCACAGATTTTTAAGTTCTAAAAATTAGATAGTCTGCTAAGCAGTCAGAGTTGCCTATTCTTAAATGTTAACATGGACTACAGGACAGCAAAAATTTAGACTCTGGTATACGTTTCTGAATAACCTCGTGTGTGGCTGTCCTGATTCCTATTCAAATTAATTAATTTTAGAAGAGAATTTTTGTGAATAAAATTTTAATTTTGTCTTGGATGCCAAAGGCCAAGACTAAGTGAGCTGCTTTGGTCAATCCATAAGGACCCACTATGGTTCCTTCTAATTCTGGGACCTCCTGCCATTTCGCCATAAATTTAACAATCACCTAACTAATCTGTAGATTCCAGCATTACTTAACATCAGCTTGCTTTGTTTTCTCTCCTATCACAACAAAGCAGTTTCATCAAAATCACAAAAGCTATAGCACCAGAATCAAACTGAATATTGGAATCCACACTAGAACCAGAAATAGAACGATGGCTCAGAAGTCATGACATCCACAAGCACTGTCTGCCCACACGCCTCCAATAACTTTTAAAAAATGTTGATGTCTCAAAGTTTGATGGAAAGATCAATTTATCTCCTGAGTATGTGACATTTCTACACTGCTCCTGGCTGGCAGAGAAGAAAGACCCAGATTAATGTTCTGTATCCTATTACCCAGCCTTCTCCTCCCTTCTGAGGATGGGAATTCAAGCCCTACCCTTAAACACAAAGAGAAGGACAGCACACCAAAACACGGCTGTTTTCCCAGCCAGGTGGGGGATATAGATAGGCAGTAACCCACAGCGGAGGCGTAACAAGGGGAGATAGCAGGACACAGCAGCTGAGATGTGGGTTGCAGGATACAGTCCCAAAAGAAACCACGTTCTCTCCCTCACCAACAAAACCTCTTGGTCTTCTGTTCTGATACAGCAGCATTTTATTGCACTTTCTTTGTATTACAAGCATCCTTTTTCCCAAGTACGTCATTAAGTCTAAAACACATTTTCCCCCTCATTACCACCAGTAACCCTATGGTAGTTATGTACCAAGTTTCAGATCACATTTATGTATCATTGACACCTTGACAGTCCGAACAGGGCAGAAAATATGCAAAAGAGGGGGGTCAGCCTTCCCTCCAGCATATGAGAGAACAGTTAATAACATAGACAAAGATTATCGTATAGTGAGACTTTAAGTCTTCGCACACGTGATGCTGTAACAGACTCCTACCACTGCTGCAAGCTCCATAGATTGCCACAACAGCAGCCCACTTGGAACCTGCTTCCAGCTGTTTTCTAATTTGGGTTTTTGGACTTGCACCAAATTTCCACTCATCTCCACCTCCTCGTTACTGTTTCACATTTCAAGAACATCTCAGCAGTGGCTCAGGAACCTTTTCTCTCTGACTATTGCCACACATCCTCACTCTCTCCAACGTATCACTCTTCAAATCTTCTTTTTCCTCTTTGTCACCTAATAGTTTTATTCCTATGACTATATTTAAATCTGCTAAAATAAAAGTGTTCAGAAGGCAATTTCCATTTTGATTTTACAAAATGGAGTTACAGCTAGAAATACAGAACCGTATATAGCGGGTTTTAGTGCCCATTGGCTTAAATGTAAATCTTATACCACGCAAGGTCATTTCATTCCACAGGCAGGAGATTTAAGTTTCTATTACAAAATGTTTCATTTCCTCACATACTAAAAATGAAGTAGTTCACTCTGATCATCTAAGAACAGTAGGCTTTTAAATCTGATAACATATTATTTAAACTTGAACAGTTAGAATGCACCGCTTCTACAAGAACGAGGTGACATAAGAAATATTTTAGAAGTTGCAACAAGTAATAGAGCAGTACCAAACAGCCACTGCAGTGCTTTAAAAGCCCCAGACAACCATTCTAAGGAAAAAGAAGTCCTTTCTATAGCAACACTGTTTTGATTAGTAGAAGCCAGCCAGAAGCCTACTGAAAAAAAACCAAAACAAAACAAACAAAAAAAAAAACAGAGAGAAGAAAAAGCAGGTCTGGAAAATTAATTCTATCAGAATAAAGGTGTAAAAATAAGCATTGGTAAGTCTCTAATTCAGAATTAAATAACTTTAATTTATATAAGAAATAAGGACTGTAAAATGAATTAGAGACATTCTAACACTGATACTTCAAAGGGGTTTAATGCTAGCTAGGTAATCCTCTGCAAATCTTAATTCAGATTAACCTCCTTAAATATCCCTTTTGTTGCCAAACATCGTATGTAGGTGTTTTCCATCATAAAATAAGTACCGATTAGTTTAGGTATAATAATTTTGAGTCACTGTAAAGAGATACAAGAATTTAAATGCTGCAAGCTCAAGCTAGGACCATTACAGAAAACACATAGTTATAGACAGCACTGTTCTGCTGGGGCTTTGGCAAGACACTCAGAAAGTCACAATAAAACCAACATTTGCCTATATCATCAAGAGGTCTGGGCGTGAAAGTCTTTCAGCTTTATGATTCCAGGACTGAATTTTATAAAAACCAATCTAAGTAGCTACCCACACTGCCAAACGGCAGCAGCGAAGGCTAGCGGATGGGGTTCAGACTGCAAGATTTCATGGGACGCTTTACCTGACAGACACTCACTAGTGGCACATCAGCCTCACTGGAAGGAAGTCCTAAGCTGCTTTGCCAAGAGAAATCAATTCATCACAAGTATCCCTGCCAGCCTTGGCTATGGAGCTGCTGCTGGAGACGGGGAGCGCTGACCTCCTAATGCTGACATTAGCGTGCCACAGGGCTGTGCCAGCATCTGCACACAAAATCCATCCTCCACGGCTGCCTGGACCAGCCAAATCTATCTGGGACATATTCTATTAGAGATGATATTGCTTTTGCTCCAACAAGCGGTAACTCTGTTGAGATTGGCTAATTCAATTTTCCCCATCTTATCAGATTTCTTTTTAATGAAACTGAACAATAGCTTCATTTGTTATGTTATTAGTTTTCCCAGTGGTAGCAGCAAGACTAACTCAGTTGAAAGCTAAACAACAGCGCTGTGCCAGCGTCGACTGTTTATCACCACCATGTGCCAGCTTCATATTGCAAAGTTGCCTTAGTCCATTCCTTTTTGTTCCTTTCCCATCCATGAGGGATTCCCAGCTCGGAGGTCATCTTCCTGCTCCATCTACTTTGTGGATTATCACGTATCTGCGGAAATGTCTGAAATTTTCTGGGCTGTTACAGCAATAGTGGGATACTTCAGACTGAAAAGGAGAAAGTCTTTGGGTTTTTGGTTGTTTTGGGGTTTGGTTTTTTTGATTTTCTGAGGAGAAATGATCATTTAATCTGTTCATGTTTACAGTTCTTGTCAAATGAATACCTTGCAGCACAGACCATACAGGTTGCAGTCTGAGAAAACATCCAAATCTTCCTGTTGTGTTTATCAACTCAAAATCCTTTCATCAATTAACCTCCAGAGGTGCTCAAAAAAGTTGCTATTCTTTCAGTTAGATTCCTGCTGCTTCAGATGATTTATCATATTACAAAGACCTACGCTGTGTTGGTGTTTGCAGGGAAATTGCATGGAGAAGGCAGATTCATTTGCATGCTGCTTGCTGAGACTTTTTTTTTTTAGCTCTCTTTACGTTTAGGGAAAGGTTTTCTTTGATCCATCTGTTTAGTGGTGGTGAGAAAAGCAGAGTGTCAGCCTCTGCACACTAAATCCTACAGCACATTAATTCAGAGAAATGGCCCAGAATACACAAAGCAATCCGTTTGCCTTCGCTTCCAAATGTCTCAACTCACTTCGGTGTGGTAGAGGCCCTGATTCAACCCCAGAGATGTAAGTCTACTGCAGAAGCCCTTATCAGCTCATCTTCGTTGGCAGATCCACAAAGTTGTCCAAAGCCAGAACAAGCTCAGACCATAAAAATCATCAAACACACTCTGTAAGCTGCCCACCCAACATAAGGGTGTAAATCAAGGGTTACAGGCCCCACACTCAGCTGTCAGCCAAAACTTGTCCTCCTAATTTAATACCCGGCCTTCAGGTACCACCTGGTTCCCGTTCTTATCTTCAGTTCCAGAGCACATAATTTGCTTTCAAACCGCTGCCTTATCACCACCACCTGGCTCATCTTTTTTTAAAGACTACAGCTAACAAACCCATCTGCAGAAGCTTCTTTCAGTAGAACCCAGAGCCAAATGCACACAATAGCCACAGTGGTTATTTAAGGGTCAGGTGAACGGCTTACCTTTGCATTTGCTAGCAGATAGTAGCTGAAAAGCTAGTCAGAACCACTTAGTCCTGACAACCTGTCCTCCGTGTCCTAAGGCATTGTTGTCAAAGGTGTTATGGTTAACAAACCAAACAAAACTCCACGTTTCCACAACTGAGAAAACCTGGAGTCTAGTTAGTATAAAGATGATTATTTCTTTGTTATGTTTGAAAGCCTCAAAATGCGGTCATTACTGAACACATAGTGCCAACAATGCCTTCACACAGTCTGCCCGCATATCAAAAGGAGATAGACCAGCCTGAAGAAAAATGGCCAAATGAACCCCATTTTCATATCCAAGTAATTTAATAAGACAACATCTACATTATACGGAATACAGAAGAATCTGGTTAAGGCACCTAGTGTCCAGTTCAGGGGGGTTTGTGTAGTTTTTCAACACCTGAAGAGCAATGTGCTGCTAACAGACCCAACATATCCAAACCTCCCATAAGATGAGAATTGCATTCCCTGAGCAAAGTAGACTGAAATCCATCATGCTCAGATTGCAAGGAACAAGCAGAAGCAATCAAAGAAATGTTCTGAGCTCAATGTCTGCTTTTGAAGCATTTCCTAAAATGTAGATATTCTTGCCCTGGATAGAAGTGGCTAAGCTAGAATAAGAACTGGAGGTCCCCAGCATCAGTATCGCTGCACAGCTGGAGCACCACGAATGCTGTGGGAGCAACAGGAAACATCTGGCTTTTGAATCAGTGGTCATAGAAATGGCTGGGATTTTGCATTATCCTTGTGTGCTTTTGGAAACACATTTCACACCTGCACGACCTGTAATGCTAGAACCTACAAGAGCAGCTCTGCAACATATTCACTAATTTGCAATGCCCAGATACTGTACAACTCAAATAAAGCAGCGATGTACATCTTCCATGGAGCAACAATGCTCACTTAGAAGCAATTCACTTTAATACTGATTGGAAGTAACCTCTGAACTCATAAGGAATAATATTCTAGTGTAATTTCAACATAGAGCTGAAATCACCTGTTGCATTCCTCCTTGTTCACCCTATCCAGAGAAGTACCGAGGACTCTAAACTCTTGTTGGTTTCAGTAACACACTCTTCACCCTCCCAAGACTAACATTATTTTACAAATAAATAAACTAAACAATTATACCAGAGCTACTAAGGCATTCAGCAAATGTTCAATATTAGAGGTACTTAAATATTTACTCCTGAAGCTAGACTGCAGCTCACAGTGTGCATTTAAAAAAAAAATAATTATTTTCATTACAACAGCACCTGGGAACCCAGTCACAAATAGGACCCTATCGTACAAATGCTGAATGAAAAAAGACAGTCTCGGAAAAGCTTTTACACTAAAACCAACTGTGCAGTCATTTCAACTACCTGTTATTTCATTTCCAGGGCTGAGCTCCTAGTTTTCAGCTGCATAAGACAGTAAATGTATTCTGACTCTGAGCTCTCTGTACATAAATTAAAGCCACAAGGAGTCTATGCATCACTGGCCAGCTCTCACCTATCATAATTCCTCATTGTCTCATGTAAAGCAGAAAAGGAGAGAACATTTGTAGCAGGCTTTTGGCAAATAAATCGCCATCATAACACTGAATCTATATTTTACATATATAAAAAGTAAGAAAATATCTGGTTTTAGGAATTTCAATACTAAATAATTTGTTTTTTAAACCTCTTCCATTCTGAAGACAGTATGAACTAAAATGTTCTGTGATGAATTATGTCTGTTACAACATGGTGTTAACTTATAAAACACTGGGCCACAACAGTGATTAACCATTCGTTCTTATGTCTGATTAATAATTAAAACCAAATATGCTATAAGTTCCAGACAAGGACATACACATGAACCTGCTGCTGTCTTTATCTCCCACCCCTAAATCATGCAAATCTCAACTTATGCTGGGTTAGAGAAAAGGGGAAAAACGGGTTGGAAATGTAAAAACCAGTCATACAAAATAAAACCCAAGATATGCGTGCACTGTCTTCTCATAACTGTGTAGCTCATTTAAAAAATATAAATACAAAAATGTATCCCAGTGTCTGTAGTTCTAAAGAAACAACCTGTGACCAATAAATCTGAAATCTGGATATCTTCTGCTTACTATCTTAGTCTGCCAGACAATTATGCAGTGAAATGTTCTAATTGCACTTTGATTTTAATGTTAAAACCCATTTCCATAATTTCACTGGATCTTTACAACACCGTTTAATATTTGCCAATGAAGCAAATGAGCTGCAAGTAACATTCACAGATGGTTCATGTTTTCCATTAAGTCTGCAAGCTAAGATTTGCTTTGTTTACCAAAAAAAAAAGGTAAATGCTTTGGAAAAGTACCATGAACAGGAGGCTTACCCAAATCACTAAGTGGCAGCTGTATGCCCTTCCACACCTACAGGTGAACAGGCGTTCCATCACTAAGATAACACACATTTTTCTTACAGGGGAAGCCAAAACCTTGGTCAGGCAAGGAGTTCTGCAGCAAGCACGTGCTGCTTTCCAAGTCAGAAGTCTGGGATGCAGCTGGATTACCTTTGGGTTTAATGAACCAGGGCACTTCAGACTACCTGGTAAGGGAGAGACAAATTAGTCTCTCACACCCTCATATCATCTTTCTTGGTTTCTCTTATGATCTGCTTGAGGTTGGAGAAACAGTTCTCCTAGAGGTTTGTGGTAGGGTTTTTAGTCTGTTTCCATTTCTTTGTAGGAATCGTTTGTATCAGCGTAAATCCAGATTTTGTTAAAATAATTAACCTATTAAACAGACCTTTCAAAGAAAAATATCTGCCTTGTCTCCAACTCTTCTACTATACCTTTTTATTTGTACAACAAGGTTTCAGTGTTATAGTATTTGAAGTGGCATCATTCTGACATACTAACCAGTTTAAATTATATTGACCCAGGGTTCCCACAGCAGCTATTGATTGATCGCAGTATGAACTGAGCAGAAAACGAGAAGAAAGGTCAAAACAATGATGATCTTAGAGCTGTCTTTTGTTCAAGTGTGTACCTTGTATGGGAATACATTCTCTGGCCCATGGTTTATAGCACTATTAGAAAGCGGCAGAATACATAGAGATGTGAATTCAACTTTTTTATGCAACAGAGAAACATTGAAGAACTACCAGAACTGTATGTACGTTCTATTAATGCCTGACTGGCAAAAAGTCAAAGTGATCCAACTGGTTTTGACCTGCTCTGTTTTATAATTTATAGAATCATAGAATCACTAGGTTGGAAAAGACCTCTTGGATCATCGAGTCCAACCATTCCTGTCTGCCACTAAACCATGTCCCTGAGCACCTCGTCTACCCGTCTTTTAAATACCTCCAAGATGGTGAGTCCATCCCCTCTCTGGGCAGCCTCTGCCAGGGCCCAAAGACCCTTTCTGTGAAAAAAATTTTCCTGATGTCCAGCCTGAACCTTTCCTGGCACAGCTTGAGGCCATTCCCCCTTGTCCTGTCCCCTGACACTTGGGAGAAGAGCCTAGCTCCCTCCTCTCCACAACCTCCTTTCAGGCAGTTGTAGAGAGCAATAAGGTCTCCCCTCAGCCTCCTCTTCTCCAGGCTAAACAACCCCAGCTCTCTCAGCCGCTCCTCATAAGACTTGTTCTCCAGTCTCTTCACTTCGTTGCTCTTCCCTGGACACGCTCCAGAGCCTCAACATCCTTCTTGCAGCGAGGGGCCAGAACTGGACAGAGCAACGCTGCTAATGAATGCTTTTTTGTTTCAAATTCCTCCTTTTGTTGAACTCTAAGTTCCATCTAAATATTATTTCAAAAATACAGAGAAGGTAGATGGGGGTGGGGGACCAGAGAAGGTGTGTGAATGGTTTTTTTCAGGGGAGGGCAGGACAAAGCCCTCCTGCTAAACTCAGATCGCTGAACTCTCACTCCAGCATGGCAAACCAGGCCTTCTGCTACAGAACTCTGAAGTTATTCTTTAGAAAGTCATTCTTCTCAATAGCTCGTTCACTTTGAAGTAATAGCTTGATCCAAGCAGAACTAACAGTTCTGCATCACAGAACATTTAAGCTGTAATATAACAAGCCAGAATATCATGATGGTTGTTTACCACTAATGGAAACTGCTGTTATATTTCTGTAATGTATTTCTGAACACTCCCTCTGGTTGGATAAGCACCCTAAACATTTGACTAAAGTTACTGGTCACAGTCACAAATTAAGCTTCTTTTTACAGAACTGAAACCTTTTATTCATTTGATGGTACCCAAAGTTCAGGCTAGGAGTGTCTAGGTGTGATTGAAATTTTCAGAATTATTTATGTTTAAAGCCATCACTGACTTCTTAAACAAGAGAATGAAAAAAAAAAGTGTTTCTGTGACCACAGGGAATAATTTCCCATTTTCCTAGTTTAGGAAAAAAGGGGGAATCATGGAATCACAGGCTGGTGATTCTCACCTCTGTGCCATGCAAAATCTTGGAGCAGATCCTCCTGGAAACTACTGAGGCATATGGAAAATAGGGAGGTGATTGGTGACAACCAACATGGATTCACAGGCAAATTGTGCCTGACAAATTTGGTGGCCTTCTACAGTAGGGCTACAGTATTGGCGGATAAGGGAAGAGTAACTGACACCATCTACTCATACTTGTGCCAAGCATTTAACACTGTCCCACTCAACATTCCAGTCTCTCAGTTGGACAGACATGGATTTGATGGGCGGACCACTTGATGGATAAGGAGCTGACTGGACGGCTGCACTCAAAGAGTCGTGGTTCATGGCTCAATGTCCAAGTGGAAACCGGTAACAAATAGCATTTCTCAGGGGTCAGTAGTGGAACCAGTGTCATTTAATGTCTTTGTCAGATACATGGACCTCAGCGAGTTTGCTGATTACACCAAGCTGTGCGGTGAGGTTGACATGCTAGAGGGAAGGGATGCCATCCAGAGGGACTTTGACAGACTTGAGAGGTGGTTCCGTATGAACCTCATGAGGTTCAATAAGGCCAAGTGCAAGACCCTGCACCTGGGTCAGGGCAATGCCAAGCAGAAGTACAGGCTGGGTGGAGAGTGGGTTGAAAATAGCCCAGAAGAGAAGAGCTTAGGGGTGATGATGGATAAGAAGCTCAACATGAGCCAGCAACGTGTAATTACAGCCCAGAAAGCCAACGGTATCCTGGGCTGCATCAGAATTGTGACCAGCAGGTTGAGGGAGGTGATTCTGCCCCTGTGCTCTGCCTTGTGACCTCCTCAGGAGCCCTGCAGTCAGTTCTGGAGTCCTCAGCACGGAAAGAGCATGGATCTGTTAAAGTGAGTCCAGAGGAGGGTCACAAAGATGATCAGAGGACTGGAGCAGCTCCCGTGCAAGGGCAGGCTGAGAGTACTTACTTAGGTTGTTCAGCCTCGAGAAGGCTCTGAGGAGACCTTGTAGCAGCCTCCCACTACTGAAAGGGGCTATAGGAAACCTGGGGAGGGGCTCTTTATCAGGAAGTGTGGTGATAGGATGAGGGGAAAAGGTTTTAAGCTGACAGAGAGGAGATCCAGATTAAATATTAGGAAGAAATATTTTCCTGTGAGGGTGGGAAGGCCCTGGCCCAGGTTGCCCAGAGAAGCCATGGCTGCCCCATCCCTAGAGGTGTCCAAGGGGCTTAGAGCAACCTGATCCACTGGAAGATGTCCCTGCCCATAGGAGAGGGGTGGAACTGGACAGGCTTTAAGGCTCTTTCCAGCCCAAGGCATTCTACGACTCTATGATTTTCAAAAGCTCCAATTCAAATGTACAAACCCCCAATTTCTGCATAGTAATTCTAATTTTGGGGGTGTATCAGCACCAGGCAGCACAAGTGCAGCATGTTCAGCCAATACATCTTGGAATTAAATCTGCAGGCTTAAAACTGTCTTAACCGCCCAATGGCCCTGACCCAGATTCTGTATATTTACAAGTCCTGCACTTGATAAAGTACTTAAAATTCACCCTACAAACATTTCTGGGAAAAAAAAAAAGCGGACATAAACCCTCAGATGCAAACCCTCTTAACCCCAGGGGCAGCATAAATTCTGTACAGCTCTTCTCCACCGTATTTTAGGGTCTGTGCAAATACTCTTTACCTTCAAATGAAACACATGCAATGAAACCACAAAACCTTACTAAGAAACATTGGCTCTTTGCATCACTTCAGACAATTGAAGAGTCACAGCAACTCAGAGCTTGCCTATTTTTTTATTCTAAACACAGTATGAAGAACTGTGAAGACACACTGCCTGACAAGCCAATTGTCTCTTCCTGAATCATCATTGAGGCACAGAAACTTAGAGGGCTATTTTCCTGCTGCATTGGTAGTTCTATCTGAATACAAGGCACTCGTGCTGTGATGGTTCACATGGAAAGCGTATGTTTCTGTGATTGCATCCTCTTTCCCATTCACACTTCCTGTGTATAAACACGATCATCAAAGAAAGAGAAGCCAGGATTAGGGAGCACCAGCAAGGGGAACAATGAGCTCTTCCTAGAGTACGGTGATGGCCACATCAGTCAGCTTCTAGTCAAATGTTTCTGAAGGAAATCACTTCCTTATCATGATACAGACATTTCTTTAACTTCTGCTGTTAGCATTACCTTTAGTAATGCTGGTGACCTTGTGTCACCTAAAAGACACAAACATTACAGGATAAACCCCTGCTACTACCACAAAATTGGAAGAAAGATTAAGAGTCACATAAATACAAACAGACCAAGCAGTCCAGCAGTTTGGAGGGACTTTTCAAACCTTTTCATCTGGTGGGGTGGAGGGTATAGTTGTGCACACACGTATTCCTCTTTCTGCTAAGTTAGTGCAGTAACTTCTCTAGGGCTATTTGCTCGGCAAGCTTGTACTTCTGTTGCTGACTACAAGAGTTTACTTCACAAATTAGGAATTTTTCTCCTAATGCAGAGACACAGCTCATCTTCCTTAATGCCCCCTTCTCCCTCCGAGTTCATAGCTTTCTTGGTTTTGACCCTGCTGCCCTCAAACAACTTCAGTTAAGTAGAGCCTGCTTAGTTGGCACATCCCAGTGAAAGCAGAAAAAGCCAATTAAGTGTTCTCTTTCTAGTTTGGGTGGGTTCTTGACTCAAACCATTACTTTAAGTTTCTAATCAAGTAACAATGAAGTGATGTATCTTCAGCTGACACTCCCTACAGTCAGAGCAGGTTTGTTGCAATAATGCTTGTTCACTTCTGCTAAATGAGCCTGCATCACAAATGAGCGGAGTACGAGTTATTTACTCACTAGAGCTAATTTTGTATAGCATTATTTTAGTAACACACATATTGCAAGAAGTAGATATTAAGAGGGAGAATGGTTGCCTGCCTAACATGGCAGCTCTGCTGTGCTCATAGGAAAGGATTTGAGCAAAGAAGAAAACCCCTCTTTTTTTTTTCCTGAAGCTGATCTAACCAGGAGTCCTTTGACAGGTGCTTGTGACTGGGCACACTGCACAGCTGAGGTGCGTGAGGCAGCGATACCACATACCCACCAAATCTGACTTAAATCTTGGGTAGGAGTTCTCCCTGTGCTCCTCCTCTCTGCTCTTGGGGGCTGGACTGCAGCACTGTGTTCTGCTGTCAGATAACCATCTATAGAGACCACTTGGTTCTAAGGCCTAAGGGTATAGCTGTGTACTCACGCATCTTTTTTCCAAGTATTCTTTGGGATTCACACACAGTATTTGCATTTATCTTTT
Organism: Cuculus canorus; assembly: GCF_017976375.1. Lineage (NCBI taxonomy): Eukaryota > Metazoa > Chordata > Aves > Cuculiformes > Cuculidae > Cuculus > Cuculus canorus. The sequence continues at coordinate 5,199,899 of NC_071415.1, read as the reverse complement.
CATTTATATAGACCTTAAGTGCCACTAGTATTAGTTGACCAAATAGCTTAAAAACCAGCAGTCCTCAAGTATCGTAGCCTCCTCAGCCAAACGTGTTTTTCACCTCTTGACTAAGTTAATCTTCCTTAGCCCATAACCATTGTGTTCCCTGCCTTACAACCCTTTTCTCTCTTTCTCCACGTGTCTGTTATAATTCATGATATACTCTCTCCTCAAAACACTCCTGTACCGCCACCACAGTGCTCCCTGCCAAGCACTCATCCAGCTGCTCTCTCGCTCCCCCTCCTCGACTCGACCACAGGGATGGAAATTCAAAACAACCCTCATGAGTTGAGAGGAAGTGAAATCACTTACCAGTTACATATCCCAGCTAAAGCAGACACCACTGGGGGGGCAGGGATTAATTTAACTTATTGCCAATTAAGATAGAATTAGATGGTGTGAAACAAAAACAAAAACTAAAACACCCCTCCCCCCCAACCCCCTTTCTTCCCAGGCTCAGCCGCACTCCTTCATCTCCCAAATTCTCTACCTCCTCCCTATTCAGGGCCAACTCTAAGAGATTTTTTTCACCTGCCTCTACAGAAGTTGAAAAGTAAAACAAATACAGGCTTGTTTGCATTAAGTAATACTCACCCATACCTTTTTTTTTCTTGATGTACAAATCTCTTCAGAGCAAAACAAACTTCTGCCAAAAACCACATTCTGATTCCCGTGTTTCCTCACGCCTAAGAGATGACCTTACAGCCACCATCCTCACAGGAGGATAAACTCTGCTGCACTGCAAAGCCTCTCCTTAATGCCCGGCTCCTTGCGAGCAGCTTTGCCTTGTTAGGAGATCCACCACGAGAAGCACCTGGGAGTTGCAAACCAAGCCTAGCCACGTTCAGGTTTTTATCTTACTGGCTGGCCAATAACAAGGTGGCCACTGCTAAGGCAGGAAGAAGTCAAACCAAACATCAGGAAAAAAAGAAGGTTCAAGACTGCTTGAAAAATGCCTATTTTGCTCTTTTAAAATAATTGAGAGAAATTTGCATTCCAGGGTAAGACAGTGTCCAGATGTTTCAATTAACATAATTAGAAGTGTATCCATTAGGCTGAACTCCACAGGTGAAGGCATTCTCTGATTTACTGTCTCCATGAAGTAAAATAAAATAAATAAATGAAGGCAGCTCATTCTGTCTGAGTGATAGTTTGTGGTTACAAACATTTTCAGTTCTTGCATTTTGCATGAATATCTGTCAGTATTTTTATCACATAAGTAAAGAGAGTGCCCAGAATGTGAGATGCACTATAACAAAACTTTTATATATACAACAGCTCCTGGAGTTCTGCGGACTTGGTTGAAGAGCTTTTGAGTTTTAAGGAATACACTTCTCTATAAAGCAGCTGCAGAAAATAAGCTGCTGACCTGTTTCTGGTACACAGTCTGCTGTATTACCCAGTATCATTTAAAGCACCACACAATTGAAATAAGAAAGTGGAGAAGAATGTATGATAATACCTACTACTGAACCCGACAAACTGCAAAGAATGATTTTTTTTATTATTATTTTTTTAATGCTAAGCCTGTTTTTAAAAAGTATCGAAGTCTCCCAGCTTTCAAGTTCGAATGTTTAATTTAAACCAGTGAAATGTTCTACTTCTTGTCTGCCTTTTCAATAGCAGTTACTGGACTAATTTCTTTTGTAGTGCATATGGGTTTGGGGACAGCACACGGGTGGGTCTTCTGCAAATGCCTAAGAGCTACAATTTCTGTTAGCAAGAGCTCACCATGTTCAGCACGCTGGGCCACGTGCAGGATGGGAAGAAGACTGGTTTAAAGTGTCTTCATGTATAAATTTCATTTTAGGCCTTTGTACCTTTTATCTTGGAGATAAGTAGAGGGCGGCTTTGTTCATCTTTCTCGCAGATACTTCTTTTTAGTGTAAGCTCTGCAGATAAAGGGAGCATCTCTGTTATTCTTTTCTGGTTCTTGAAATATCACTGGTGCAAATAAATGGATTTGGCAAAAGCTTGGGAAAATGTAGCAACGTTCAAGAAGGCAAATACCAGTTTGTTTTTCCTGTGTCATAATAGCACAGTGCTTTTTTCTGCAAGAATTAACAGTGAATAGTCTAATTTTTTATATAACGTATATGCTGGTGAGGTAGGTTGGTACAAGGAAGGAACAAGTGCTCCTGGAGCTGCTGGCTGTATCAACGAGGTTACTGCAGACCTAATCCTGCTGCTTTTCCATCAGCTGAATAGCTTTGCTTTCTAACATTGTGCGAGGCAGTCTCAGCCCAGATGAGAGAGGAGATGGTCCATATCTCCAACAAGAAGATAAACAGTAGCCTATGTATTTGAGAGCATTGCTTAAAGAAATACTGGTATTTTTAACTGAGGTTGTTTTAAATGACCTGCACCCGAGGGAGTCAGCAGTGTAGATGCTAAATTGCCCTCATTGGCAAATACCAATTTTATGTGTACTGATCTGAAAGCTTCTTGTCTGAAATTGATGGTTAAACAAACCCAGGTTTGGTTAGGTGGGAAACCACCTAGAAATACCTATAGGCAAAGAATAACGGCTAAATATCACAGAAACTCTATAACATGTATTTTGCTAAATCTCTTTGGCCCTTCCTGATGAGACTTAGCCCAGGGTGGGGAGAAGAGCCCATCATCTGCATTTGAGGAAAGCGAATTAGAAGTGATACCACTCTCATAGCCAGGAATTCTGTTACTTATGAGTTGGGATATTAAAAACAGCTTGGACCAGCCAGGAAGAATTATTTAATCAGAAATCTTTCTAAATTAGGTGCTTAAGAAGTGCAGAGAAAGCAGCATGGCAGGAGACCCAGATTCAAGCCTGTGATTCCCCTGCACCCCCATTTTTAAAATTTCTTCGTATTTAAAGTACTTAATTAATCTATACAGAGTTTTTAATACAATACAGTTGATTAACGCTAGTAATTTCAGTGCCTTTTTAATATAACAAATCTCTTCTGAGAAATATTCCCAGTTAATGATCTGTGTCATTTTTTAAAGTTTGCCTTCTAACTAATTTTAGTGGAAATATCATTAAATTCTTCATTATATTTATTTATAGCAAGAACTGAATTGGATTTAGATGTTATGATTTTACCATAATAAAAACCTACAGCTCTCAAAACACACTATTCTGCCTGCTTTCGGAGCTTTAATATGAAGTTTAGGAGCTAAGAGTAGCTTAAAAAACATGAAATGAAATGAAATGGGGAGGAGAATGTTTCTGTGCTACTTTGAGGCTGGCTGAGCATCGTAGGAAGATGCCTTGGGGTGCTGGTCCACACCTCTGCAAAGCTCCTACCCCTTCCAGCCCTCTTTTCCCACGGCTCATTTTGCATTGCAGCATCCCACTCCCTACAAACACCAGCACCATCGCGTTGCGGCTGAGCTGTAAACCTCTGGCACGGAAAGGATGGAGATGAGAAAAACTCACTCTTTCTATGGGGTGAGCGAGTGTGCTGGAGTTTCTCTGCTCTTTCCCCATAAATCATTAATGTTTCCTCTCTCCTTTTCTGCTTTGCATGCAAGGATACATATGTTGTGTCCCGTCTCTCTAGCCAGCGGAGAAGGATCATTTCTTCAGTGTGCTCCATCCAGCTCAGGCTCCTTGCTGTGCTCATGCCAGCCGCGAGCTGAGTGGCACAGGGCATCGCAAAGCTCACACAGCTCTTCCCAGCTGAAGGCAAAGTAGGGCTCTCCCACTCTGTCAGCTGCCGTGTGGAATGCAGCTCCCACGTTACCCCTCCTTTCCCAAGAGAAGACACCCACACCTCCAGGCACTACCTGCACAGTCGCCTTGGCTCGCTCTGTGTTTCATCCAAGGGCTCTCCTCCTCTCAATGTCTACTTCTCCTTCTTTTCCACTCCTGGCCTCTTTAGTGAAGGTCAGTGGATTCCTGATGGTTAACTGGGCACGGAGGGGAAGAATAGTGGCTCAGGGTGTGCTTCAAACCACTGTGGAGATGCAGAATGTGCCAACTCAGCCACCCGGGCCTGGCACAGGCCAAGAGCAAGAGGTCCTGCACTCCGGATTAAGCAAACTCCATTGTAAATGGAGAGTAAGCTGGTCCTGCGTTTAAAAGGGATCAGGAATTTCTGTCCAAGTGACAGCGTGCTGTACTCACGCGGAGGCACAGCTGCACGGCAAATGTAGCTGTGGAGGCTGCTGCGAACGTACACCATCAGCACATGAATTATGCATTTCTTTGCATGTAAAATACTAAGCATATTTATGCATCTTTCATTATTTCTTTTTACTTTACTGGACAGAGCATGACGTTTTGCCTATTAGACTTTGAATTAAGGCAAGTTCTTTGTTAGGGAGCGAGGGTTTGCTTGGTTGTTTTTTTTTTTAATTGCTACTTCTAAATTCTAGTGAAACAACGAGTAAACAAATAAAAAATTCATTAGAGAGAGGCAGCTCAACTTAGATGAAAGTTTTACAGCATATAGCTCTGCTTTCAAAAGCAGAAAATCCAGTCGCCGGGTCATTAGCACAGCACGCAGCACCACGGAACTGAGGAACATTAGAACTTGTGTCATTTGCAAGATTTACTAATATTCCAGTGTTTTAACAGCAGCGTTGCAGCCTAAAAGCTTCCCAAAAGGCACTTAAACTTTTAAAATACCAGATCCAAATGGCTATGGATGCATTTACTCACTGCAAGCATATTTAAAACAATGCATTTGGGCTGGGTTGTGTGACAACTTTGGGGCTACTGTGGGAAGGCAGGGGGAGGGCACAAGGAATATTCGTTCCTTGTTTTGCCCCTTTGCAAGGGCAGCCAGAGCATGTCTGCTCTTGAGCATGTGTGGAACGACCGCCGCAGTGCCAGAGGTGCTCGTGGGAGTCGTTGCATGTACAGATTACATTTTAGTGTTTGACTGTGAAGATTCCCCCGAAGAAGCTAACGCTGATTATGATCCTAGCTTGATAGCTTTGCTTCTTTGAACATGTCAAGTTAATTTCATGCTGAATAAGGAGAAAACTTATGCTTGTCACGGTGCTATATATCAGTCAGGGGCTAAGAACAAAGGCTTTAAAACCTGACTGACTAGGTTTGCCACATGGCTTGGCTACAGGAAAAGTGGAATGCGAGTGCCTTTGTGCTTTTCACAACATACGAACTTTCCTTTGGAAGAGGAAGTGGCTATGGAGAAATCCCCATTACCACGTAAAATTGCTCTGCATTATGATCTTCAGCACTGGTTAAGGCATCTCTGGGAAGAATGGCTCCGCAAGCCTGCTGGGGGCTGCTCCTCTGCATGTCCATCCCTTTTTCCCAGTCTCACTTGAAAGGTACCTATTGTAGCTAGTTAAAAAGGAGCCCAAAGCGACTCTTCCCTTTTACAGTCAGGTTAATATACTGAAAGAGCATGAATCTTTGCAGATTTTCTTTGGTCTTTTATTTGTATGGTTGTTTTTTTTTTTCCCCAGCTCCAGACTCATGTTATGCTTTTAAAATCTTGATGTTTGATCTTCTCCATCTCCTCCGGTTTAGTATTAGGAATTGTAAAAAGAGTCTTTAAAAGGAAAAACAACAAAAACCCCACTGACTTGAGTTATTTAAGCAAACTGCTTCTCCTGAATCAATTACAAAAATAAGGTCTCAGCAAACCTTCATAAGCTGCACTGTAGGAATGCAATTACTACTGAAAAGAGAGCACTCGCAGTTGCTGTCTTTCAGAAGTAATCTTTAAAACTTCAGTAATACTTTCATTAAAGCCATTTGAGTTACAAGCAACCTCACATAAAAGGGGAAGAACCAGAGATTTTGCAGATCCCAGCATAAGGAAATTTCCCAAACCACTGGATGGCCCATCCTGAGGCTTTTTCAGTTTTAAGTGAAACTTCCTGAAAGGTGGGTGACCAGTCGTAAATGAGAGCATGGCACTGAACACCTCATTAGCAGTAAAAAGTATTCCATATTGCTTTCTATTACATTTTAGTACATGCTGCTTTTATTGTTAGGAAATGAAGGAGTGTCCTATGGGCACGTTACAAGCTACTGGTGATTTTACTACTTGGGGAGAAATAATTAAAAGTGACTTGAAGAGCTAAGCCTTTGAACTTCCTGACGAGTCTATCGGTTTCCTTCTCCCACCTAAGTATTTCTCCTTTTTCTCCACATTATCAACAGATTCACAGGACTGCTTTGCTTTCACAGATGAGATTCTAGGAAAATGCAGTTTTCAACAAATAGTAACTTAAATAACTTACCTAGGTTGGGTTATTATTAAAAAAACAATTTTTTTTTTATGTTCAGGAAAGCATAAGAAGGAAAGGAACAGAATTCACTAATTTCTCCTGTGTATCTGGAGGAATGCAACTTAGAGAAAAGCCTCAATTTCGCATTTTCTTGAAGGCCAAATTTATCTTTGAAGGCTGAAGGAGAATTCCTGTGAGGAAAATATGTGAGAAGGGAGTGGGTCCCCCCCATTCCCCCCAGCACACAGGAGGCTTAATGGAAGATTGGCACCACTGATAGGAGAGGAATAGCTCCAATCCCATCGGACTGGACTAAGCCTTACTACTTTACTAGGACAGCTGGCCAAACCTTGCCATGGCTCTCCTCCGTCATTCAGCAGCTGTGATTGTGGCCTTACGTCCAGACAACACAAAGGTACGGGACTGTTCTGAAACCCCTCCAGGAACGCAGCCTGTGCCCGCGTATTGCCTCGCTATGCAACGCGCTGTCGCTTACCCACATCAGTTCCTTTCTCAGGCAACATGTGGTGGTGTCTTAATAATCCAGAGAGGGTTGCATCTGCGTTTCACCTTATGTATTTATTATTAAACTGTGTTAGCTCTTTATTACATTACCATTCTCCTGATTCATCAGCCAGAGACTTCATTGCAGCCCTTTTCCATGTCCTCAGTCCAACCCAGGGGAGGCTGCAGCAATTCTGGGGTGGGTTTAATTGGCGCAGCATCCTAAAGGCCATTTGCTGTAAGAGCTCAGACTTCCCTCAGGTGGGGAGAAGAGGAGGACAGCTGTGGATTCTCTGGCTTTAGTGGAGTTTTCAACCAAAAAGTAAAGACCTTTCGTGACTTCAAACCTCATTTTTATAACAATGAAACTACACAGCGTTAGTAATGTGACTCCTTAGGTCAATATGATGGACAAGGATCAAAATAAAGATAGGCTGTGACACATGAAAAATACACACAGCTGCCCCCAACCAGCCTTTTGCTCGAGTTATTCTAAAATTCTGAAATTCTATCTCCCTACTAAAAAGAATTTACTTCCAATTTTGAAAAATATATCAATTTGCTTTTAGAAATCCATTCCTGAATGTGCGGAAAACAGGTCACCTTAGGTGCTTATGTGCTCTGGCTGAGCACAGAAAGAAAGAAGATTTAAGCCATTGTCCCTTCTCTGATTAAAATACACTACTGCTGTTGTTGTATGCTTGTACTTGTTAAAAAGCTAATTGAAAAGTTTCTCTTTTAATGCTGTCTGTTTTTTCCTGAAGAATGATCACAAGCACCAGAGACCTTACGACTTTTCCTTTCAGCAGCCTTAAAGTTATGTAAAATTCCTAGGATCTGCTCACTCAGCAGCCAGACTTCCTTTACCTCATTGTTAAGTTCCCTCCATGTACCTGGATAACTACCAACAACTTTTCCCTTTTTCCCTCGCTATCTTTTCTTTTATATATATATATATATATAAAATATCTTTGAATGCAATTCTGGCAATGAGTGGGAAGAAAGTAATCCAGATTACTCTGCTAACTGCAAAGTACATCATCTACCTTTTGTAGCGCAGCTTCTCGTCCACTGAAGAGGATGAGCGAAGGAAAGTTAGCTTTGCAATAAAATCAGCAAACTTAGTATGCCAGCATTCTTTTACAACACTGATAAGCAGGCAGGAGATAGTAATGGAAAAAGCTACAATAAGTCTTAACTTTAGAGTTTTATTAGTGCATAAGAGAGCAAAAAAGTAGTAAATTGCTAAAACTAGTTGAAAAAATAAGCAGTTGTGCCCTCTCTGCATTATTTCTGTTTGCATTATTTAAAGTATAGTCATTATTGTATGCCATGCAGTGGTTGCTTCTCATAAAACAATAAAAAGCTGCAATGTGTAAGGTCTAGAAAATTTCAAGCAAAATCCGTTTATTGACTGCTGCTTCCACTAACTCAGAGAGTGGCTGTTGCCCTAGAAAGTATACACAGATTTGTAAATCATCACAGATAAGTGAACAAAATACATTTATGTATAAATATTCTGGTACTCTACCAAATCATAAAATACAAGTGTTAGCAAAAGATCTGGTAATTAGCAAGTTAAGGTCTTAATTTCTTTTTCATCTAAATTGCAAAAAGAAAAAAAAAACCAAAAACCTGTCCCCCATTGTGTCTTTTAATTAGAACAAAATGAAGTTTAGGAATGAAATTAGATGGGAGAAGAAAGAGCATTTGAATTTGTGGGAAAAGTACAGAAATCTCATGGTTAAAATAAAGAACTTAGAAGGGTCTTAGGCAAATGTAGGCAAATATATTTGCCAAAGTTGGACTGTACCTCTTTAGGCGACTTCAGTTTCTTAAAACCCTGAGCGTGCTTTGTAGAAAACAGCTTGAAAACACCAGAAGATTCACATTAAAATAGGGCAACTGGCATTTGGGAGTTTCAAGTAATCCTATTTGTAGCTTTCTGTGTGATAAAAATGTTCTGACGCTTTCCCACTGGATTTGGGCAGATCCATGCTGGCCATAGTACCTGATGATACTTAATTCCTCCTGACCTTCTATATGAGTAAGACAGTTGATTTTCATCCTCACAAATCCCTAGTTGTCTTAAAATAATTCATTTTATTGAGGATTTGTTTCTTAGGGTGTTCCAGTGATGACATGCTATTTTCCTGTCCCCAGTCCTATATGGGCTCCTCACAGGTGTAAAATTCTACTTAGCAGTGCCAGGATCAGGCTGACTGTATGACAGAGAGATGGACGACTAGATGAGATCACAAATTCACATCTATTTCCATTACTTCAGCACTGGGCAAGAAGAATTCTCAGTTGACTTCCCCTCAAAGCCACCGAGAATAAAGCTATAAAAGAAGATTATCAAAAAGTAGGCCATGTTGCTCTGTTTATCATATTCATGTTGCCACTTCTCATTTTCCAGAGGTAAGAGAATTCAGACTGGATTCAGAGTGGATGACTGGCACAGCATGCAGTGGTGATGCATGCCTTCCTCTTAATCTCAGGGCAGGAATTACGTCTCCCCATACCCGGGGCTACAGAGAGTCTTATCATAGGAAACAGATATCAGAGCACAAAGTTGGCTGAAGACAGGGTATCATGTCAAATTTTTACAGCATGGCCTAACGGTGGGTCATGTTTAAAACAAATAAAAAGACACGTATCAGAACTTAGAAGCATCTCATAGAAATTTCTCATCTTTACAGAGGAATTTACCACTTTAGCAACACGCATATTTCTCTCTCTGTTCTCAGTACACGAGAACTGCCAATAAAAGCCGCTTTTCAGCTCTCGCTTGCTATTTTTTTTCCTGAAAAAAACTTTGTTTGCTTTTTAACTGAAGAGCAACAGCGCTCCAGATCTTTCAGGTCTGTGATGAAACCTGTTATACTGCTTAGCAGCTGAATCTGTAAATTAATGACGTCCGTCTCCCCAGGCTCAAGTAATAGGGCGTTGGATCATTGCCCTTCTGAATGAAGATCAAAAGTTCTGTGTCCAAGAAGATCTGAAACAGAATTTCTAGAAGAATAAAGGTGAGGATAGCAGAGGCACTCAGAGTTGCAAGTGCAACTGCTCACTTCACAAAAAAAGGTGGCAGTTTTGTGGGTGGCAAAATCAAACAGAGGTGGGAGTGTTATAGCCATGTTCTCCCATGCTTTCTCAAGCACTGCAGAGCTGAGATTCTCAACTCTGATTTCAACATTTGACAGAATTTTTTTTTATAAATATAAATCAGGCATCTCACAAACTTGAATTCCATTTTAATACCGCGGTAAAGCCTCTAAAGCCTCCCTCCAAGTAATAATTTTCTGCTTTCTGCTTTGTAAACCACCAGAAAATCCGTATGTTTCATGCTAATTCTGTTGCAAATGCCTTGAATTGAATATCCTTTTAGGAAATTTGTGTTATAGGTTTCCAGCCTTAGAAACTCTTGCTCTGGAGACCTGCACTAGGTTTAAATCTTGGCTTAAAACAAAGATGCTGGCAGTTACCACGGAGATTGAGACAATGGATTCTTCTTTCCTGCAATGGAAGTGCCACCCAGTTTCTACTTGAATTCTTATTGTGATCCCTTCCCACCACTCACTTTCCGTTGTTATGCAATAATCTCCTTCTCTTCCAAAGCAACAACAAAAAATGAGGTTAACTGTGTCCCCCACTTGCGGTCTTGAAATTTTGTGGCCTCTCTTATGACACCCATGCACACAACAAAGTCCGTAAAACTTCCTCAAGCTTTCTTAGGACAGGAATCAAACTCCTGAGTAAATCAGGAATTACTTTCAGTGGAAGTCTTTTCCCTAAATTACATTTATGCAACTTATTACTACATTTCACATGAAGTATCAGAGAGGATGATGGGAAACGGGAGAGCACCTACTAGAGGTATCTATTTCCCATAGAAGCTATTAAGGCAAGTTTATTAGCCCATCGTGGTTGTAAATAAGGAATTCAACCCAATACTTGGGGTTACCTGGGACTTAAAATGGTACTGACTTTAGTCTAATGTTTCCAGTTTCAGGAATTGAAACACATTACATATGCCTTTGCCAGCATGCAAAATGTTAATCTTGATAGATTACATTAATCTTTATAGAGAACACTTTTTGCTCCACTTATATTTCAGGATCTTAACTCCTCAACATAAGGATGTTTTAGCTTTTTATATTGAGAACACTGCACATTTATTTTAATTGGATAACTGAGCTTTTCTGCTTACTGAGCTGTCTGCCTGACATTTGCAAAATGCAGCTTTTTTTTTCCACCAACATAACCTAACTGTTCATTTTTACAAGGCCTGTCATCCAAAATGCAGAACCTAATCCTTAATTAGTTGTCATATTTATTTGGATGTTGTACATTGGACTGAAGTGTTTGGTTTACTATCCTTTCATAATGTCCGTTAAATGATTATTTTTGCATTCACTTATGTTTTATGTAACAGTTTTCCTATGTACTGAACTCCTGACTTACAGGATTTTGCTAAACAATGGAATCATTAAATTGGTCAGGCGTGCAGGCTACCCAGGCAATGCACGGGGAAACAAATCGAACAGAAAACAAACTAAAGCAAGCCCTAAGCCATGCAGACAAGCAGACTGGAGTGCTGTAAAGTACCTGAAACACAACGAGCTTTTCTCCAGTTTGGATTTTCAGCTGTAAATCTCTTTTGAAACCAGGAACCTACAGCAAGCCAGACCACCTCATGGGAATGAGAAGGGACACTTTGCTGTCCCCCCATTCCTGGTAAGCAAGCAGTGGGCTCAGGAGGCATGTTTTTGCTCTGACTGGTGTGGAACAGGGACTGGAATCCAAGGCAGAGTCCAGACCAGCAGACCGCTGAAGAGGTGTTTCTCAGTGACTGTTTAAGTGAAATAGAAGGTCTTTAACAGAAGAACTGAGAATGACTTGACCCAATGTACACAGGGCAGATACATATGAAAAAAAAATAATCCTGTTTTTCAGCTGAGCCATGAGAAGATTTGAAAACCACATGTATTTGTGAGTGCTTTGAACACGGTTTTAGTGGCAATCGGCTCTACCTGCCCTTCCACCCAAAACTCTCATCCTTATTACCGCTGCCTAACTGGGTACTGCAAACCATAATTGAAAATAACTTACCTTGAGCACCCTGGCAGGAATCTGAGAAGTTCAACAGTATCTACTACAGAGAGCTAAACAACAGCTGAACAGCAGCCCCTGGGCCCAAACGCTGCCCGAGCGGACTCCTAAAATGACACTGATGTTTCCAGTCCCCGCATGGAAACAAGTCAAAGTATGTGCTCTCTGAGAATGGGTAATCCGCACGTTTCATTGCTTTGTCGCACAGCAGTTCAGTCCCAGCCAACTAAAGCAACTGGTGCAACACGCGGGTAGTCACACCGCTGTTTCAACTAATGGCATTGCATTAGATGCGATATAGAAAATGTACCCACACAATTACAAACCAGCATGAAAGAACCACCTTTCTCTTCCAAATAAGAAAATAAGGACCAGATCTTGGATCTAGATGTACTTCTAAGGTTTTTTTTTTCCTACCCGTGCTAATCTCAGTCCAACTGATTAAGAAAACATGTTCAAGTTGATGATATCTTGGCATATACTACCTAGATTGTTTTCTGATCCTAGTCTGTGTCCACTGTGCTTTTTGTGAAGTGCTGCCAGACAATTATTGGCATGCAGAGGACTCGGAAAGTGCTAGAGAGGCATAAAAGCTGGCAGAGAACAAGTTCCCTTTCAAACAAAAAAGCAAACATCATTGCTTTATGAACCAAGCTACATGTTGTAAGGACTCAAGTCCCAGTCTGGAAAGATTTGGCATAGAGCTTATCTTATAGCAAGAGGTGAAGCGTGTGGCCTTTAGGAGCAAATGAAGCATTATGATAAATTTTCATAATACTGGTAAGACAACTGGTTTTGAAACTTCCAGAAATGCCTCAAAGACTCCCTCAAATCATTGTCTTCCTTCTGATCTCATCTCCCACTCAAATCTTATTTTCCCACTGAAATAGGGTTCCTTTTATTGTTTCGGTTAGGTTTTTTTTAATTCTTTTTTTTCTCTTCTCCCCTCCACCTACCAGAAGGCTGATATTTCAGCTCTGCTTTAGGGAGGAAATCATTTGCACAACCTTTTTTCCTCACACATTTGTACTGTAAAACTGAAAAAATGTGGCAATAGGAACACGTCAAACTTGCAAAAAATCACTTGAGGTAAGAAACAGCAATACGCACAAGAGCAACTCAAACCAAAGACAGACTTCCCAGAAATTCAATGAAAAGTGAGTTCTAGTAAAAAACTTAACACTTTACCAAAACGGAAAGCTAATAAACAACCCGGGTGCCGTTAAAGATGATCAAGGACAGAGCACTACAGGACATGGTTAACAGGGACAGCTCTAATATTTCCTAAAAAGATTCAATATCATCTTTGCTAGACAATTAAATCTGTATTAGAACTTTAAATAATTGGGGAAATACCCTGAAATGCTTACTGCATTTTCATTTTTTTTTTTCCTGTTGGCTACAAATGATTCTTTGCTTATTTTCTGGCCAATTGTTCAATAAATAGTCTTTATCAATTTAGCATGTATTGGCTACTTGGTTAATAAAGGAAGCACAACTGCATTAATTCATAAATAACGATACAAAATAACACACAGATGATCCAACCATGTGAAAATTACATGGTGTTTCAGGTTCTGTGTGTGTGTGCGTTCCACTTGTGTTTATCTATTCACATGCTTCTCACCCTCCTTCAGTCCAAATCTTACTCAGTATTACTACCTTTGTCGTATCATCCAGCCACTAAAGGACACACTGTCAATATATCAATCCTGCGTGGTGTGGAGGAGAGTAAACGTGAATATTGTAAACGTGAATATTTAGTGCTCATATTTCATAAAAAATTATAAAATCAGACCTCTCCCCCATTCCTGGCAAACATCAGGGTTTCTTCTCTTTACCTTCTTAGAAGGATCCAACCACTTTTTAGAGTAAAGCTTGCTGCTATACTGCAAAGCATGCAATATTTCATCTGTTATCTTTATGTCATCTCTTCCGCTGCTACACTACAGTATAAGAGGACCCAAGGCAGAGAAATCACCTA